>NC_080670.1:205869045-207069045 GCF_030247195.1 Topomyia yanbarensis | reverse complement strand
TTCATATGAAGCAGATAAAATCGGATCAAAAAGCTGATAAAATCGGGGATTGGTAAAATCCGGTCTCCACTGTAGTATTATTTTGTCTTATTTCCCTAGCTCCATGGTTCTCTTTTGCTTTATTTTCTTATTTTCTTCGTTCTCTCTTATTTTTCAGTTCTTTTTGTCCCTTTTGCCTTTTTCCAATACCTTATTTTCGATTTTCCTTATTTTTATGTTTCATGATTTCTCTCTAGCCCTAGTTTTTTGTTCCCTTAATTTTTAGTCGTTTATTTACTTTATTCATTATTTCTCTCTTATCTTATTTCTTCATTTTCATATTTCCTTTTTCTTATTTCTTATTTACCTATTTCTCTTTTGCCCTCTTTCTTTATTTTATCTTCTTGTTTCTCTCTTTCCAATTTATGACCCATTATATTGCTTTCCATGTTTTATTTTTTTTAACGATTCTGTTTCTGTATTTATCATATTGTCTGCTTTTTCCTGATTCAGTGAATACCCGTTGGTGGTTTTATGAATCGAAGCTGTTTAAATAGTTATTTTTAGCCCTTAGACATAGTCGCAGAATATTTTAGGGTAATTTAGTATTATTTTGATGTGTAATTTGAATATTTCCATATTTTCTTCTTTCATTGTTTCTCTATTTCCTAATCCTCTTGTTTCAATATTTATTTTGTTTCTTAGTGTCCCAGTTTTCTTGCTTTCCTATATTTGCCTAAGTACTAATTACCTTGATTTCTTTTTTCCTTATTTCAGTTTTCTCTCATTTCTTTTTTACAAAATTTTACTATTTCTTATTTTGTGAATTATATGGTTTCGCTTTTGCCTAATTAGGGCTTTCTCTGTTTTTCTATTGTTTTATATTCTTATTTCTTTTTAGATATTTTTCCTTGCTTATAAATTTCTCTTAAAGGGGGTCTTCCTGTGCAAAATTCATAAAAACGGCACATTAATTTTTGCAATTTTTAAATTCACAAAATTTACTCAAATTTGACTTTGCTCGTCAGCTAGAGTCTATCAAATGGATTTTGATGTGAAGTTTACAAAATCGAGTCAAACAGCCAACAGAATCGGAGGCCGTCGAAATCTGGTCTTCACTCTATTATTATTAATCTATTTTCTAATATTCTCTCATTTAGTTTGTTTTATTTTTTTTTTTTGTATTTTCTTATTTACCTAATTTCTTTATTTTTGTATTTCCATATTTTCGTTTATTTTCTTATTTTTTCTTATTTACTTATTTCTTTTCCTTCTGTATTTCTTATTTCTTCATCCACTTATTTCCCTACTTCCTTGCAGTATTATTTTTTATCGCTTTGAATATTTTCATATTTTCTTATATTCATATTTCATTAACATTATGTTTTCGGTTTTTCTCTATTTCCTCATTTTATAATTTCTTTATTTTCTAGCTTTCCTGTAGATTTTTATTTAAATTTTTCCTTTTCCATAAAAATAAATCGCTGGCATAAAATAATTGATCGATCCAAAACGATTCGTAACGTCGGCATGCATTTCGATTTTGTCGCGAAATTGTAAATATTGTACTGTTGTTTTAACGTACATCGTAGCCGATTGCGTATCGATTTTGCGAAAATGGCGGCTTTGCTCTACCAACAGAACCCTTGACTTTGCCATCGGCATTCGCTTGACGTTGACCAGTTTGACACTTCAATGTCTGCCTTCCTATTTGCAGAGTGATCTTTAGCGACGTTTAAAATTTTCGTCAATACTAGAAAGTATTAACAAAGGTATTGAACGTGTAATGGAAAAAAAGGCTTGTAGCGAGTAAAGGCGCTTTAACCTAGGCTTATTAGCCACGACAAGGTGTAAATACCTTGTCCCCATCCCCCATCCCAAAGGACCAAAGGAGTGACATTAACCTTCTTAGCCAAGTCACTCCCAACGATTACTTTATTATATCCCTTTTAAATTGAAACGGTCGGTACGGTTGTCCTCGTTTATTCCTGCTTTAAGATTCAAAACAATTCGTTAATTAAATTATTCATTAAATGAATAATTTAATTGCCGTCTAGTTTTGAAACATCTTCAAACCCAACTCTGCACAGCAGGCCTGGCCGTTTTAATATTTGTGACATATGAAAATATGCTTCAAATATTAATGTTGACAAGAAAAATATTACAGAATAACTGCAGTGTTTTCCAGGATCCTTTTCAATACTGGGTGTGTAAGGGTTAGAATAGAGTAGAATAGAAATGGCCAGACATTTTTTTCCCTAATACGCCTTAGAAAGAAAAATATAAAACTACTTGTGATGTTACAGTCAATCCGCCGGTTGTTGTATACGACAGGAAGTGTGTCCGCTGTTCGGTACAAACTAAGTAGTCTTGTTTGGCAGGCCATTTGTAGCTGCGAACTAAAAAGTAAAGTTTTCACCATCCCTGGAAGTCTTAAATTTCACCTAAATATAATACTAAGTCATGTTTTTAGTATATTTATAGTTTATTCTCGAAATTGCCGACTAATAATAATGATAATAAAACAACTCTTTAGAACTAATTTTACTAAATAATTATTTTTCTTCTCGTTACAGGTATGTATTTTGACATTCTTATCCGGTACAGATCACTCAGGTAGATAAGTATGAAATTGTCAATGTATCTCCTCAACCCATATTTTGCAGCTGATTGATATCGTTCAAATATATCAAGAATATCAGCGGTATCAGGGTATTTCCTTAGCGAAGTCACTAGTCACCATTCCACCATTGCGATCTTATATAATCCGTATACGAAATCGGCTGTCATAAATCATGGTTCTGTTTATAACTCGGTCGTTTTTTCGTTTATCCCTTAACACTTTATATAATATACCGGTCAATACAGTCATCTTTCAGCATGTAACCAACTAAGAGCCCCTCAATGTAACTTAGGCCCTATTGAAAAATTTCCCCAGAATTATTCGAATCCATTGACAGAGCTACCAGCAGAGCTTCAAACTTTCTCATTGCATTTACCCTATAACCTTCTTCACGATAAACCATCATAGCAACCATTTGTTTTGCCCACCAATTGATCATTCCTATTTGTGTCAGTGTGTATGTTTATTCTTTCCGAAAAACATCCCTCTTTTCACGCTGGCATTCACCGTATCACCTCGATGACATTTTTACGGTTTCTTTTGACTTACGAGGACAGCAGCCGATCCTCGGTGCTTCCTGCTGGTCGCGTGTTTCTATTCGCAAACAAAAGGACTTCAGGTAGAGGCAGGCGACGGACGGATACAGCTGGTTTGAGCAAGATGCGCTCTAATAACTTAAGTCGTAGGTTGTGTTGTGTGCATTGCACACTGCAGGAGGTGCTCGTTTTGGGTTGATTATCTGTGTCAACTTTCGTGTAGGTAGATCGTGCATCGACTAATGTTATAATCCGAATGGATCCTTCTTAGAAACTTTTCCTTTTAATTGTTTCTGTAATAGCTTGGGTTTGAAAGTTTTTTTAATCGTTTCTAATTTTAGCTGCTCATGGGATTTTTGATGGTATTTGCGGTAATTTCCGTCACTTGTGATAGTTCGGCATCATCAGTACGCGAAAAGGAAAAAGTCAAAATATATTCTTCGCTATCGAAAAGAGCGATACGTGGCGTGACTACCAAGATGTGAAAATTTTCCACAACCCTCGAACAAAAATTTATCCCACACGATTTCTTTCCGATTGTACCTTTTTACATTCTCTTGTGATCTTCCATGATCTACATACCTACCTACCTAGCTTCGTATTTCGGTCTACTGGAAAAACGAAGGAATTTTGCTGCTTATTGCTTCTTTAATTCTTCTCATTCTTGAATCATTCGTAGCTGGGAGAATGAGCGACCTCGAGCAGTTGTTTTCATCATCATCATCATCTCGGTTGGTCGGTCGCTCGCTCGGTCGGTCTCTCACCAACTTTAATAGAATCGGCAAGAATGGTTTCCACTTATCTTTTCGTAAAAAGGGGACAGGGCAATAGTCTGGAGCAGTGCAGCCAAGTTTAGTTTTTCTTAATTCTGGAGCTTTTAATTTAATTTAATGTTTATGATCAGTTCAATGCTCGTTTTTTTCTTCTACCTTTTGGTTTCTGTATGTACATACATTTTATGCTACATGCAACTTGTTTACCGTACCTTTTGTCTGAGCCCAAGATTTTAAGAATTATGGAAAAAATTAAATTCTTGAGCGTTTTTTCAAAACGTCATATCTGCAATGAGTTACTCTCTTTGTTTACTTTCTCTTCTGTTAATAATTCGGTCACTTTAACATTTATCCCTCAACTCTTTGCATAATATGCTAGTTAAAACCACCGTCTTTCGATCTGTACTGTAAAATATGTGAAAAGTGTTATAGTGACGCCGTAAAAATCGAAAGAGAAGGTAAACAAAGAGAGTAACTCATTGCAGATATGACGTTTTGAAAAAACGCTCAAGAATTATGATTTTTTTAGTGCCGCTCATAGATATCACTGAAAGCGTTTAAAAAATTTGGACAAAATTCTGGAAAAAATGCGCTTACAATTTCCAGTTTCGGGTATTGCCATTAACTCTTCGGAAATCTCAAAATGCGCCAAAACCGCCTAAGAGTTTCAGGCGGTCACCTAAAGGTAAATAATTACGCGGTTGTCGTGATGTTCATCTCCGACACACCACCGTGATTAATGGATCAGAGCTCCGCAAAACCTCCCAACCTACAAATCCAGTTATCGTTTTAGTAAATTGAATGCAAGGATATGGTCTTGCATTTGTTGCTTTACTATTTTTTCAAAAACTTTTGATTGGAGTTCTGGTTCCAGAGTTGCGGGTTGAAGAGCGAGGCGCACAGGAAATTCCTATATAAACTGGTACCACTATGATGGCCAAATGAAGCAATACATATTAAAATGGATCCAAAATTACTTAACCCATTATTGCCCAACCTACTATATATAGTAGGTGCTAAGAATAACTCCTATTACTCAATTAATAACGCAGAACAGGCATTATAAACGAGTTAATATTGTTCATATACTCTTGCAGAATATGTTTAGAGAAGTTAGAGTGGTTAAACCGGTGTTTATGTTTTGTTTTTAATCAATTTTCACTTAAGGGGTTACACATTTTTGTTAGGATGAAAAAAATCGATTTTTTGTAAATTAGATATTCCAAAACTACATACGCTGAGGAAAATTTTCTCAAAGTTTCATTAAGATCGGAATACTACAACTTAAGTTACAGCTATTCATAGACCGCTACCCATTCACCACTTGTAGGCGGTTCGTAGTGTTTGATACGCTAGAGCGTTGACTCGCTGGACCGACAGTAAAACTCGATTATCTCGGAGTTGTATTTTGTTGAAAAGTTCATCCGCGGTGATCACGATATCTCAGGAACCGATTAGCCGATCAATCTTAAATTTTCACTGGTTGTTCCTTATAATATCAGCTACTTTGAGTGCAAAAATAATTTTACTGGAATGACCACATCATTTTTCTTCGATCGGAAAACACAATTTGTGATGCGCGTGAAAAATAAGTTGGGCAATAATGGGTTAAATTTGCGGGTCTTGGTCACTCATGGCAAGTCGAAGTAGCTTTGACCACATTGGCCACCTATGATGGTTCTTGATGCCCCCGGGCCATCTTCCAAGTTAATGTCACACCTATATCTCAGCGAATTGATTTGACCTATTTTTGCACACTTGATTTAAAATGAAAGATATGACACTCTCATAGACTTGTATTGATTTTTCAGATTTGACTTTTGGTTCCGGTGTTATAGGTTCTAG
This sequence comes from Topomyia yanbarensis, assembly GCF_030247195.1. Taxonomy (NCBI): domain Eukaryota; kingdom Metazoa; phylum Arthropoda; class Insecta; order Diptera; family Culicidae; genus Topomyia; species Topomyia yanbarensis. The sequence goes on along the minus strand of NC_080670.1, from coordinate 207,063,289 downwards.
AGTTCAAGTCACATCGGTTATTCGGTGATGACTGAATCGATTTTCACAAATCAAGTATCAAATGGATGTAACATGCAGTTGGTTGCACTCCTCATCAAACCCTTCTTCTTCTTCCCTTCCTGAGTCGCATCCTATAGACTATTTTAAACTTTCGTACGTATCGGTTATATGATTCCGGAAATATAGATTGCATCGTCCTGTCGCATATGAAATTCCTATATAAGCAGGAACAGAGATTTTTTTGAAAGGGAGGATCATATGATATTCCAGAATTCAAATTCGTATTTTTGATGCCAAATGTCTTGAAAATGTATGAAACGTCGAGATTTAATGTCACCTCGAAAAAAATTTGGATGCTTGTTCTAAAAAATAACAACCAATTTTCACTAATCTGGTCTTAAATGGAAGATATTATATGAACTAGTCATATAACTACAGTAATGGTTTTCGTTGATGAAATTATTCCAACAGCGTAATGCTTTACCAAAGTTTGCTATTCTCTTTTCAATGCTTTCTTACAGGTTTTGGCATTTTTTATGTGTAAATACTGTACTGTTCGAAACGGTAGAAAAGACTGCTTTTTATGGTGCGTCTAGGTATCATTGAACAAAGGTAATTACCACCTTTTACATTTTAACGACATTCAATATGCTACAGATTACTGGGTAGGGAAAGTTATGAATACTAAGCCATAGTACTCAAGTGAGAGCCAGGGTAATGAAGTATACAGATCGGAAAACTAGAAGTGGCAGGGTCATCAGGACAGGCCTTAAACCTTACGGGCGTAAATTTTGCCTTCTGTTTTCATAACTTTCCCTACCCAGTAATCTCTAGCTAATTGAATGTCGTTAAAATGTAGAAAAAAGAAAAAAATAGTCGAAATAAAAAAGGAAAAAAGAATAATTACCACCATTACGTTGTTTTCCTATCCTGCGCTGCAAAAATGTTTTCAAGATAGAATGGATGTCGAAATAAAATTGAAGTGCCAAGCTGAAACTTTTTCCACGTTCCTCAATTTTTTTAACGTTATGCCAACAAATGATATACGTACCAGCAAACAAGGTCGAAATCGATGGAGTGGTTTCCGATCCGAATTAGCATTGCCCAGATGTGCTGATTAACATGGTTGGTTGTTTCATGGATGCTTTAGCTTTAGCTAGTGAAGATGCTGGACCGCAAATGATTACATTCAGCATCAGTCCTGTGTTAATTCACTCTCATCTCGGGTAAGCTTCGTCGGGTCAGCTTACTTAACTATTTCCTCGTTGATAAGTTTCGATTACCGATCTAGTTAACTTTTTTGTGCCTCAAGTCATAAACTGCATTAATTGCGAACAATTGGAACACACGGGGAAGGGAAAGTTTCTCTACTGTAGGGAAAATCCACATGACCTAGACACGCCCGGCGTATTAGAACTAGGCCACCGGCTACTGAGATTATATTTACGCCCTTGTCTAATAAGAGTCAACCTTTGAGTTACAGTGTCTTCGGCAAAGTTTGTTTGTAAAACACTTTCCATTTTTTTAGAGGTATCAGTTTAGTGATTAATCCCCCTAAAGATTACATGCAAGTTTTGGTTTACTCATTTATGCATATAAAAATTTACTTAATCCTCCGGAAGTCGCGCATATGGCTCACTGAACGAGCAGCCGCTGATGCCCTAAGACGATTTTGCTAGTTTTTAGAGCAGCGTGCACTCAGTGCACTAGCGCGACTTCTGGAAGGTTAATTCAGCAGAGCTGTAGGTATGGAATAAGATTCAACCTTGTTCAAGAATCTTTATATCTATCTGTTGATTTCATTGGGCACTTGTGGATAGAACATTTTGTTTAATTAAATTTTTCTGATAATTTTCTAGAATTTTGAAACGTTCCAAGATTTTGTCCGGCATAAGAAAACACTCAATTTTTTAATGAAAATGTGGTATAGAAAATCTTTAAACCGCTAATTTTTGCATTCCATAAATTCATATGCATATATTCATATGCATATGAATTTATGGAAAAACGTTATTAAATCCGAGTATAACCATTTGTCGCATGTTGTCTCTTGTATTTAAAAATATATACAGTTGAAGCGTTGATTACCTTAAATTTTGAAGTTTTTTATGTTATCTGGATCGAGAAAATTCTTTCGGAGGATCATTTTTGCAGGTCAAAACACTCGGGGATGGTTTTCCAAATCGTACTGGGACACAAACATGTACGCGAAGAAGGCTCCCGCCTGTAGAGAATCGTGAAGGTCTCCGGAACGTTTCGCAATTTCAGAAATTTAGCGACGTTCCAAACGACAATGAATAGTTGGATGAGAGTCAAAAACGCGGTTATCGGCGCAGATTCGTTGACGCGTTCTTGAAAGAAACATCGCTGAGCACTCTTAGGGGCGCTGACCGACTGCAAATGTTGAAGCTCAAGTCTCTATGTCAAATTTTGTGCGGACATGACTAGGGGATGTCGTCGAATCGTCTGTTCGAATATTTTCAGCCGGAGTAGTCCTTGGAATATCAGAAATTAAGATCGCATTTTATATTCCAAATGTTTTGAAAATGTATAAGAATTCTAGATCTGGTGACAATCCGGAATTTTTTAAAACATCTTTTTAAATCGTTTGGATTAAGATAAGATATTAGTTTAAAAATGCAGCTCTTATTTTTTATGCCAAATATCTTAGAAACATGTAAAACGTCGAGATCTGGTGTCATTTTGCACAAATATATTTGTTTAAAAAAGTTCCATTTCTGGAAATGAGAAGTTTGAAATCGATATTTTCTAAAAAAATCAAGAATTTTCGTTTGAATGAGCACTTGACTATACGTTTTCAAAAGCTGCCTTTCCAAACATAAGACTAGAGTTATTAAATTATTATTATTATTATTAGGCTATTAAAAGTTTATATAGAAAACAATTCCATTCTGAAGAAAGCAATTATGGGTTTGTTCGAATCGGTCGATAACTTTTTTGTTATTTGTCACGTCGATTCGAAACAATCTTGAAATATCACGGTTTTCCGGATTAACCGAATTAGTTGTGGAATTTGCATTTCGACTTCTTTTCGTCAGAATTCGACACTACCTTCGTGAAAACTAAGATGCCGCTAGCCCCTAAAACGAAAACACACGATCTGAGCAAGCCCCTGATGCTGCCTTCATGTTCACGATCAGAAGTTCCTATCTTACTTGTTGCCCTTGTCAATATCTCAATTATTGTACTGGCTATTGATTTTGAGGTACTTGATGCAGCCTTTGCAGTTGTCAACATCACCTGTACAGCTCTCACAAATTTAGCAACCGTTTGAGGTTCAGATAATGGCATTTATTTCTTTAGATAAGCTTAGATCTCCTGAGTGTTTCGGCATTGCCATTAACTTCCTTGAAGTCGCGTAATGTGTTTGCGATTATCAGGATCATTGGAGATTACTCTGCAACCGATTGGGCTGCTTCTGTCCAGGATTTTTGATTTGTTGTTGGTTGTAGTGGGAGAGTTTAAGATCGAACTAAAGAGCTTACTTTCTATATAACATGGACTCCATTCACTTTATACAATTCCTAAAGATCCTTATTGTAGTAATAGAATGCCAAATAACAAACGTTTTTCCACGCATTCTTCACTGTGCCCAGGCTACTATTAAACATGTAAAGAGCTCCTTAACGGTTACCCAATTTGCGTTAAAGTCGTCTAAAAAGCTGTTTAAACAACGCTTTTGGCAAAATTTTCACTGGAACTTTTTCACAAAATTTGGAGCATTCTTGGTAGAATCATTTTTGTTCCATGTACTATTCCTATGTCCAGCTACTAGCGAGCAGTAGATATAAGAAAACTATTATGACCTAGAACATCGTCATTCATTTGATAAGGCTCAGTATGATGTTTCCACAGAAAAAAGAAAACTGTACCGAGCACCAAAAACACATTATAGAGGCACAAATCGTGTTCGTTATATAGTTTATGGAACAAGATCCCGCTTATTAGTCGCACATTAATGTCCCTGTTTATATTGTTGCTTCCAGTACAAAAACCTATAATAACCAAAATATAAAAAATCGCGATAAGGCGAAGAGAAATTTCGATTATCATAATAAAACTGCTCATGTCATGAACATCAGTCACATTACTCCACTAACTAAAATCCTGAAATCATGAACATAAATAACTCTACTCGTGACTAAAATATCAAGATAACGTGAATTAAAAATAACAAAAATCGTGACTAAGATCCTGAAATCATGAATTGAAAACTAAGATCCTGAATTCGTGAACATAAATGACTGCTCGTTACTAAAATATTTTGAAAATCGTGACAAAGATCCTGAAATATAAATAACATTACTCACACACAAATCGTGACTAGTATCCTGAAATCATGACTAAAATACCACGATAAAGAAATTACGAAAATTGTGACTTAGATCAGGCAATCGTTAACATAAATCATGCTACTCTGACAAAAAAATCCGATAGTAAACTCATGAATAAAATATCGCGGTAACTTGATGAGAAAACACAAATAAGCTCCTGAAATCAAGAACATCGATTAACTGTCGTCTGTGTATTCCCAAATTGTGAACAAGGATCACAACAAAAACCAAACATGTTCAGTGAACAACCACAGTAACCCTACTAAACATTCGAATGTAACGCCATATCTATTTTCGACGCGAATTATTGTTTTGGAAACACAAATAGTTTAATACTAGGCTTATTATTCATAATTTCAGGAACTTGGTCACAGTAAATACTTCAGTTCACGAAATCATGACCTTGTTTTCATGAATTTTTGAACGGATTTTTTCCGCACACTTCTGGGGATTCCAAATTCGTTTTCGATCTGCTTCCCTACGCAAACAAGTGTTATAAAGAATAGACTCCTAACAGTCATATCTGTAATAAGATGGCACAATACGGAAACCATGTACAAAAGTCACTAACATATCCAACCTACATCCAGTCTTCGTCGGCAAATCACAGTGCTGCACATACTACCTCCAAACCAACAGCCAGTACCGCCAACGATGAACCGAATGACAACGAAGACGAATACACACTTGGGACTTGTACGTCCAACAAACAATCTTATTAATTTATACAACGTCAACAGATAAAGGGGACTAATTAATCCTATTAGGCATCAATACGTTAGGCATAATGGGCATTAGACATAATACACACTAGACATAACGAACCTTGGGCATGAATGACGTTATATTTAAACTATCATGATGTGCAATTTTTAAAACTCATTTGAAACGATTTTAACGTGTTGAACACTGCCAAAACCTAGCTAAAAACCTGTTTTAATCCACCTAGAGGTGCAATTGTGCCTTTCTCATTTCTCCAAACTATGATTTAATAGCTGGTTCGTACAATATAACATTATGGAAATGTCTTTCATTCTTATTACACTTGGTAAGTATATATAAGAGCACCTTTTTGCATTCATCGCGGTATCGGTTTGAATCGGAGTTTTCTATGTGATCGCACTCCACAACCCGTAACTCCGGAGCCGGAAGTCGGATGAAGATGGAATTTAATATCAGTTTCCGACGACGCAACACCTTTCATTTGAGACTAAGTTGATCAAATCGGTCTATCCATTTTCGAGAAACCAATATAACCGTTATTCTGAATTTGGATGCTTCCGAATCCGTCAATGGTGGCCAGTGTGGCCAAAGAGACTTTGAATGACTGTTGGTGACCTAGATCTACAAATTCAACAGTTGTGTTTACATTTTGGAAAAAAAATTCACCTTTTTACATTCATCGCAGAATTCGTTAGAATCGAGATTTGCTGCGTGATCGTACGTATCACCCTGTAATTCAGGAACCAGAACTCGGATCCACACAAAATTCAACAGCAGCTGATGGACCGAGCGAGCTTCATTTAAAATCAAGTTTGCCAAATCGGTTCAGAAAATTCCGAGAAACCGATGTGGACAAATCAACAAATTTTGGTTTGTAACCATACTCTTCAACTCGTAATCCGCAACAAGATGTCGGTTGAAAATGAAATTCAATAGCAACCTATGGGAATATTATACCTTTCATTTGAATCTTAGTTTGTAAAAATCCGTTCAGCCATTTCTGAGAAACCGATGTGGACATTTTGTTAACAAATCTGCACATACACACATACATGCATACATACATACACACATACATACACACATACATACACACAGATATTTTGCGATCTCGGCGAACTGAGTCGAATGTTATATGAGACTCGGCCCTCCGGGCCTCGGTTAGAAAGTCGGTTTTTGGAGCGATTGCATAAACTTTCTATATGAGAAAGGCAAAAGAATAATATTTAATTAGCTTAATCAGCATAAGCTCAATGTTATCTTCATGTGATTATATTTTGAAATGTTGGTGGAATGGGTTTGAAAGTGAAGGGAATGGGTAGAGTGGGAGTGGAGGATGCGTCAGAAATCCTTCATCTTATTTCGGTATACGGGGTGGATGAAGGAAATGCTGGCGTGAGGGTGGTCCAAGGGGAGGGGAGTAATGAAGGAGGGAGGTGCCCGGGCAAGGCGGGGGGGAGGGGCGGCGACGCAATACTCAACTGCATATTTTGCCTTCCATTTGAGACTTGGTTTGAGAAAATCGGTTCAGTCATCACCGAAGAACCGATGTGACTATAATTGTAGAATATGCCCGGAATTCCGGACTTCCGGAATCGTCGATAGTGGACAATATATTTAAAGAATGTTTGATTGGCAATCAGTTATCTAGATCTGCGATTAGAAGTAATTTGGAGACCATTTCACTAGTTTTTAGCCTCTGAGGTATTACGATTGTACCGATTTATATGGGAAATTCCAGTGTATCCTTACTAATACCCCTGTAACTCCGGAAACAAGAGTCAGAACCGAATGAAATTCAGCAGCAGTCAATGGTATTACTGTATCTTTCATTTGAAATCAAGTTTGTAAAAATCGGTAGAGAATTCGTTGGGGAATGGGTGTGATATTAGCTTAGGAACTTGGCGGGTTCCCCGGGGGCGTCATGAACCGTCATAGGTGGCCAATGTGGTCAAAGCTGCTTTGATTGATCATTAGTGATCCAGACCCGCAAACTAGAGTAATGTTACATCAATTTTAATATGTTTTACATCATTTGAACATCATGGTGGTACCAGTTTATATGGGAATTTGCTGTGTGATCGCACTCTTCAACCCGTAACTCCGGAACCGGAAGTCGGATCAACTAAAAATTCAATAGCAGCTTATGGGAGCGTTATACCTTTCAGATGAAACTAAGTTTGCGAAAATCGGTTCAGCCATCTCTGAGAAAATTGTGTGAGTTTAAATGACACACACACACATACACACACACACACACACACATACACACACACAGACATTTGCCGATCTCGACGAACTGAATCGAATGGTGTATGACACTCGGCCCTCCGGGCCTCGGTTGAAAAGTCGATTTTTACAGTGATTGCATAGCCTTTCTTTATATGAGAAAGGCAAAACGATCAACATTTTAAACTACTGTTTCAACTTGAAGTGGTTCCTGATCAAATAAAGAATGATCGGCTTGGAGAAACTCAGCTTGCAACGATTACTGTAGTTTAGTTCGACCTCGAGAAACAGAACAATAGCAAAACTAGCGTGAAAATAGGATCACCCGTGTATACGCGAAGCAGTGTTGAACATTTTGCCTTACGATTTAGGATTTTGAAGTAGAATACTTCTAACGTTTCAATATGGGGTCCCGTTTCAAAAATTTCAGTTGAGAAATTTTCCCAGGTTTGAAATGCGAATATCTTCCGTTCTACTGGACGAAATCGCAATATTTTTGCACTATCTGATCGGAAATTTGTGCACGTATTTCGTATTAAATTTCGGAATTACTGCGACTACTATAAATAAACCAAAACAAGGATTTTCAGAAAATCCTTCGGAAACAGCGAGGAAAATGCGCAATTTGCCAGCATATCCAACGCAGAGCCGTCAAAAAGGAGCATGTAAGCGTTTCATTACATACGGGAATGTTATATATACAGGACACGCGAGCTTGTTTTGTATCAGTGGGTGCTCGCTTACCACACGAGCAACATGCTCGTCCGGACGGTACAATGAGCGGTATCATGTTTGCGTTCCCGTACCAAGCGTCATCGCAAGGTTCTTCGTGATAAAATCCAGGGAATCACCAAATCTGCCATTCGGCGTCTGGCTCGTCGTGGTGGTGTAAAATGCATCTCCAATTTAATCTACGAATGCTGATGGTGTGCAGAAAAATGTCATCCGAGATGCCTTGACCTACACTGAACACGCCAAGCGCAAAACCGCAATGAATGTCGTCTATACTCTGAAGCGGCAGGGACGCACTTTGTATGGATTTGGAAGTTGAAAAGGTAGAACTCACTTGTATCATTTAAAAAAGGCCCTTTTCATGGCCACCAAAACCATTTCAAAGAATAAGTTTGCATTTTCTGTTTCATGGACTGTTTCTCCCTGGAGAGCAATTTGGGTTAAACCCTAAATTATGATTTATTTCAGTACGTAAATTGCAAATATGGTCAGAAACAAACTGGAGTGAAGTGGAAAACATTTTTACTAGGCGCATTCAAAAAAGGTTCCAATTCTCAAACATTTTACCAAGGTGCCGTATTACATTACTCTCTTTACCCCGAGTGTTCGATAATCTCCGTAGTGGAAACACAATTTCAATTTTGTTCTTTATCAAAAATATGTGGTCGACCAACGAAGGGGTGGAGCTTCGAAGAACACATATTGAGGACAACACAAAAAAGGACGAGCTTACATTGTGCTGTAGTCAGGTATAAAAACTCAGCATGCTGTTGCTCACGCTCAGTTCGTTTCCAGCATCAGCATGCAGCAGTTCGTTTGCAGCATCTCCCGCAAAATTCAAACCGCCGTCCGTTTGCTGCTGTCAGAAGAGTTGGCCAAGCACGCCGTCTTCGATGGCACCAAAACTGTTACCATATACACCAGCACCAAGTAAATTTCGAACACTGCCCAAAGAAAAGGCCCTTTTCAGGGCCATCAATTTATCGACAAAGAATGAAATTGAAGTTTTGTTATTACAAGCATCAGCTTGTCAAGAGCGTTGGATGGTAAGTGAGCCACTTGTGAACAATACCGTCGCTTTCACGAGAATGGCACAAAATCAAAAGTTATTTGTGATTTATAGACATTTTAGTGTAATGATTCAATTTACAAAAATCGAACGTTTTCTAACGTTTCGATATAGGTGCTCCGTTTCAAAATTTTCGGCCAGAATGCTGCCTGTTTTTTCAAACGTGAAAATCTGCTGTTGTATTGAATGAAAACCTTCGATTTTTGCGCTGATTGGAAATAGTTGTGACTAATTCTGTAGAATGTAGAATTACTGAAATAACGGATTTTGTGAAAGCAGTGGTTGGTCCGTACAATTCGATTCCAAGCGAGCCAGACTAGTTTTCGTTGGAAGGTCCACCTCTGACAATAGAAGTAAACTATTTTATATTGAATTCAACTACAACTTCCTTGAAAACAGCACAGCTAAAAAACTTTTGAGAAAAACGCGCAAACCTAAATTTTCTACTATAATGGAAACTGCCTGTGCCCAGCCGCACTGCATCATCAAGATTGATAGTAATTCAAGCCGGGAGGAAAGAGGTTGTAAGGCAATGGAAAACGAAAATTTCATTTATATCTTTCTGGAATATAATTGGCTGGTCCTGAAAAGAACTTGTTGGTTTGTGGTTTATATTGGGTCACAATTTAGGCCTGCTCGATTGCTGATAGCTGTGAATTTCTCGCAGGGCGACAGTTTCTGTTCAGTAGTGATGAGGCTTCCTAACGCCAACCGTGACTGGGGCACTTTTTCACGGCCTTCGTTGCTTACTGCTTGCGGGGAGGCTTTCCTCCGGTGGACTTACGAGCGGTATGTTTGGTACGGGCCATTTATCAACAAAGAATCGAATTGACATTTTGTTATTACAAGCATCCGAAAGTAGCTTGCCAAGAGCGTTCGATGGCAAGTGAGCTACTTGTGAACAATATAGTAGATTTCACGTAGAATGACACAAAATAAAAAGTTATCATTTGTGTGTTTGTTTACAGTTTCGTGTTTACTAGGCGCATTCAAAAACGGTTTCAATTCTCAAACATTTTACCAAAGTGCCGTATTACATTACTCTTTTTACCCTGAGTGTTCGATAACCTCCGTATTGGAAACACAATTTCAATTTTGTTCTTTATCAAAAATATGTGGTCGACCAACAAAGGGGTGGAGCTACGAAGAACACATATTGAGGACAACACAAAAAAGGACGAGCTTACATTGTGCTGTAGTCAGGTATAAAAACTCAGCATGCTGTTGTTCACGATCAGTTCGTTTGCAGCATCTCCCGCAAAATTCAAAGTCCGTTTGCTGCTGTCAGAAGAGTTGGCCAAGCACGCCGTCTTCGATGGCACCAAAACTGTTACCATATACACCAGCACCAAGTAAATTTCGAACACTGCCCAAAGAAAAGGCCCTTTTCAGGGCCATCAATTTATCGACAAAGAATCGAATTGAAATTTTATTACAAGCATCAGAAAGTGGCTTGCCAAGAGCGTTGGATGGTAAGTGAGCCACTTGTGAACAATATCGTCGCTTTCAAGTAGAATGGCACAAAATAAAAAAGTTATTTGTGTGATTTGTAGACAGGTTAGTGTAATGATTCAATTTACAAAAATGTAGAATGTTCAATTACTGAAAATAACAGATTTTGTGAAAGCAGTGGTTGGTCCATACAATTCGATTCCAAGCGAGCCAGACTAGTTTTCGTTGGAAGGTCCATCTCTGACAATAGAAATAAACTATTTTATTTTGAATTCAACTACAACTTCTTTGAAAACAGCACAGCTAAAAAACTTTTGGGAAAAACGAGCAAACCTAAGTTTTCCACCATAATAAAAACTAGTGCCCCCGCCGCACAGCATCATCAAGATTGATAGTTATTCAAGCCGGGTGGAAAGGGGGTGGGAGGTTTTAAGGCAATGGAAAATTTCATTTATAATAATAATACTTTATAATTGGCTGGTCCTGAAAACAACTTGTTGGTTTGTGGTTTATTTTGGGTCACAATTTAGGCCCGCTCGATTTCTGATAGCTGTGAATTTTTCGCAGGGCGACTGTTTCTGTTCGGTAGCGATGAGGCTTCTTAACGCTAACCGTGACTGGGGCACTTTTACATGGCCTTCGTTGCCAACCAGCCCCTGTCAAGGACGACGTCTCTGTACAGCCAGCATCACTGCCTTGAAAGGCAAAACATTGATTTTGAGCCGAATGATTAGAAGCTGTATTTAGTTACAAAATGTCGATTAAATTAAATTATTAAATCATCCCACAAGATGCAAAACGTCGTGTGAAATGCTTGAATATCGAGCATAGTGCCGAACATAATTCTTTGTTTGGGGCTTTATAGCTATAACGCCCCATATATGTCGGTCGCTGTCAAACTCCATATGATGGTATAGGGTTGCCAGGGGGTTGTTGCCAACTGCTTGCGAGGAGCCTTTCCTCCGGTGGACTTACGATAATTGATAATTCCAAAAATACTCCAAATAAACTATGAATGTGCTAAAGTCGACAAAATCGCATAGAAATTGCTTATTCCAGAGCAGAATTTACCGGTCTAAAGTGTATTCTACTTCACTCCGGTTATGTCTCTGACATTACCCACCCATCTTTTTTCCATCACATTTTAGCGCTTTAGTACTGGTATTCTACTAAATGAGAAAAAACGGTTATAAGGTTATGTCTAAGAACTAAAGAAGAATATTTCATATTTATTTTAAGCTAGAAAATATCAGGCCACAATACACCATGGAACTGCACAGTGGCACGACTTAGAACAAAACTTTGCCTTATCGGTTCAAATAGCGGTTTTATGTAATTTTTGTACGCTGAATTTGATATTAAAACATTTTAAAAATAAACATTTACTATTCATTAGGGTGTCTCAAAAATATATTTTTTTCGAAATTCAAATTTTCTTAAATTTGTGTATATTAATTTTCGTGTGTCAAATCATTTAAACTTGTAAAAAATTGGGGTGGCTTGTAAAAAATAGGGTGGCTCAAAAATAATTTTGTTGTCAAGGTTCAAAAAAAATTTTTAAGAAATTTTTGTGCGCTGAATTATTATTTTGGTTATAAAAAGAGAAATTAACTTTACTACTTATTAGAGTGGCTCAAATGTAAGTATTTTGTCTTCTATAATTTTTTTTTCAAAAGTATACAATTAGTATAGTATTTTAAATTTTGGAATTTATTTTCTATATTGAAACGAATTGATTAACATATCATTATGGGCCTTCAGAAATTACTATTTTATTCTTACGGATCAAATACGATGTGTTCGACCAGTTTGGAACGTTCAATTCATTAGTGGGTTACTTGATATGAAAACTGCATTTTCTTTCATTTTCAAAAGAAATATTTTGAGCGTTTTAGTAGAATGTTTCATTACAACCCCTAATGAACAAGTCGGCTAACGATTTTTTTCGCAGGTGTTTTTGACGTTACATAGATTGCTTATTTCAAAACTTAAATTAAAATAAATCCTTTTTTCGCGTATATGGTTCATTTAAAAATGGTCTTATTTTATTTGGATAATATCGCATACCCTTAAGCTTTATCAGTGCTATGCAAATTCGGATCAAAATAGTCTCAGAAAATGACTAGAACTCAACTGTGTTCACTCAATTTGACAGTTATTGCGTTAGGTAGCAAGAAATAGTTACAGAAACATTTTATGACATATTTCGGATGGTTGAAAACATTTAATGATTTTTAAACATTCTTAATACCTTTACCATCTAGAAAGCTATACTTCCCACTCGGTCCCTTAGTCTTGATCACTAGTAAAACCCTTGTATATCATGCTCTCAATTCTATTTGAAAGTTGTGCATGTATTCGTGTCATTTGTCTAGCTGTAAAGTAATTATTCAAATTCAATATCAGCAATAACCATGCGTCTCCATTCAGTTTTTTTAAATTTTCTCGTTTCTGTTATTGCATTAGAAGTTCGAATTCAATAGAAATTCATGACAAACAGTTATATAAACACTAACTAAACTAACTAGTGACTTATTTTTGGCGGTTTTACGATGTAATTTTATCACACGGATAATTTTGGTGAAGTAATGCAATGCATAAAATCAACCGTTTCTTTGAAAAACGAAAATAACCGTATGTAGTTCCTATGGTGAAATAAGGCAAAAAACACTTGAGTTATGCCCTTCAAAGGCTGTCAAAAATTCATTTTACGTTCAAATCACCGAAAAATCTCGCGAAAATGTCTCTGGTGGCTCAGGTGATACGAGAAAAATACTAGTGAGAATATCGCATAACCTTCATATATGGACTTAAGTCCGGGTTCGTCCCACTGTGGACTGATAAAATCGAGCCATCGCACAGTGATCACCTTCCATACAAAAGTTGGACAAAACCTCAAAAGTGGTCCGCATTTAATGAAAACTTCACATTAGGGACGCTAAATTCATATTTGTTGTTTATTTTTTGTTTTTTATTACCTCAAAATATTGGTACTTAGGGTGGTACGAAAATTCAACATTTACGAATATAAAGAGCACTATTTCCGAAAATTAATTTTCAAAAAATTAGGTGCGATGAATTTTTTAGCAGAATACACATTTTTTCAATTGTTGATAATGATAAGACACATCTATAAATTATATTACGAACCCTGGGTAGTCAAAGGCTACCATGCGTCTCCATCAGACGTATCATGAAAAATCACTTTTTTTCATACCTAGGGGCAGAAAGGGGCAAAACAAGATATTCATTTCCGGAAAGTACAGTAAATTTCAAGTATCGTGAACAACAAGCGATCTTTCCGAACCGTTTCAAAAGCCACTTTAAACATTTTAACTTTAAATGATTGCACGGTTTATAATTTCATTTTCATATCTGTACGAGAAGAACGGCTTGTATCAACTAAATCGAATCGTAGCTGCAGCGTAAGTGCAGCGAATAACTTTTCAAATTTGAATCAGTTTGACCCCAATAGGAATCTTAACTAAAAAGATATATTCATTTGAATAACTTAGGTTTGAAAATAGTTTTCCTCAGAATTCATCCTCTATTTCACACTTGATGTTCTGTAAAAAATCGAACTCTCGTCCTCGGGACTTAATATTTTGAGCAGACTCTATTCAACCTGTTAAGAAACAGAGAAAAATGGTAAATCATGAAAAATCTAAAATAAAATTTTGAGGTTCTGTCCGGCTAGGCGACACTGTGCATCGCTGTAAAAGACTACAACTAAAATAGGTTCAACATTCGTCTTGTACCAAACCGATGTGAGGTATTTAGAGATTACAATCATGTCATACATACATGTTGCAATTTACGAAATAGAGAACAAGGTTATAATGTTAAAAGAACAGCTCATGAAATGAAGAATGAAAAATTACTATTTTCTTCCAACGACTATAACTTTGTATATCGGGTCGTTCGAAAATTTGCTACTCCAATTTCGCTCTGCGAACTTATTGAACAACTAAGCAGTTTTTGATGTGGACATCCATTTGACTTGCTTAATTTAACTCAGTTTGCAATTTCTCACTAATGTTACACGACCTGTCAGTCATATCCTAAAACACCAGCTTTTTATGGAGCACTAATAAGGAGAACCTTCAAAATATAAAAAAAAACTCGCGACTTAGCCAAGCTATCGCATTGAATTGAATCAAGTAGACAAAATTTATGAAAATATTTTTACCTTTCCAAACACGGCCTCGGGACTGTAATACTGGCAGCACTGCCGCTCCGAAGCCATGAAATAAAAATATGTTAATATCAATGTTCGCCGATGTTTTATACCATCTTCCTGTTTTCTTCTTGCATGCGTTTATTACGGGTCTTGTTCCGAAGCGGCACTCCACCCGTGAGTACCAGTCACTCACTCACTCACTCGCTCGCTCACTCACCTAATCTTTCCTTTCGGTAGACGGTGGCTGGCAGCTGTTGGCTGGCTGACTGGGTTTTGTTGTTGGATTGGATTGGCTGGTTGGTTGGTTGGTTGGCCTCTGCCTCTGCACTCAGAATGCCCTTCTTTTGTCGGGTTCAGTTCAGTCAGACTTTGGCAAACGTCTCGTCGACAGTGTGTGTTGTTGAATACCACACCACCGGACATACGGAGGGTGCTCTAGTTAGTAGTTTGCTTTGCTATAGGTAGTGCGGTTTTTTTTTTCTTTGGAATTCGATTCGGATTCAGTTGGCGGTCGCCGCGCCGAAACCGGAACGCAAAAAAGTAGTGCAGTGCAGCACAGCGGCAGAGAAGCTGGTGTAAACAGTTGACAGACCGGAACGGATTGTGATGAAAGTGCATCCATCCCCCGGGAACGAAACGGAGTGTTTTTCAGCTTTGGTGGAACAAGCAACGTTCGTTCAGGTTCGGGTGTATTGATTTTCCTCGCGCCTGAGTCGCGTTTAATTGAGGTTACTTTTCGTGTGAAGCAACGTCGAGGTGAAACGCACAGCACAGAAAGAGATACGAATTAGAGTAGCCGTTGCTTGCCACAGGAGTAGTAGCAGGAGGAGAAGGAGTATTCGGTGCAGTAAAGGTCCACGTTCAACCCCCGACAATGTGTACTGCTGCTGCTGCCCGTACTAGTACAGTACGTTGTACGGTTTGTGCGCACGAAAGTGTGAGATAGAGCGAACCGTCGTCGCCGCCTCCGCCTCTGCCACCCGGGGGAAAGTAAGGTTGGATTTCAGCTCATTTTAGCTTTAGCCCGTTAGCGTGGATCATAATATCGCGAACCGTTGGTTGGAGCAGAGACACGCGCCACGGTGGTGTACGGGCGAAAGAAAGAGAACGGAATAACAGTGGTAGAAAATAGTGTAAGAATCAGATGTGACACAATCTCCTCCGTGGAGCGAAGTTGGATTGGAACTCGCCGCCTGGGTTCTTCTACGGTCGATAGGAGCCGGGTCAGAGGGTGGTGGTGGTGGTGTGAAACAGTGATGGAGGAGCAGCGACTGCTGCGAGCCCAAGTCAAGTGGCTGTCAAGGCAGTTGTGGTAAGAACAAAGAAGGAAAAACATCGTCTGTTTGAGCTCGAAACCAAGCGCCGCCGAGGAGGTTACACCCAATTTGCAGCGCTTTAAGTTGAGAAGATCGGATCGAATTTTGTACGAGATCTAGTAGCCTTTGAAAGGGAGGGGGCTAACAAACGGTGTGTCCTCTCGCGACTGTGTAGGCAAGATATTTAAAAAAATCCCAATCGTGATATCAGTGAGTTGCAAGTGATCGGCCGAGGAAAAGTACCAAGTGCATTCGACGATAGGCAAAGAAGGTGGCGATCCAAATAGGTGGTTGATTTTTTTTTCAACGCTGCTTGTGCACTCGTGCGTGTTTGTAGGTGTACGTGTATGTGGTTCTGTTGCGAACGGTGTATAAGTGCATGTCACGCGCGCATTACCCAAAGTATTTTGTATTATTTTACCCTGCCTCCTCCTGCTCTGGTCCGCCGCCCGTTCGCTTCGCTGGCTGGCGATCGATGGGCCGACCGAGCGAAGAAGTAAATCAAAAAGGTGGCAGTAGGAAAAAGTAGAAGCAGAGGAAAAATATGTGCGCGCTGGTGCTGCTGCTCCTCTCCCCGGCCCAGGGTGGCGCGGTGTTTGTTGGCCCGCCGAGAGTCAGCAGTCGGTCGAGCAGAGTGGTGTTAAGTATTGGCAACATAGCAGAAATTAATATTGTTTAAGAAGAAGAAGAATAATAACAAGTTGACGGGGACGGCTCTAGGCTGTACGTGGCGAAGGCAAAGAAGAGCGGCAGCAAGAGTGCAGAAGTGCAGCGTTTGAATAAACGAGAGTGGAAAAAAAATAAAAACGAAGGGGGTTTGAGAGGAGCAAAGAGAGCAATATCAAATGCACATAGTTGTTTTTTTTTCGTGTGTTGTTCTTGTTATTGCTGTTATTCGCATTTATAACAGTTCCCAGTGCAGGCACTACTAATACAGGGTGACGTGAACGCAGCTCACCTCCACAGACACAGTTCCGTGCACGGAGTGAGCGGAGTGTGTACCACCGAACGGGTTGTGGATGGTTTGTTCGGTTGAGGCGACCGAAAAGTGGAAAGGCAATAGATTTCTACTGCCCGAAGTCAGTGTCTTTGTTCAAATTTGCAAGAAAAGAGCCGTCTCGGTTACGGCAGTACAGTGCAAAAAGGGAAATTCGTGCCCTATTGAGTGGTTGTTGTGTTAATCTGTGTGTGTGCGCCTGTATCAGCAAATCTATCAACTGTCATGCAACAACGTCAGAACCGTCACCACCTGTCAGAACCGTCAATCGACCGGCCGGAGGTAACCAGGTTACCTCCACGGCAGCACGGAGGAAGCACACCAGGACAGGACAGGTACCTCCAGTGAGTAAGCCGCCGTGTGTTGTTGCCCTTCTTCTACTTCTTCCTCATCCGTCGTTGATAAGAGGAGGCCCCCGTCGGCTCCGGTGCAGGTGTACTAAGCTGGCAGAAGCACAAAAGTTGGCCCGGAACCAAGACAAGGTCCGTGGAAGGCAGCAGCAGGGGAAGAAAACGGTACACTCGATGAAGAATAAGCAGCAACAGCAGCAGGCACCACCAAAGAAGCAGAAGCAGAAACAGCAACAAAAGCAACAGCAACAGCAGCAGCAGCAACAACAACAGCAACAGCAGAAGAAAAACTTGGATATCATGTTGAGCTCTTCCTACTACATCTATGTAAGTCTTGTCAATTTACGAACCCTTCGAGGTTTTATTTTTCGAAAGATTAGGTGTGCGGAACAGGGTTGCCATCTTTGAGTTTGTAATCGGGGTCAACAAAATTCTGAAATTCATTTAAATCTTGGCATTTGATTGTTTCAAACTACTCTTGAATTTACTAAAAAAAATGTTTAAAATTCGCTTGACATTTTGCTACATTTTTTTTGGAATTTGTCCGCCCAAAAGTCTTCTTAAACTTATAGCAAACTTATCAGAAATTCGCTGGACATTTTTTTCTAAAATTTGGACATATTTTAAAATTTGTTCTGGTTCTCAACCGTCCAGATTTGTTTGAGTTTATGTTGGGCTCATTTTTCTCAAATTTTAGATTTTTTTTAAATTTATCTCTGTTCCAAATTCTTTTAAAAATTGTCCAAAATCCAAATTTATATTTAAAATTTAACATTTTTGTATTTGTCTCTATTGAAATTTTTTTTTCAAAATTTATTGAAGACTTGTCTAAAACCTTTTTTTTTGTCCAAAAAATTATAAAATTGTTTTAAAAGCCTGTTCCACGGGAGCCTTTCACCGACGCCTACTGATTTGTCCTTGTCCAAAACTGTCATAAAAGTGAAATGTGTCCAAAAACATTTTAAATATATATTTGGGAAAATAATTTTGTTCAAAACGTTTCTAAAATATATTGGTAACTTAAAAGATGGTTTTTTTTTTCTAAAATTTCTGCTTCTGGCAAAATTAGTCTTTTTTTCAAAAATTATTCGAAAGTCAGCTAACTTTTTCCTCTAAAGTTAGATTTTTATTTCATATTACTAAAATTTTAAAAAAATTGTCTAAAGCATTTGACATTTATGTACGTGGTTTTAAATTTGTCGAAAAGTCTTTTCCGAAATTTCTGCTTTTCATCATTTTTTTTTTTAATTTTAAAATTTTCTCTGAAACAATTCCGTATCAACTTTTGAAAAGGGCTAATAAGATTGGTAAACAAACTTTTGTTTTGCTGATTTCTTATTCACGTTTACATTTTGGAATTTGTTTATCTCAAACTATCCTTGAATTTTGTTTAAAAAATGTTTAAAAATGGCTTGATATTTTGCCATATTTTTTTTTTAATTTGTCCACCCGTAAGTTTCCTAAAATTTATAACACACTTATCAGAAATTCATTGGACATTTATTTTTCTAAAATTTGCAAATATTTTAAAATTTGTTTTGGTTCTTAACCGTCCAAATTTTTTTTGGTTATGTTCAACGCATTTTTCTCAAATTTTTAGAAATTTGTCACTGTTCAAAATGCTTCTAAAATTTACTAAAAATTGTCCAAACTCGTTTATATCTAAAATTATTTTTTTTTGTATTTAGTTCTGTCCAAAATTTATTGAAAATTTGTCTAAAACCTTTGATTGTCCAAAGAAATCATTTTTTTTTTAAATCTGTACCACAAGTGTCTTTCTCCGACGCCTACCGATTTTTTTTTTTTTCGTTTAAATTGTCCTTGCCCAAAACTGTCAAGAATTTGAAATGTGACCAAAAACTATTTGTATATTTATACATTAAGGAATATAGTTTTGCCCAAAGCTTTTCGAAAATATATTGGTAACTTTAAAGACGTTTGTTTTCTAAAAATTTCTGACTCTGTTAAAATTAGACTTTCTTTAAAACTTTTCGAAAACTGTAATAAAATTTTTCGAAAGACGTCAGCTAACTTTTTCTTGTAAATTTAGATTTTGATTACATATTACTAATATTTTTGAAAAATTGTCTAAAACTTTTGACATTTATGTAATTCGTTCAAAATTTGTCGAAAAGTCGTCAAATCTTTTTTCCGAAATTTCTGTTTTTCATCATTTGTTTTCAAATTTTTGTCTAAAATAATTCTGTGTCCAGAATTCATTACAAGTTAGCTTTTTAATATTTATTTGAATCGAGTATATCACCATTTTTTTTAATTTATCAAAAGGCTTTTTCTGACATATTCAGAATTCATTTTTGAACAAACTTTTCCACAATTTGTCCACAACTCATCAGGACCTTTTCTCTGAAATTTTTATTTTTACTGTTTAGAATATGTACTTGTTCAAAACATTCCAAAAATTTGTTACAAATTGATTTAAAACTATATTGCATTTTTTCTTAAATTAATTTTTTTTTGAGTTGCTTGAAACTTTTTTCAAATTGTTTGAAAATTTCTCCAAAATATTTAGCTTTTACTTTGTCCTAAATGTTTCTAAAATTTGGAGTTGCACAAATTGAATTTTTTAAAAACTTTCTTATAATTTATTTGATATTTGACTATAAATCGTTTGCCCATTTAAAAAAAAATGCAATTTTTTTTGGAATTTGGCTTCATGCAAAACTTGTACTTCATGCAAAAATGTATAAGAAATTTATCTAAAACTTGACCAAGGCTAATTAATCCTCTGTCCCTAAATTGTACAACGAATTCGTCTGTAATAAAAATAAGTCAAAAAATCTTCGGGTCCTCTCATGGAAATTCTTGAAAATTTTAGAATTTGTATTAATTTGTCCTAAACCTGTCCAAAATTTGGTGAAAATTTGTCTAAGGTTCCCTTTCTTCTTTTTTATATTTTATGTGATTTTTGCTGCAAGAAGATTTTTTTCGGCATTTCGGTCTTTAAAATAAGAAATGTTGTTGTATACTGTCCGACGTTTCGGCGACCGGGATTGACCTTTTTCAAGAAAATCTAATTTTGTTTAGTTTTTATCTATGACAATGTTGTATACTCACATATTATATTAGCGTTGTAAGTTTGTACGTGTAAAACGACGATGGTGGCCGAAAAAGATCTATTTAATTTTAATATAAATCAGAATCAGAAATCAGAAATTTGCCTTGAACTTTTCAAAAAAAAATTTCTGGAATTTCCATTTTTTTAATTTCTTATCCAGATCTATCCTAAAATGTCGTCAGACCTGTTTTAAATTTCTTATTACAAATTTTTCAAAGCGTATCAGAAATTTGTCTAGAACAGGCCGGGTTAAAATTTTAGATTTCTTTCGAATTTCTCTGAGCTTTTCTGAATATTATATTAAAACCAGGGGACCATTTCTTAAATTTTAGATGTTTGTGTGCTATTTGACGTTGTCAACAAGCTTCCCTCAGATTTGTTTGGAATTTATCTATGTCCACACCTTTCTCGGACTTCATTAGAGATTGGTTTTCATATAATTTTTTTTGTGATTTCGTTGATGACATCTCTCCTAAAATCAGAAGAAATTTGTCTAAACACCTTCAAGCCTTTTTTATAAAACTTCTGATGCCTGATTTTCAAAACTTGTCTAAAACCCACACAGGTCAAATTGTGGTTTTTTTTCGGATTTTTTTTTTTCTAGTACAGTGAAGACCCGTTTTTATCAGCCCCTTGATGAATTTTAATCTTTATCGGGGACATTGACAAAATCGTTGTTCAAAACTATGAAACGGAGCAGTAATCACATGTTTGCTTAAATTTGTCGTTGTTTAAATCTTTGTTTTGATATTTGACCACAAGCATCGGATTTTTTCTGAAATCTTCGATTTTTTTCGATTTTGTTTTTTTAAGGAAAAAGATTTTTTTTTCATATTTCGCGTCTTTATGATATTTGTTCGTACCCAAAACATCCCCAAACAAATGTTTTGTAATTTGGCTAAGCAGTCGTCAAGACGGTGCCGGTGGTTGAGTGGTAAGCGTGACCGCCACTCACCCCAGTTGGTCTGGGTTCAATGCCAGCCGAGGTCGCTGAGTTTTTCCGGAGGTGAAAAAAATCTGTAGTCGGAAGGGAAGTAAACCCGTTGGTCCCGGGTCCATGAGATGGTAGGTCGATATCTAGTCCAGATAGTGGCAACGGAAATAGGCCAACGGAAAATATCTCGTCAAATATTTTTCAAAAGTTTCGGGTTGGTTTTTTAAATTGGTCAACATTACTTTTTTTCTACAATTTTGGACAGGTTTATATTGTCTTTGACCGTAACATTCCTGATGATAGAAAATTTCTATAGCAGAAATCAGGTCTTTTTCTTCTAAAATTCCAAAGCTTTAAAATTGTTGGAAGCTTGTTTATCTTTAAAAAAAACTTTAAAAAAATTAATGCTGTCTTTGACCAAAATAGTTCTAAAATCCGTTGAAAAATTATATGAAATGAATCAGGATTTTTGTAAGCTTGAAGATTATTTGAATTTTTTTCAGAATTTTCTTTAAACCTGCTAGACATCAGCTTTTTTTACATTTTACGTTTTTTTATTGAATTTAATTTTAGTCAAGTTATTTCTAAAATTTGCTAGAAATTTGTCTAAAACAAATTAGGCATTTTTTCGAAAATTATCTTCGTCGAAATTGTCTTTCTAAAACATTCCTAAAATGTAATGGAAATTTGTCCAACAACATTTGAGTTAACTTTCTTTAATTTTTAGCATTTCTTATAAAATTTTCTTTTCGTTGATTTTTTTGCGAAATTCCCGATTTCTGTTAAATTTTGTCTGTGCCCAAATCTTTTCTAAAATTAGTCAAGATTTGTCTGAAACTTATTGGGTATTTTTCCTGAAATTTCAGGTTTTCGGAATCCTTCGTCCAAATCTCTGAAAACTTTGCTCAGAAAAATAGGGACTACTCCCATGGCCGGCTGTGTGGAATTGTTTAGAAAAGCATATAGAGCACTCTCGGTAGCCGGCTACCCAGAGTTTCGATACATCAAAAAATAAACAAGAGCTTTTATTCTTCTACAAGTATCTGTGTACTCGAAAACTATTTAAATCAACCGATAACATGCTTCTGTGGTCGTATTGCTCGCTTAGGACGAATCTTCAACCTTATACTCTTCTTAATGTTGAAGTCCGCGACATCTATGAGAGAGCCTGATGAATCGTCAAACTTCCGTTAAGTAGGTGGAATATTAAAACTTTATCGGTATCTCTCCCTTTATTATTCCCGGCGATCTAGAGAGACGGACGCAGTCAGCAATGGTGGCTATCGTTCTGTTGAGGCTTTAGTTACGGTTTGATTGGTATGAGCTCCTACTTACCTCCTACTTACCTGAGCAACTCTTGTTAAATAATCAGCAGTGAAACATGAGAAATCAGCGTATAATCCGCCAAATGCATCGTCCAAACCTCACGCAACGCAACGATATTTTTATGTTAAGGGAAAACTGACCGCTTTCAAAAGCCAGTGTGATTAGTCGGACGTAATAATCAAATACACCAGTCCACATTTTCTTAGGTGTCAGTCCTGTATGCCTTCCCTAGAACAACCATCAGACCCAATGTTAAAGGAGTCTAGCAGGACCTAGATACCAAATAAGCGAACTGATCAATTTACTTGTAACACGTAAAAATTGATCACGCCAGTCGAAGGCCACAGGCCCGTTGGTGCAAAACTAATACAACGGTTTCATTCAATTAGTGATCACGGTAGATAATGAAAAACATGAACCATTATTCGACTCAGACCAAGCAATGCGTATTACCCCTGCATATTAAATTCCCCGGTACCGAATGGGCGGAAGTGTACGTATTTCATATTTCAGATTCGGATAAAAAATTTAATAAGTTGCTAGAAGAAATCAAATTTTCAGGAAGATAAGCTCCCTTTTTCCGATTATATTAATAGCTTTCGACCTTTCTGGGAAAAATCGGACGATTTGAAAAAAATGAATAATTCACAAGGCTTAATTATGGTTGAATAGATTGATTTTAAAAGTTAAATAAAATACTATTTTACTGATTGCTTGTTTGACAAATTTTCACTAGCATTTTTGAAAAAGACTGATAAACGAAATCAGTTTTTAGGTTTTGAGAAACACTTTAATTTGAAAAACTCTATGTAGTCTTGGAGTTACCAAGTGAGTGGACCATTCGGTTGTTCAAGCTGGACTAGCGCCTAGCGTCTTATCTCTATGGTCGGGATAGTGAAGTAAGAATAAGCAAATTTTCAAAACTATACTATCGGCCAGTCGTGGAATTTGCACCTTGACTTCTTATCATTAGTGCCATGGCAGACCGATTTGGTCGTCAGATAGACGAGAAATCCAAGAGATGGACCCCTGCTCGAGCTCGCAACCAAACAACTGAACACAGGTGAAGTCCTGCAAATACCGAAGCTCTGTTTACTGATGAGAGACATAGCGAAAACGGATCCTTATTTTGCTTAGCAAGCCAATGCAGAATTAGATTAAACCATTTCGTAGATGAAGGGCGCAACACCTAACTGATTCCACATGTTACGCTTTTATTATATTGTCATATATAAATTATCAGCCGACTCAGACCCAACCATGCGTAATACCCCCGCATAATCGACACCTAGATGGTTAGATAAACCGCGACAATCTAAGATAATTTTTCAAGAGCAAAATGTTTTCAGATTTTTTTACCAAAAACGCACAAAGCTACTGAAAAGTAATCAAACCGGACATGATAATGAGTAAAGTCAAAAATTGTGTACACAGTTTGATTACTTTTCTGAAAGAAATAAGGAAGCAGTTTAGACCACTTGTTTGTTTCATTCTTTATCAACAATATCAATACATGTTAATACACAGATGAATACACGTTGCAGTGTTTCTGAACACGGAATTATCCAAGACCTACTACGATAGCCACACCCAGCTATTCTACGGAAACCGATATGACCGAAACGTGCTCGAGTCACTTGGTTTTTCAAATCCAATCTTCAAGCAAACCGCACCATTTGTTGGAAGCAAACTCATATAACCATGGCTGCCAACATGATGCCACTGAAAAAAAAAATCGCTATCATATCACACACGAAGAGAAAAGGCAAATTGGTTGATTGCACAGGTGATTGAGGCGGGAAGGGAGGGGGGAGGAAGGTTGGTTTGCGCCAACCATTTTTACGAAGCCCAACCAGGCAGCAGGTGAATCCACTCAATTATTACCATTTTCCACTGCTTTTCCCACTTTTGTTTCGCACATCTTTTTAGTGCGCGGCGTTGCTGCTGTTGTTATTGCTGTTTGTTTACCTCCTTGACTCGCCGCGCCTTCTTCTTCCTCTTTGACTTTGTCTCTGCTGCTGCTGCTGCTGCTTGACCAAAAATGGGGAAAAACACGGTCTCGCTGCCAACCGAGCAAAGCGAAAAACTCTTCAACTTGGCAATTGGCAAAGCCCCCGGATCCGAAGGGACAGTAGGTACGATAAAAAGGGAAAAAAGTGTGTTTCTTTTTTTTCCAATGCGGATAATAATGGAATTATACACATTCGTAGCCGTCGTAGTTCGCTTGCTTGCAAGGGAACACATTTTTGCATAAAGTACCTGCAATTGAAGCAACGGCACCACTAACACATCTTTGTGTACTCGCTGCTGGCAAATATCGGGCGGCGGGTGGTTTAACGGAGGGAGAACGGCGGTAAGATGAAATTTCGTTTCGGTTCCCTTCTCTTTCTTATGACGGTCGGGGCTCACCTACGGTGAGCTAATCTTTCGAAAACCGGAGCAGTGTTGCCACGTGTATAATTTTATCTGAGAATTTCATAAAAAACAAAAATCTTCTGTTTCTCTCTAGGGAGCAAATCGGATTGAACCAAATTTGTACACGAGGGTACAAAACATTAATAAGTCGACCTAGTGTTCTGAGATTTCGCTTCATCAGTATCTGATATACTGACTTGGTCGCCAGTTTGGCTTCTAGAATGTCACACTTGTGTGCACGATTAAAACGACTGATTCTACTAGCTACGAAAAAATTCCAATTTCGCTATTTTATCGCTAAATAAAAAATTTTGTGCTTCCAGGATTTACCATTTTCATTTGATTGGACTTTTGTAGATCAGAAAGTAAATGAGCAACGAAAGGAATAGCAGCTTCTAACACTGGGAAAACATACTAAAACTTGCTCAAAGTAGATGGTTCGACTTTGACCAAGTTTTTTGTGTTTCTTGACCTCAATAGTATTACGAAAAATTTGTTCTATGGTAATACTGTCGGAGCAGAGAGTTACACCTAACACCTCTTTCCTGCCCAATCGTGCAAATGTTGGGCGATTTCCTGTATTAAGTATATGTAACACGCTTGAGCCCAAAAAGAAATTCTTGATCGATTCCTGACAAATTTAACACAAGATAATTCAAACTTAAGTTTGCTGTTCTTTTTTAGACAATTTAAATGAAATTAGGACTATTTTAAGAATGATTGGGGACAAATTAGGAAACATTTTTCAGGCCGTATTTACAAATTTCTCGCCGAATAGGATTTTTTTCAAACTAACTAATTTTTCAGTTCATAGCTTTCCGAAAGCGACAAATCCAAACAGTTCACTTAACATATGTGAACTGTTTGGAGATATCCAAAATATAAAACCCCTTAAGCAACAGGCTAAACCAGTCCGGATGTCTCGGTAAGTAAACCCTGACGTACTGGTTTGCTGACAAACTGAATGGTTTTTGGCTTCTGAACTAAATGATTGGCGCAATGTAAAAATTTTACCTCATGTTCTTACTTGCCGAACAATCATTCGGCCCGTCGGTTTAGGCGTCCACGTATATTGTATGAGCTGTTCGAATTTAGTGTCTAACTGTCGCCAATTTGGTGTCTATTGTGATTATTGTGACTGTATCAGCATCAGGGCTTAAGTCTTCCAGAACTTCTCGGTCTTCAATAAATTTCCGTAGCTTCAGTATTACTTGGCTGCCTTTGGAGGATACAAATAATTCAAATTTTCTGTCTATTCTTCTTTTTTCATAAGCAGAGTAGTTGTTTCGAATTATATTATATGTGGGGTCAATAATTTAAATTATTGGTTTATTATCCATCTTTATATCATGAGCTGCTTTTTGTTATTATATCCTATGTATCTCACGTGATATAGTCTATCCAACCAGCCCAATTACGATACCCAAGGATTTAGATGAAAATTTAGTTTTATCATTTAGCCTGTTTTAAGCCAAATAGAACAAGGAGTCATTTTTTTTCATTTGTTTTCGAGCGCTCGATCGAGACACAAGTGTTTTGTTCCAGTCCGTGAAGTGCATAGCGACAAAAACAGTGCTAATTCGTGTTCAAGGTTATCTTGCGCATTCTCTGCCACTTCGAGGTTTTGGACTTTTGTCTTCTTTTGTGCGTTTGTTAACCGTTAGACCGCATTCCTCAGCCTTTTGTACGCACAGTGAGGATTAAACAATAGCCAGCGATATAAGCTGGACTAGTGCATCTTGGGAAACGAATATACAGTTAAGTTTAATCTACCTTTTTTGGCACATTTACGGCTTATTCCTGTCTGCGCGGGTCGACTCCCAAGGCTCTCCACCGACCCAAAGAATATCCAGAGCTCTGTTAGTGTTGGTTTCTGATGAGACGAAGTCGAAACGCACCCATGACTTTATTTATATAAGAATAGGGTTATTGATGGATTCGGTTTTCACAATTCTTCGAACAATTTGGCAAGAATCAGAACTACCTGAAAAGTACTCGTAGACAGTCGTCGGGGATGGAACCGTTCTACCTGGAAAGTGTGTGCCACAAAATCTTTAAATTACGAAAGTCGCCTATTAAATCTACTAGCTTCATTGAGACTTGAGGCAGAGGCTTTGGCAACCTCTCCTCAAAGAAGTGTCGAAGACCTAGTCGCCCCTTTCTTAAAGGTCCCACAGTTCGTGGATTTGGGATTAGGATATGTGACGATATCTAGCTAGACGTTTAAATGATGAAAGATGATGTATTTATGATCCAATAGCGACGTTGTGTTCGAATCTGTTAGCAAATTCATGTTTAATACTGTCGGAGCAGACAGTTGCATCTAGCACCTCTACTCTACCATTTCGTACAAATACGTTGGGCGATTTCCTGCATTGTCTGTATGCAGAATTTCTTTCCGTACAAAGCGGTAGAGATAGAAGATAAATTCATCCCATTTTTACTGTATTCGATCAGAGCTGTACACATTTAATCACAGCACGTGCTGTACAGTAACTGGAAGATATTGAAAATGTTGATGTGTAATCGCTGATTTTGTTCAGGCAATTGAGACAACTTTGGGATAATTTGGAGTAAAATTACGAAAAAATTGTGATGAATTTGAAATTCTTCTTTTTCATGAGCAGAGTAGTTGTTTCGAATTATGTTGCATGTGGCGTCAATAATTTATATTATTGGTTAAGTATCCTTCTTTATATCATGAGCTGTCATTTCATATTATATCCAATGTATCTCATTATAGTCCACCCAACCTACCCAATTACGATACCAATGGACTCAGACGAAAATAAAGTTTTATCATTAGCCTAAGCCGAACAAGGCGTCATTTTACAACTAGAGTGATGAGCCTATTTTCGCCATGTTTCACCCTACCTATTTGAAGCCGTTGCACAGTGGTCGGAAACGCCAAAAACGTAAACTTAATTCACTAGAGGGCAAACCATCGAATATATTCACAGGGTGTCTTTGTAGGAATTGTTCGTATGAATATTCCCCACAATCTGATAAAAATTGAAATTAGGCATGGCTTACTATGATCGAACTAAAAAATAAACTTTTTATACTGACGAGGTAGAAAGTTGGTGTCTTCGACAAAGTTTTAGAAATGCTCGTAGTGAAGAATTTTGTTAAAGTTTTTTTGCGCAACAAATATGAAAAAAAATTTTTGTTGCATTTTGTAAGGAAAAAGTAAAAAAAACGTGATAAAGTAATCTTACCCTATTAATAGGGTTTTAGAGTGCCACGGACCAAACCTTACCTTTATTGTGCATAGTTTCGACAGTGACAAAAGTGTCTGTTC
This sequence comes from Topomyia yanbarensis, assembly GCF_030247195.1. Lineage (NCBI taxonomy): Eukaryota > Metazoa > Arthropoda > Insecta > Diptera > Culicidae > Topomyia > Topomyia yanbarensis. Next base: position 207,034,834 of record NC_080670.1, on the reverse strand, counting down.
GTACATTTTGGTTTGCACCTTTCTTTCTTATACGTAGCTGAAGTTGGTGTAAAAAAAATGAAAAAATCTTCAATAACTTTGAAACGAATGAGTATTCTTACATACAGTCTTCGACAATATTAGGTAGTTTTAATACCTACACATTTGTCTGGATCATCGTTTGCACGAAAAGTCACAATGAAAAAAGTTATATTAATACATCCGTATTTAAGGGGGTTACCATAGAAACGACTTATAAATCGATAACTTTTAGTCCTACAAGCTCAAGTTCTTCAACAAAATTCTTCACTACGAGCATTTCTAAAACTTTGTCGAAGACACCCATTTTCTACCTCGTCAGTATAAAAAGTCATTTTTTTAGTTAGATCATAGTAAGCCATGCCTAATTACAATTATTATCATATTGTGGGGAATGCTCATACGAACAATTCCTCCAAAGAATATTTTCGATGGATTGGCCTCTAGTGAATTATGTTCACTGTGCGTTGGTGAGAGCAGTGTCTGCCATCTTTGTTCAACGAATTTAGTCAAATGGTAGGGTAACAACAGGGACACTCGATTAGATTTTTTCGTTGCACTTAAACTGAAGTAGTTCACCATTTTTTAAACCATTTTTTTTATTATATTGGTTCTTAGGAATGAGGCAGAGTGGATTTATACGCATTCCATAGATTGTAGGCCGTGTAATAATGAAATAAAAAGGCACCCTGCCTAATAGGGTTAAAATAGCCACTTTACCCAATATTCAGTATTCAACCACAGTAAACCAGCTAAATATTCAAGTGTAACCTACTTTGGGACTATTCATCAATTACGTAACGCTTTTAGGAGGGGGGACGACAAGTTGTGACATAGGGGGAGGGGGAGTTAGCTACATCGTTACCTAACATGTTTTCACAGCAGAGAAAATTTTTTTTCTGGGAATTTGTTACGTTATTGGGGGAGGGGGGAGCAATGGAGAAGTTTGTGACAATTTGTTACATGGAGGGAGGGGGGAGTCAATTTTGGGCAATTTTTGCGTTACGCAATTTATGAATGGTCCCTTTTGTGAAATCACAAATAGTTTCAAGAATGCATGGTTTATTATTCGCGTTTTCATGGACCTGGTCACAATTTTTGTAAATGGTTCATTTATTGTATGAACTGTTTAAACTTATTGCTTTTATTTACCGTATCATTTTCTAAACATTTATAACACAAAACCACGCCATGGTTGTGCTCACATCAGAAACGTACTTTGAGTTGATATGGAATTGCAATCATTCATAGCTTTTAGGTTTTTTCAAGATGTCCGCCACTGGCTGGCTGACTGTTGGCTGGCCGGTCGTTCAGTCAGTCGGTCGGTCGATTGGGGACGGTCGCCTCGGTGGCTGCATCTCGTCATTTGCGTGCATTCCCTGTATACTGAGCTGAGTTGAACTGAACTAAAACCAAACCGAACTGACTCGACTGACTGCGATGTGCGAGGCTTGCAAAATATGGGAAGTTTTTCTTCGAGCCAAACGAGCTGAACTGAGCTTTGGATGTGGCGGCTAGTGGCTGCTGGCTGAATGGCTAGGCAGGGAAGGAAGAGGTGGTTGATAGGATGCACAGAAGAGCTGCTGCGGTGTGGCAGTTTTCGAGCGAAATCGAACTGAGCTGATGGCTGCTTGCTTGCTGGTTTGCTTGTTTTGCTAGCGGACTAGCACAGCTCTATCAGGGCCCGAATGCTCTGGCGTGACGTGCGCGGGTGATATGTGTGTATATAAGGTGCTGTGTGGTAGGTGGTCCCGTGATCCGGGGGGATAAGAGGGGGGGGGGGGCTAGATCTATAACTAACTATACACGTAGGCAGGCAGCCAGAGTCGTTCAGTTATTCGTTCGGCAAACTCGGGCTACGGATTGGGGCCTCTCTCTCTCTCTATCTCTGTTGGTTGGTCGGTCGATTCAGCACGGACAGGGCGGGTAGACGGAGTAGAGAAAGGAAAAGAAAAGACCGTTCCGGACGAAACAGCATCAGCGAGTGCGCTTCTATACCCTTGGTTTGCGGGAGGGGTTGATGATGGTGGTGGTGGTAGGCGGGTGTGAGGATGGTAAAAGATTCAATAAAAGTATAATGAAATACATGAGAGCTGTGATAGCGACCGAAACGCGCAGCAGATGTAAAGGAATTGAAACACCCTGTTTGAAGAGGATGGAATGGAAACGATCTAGGGTGAAAGGCTGATGGCATGGAGGAGGAGGAGGTTTGGACGAGAAACAGTCTCTTGGAAATCGGTGTGAGTTGTGGGACTAAACAGCGGATAAAAGATGGCTGGTGGTACCAACTCTCGATATTGCTGCTAGTCCGGATCTCGCAACTCTCGATTGAGACAATGAGCCCGAACCCGAGTGGAAGGGGCAGCAATAGCATCAGCACACCAGCACCTTGTTTTGCTAATAGAGCACGAAATGGCACTTGGTGGTTGGTTTTGCCAGTCAGTAGCGGCGGCCATTGCTGTACATTATCCGTCGTTTGCACTCAAATTTCGACCTTCGAATCCAAGAACACTCGCTAGTTTACAGTTATCGGTGCTCTAGAGGGATAGAGAAATAGAAAGAGAGAGATAGAGACACTGAGAGATGAGGAAATAGTCAAACACCAGCCAGCACCAGTAAAAGCAACAGCAGCAGCAGCACCACGGAAACTAAAAATAATTCGAAGGTTATTCGCCTCTTTGTTTTCTGTTCCTCCATAATTTCCCACACGCCTTTCCATCGGGCGGCTCTCCGGGTGTAGCAGAAACGGCAACTGTGTCATCAAATCAATACCGAAATACGCCTTCATCCCCCTGCTCTTCCCCAACAAGTTACTACACTAAATATATATGAAATCACCGTAGCAGCTCATATTCAGGTACAGTCAGTGTGTGTAAGCATCTGGCATGACGTTCGACATCGTTGTCTTACTTTCCGAACTGAAATTGTCACCCCCTTCGGAAGCAAAACGAGCGGAGAACAAAGTCAATGGTTGAATTTGTTTGTCGAGGATTATTAACCGATTTTGCTTGTTTCAATTGTGTGTGTATGGCTCTGTTCACAAAAGTCCGCTTGGACGGGTGGAAACGAAATATTGCGTCACTTTCAAACGGAATGAATCAGGGTAAATTCAGCTATTATTGGATTTGGATTTCTAAGCCACAAAGATGGATTTCAAGATAGCGTTCGATTCAATAAAACTCAACAAACTTCTGACATATGATGGTACAAAGTTACCCTACCCGATAGAATAGCCTGCAGTAGCTAAGTTGACCCTAATCGGGCGAGGGACGGAAAAGGAACAGTTAGTTAGTTTCTATGCCGGAGGAATGTACAAAAACCAACTCCGATCGTCACTCAAAAAGGCACCGATTGTAGATAGCGTGTGATACTGCGATATAGACACATACATGCAAACAACCCAGCGAATGTGTGAAGCGAAATGAGTGGCGCTAGATGTGGCAGTAGTAGTGCAAGTTTTTCGATTTTGCACTTTTCGATGCACTTTTCGTACATTATCTGATTACTTATGAACCTTGGGTACTGTCAACCTTTTCAAAAAGTCCACCTTCGGGGAAGGATGCACTATACTGCAAAAAGTAGCTCTAAAAATTGGTGGGTAATGTTAGAGACATAACCGAAGTGAAGTAGAATGCACTTTAGACCGTTTATACGAATGCTGCAATTTTTACTACTTTCTGAAATTAAAATTAGTTATTTCGGTATTTCCAATGGAAATATGGGTACATGTACACCGAAATCTAAATTATTCAAATATTCGAACATATTGATTCTCATATTGAAGGGGGTCGCAATATACTCATGATGTTGCTCATTTAATATTTGAGCGACGAATAATTAAAACAGACACGCGGCACCTCTATTTGTGAAGTACCTGTATTTGATTGTGTCACTTAGATGCGAGTCTGTGCATATTCCAATATTGGTGAAAATTCATAGCATCTACCGCAGTGGTTTTCAACCTTTTTCTTTCCATGTACCCCTTCCCGATTATTGATCCCCATGATGCGCCCCTTTCTAAAAATTGCTTACCATAAGAAAAAAAAATGGTTTTCAGTTGGATGAAAACCGTAATTTTCCAATTAGAATCCTGTTCCTGTGCACTATCAGCAAGCATCTCAATTCTTGACACACTGAAGCAATATATAAAGACAAATATCCGTCTGAAATGTTAGGATAATCAGTCTAAATTTATCTTATCTAGACAGAGGCATTTCGGGCTCCAAACAGCCCACCGTGGTGGTATGGCCTAGAAATGCTGACCGGATCACTATTTATTGCAACAAATATTTGGACAGTACGCACCCTCTCATTCTGCTATAATCGTCAGAGGGGCTGATAGCACCACCGTCGCCACCGGTTGAACGACCAAATGTCATGACTTAGACTCACATGGAGACACGAGATAGGACTCAAATTTGCATTCTGGTTCACATGGAAGCACCTACAAAGGGGCAAACCTTGAAAACAAAAATGACTAACAGTACTATGATCAATCTTACAGCTAAATCGCAGGTATGCAGTATACAGTGAGGACCCGATTTTATCTATCACCGTTTTTGGCAGATTTTTGACCCCATTTTGTCAACCTCGCACGAAAATCCGTCTGATGCTCTCTAGCACCACCAAATTCGAGTAAATCCTTTCGTGAGCATATTTTTCATATAACATAGATGCAAAACTTGCAAAAATAAAAATATCAATTTGTTTTTAAAGTTGCTCTAGAAGACCCCGTACTGAAAATAACGTAATTTATTAAAACGGGCTATGGGGCTAAGTTTAGTGACTAAAGAAGAATATTTTCACTTGTTTATAAAATAGAAAGAAAGAAATAGGTTCTGATTTTGTCGATATCCCTATTTTATCAGCCTAAAAGCCTGTAGAACGTGTATCATTTGCCAAGAGAGATATAAATAATGTTTCGCGGGTTTTCGAACTAGTTCACGCGAAATTAATAACACGACAACAGTTACTTTTTATTTAAATCGTTTCGACACAAAAAACTGATACTTTATCCATTCGGTACACCATGAAAATGAAGAAAAGTCATGTTTCTATATATTGTGAATTAGTTCACATAGCGAGTAGACCATCAACAATTTTCCACACTTTTTTGATTCTGTAGAACTACGCTAGAAGCCGGTCAAACTCGATCAACATTTGGAGTGAAAATATGAAGTCGCGTGTAAAAACGAAGCGAAACGTCGAACAAGTGCTCCCAAACTCCCAACCCCTTTTTCGTTTTATCATCTAAGCCAAAAAAACAGGTTGAAATGGTTAGGATGACAATAAATGTATCATTAAAATAGGCTGAACGCCCTTGTTTCAAACCAAACGAATTTGTATTTAGGTATGGATGACACATAGTTTCTTTGAATGCATGTTGCAATTGTCCAAGAAGAACACGTTTGCTTTGAAGAACAGCTCATGAAATAAAGAATGGAACATTTTATTACTTTTTTCAACAGTTATACAAACTTGGCTGCTTCTACAATGACTTCATCCCACATTTATCTAGACAATGAATGTACTCTTGTTCCCATTGAAGATAAAACTACGGAAACTGTTTGATGCAAAGAAGAGATTTTCCCATGTACTCTGACGAGTTGCCAAAACAACGCCTTCTAGAAGTTGAAATATGAAAATAAATTTTTCTAGCTCATAATAATATTAAGCTACAATGTTCGTGCTAATACTCGAAAATGTCATCGAAAACCAGGAAAAACCGTTTTTTGTTGGATGTGGGTCCACTGTATGACGTCAAATATACAATTGATTGAATAAAAAAAAACAACTTGTTTGGCAGAAAATTTGTAGTTGCTTCCAAAATTGAAATTTTCTTCAATAGCACCTCAAGATATCTATCAAAACGATCATTTCGAAAGGAGCTTGCGGTCTTCTCTACTGCAGCACAAGAAAAATTATCTTCTCCAGCAAAAAATGGATACTGAGATTAAGATCAATTATAATTTTCGTGTAAGTTTCGGTTTCCTAATTCAAAGGACTCTAAAGGTAAACCTTTTTTTTTGACACAGATTCGGGGATATTTTGTGACAGCTTTGTGTGATGTTATATTTTATCCCGAAGGGAACGTTGGATTGTATCATTATGTGACTATACTTAACATTAGAAAGTTGAGCTCCGATCTCGTCTCATCAGTATCAGCCCGATTTCGAATTCGCTATGTTTTCCATGAGCAATCAACCTTTGTACTTGCGGGACTTCACCGCTACTATACGCAAAACTGTGCTATGTTTTATGGGACTTTATATACATGGGACAATTGTGTGTAGAACGATAGTTCTCTTGTGGCTAGTTTTTTGCCCGTGAATAATAGTAGTTTTTAGGTAGTATTTTTTAGTTTTCTGACTAATTAAAAAAAAATTGCTCGGAAACGGGAAAGCAAAATTCATTGAGATTTTTTTTTCATATTACAAAACACGCGTTAGTTTTGAAAATAAATTAGTGAACCTCCGGAAAATCCTTTTTGTGGTATACATCATAACTTAATCGCTTTGAAATTTTGCATAGTTCTTTTGCACATCGTACGCCAGAAAATTGTAAACGCTTTTATTTTTATCTCGATTTTTCAATTTTTCGTATCCGTTTAAACCAAAAACACGATTTCCGCTAAAAAAATTATTTTGTAAAAGCGACGACGAAGTACAAAAAAAATTCTTCAAGTCAATCTCGCGTATAACTATTTCCATGATGACAAAGAGTCGGAAAATAAAGAAAATGCGGTCGCCCATAAAAATTAAGCGTCAGAAGTAAGAAAAATGTGCTGCAAAGTGCCACAGACATGGTTGGAAAATAAACACGCATTGGCACTACAATTTGGCATTTTAAAAACTCTACAACCAATTGTTTGTTGATGAAAACAACGTTGTTTATTATAGACGTAAGCGAGCACTACAAGATACAGCAAAACAACTAAAAAAACAATTTGCTACCGTGCACTTCACTGTGAACACTGCGAATGGGAAATTCATCGTTTTGTATAGTGAATCGGCTGGCAAATCTAAATTCGAGCCGGGAGTGTTGTTTTGACAACCATTTCTTGCTCGCCTTCAGTCTTCGTTTCAAAAAAAACGAAGTCATACGCTAGAAGGTTCAGGGCGCCATGGTCGGATACTCTAGTGATATGGGGCTACTCACTCCCTTCTGAATTTGAACCAAAAACTCAAAATCGTGGTTCGCGCGAAGATTCAAAAGCCTACGCTAGTATTCAAGCGGATAGTTATACAGAAGAATTTATACACACGGCCACGCGATCAAAACCGTTAACATACAAATACTTGAGCCTGGTTTGTTGTAAACGCGAGCATGTACTCAACATTCTACACCTACGAACAGTCTTCCCATATGCACATCGCACGCCATGTTCGCTCTGATTCTGTGCTCATCATGAACCCACACTTCGTGTACGAATTCAAACATGTTATTTCGTACCTAAACCCATGCACATGTTCGCCCGCACAAGCGAACCCCATGTACGTATACGTAGGTTCGAGGCACTAGTTTTATCTATCTCACTCTCATCATCACTAGCGTCGAATCTTTTTGCCTTGTGCAAATCGTTCTCGTGTACGAGCCCGGTGTACGTACACTAGGATGTTGAACAGGAGTTTATACACCGTTCGCTTGGGTTCGATGTTCGAGGCGAACCTGTACATCGAGACGAAGCATGTTTGAGGTTGAACTCGTGCACTAAATTTTGTACGCAGGTACAAAATTGTGGATGAAATGACACTTCCTTTTAGATTCTAATAGATCATTTTTTCCCCTGGTTTCTGCTTGTCTCTTTTTATTTCATAACGAACATAAAAGAGAACGAGATTGCTACATACTGGAGAGATGAAAACAAAACGTTAATCTCGCCGAACTAAGTACTATATGCAGCCAGTCGTAACATTGTAGTCGCTCTTCGTGATTGTCTATTGATGTCTCTACTGCAGCTGGTTGCAACCTTAAGTGCATCGTGTGAAAATTAATAGATATGCATAACAGTGAAGTGGATGTTATACCACGATTTGTCCAGCTTGCTTTCACGCGAATTTTTTACTAGACTTTTAACTTCTTTTGTATGTTTTTATTGTTTGTTGCACGATTGTTAAAAATTATCACGATTTTCCGGATCAACAGGGTTTTAATGTGGAGCTTATTCCCCACATGAAAATAAAATTGTTTATAAAATTAGTACAAAATCTCAAGTTATCAAACTATTAAAATGTAAAAACTTAGATAGTGTTTACAAGCTTGTAAGAAGGTAAAAGGCATAAGAATAGCTGAAATTGGCGTCATTGCAAAAAAATTTCAACTTGCATATGTCGCAAAAATACTAAAAACAGAAAAAATTACATAAATAGCAAAAATTGTATGCATAATTGGATTTTTTTAAATATCACTGATACCTTTCCATCTTTGCAACATGAGCTGCTCTCTATTGGTTCAGTGTATAGTGGTATATCGAGACAGTCGAACAGAAAATTAAATTTTCCTCCAAAACGATTCTTTCCAACTGTTGGTGGTCCTCGAAAGAGTGTTTGTACATTGCAAGACTTATCTTTTGTTGTGGTCTCTTTTTGGGGTCCCCTTACCCTTACACGCAATAATTCCGCAATCGTAGGTTTTCTATTGGAACCAAGTTGATTGAAAAATTTCTTACGATTATGCGGGGGAAATACGCATGGCTCTGTCTGAGTGAGTTGTGGTAACTGATAATCCCTGTTTTAAAATTTAGAATCAATTGGTTGGAAAACTGTTCAGAAAAAAATTTAACTGCAATAAAAGGCTTGTTTGCAACGTAAATGTTTTAGTTCTCGTTCCAGGGTCCTCTAGTGACAACTTCAGCTCTTCGTGCGATGATGACGTATACCATTTGATCGGTCATTCCCTCGGTCGAAGCGACTCCTCTGTTGTAGTAAATCATCGTAGAGCTAATAAGACAAGATAATGATTATTTTTAAATCATTCAACACACATCCTTTGTTAGCTTTTAAAATCACACAACACCCTAATACGGGTTCACGTTGTGCACAAATACATCCAAAACCATTCGTCTATTTTTCCTCCCCTGCTCTCCATTTGCCCATTATGTATGTATATCCTCCGACTGAGAGTCAGTGTCCGCACGGGGGAGACCACAAGGGCATGCGGTCGAGCGAAGAGGGGGCTGGCGGAAGGAAAAACACATTATTCGTGTGGCTTTTATCCACACATACTCAAAACCGAGCTCCAGCTCCAAAGATACAGATATCATATCCATCCAGCAAAACTTATGTACACACTTTTATAACAACGTCGCTCGAGGAGCTGGCCGTGTAGTTCTTTATGCATTTTTCCCTAGCCAAGTCAGTAATCGTCAGTCGGCGACTGTTCGCTTTCTACACACCCCACTCGTCTATCCTTGCCTGTGGCCTTTTCTCCTCTTACCCACCACCACCCACCAAGTGTTTGTGCCGTTTTCTGAGTTGTACCCTCCTCCTCCTCATCCTACTGTTAGCACGCCATAGCTATGTTGTTGCTGAAGTTGAAAAATTATCTAATTTGATTGCCTATACTATTGTCGAAGCCTGTAATGGAATTTTCCACCACACGACGAAAGTCGCCTCCGCCATCACTATTTAGCGGTCAACCTCCGGCAAAGTACAGAAAACAATCACAATCACACCAGTAGTCAGACCGAAAGTGATAACCCAGTAGGCTGTTCATTTGTTCGTTCGGTTGGCCGGTAGTCAGAATCAACAATTACAACCACCGGACGCGCAAATGTTCACTGACAGTTTTTTTTTTGTTTTTTCGTTTGACAAAGCGAGGGCGGGCAGATAAACAGGTCAACATCTGGGTGGAATTTGCCCCCCTCCCCGTCTCGCTCTCTCTAGTTAGTTGGAGGGGGAACAGCGCAAATGTCACCTCCAACAACAACAACAACAACGGTGATGGTGGTATGGCATAAAGCATATTCCCACGCGCCAAGTGCGTCTGCTAGTGTCTCCTGTTCATGGCCACCTTTGTTTCCCCGCGGGTCGGGAAAGGGCGGGCGACATGCTGGCTGTTGTGGGTGTGGGCGAATTGCAAAATGGCGCTTTTCGCCTAGCTAGCTAGCTAGCTTGCTAGGTAGGAAAAAAAAACAGATTTGGTCCTCAGTCTCAAAAGGGCGATGCTGGATCTGTGTCCGTCCGTCCTGGCAACAGCGCAAGGAAAAGGATCCGTTTTTGTGATTCTTCGTTTCAGCTCCTTCAGCATTAAGCTATTTTTCTCATACGGTAACCGGCCCAATCGCGGATCGGTTGAGGATGGTTGGGGGGGGGGGAGGGATGCGAGGGGGGTGATGACCTAAATTTCGTTTCACGGCTGCCGTTCTTTGTACATGTCTTCCCGAAGCTGCAGAAGCAGCAGTAGGAGCAACCACCCGCCCGGGGAATTAGTTCGGTGGGAGCTGGTTTGTTCACAAAAAGGAGAGAACCTTTGTCATCGATTTTTTTTCTTCGTAACATGGCGTGGTTAAAATGGTGATGGAAAGTGGATGGATTAGTAACAAGAATCGTTTCGATTGGAGGGCGGTTTGTTTCTAGATTGTTGTTCTATCCGTGATGGAATATTTAGCTGATAACAAGCAGTTCGAGCGGTGTGCTATCGAGGAAAAAACGCGTGCTATATTTCTTTCTAAGGAAAAAAAAATGAAAAACTCCAATATTCTTCCCTAAGACGAACCACTCCCAACTTAATAAAGTCACTGAGTTTTGACTTCGTCTCATCAGTATCCAACACTAACTTAGACCCGGAATATGCGGCGCTAAATGATTCCGACTAAAAGTTAGTGTAGGATTCTGATGAGACGAAGTCGAAACGCAATCCATGACTTTTTTGCTCAACAGGTTATGAAATAGTCTATTACTGATCTCAAAATACCAGGGAAGCACTGTAAGACTCTTGCTATTTTTATTATTTCTTAATGATGTATATTTTTTAAATAATTTGTCCGTTCCAGGTGAAAGTTTAGATTTGGAAATCAGTTTAATTTCGTTTTCATTTACTTTTAAAATAAAATTAAATTTTGAACAGGCTTAAACACTTTCCTAACCGATATTTTTCTTTTTGTTACAGGTACGTATTACGATTATTTTACAATTGAACATAGAAATGCTGGCACTTGGGTAAGGCGCAAACTCGGTAATTTTTAGTGATGATATTTTTCTTATTAAGCTTTCCAAGCAAATGAAAAATCGAATCCAAGATGTTTAAATTATGGTTGAACAATGCTGAAAAATGTCAAACGGCTTCTTTGGATATTTTTATTAACAGATAGTTAAGAACGATGTTTTATCCTGACTTACTAGCTGCTAGAAGTGAATCATGGCAACAGCTTTTTTAATAACCGATCACACTTACGAATAGAGATGGTCTAAATTAGAGATGGTCGGGTTCGGGTTTTTGGACCCGAAACCCGGACCCGACCCAAACGCGACGAGTTTCGGGTCGGGTTCGGGTTCTATAAATTTACACTTCTCGGCTTCGGTAAATACCTTTCATTTGATCTATAACCCATAAAAATCGGTTCAGTGGTTCAAAAGTTATGAATTTTTAAAAAAATCAACTTTTGAAAAATCAGGGTTTTTTGAACCCGTCTAACGTGGAAAGGGACACCCTAATGACGAAATAAAAAAATATGTATCTAATATTTTTCGGTAAGGAACGATTATACCAAATATTGCAGAATTCTGAGAGATCGTATAACTTTTCTTTCATGGAATTGCTGTATATGTATGTGTAGAACGATTTTTTTCCCCAAACATGACAGTCAATCACCCCTCGGGAGATTCTTAACCATGAACCAAACACCCTGTATATGAAACAAGCACTTTTTGCAAATTGTCCCCAGGCTGGGCCATAGCATGATCCGGCTTTCTTCATGAAAATACAGGAGTTTCCACGATCTTGAACAAATTGATCGTAAAAATATTGTGTGTTCTGTTCAAGCCATTAGCGGATTCGTAGAAGTTTAGAGTCGTTCCGAAAACTCCAATGGAGATGTCGTTGTACCTCTACTAGCTAATGATATGACATCAAGAACGCGTTAGAGAATCTTGATTGATACCCTTCGACACAAGTTTGACCGTACCAACCATTAACGCGGGTGACGTCGTGTAAACTGTCGAATACGAATTGCCAATTGACATTGCTTAATTTTATACATGTAATTATATAAAACAACTCTTGCAGGAATGGTTTTCGATAGAAATTTTGGTTAAGTACACCGGGAAAGTGTGAATATGTTATTATTACGCCTTTTGTTTCCCCATGCGTTAGCCGCCGTTTTATCATACTTTCCGGTTAAGATATCGACATTTTTTCAAGTTTATCGGAACATTACAAACGTTCAATAATAGTACATATAAATTCCGAATTCCTATCACCAGTAATTCGTTTTGCCATAGGCAAATAGAACTTGATATGTACGGTGCTACTTCAGGTTCAAGTGATTCAATAATTCTCAGATGAGCCTTTGTTCCAGCTCGGATGCCTAAAATGAAAAAAATTCGGGATATTTGGTTGATTCTCCGTATTAACAAGTCCGGTTTCTTAAATTATACATTTTCTGGTTAGGGTCGGGTTCGGGTTTTTAAATTTTGAAATTGTCGGGTTCGGGTCGGGCTCTGGTTTTACAAAATTTTCATTCTCGGGTTCGGGTCGGGTTCGGGTTTTTCAATTTTAGAATGTTCGACCTCGGGTCGGGTTCAGGTTTTTTCAAATTTTAAAATTTCTGGCGCGAGCCGGTCGGGTTTTTAAATTTTGAAATTATCGGGTTCGGGTCGGGCTCGGGTTTTACAGAATTATCATTCTCGGGCTCGGGTTTTTCAATTTTAGAATGTTCGAGCTCGGATCGGGTTCGGGTTTTTCAAATTTTAAAATTTCGGGCACGGGTCGGGCTCGGGTTTTACAAAATTATCATTCTCGGGTTTTTCAATTTTAGAATGTTCGAGCTTGGGTCGGGTTCGGGTTTTTCAAATTTTAAAATTTCGGGCACGGGTCGGGTTCGGGTTTTTAAATTTTGAAATTATCGGGCACGGGTCGGGTTCGGGTTTTTAAATTTTGAAATTATCGGGTTCGGGTTTTACAAAATTATTCTCGGGTTCGGGTTTTTCAATTTTAGAATGTTCGAGCTCGGGTCGGGTTCGGGTTTTTCAAATTTTGAAATTTCAAGCACGGGTCGGGTTCGGGTTTTTAAATTTTGAAATTATCGGGTTCGGGTCGGGCTCGGGTTTTACAGAATTATCATTCTCGGGCTCGGGTTTTTCAATTTTAGAATGTTCGAGCTCGGGTCGGGTTCGGGTTTTTCAAATTTTAAAATTTCGGGCACGGGTCGGGTTCGGGTTTTTAAATTTTGAAATTATCGGGTTCGGGTCGGGCTCGGGTTTTACAGAATTATCATTCTCGGGCTCGGGTTTTTCAATTTTAGAATGTTCGAGCTCGGGTCGGGTTCGGGTTTTTCAAATTTTAAAATTTCGGGCACGGGTCGGGTTCGGGTTTTTAAATTTTGAAATTATCGGGCACGGGTCGGGTTCGGGTTTTTAAATTTTGAAATTATCGGGTTCGGGTTGGGTTCGAGTTTTTCAATTTTATTTAGAATGTTCGAGCTCGGGTCGGGCTTGGGTTTTTCAAATTTTAAAATTTCGGACACGGGTCGGGTTCGGGTTTTTAAATTTTGAAATTATCGGGTTCGGGTCGGGCTCAGGTTTTACAAAATTTTCATTCTCGGGTTTGGGTTTTTCAATTTTAGAATGTTCGAGCTCGGGTCGGGCTTGGGTTTTTCAAATTTTAAAATTTCGGGCATGGGTCGGGTTTTTAAATTTTGAAATTATCAGGTTCGGGTCGGGTTCGAGTTTTTCAATTTTAGAATGTTCGAGCTCGGGTCGGGCTTGGGTTTTTCAAATTTTAAAATTTCGGGCACGGGTCGGGTTTTTCAAATTTTAAAATTTTGGGCGCGGGTCGGGCTCGGGTTTTACAAAATTATCATTCTCGGGTTCGGGTTTTTCAATTTTAGAATGTTTGAGCTCGGGTTTTTCAAATTTTAAAATTACGGGCACGGGTCGGGTTTTTAAATTTTGAAATTATCGGGTTCGGGTCGTGTTCGGGTTTTACAAAATTTTTATTCTCGGGTTCGGGTCGGGTTTTTCAATTTTAGAATGTTCGAGCTCGGGTCGGGTTCGCGTTTTTCAAATTTTAAAATTTCGGGCACGGGTCGGGCTCGGGTTTTACAAAATTATCATTCTCAGGTTCGGGTCGGGTTCGGGTTTTTCAATTTTAGAATGTTTGAGCTCGGGTTGGGTTTCTCAAATATTAAAATTTTGGGCACGGGTCGGGTTCGGGTTTCTAAATTTTAAAATTTCGGGCTCGGGTTTTATAAAATTATCATTCTCGGGTTCGGGTTTTTCAATTTTAGAATGTTCGAGCTCGGGTCGGGTTCGGGTTTTTCAAATTTTAAAATTTCGGGCGCGGGTCGGGTTCGGGTTTTTAAATTTTGAAATTATCGGGTTCGGGTCGAGCTCGGGTTTTACAAAATTATCATTCTCGGGTTCGGGTCGGGTTCGAGTTTTTCAATTTTAGAATGTTCGAGCTTGGGTCGAGTTCGGGTTTTTTTTTTCAAATTTTAAAGTTTCGGGCACGGGTCGGGCTCGGGTTTTTAAATCTTGATATTATCGGGTTCGCGTCGAGCTCGGGTTTTACAAAATTTTCATTCTCGGGTTCGGGTTCGGGGTTTTTCAAATTTTAAAATTTCGGGCGCAGGTCGGGTTCGGGGTTTTCAATTTTGAAGCTCTCGGGGTCGGGTCGGGTTCGGGTTCGAAAAAATTGAAACTCGACCATCTCTAAAATGTCGACTGATTCGTCATCATTCAATAATGAACTGTTCCATTAGTGAGGAGGGAACGAATCAATGTAACAACAGTAGCAGCACGTCTCGAAAAACAGATTTTTTTCCACTGTTTGAAAGTGCATAATGACTGAGAGTGCTTATCAGCAGGCTCAGGTTGAATTCCAATTCAGGTTGACTTGAGGCACTGGCACCGATAAGAGGCGCTGGCACCGATAAGAAACGCTTGTTGTTTCTATTCGAAACATGTTTGTTCGTTCTTTTGTTTGAGGTTTTAAACTTCTGAAAGTCCATCAGTCGTCGGTCCAAGGATCAATTATTTTGAAGGAAATTTCAATGACGAACAATGGCGGCACACTGGAGTAGGATCTTTCTATATGAGCTTGCTATTTCCATGAGCTTTGGTGTTTCTAAATGGAAAATTTTGGTTGTACATAGCTCAATCCGCGAAAAAAAAATTAGTTTTTGATTAACAAGTGCGAATCGCTTGCCAAATCAAATGAAAATGTTTAGTAAATTTCTTTCTTTTATTTCTACTTTTTTGTTGGAGACGAACCGCTTTCTACTTATAAATCTTAGCAGTTTTTAGACGTTATTAAGGAAACAATCCAAAAAAATATCCAAAAAGGGTGTTTTTATGCATTCTGTAAAATGAGTTCAAACCGGTTAGCTGTTTGATTTCAAATTTTTTTTCCAAATTAACATGCAATTTAAAATTACATTCGAGTTCTCCACAATTCAATTTCTCGTAACGAAACTACTGTGCGCAAAAAGGGTTTGTTTTATTAGTCTAATAAAACTCAACATTTCGAGCCACAAGTGCAAATCGCCTGCCAAATCATTAATTTTATTTGCGCTACTATTGACAGTTTATACGATTTATGTTTCTAGTTTCACTAAAAGAAACAGAAGTGGACCCTTCTACAAAAGATATGTTAACTCGAACAGCAAGAAACCCATCGGTTAAAATTGCTGAACAACTTCATTGACACTGATACAGTAAAAACTTCAAATCGTCGTCCACCTGGGATCAGTCTGTCTGCCCGCCCATAGTAACGAGCCATAAAACGAATGAACTCCGGTCCCCTGCAGCCCCTCAGAAAACCGGTTCACTCATTTTACGGCGACTTCTTTTCCTGGTTGCCACCGCCCCGCTACGCTATTTATTTGCCTTTTACCGTCATCATCATCGTCGATGCCCCATGAATTTTCGCGCATATTAATCGAGCTATAAAATGATTTGCCATTTGCAAATTACCACCACCGACTGTCATTTTAATATCGTATCGTTTATGGGTTGTAAAGTGATCCGCTAAAAAAAAAAAGAAATAATGTCAGCACCATCATCAAACATTCAAGCTCTGATATCGCAAATCTGACTAATTTGAAATACATACTATCATCGTTTGTCCGTTCTGTTAGTTTTGACAGTGAAACGATCGGAGAATGTCGACTGTTATTTACGACCAACGAACGAACGAAAAAAAACCAATCGAGCCCAGAACGTAAATGTAGAGCTGCTGAATTAATTAACTGTTCGAGGTGGAGTAAGTTGTTGGTTCGTTTTTTTTCTGCGTTCGTCGAAGCAAATATGGCGACCGACGAAACCAGTCAGTAGCACTGAGCGTTACTAGAGCTCTAGCCATTTCAGGTCCGTTTCGATCGACCGATAATGTGTATCTCGAAGAAGCTTGAGTTAGAGACTACTATCGGGATACCTAGCTCGAGTTGTTATACGCACATCATACCGTACCACGCACATCTAGGAGGGTTCGGTCGGTTTGTGATTTACCTTTTTCGGTGCGTGCCTAGAGAGAAGCGGTACAGTGTCGTCGTCACGCAATATGTCACGTACACAAAGTGAGGGGATGTTGGTACGGGTTTGATTTTCATTTTCTATGGAAGTTGTATCGCCTCATCGCCATCATTATCATCATCGATCTTTGAGTGGATTCGTACTCGCAGCCATATTGTTGATTTCCTCGGGTATGGTACTGGAACTGTTCGTTTAGATAGACAACGACGATTTGGTAAGGGCTCGCGAACATATCCGTTGCAGATGTCAAGTGGCGAATAAAATTAAAAAAGCTCAATTTCTTTCCAACTGAATTAGTCGCTAAAAATGGTTTTTAAATGAGCCTTACTCTGCCCACAAGGAAGCAACTTGGAACATGTATTAGTCTTATTGTTCATTAATGCTATCGACCGGTACCAGCATGTCAAGCAGGACCGTGTCGACAATTTTGTTATCTAAAATTTCAAAAAACTATCTGCTTTGAAACATACAATATTTCAAAAATCGTAGAGAACTAAAAAGTAAATTATAAAAAATAGAAAAAATTATCCAAGAATTAAAAAAAGAAAATTAGTTTAAATTTTGTAACTATTGACGCTTAAACAAAATTAAAAAAGTTGAAAGCTTCAAAAAAATAAATATAAAAAGCCATAAACTTGGGATTGAAAGATTACACTTATACGAAAAAAATGAGATTAAATCCAAAAAAAAATCAGAAAAATAAAAATTTGATGATTTATAAAAACCAATAAACTAAAGCATCAGGAACACTGAGAAAAGAATCAGTAAAACTAATCTATGCATAGAAACAAAATCGGAAAGATTCAGAAAAATCACGAATAACAGTTGAATCAGGAACAATATCTCTTATGACGTAGAAAAAATAGAAAAAATAAAAAAAGAATGACCAGAAAGATAGAAAAAGTATAAATGAGTGACGGTTTATTATATAAACAACCAGTACTTTTAAAAGTTCTTAAGATCACAAAAAATTGGCAAATACCCAAAAAAAGTTGCAAAAATAGTTATGGAAAAGAAAACTGATGAATCGAGAATTTTCAGCAATCTAAATTTAAATAACAATTCAAAAATCCTAGATGATTCCCAAGTAACCCTAAGAATTAAGTCATTTATATTGGCTATAGATTTGTACTAATATTGAATAAAACCCTATTTCAGAACTTACAATGCAATCAAATTCTATATTAGCATCGTGAATGCATAAGGGCACAGCCGATTAACAGCATTATCGCCATCTCTTTATACGTATATAAAGCTGATAAAAGGCATACATGCTTCAAGGGTCTTTAAACCATGTATGCTTTACATTTTCATTTAGTGCTATGGTACTGGAAATATCAAGCCAATATCATGCTAATGTAATGCCGTGGCTTTATTCGTTATGTATCTTGTCTAGAGAATTATATTCAGCATTCGAACTTATGAAATATGTCTTAGGCAATTTTTGATTTTCAATTTCAATTTCCGATTGTCGTTTTTCAATTCATCCTTTGTTAATTTAGCTTTATCATTGTCAATTTTCTGTTTGTCCTTTTTCATTTTCATTTGCAGTTTTCTATACTCACTTTTTATTATCTCATTTGTTCCATTTTCTCTATTCTAATTTTTTATTCTCAATTTTCTATTCATCATTTTCCAATTTACAGCTTTTAGGCTTCAGATTTCATGTTTTTTTTTAATTTTCAGTTTAATTTTTCCCATTTTTTTATGTTTACGATTTTATTTTCAACATTTTATTTTAAATTTTGTATTTACATCTATTTTAAATTTTCCCTTTCCAGCTTTCCATATTCTATTTTTGTTTTCCAATAAATCAATTTCATTTTTTCAGTTTGCCTTTCTCCTTTTTAATGTTCAATTTTCTATTTATTATTTTCCATTTTCCGTTCACTTTTGAATTTTTTGTTGTTCTATTTTCTATGTGTGATTTTAATTTTCAATTTTGCTATTCAAGTTTTCCATTTTCAATTTTCTGTGTTCAACTATTCATATTTAATTCAACTATCTTCCCATTTTTTAACGTCAGTTTTCGTTTACATTTATTTTTACTTCTATTTTCCATTTTCAGTTTTATATTTTCTATTTTCAACGTTTAATTTTCCATTCTCATTATTCTATTTGTTTTTTTTTATTTCAATCTTCCATTTTTCCAGTTTTAGTTTTCATTTTAAATTTCCCATTTGAAATTTAGTTTATTTTGCTTCTCATTTGCTTCTATTCTCAGTTTTCTATTTGAAACTATTCAATTTGTCATTGTAAATTGTTTTCCTAGTTTAAAATTTGCAATTTACCATGTTTCCATTTTCAATGCTCAATCGTCTTTTTTCAATTTTGGATTTAAAATTTTCTATTTTCCATTGTTATGTCATTTTTCGTTTTCACTCCCTTTTATATTTTCTATTTTTGTTTTTAATTTTCTTTTTCTAATTTGTCGTTTCTATTTTTTCGCTTTGAATTTTTAATTTTTCTATTTCCCTTTTCCCATACTCCATTGTTAATTTTCTATGACGTCATCTAACACTTTAAATTATTTTCAATTTGCGGTTTTCCCCTTTTCTACTTTTTCCGTTTCAATTTGAATTTTAAAATTTCTGATTTTCAAAGTTCCATTTTGAATTTTTAGTAGTTTTGCTTATTTTTTATATTTTCTTTCCATTATTTTTAATTAATTTATCTTTTCAATTCTTAATTTAAATTTTTTAGTGCATATTTTTCATTCCTCATTTTTTTTTGTTTTTAATTTTTAGTAGGTCCTTTTTTATTATTCTATTTTTTGATTATTTTTTTCATTTTTGATCTTAGTTTTCTATTCTGTATTTTTTATTTAATTATTTTTTGTTTCTTTATTTGCATTTTTTTTATTTTTTATATTTATTGTAAATTGTTAATTTTTAATTGTCTTTTTGGACTTGAGCATTCATAAATTACGTAAAGCAAAAAATGCCTAAAATTGACTCTCCCTCCCCACATGTAAAAAATTATCACAAATTTCTCTACATCCCCTTCCCTTTCCTCAATACGTAACGAATTCTTTGAAAATTTTGTTTTGTTCAGTAAAAACATATTACGTAACGTTCCAGTTTAAGTCCCCGTACCTCACAATATGTCACAATTTGTCGTACGCCCTCCTATAAAAGCGTTTCGTAATTTATGAATGGTCCCTTATCGATGCTATGTTTTTAAGTTCTTATTCATTTTTTCTACTCATATTAATATTTTCTTGGCGCATTATTTGTTTCATTTCAGTTGTTTTATTTTTCTTGCTTTTTGTTTTTTTTATTATATTACTGATTATTTTATTTTTTTCATTATTCGTTATTTATTTTTTACTATATTTTTAGCTCTCAGTTTTTATTTTTTTATTTCATTTCCTGTTTTCAATTTTGAATTTTCAGTTCATAGTTTCCTATTTTCAATTATCCGTTTCCTATTTAAAATATTCCATTTTCAAATTTTTGTTTTCCATTCAAAATGTTTAATTTATCTTCTCAATGCTCTATTTTCCATTATTATTTTTCATTCCTAATTATTGATATAGGCTTTATCTTATTTTTTTTGTTTGTTTTTGAATTGGTTGTTTTTTTTATTTACAGTTCTTATTTTTTTATTTTATTTTATTTGTTTCGATTCATCTTTATATTTTTGATTTTTTTAAATTCTTTTTCAGTTTTTTTTTAAATTTTATAGTTTTTGTTGTTCATTTTTTAATATTCCATGTATTATACATTTTATTAATTTTTTATGTTTATATTTTTTATTATTTTATTGTTAATCATTCGGTTTTTGATGCTTGTTGAAATTCAATTTTTTATATTTAATTTTTGGTGCACGTTTTTTTATCGTCTATCTACAATTTACTTAGTATATTTTTTTAAATGTTCAATTTGATTTTTAGTTTTTTATTTTTAATATTTACTCTTTTATTTTGTGTTTTTATTTGTTATTCAATAACTTTTTTATTTATCATATTTTTTATTAGATTTTTTATTTAATATCGTGCCATTTTTAAATTTTTGGTTTTAAGAATTGATTTATGATTCCTAAGAGAATTTTTCATTTCCAGTTTCACATTTATTTTTTTTTTTTTTGCTTTTCGCTTCCTATTGTAGAATTTTTCATTTTCCCTAGGATGATTGGATTGACGGTACTGTAAATATCTTCAAGCAATATTACATGTTTCCGCTTCAGGTTGCCAGAGTTGGAGACTTCAGTGAGATGGGAAAGCTCACGTTCTTCCTTCATCTGAACCATGCACTCAAAATTTACCACCAGAATGACGACTAGTTGGAACATTCAAAAGCCCACACGAATAAGCAAACTGCTACACAGTCATATAAACGAATGCAAACACGGCCTCGCGATCAAATACGTCAAGATAGAAACACTTATGCCTTCGCGATAATACAGCACTAGTCACGCATGCGCACATGGAATTGTGGTCATCTGCGCACAACTACGCACATATTCTTTTCGCATACATAAAAACGCTCGGGTAATCAAATCAATATGTTAGCACTTCCGAATATATCAACAAGGTCTCATGTGCGGCCGTTCCCACACTATTATGAATCGGCTACGTGCGGCAGCTTTTACCTTTGGTCCATGCAGCCCAGGTCCATGCTTTCGATCTTCGTCTCGAAAAGAAAGTAAACGAACTCATATACATTAGAAGTCTCGAGTTGCCATTGTCGAACACTTTAGTGATTTGAGGAAACTCGCTCTCTTCCAGCTCTGAACCGCGGTTCGCGTGAACATTCAAAAGTCTACACAAATATGCAAGCAATAATCCCTGGTAACAATTGTGGTTTTATGACTGTTTAATAGCCTCTCAAAAAGCTTAGATTGCACATGTAGCGCGCTATAAATCTTCGACAATTATTTGGGACACGATTATACGAATGAATTTATACACGTGAAGTTCGCAAACTCGTTAACATGCAGTCGCTCGTGCCCTTCGCGGTAATACATTCCTGGTCACAAACGCGAACATGTAATTACAATCTACCGCGCAAAGCTATGCCCGTGATCTCGCAAACATGAAAACGCCCAGGTGGTGATCTTAACTTTCAAAAAGGCAAGCTAAAATTGTGACTTCAAGAAGCATCGATCGTAAAAGACCAAATGAAACCAAAAGCCTCTTTTTTGTCGTTTAATTAGTGCGAGAATCGAGTGCCCGAAAACGCTCGATCATTTGTATTTGTAAATTACAAGTTCATTGAGACTAGAGAACTACAAATAGCCGAGACCCCCATACCTTTTTGAGGGTTAAGCGCGAACATATAAATGCTCGTTTCCACGCGATCGTGAAATCTTCACGACTCCACATCTGAACCGTACACTCAATAACACGAGCAGAGCTACGGCCTGCTACTGAATTGGCTTTAAGCAGTGTTTCAGTGGGTGATATTTCCCGTCTCGTCTGCAATTGTAGTAAGTGATTCTGACAGGGAGCCCTACCGAGAACCAGTAAAAACCACACTTAATAAATAGAATTTTTCATTTCTTCATTTAATTTCTTTCTATATTTTGCATTATTTTTTATATTTTCTTTATTCAATTTTCCTTTTTTTAGGTTTTCCATTTTAAATCATCAGTTTTTGTCATTTCCTGTTTATTTATTTACTATACTGCCGTTCTACGCATAATTGTTCGATGTATTTAGGGAATCCCATAGAACTTGGGACAATTAAGCTTATAACGGCAATATATTTCGTGGTCGATTTTATATTTGTAATTTTTTGTACCATCCATTTTCCCAGTTTATAACTTTTAAATGTCCTATTTGCTTCTTTTAATTTGCATTTTTCATTTTCTATTTTTTATTTTATGTACCCTTATCAAATTTTTATTTTTAAATTTCATTTTTCTATGTTCCATTTTCAGTTTCCTATTTTTAATTTACTATTGTCTTTTTTGTATTGACCTCTAAATTTAAAAATTCAAAAAATTTAATGTTCTTATTCCAATGTTTCCATTTTCTTTTGAAATGTATACTTTAAAATTTTTATTTATGATATTTTTCATGTTCA
The DNA here is from genome assembly GCF_030247195.1 of Topomyia yanbarensis. Lineage (NCBI taxonomy): Eukaryota > Metazoa > Arthropoda > Insecta > Diptera > Culicidae > Topomyia > Topomyia yanbarensis. The sequence continues at coordinate 207,012,096 of NC_080670.1, read as the reverse complement.
TTTATTTTTAGCTTCTTGATTTATTTTTTGAGTCTTTAATTTGTTTTTTTACCTTTTTATAGTTTTATTTTTTATTTTATTTTCAATTCTTATTTTATATTTAATTATATTATTTTCATTTTTTTTTAATTTTTTGTAGTACGTTTTGTAGCATTCTATTTATTTTGATTTTCAATGTTCAATTTTTACTTTAACTTTTTATTTTTACTTCTTAATATTTTATTGTGCATTTTTCTTTACATTTTGTTTCTTATTTTTAGTTTTTTATTTTATGTTGATTTTTCGTTTTTCTTTATATTGCATTTTTTATGCTCTTATTTTATTTATCTTTTCAAATAAAAGCCAATTTTAGTTTCCAATTTCATATTTTTAATACATATAATTGATTTTTGACAATTGCTTCCATTTTTTGAATTTTTCATTATTTATTTAATGTTTTTATTTAACCCTCACTTTTAGATGTCCGACGGGTCAAGGTTCTCAAATTTTAATGAAGGTTCATAATAGAAACAGAGATCAACAAGCGTTCTTGTGCTTTCAATTATCCCATTGATAAAACGAAAAAAAGGATTCTTAATTTCACTGGGTTTTGGAAGTGGGGCTTGTTGAAGTTACGATTTCACTTTTTTTCTTTTTATTAGCTAGAGACTACTAAGTAGGAAAAGTTATACAAATTTAGGGCAATAGTACTCAGTTGCAACAAGAATTTGAAATATACATTGCAAATCGGAAAACTAAAATTGATACGGCCATTAGGAACAGGTGTACAATTTTACGGACTAATCTTTTGTCTTCTGCTGGTTGGAGTCGAGCTTAAGGAGAGTTACTAAGAATCACTCAAGTCTATTGACATGTCTCACGGCAAAAGGAGACTTCGATTTCAGTTTACCATTTCGAGAGTAACATTTTTATATTTTTCTCCTATATCTTATATTTAATTTTATTTTATTTCTTATTAGTCGCTTTTTATTTTTTATTTATTATTTTTAACTTTTTTGATTTCTTTTTTTATCCACTTTTGTTTAATTAGTTTACAATTTTTCATTAATCATTTTTAATTTTCAATTCTCAGTTTTTAGTTTTAGATTTTCCACTTTCAGTATCCCGTTCTCTATTTTCTATGTGTTTATGGTTTCAAATCATAATTTAAAATTTTCAGTCTTCTTAGAGATGGATCGAAATAAAATGAAACTATTTACAACTTTCATCTTCAGGTTCCTGATTCGCATCTTTGTAATTTATAGATTTTTTTGTTCCTAGTTTCCAGCTTCAGTATTTTTATTTTTCGTTATCGTAATAAAAATAATCAAGCATTTTAAAACACTTTAAGGAATTGATAAAAATTGATAAGGGAAAGAAAATGGTTAAAATTCAGGAATATGTAAAAACTTATGACTATATGAGAAGAATGTTAGAGAGAAAGATAGAAAACATTCGTTCCAATCAGCTCCAAACTTGTCTTTGCTTTTGTAGTCATCAGTCTTGAGAATTTGGAATGCTTAATATCTTTGTTTTATCATTTTTTCACTCTAATTGCAAAATTTTACTTCTATTGTATGTCAGCAGATCCCTCTGACATGCTTCTAAGTCAAGGTGTAATATTACATAAACGCTATTGAAGCATCCCCTGGGCAGTTTGATGACTGACATGATGCAATCTGATAGTTATAAGTGACTAACGTCGATTGAATTTAGACTGATGTCTACGTGACTGTAGTATATGATGGTATTGTTCGAGATCAACGTATTCTCCCCACAGGTAATTATGCTGACTGGTCAAAATCTATGCTACTGGAATCCATGATGAAGTATAATGGTTTCGTAGCTTAGTTGCCTTAGCGTTTGGCATCGTCAGTGTTCCAGTCAGAATTTTGTACTTATTATGTTCACATGTAATCGAACACTCGGTTCGACTGAGATGTGCTTGATGTACAGCACAAATAGCAGACGTCCATAAAGTGCTTCCTTGCGGAGATCGAGAACGTTCCGAATTTCGTTCGAATCAGTTTTCTCAATCCAGTTCGAACATTTTCCGTGCTACCTTTAAAGTACTACTTCGGAGCACTGGATTTTCCTTTACTTCTTCTAGTGAATTTGATGCGAAAACACATCTAATAATGAACAAAAAATCGCCCGCAATGATAACGACTACCCAGTGACCCTCCGTTCAAGATGGCGCCGGCCACTGCCTTCTGATTTCTGTGTGCTGTGATGCTAATTTGCGTCGCCTACTAATCAGACAGTGCTCCGTTGTTGCGCGTGACGCAATTATAAATAGCTTCGCTGACGTGTTGCGCGAGTTTTTTTTTGCAGATTAGCAGGCGAATATTAATCAATTTACACATCGAATCCGAACGAGTGAGTGAGTACTGCTGCTGAGTGGACGCCTCTCGGAACCAGCCGAGAGTTTATTCAATTTCGATCTTCGACCGTTGGCTGGCCGGGTTGGTTGCCATGGAGAACCGTGAGCTTTAAAAAAAATTAATTGTCTGTATTTCTTTTCCGCACCTTTTGTACCACTTATTCACGGCTATATAAAAATAAATACCCACTCGCGAGTGATAGGTCTGCCCGGAGTTGAAACAGTGTCTGGTGTTGGTTGGTTGCGGTGCGAGGTCTCGTCGATGAGCGCCTGCCGCGAGGAGTGGGCATATTAAAGTGTAACAAACGCTGACTGCAAAAGTACCTACCTCCTATGTACACAGCAATCGACGGAGGTGGCCCGCAAAGATATAGCCGCAATCTGCCTTCCACCTCGTTTTTATGTATTTTCACAAATATAGCTCACCTGCTCCTGCTTCTTCTCATTTTCCTCCTCCTCCTCGTGATGTTTCTGGTGGCTGCTGCCCTCCACATTCGCCCACAAGTACCAACTTCCGCCTACTGTCGCTGCTGGAGTTGGAGCAGGGCTTCTTCATCACCGTCGTCGTCGTCGTCTTCTTTTCTCGAACATTCATACAGACACACACACACTTCGCTCGCTTATCATATCGTGAAAAAGGCGAAAAATTTCTGCCAGCACACGGTATTTCATCGCCGCAGCTCTTCATTTCCCAAGATGGCGTTTCGCTGATGCTGTTGGATTCTCGCTGTCGTCGTCATGCATCGAAAAATTGAACTCAGGGAGTTGAGAAAGTTAAAAAAATGCTGGGATGGAATCGGTTACGACATGCTCGAACTGAATGCAAAAAAGACACTTGGCCGAAAGTCGACAAATTGAGACGGCGATGATGAGGGTCACAGTCCCACAACCACCTCATCCCATCGCTGCGTGTACCTAATAGAGAAAGTTGACTCATCTCACTCGGTTTCAGCACATTGATGCGAGCTACAGAGCTACTAACCGACGAGGGCACCGGACGTTGTATGTGGGCCGATGGAAAATGCCGTTAAGTGGTGAAAATTCAACTTATATACTTCGTATGGTGATGTGATTCGAATGGTCGTCGTCTGTTTTATCGAATGTAATTTGTTATGTACTACTTTGCTAAACGTTTCCACTGATATAAAGTTACCTAACTATACTTAGTCGATGAGTAGTTCCTATCCGACCGCGAACGATTCATAATCTACCCCAATCGACCGACTGTCGGAAGTCCTAACCTAGTAATCTTCTCTCGACAGGGACATCAAGGTCGCACCCGCCGCCGCCTATCATTAATCTTTGTCTCGTTTTTTCCGATTCGCGCGCACGTTACGAGTCAGTGACTGTTGAGCGCCACACTGCTGTCGGTCACCACACCACGATCTTTGCCGCCTCGCTACTAGACCGAGTACACTGCATTCCACACGCTCATTTCAATCGCATTCAGTCAGTCAGCCCGCACTCACTTGCAGCACACTGCTCTCTATCGTTTGCTTGCCCTTTTTTCTCTCTCTCTGGCTTTTATGATTAAATTCTGAAAATGTTTTCATTACAAGCCGCAATCTATTTATAACACACAGAGTATATGCTACAAGCGCAGCAGGCGATGAGCGCCGCACTTCCACACGTCTGCTCGCGCTCACTGGCGGCCGGTGATGGAACATAGTTTACCCGAAGGGGGTCGGGCCACCGAGAAGCCGGTTCATTTCTGAAATAGCCCTATAATCGCCCGCTCTGTCTGTTCTACCCCGACAAACCGGTCCGGATGACTCTATCATAGCGCGAATCTATACACTCCAATCCAATAGCGAGGTAGCGAGCGCAGGGCACCACCCGAAAGAGTGCCCTGAACCGTGTAAACAGACACTCGGTGATGATGGAAAACCACAACACACCAACACATCGGTAGCGATCATATGGTGTAGCCGATGCCAAAATGAAAAACGTGAGAACATAGGACTCGAGCGGCGCACATAAAGCCCCTGCCTGGTGCACTGCTGGGGTACTCAGAGGACGACGACTGCACAGAGAGACAGGCAATAACAGAGAGAACGAAAACAACAAACAAAGCGGAGATTGGAGAATGAACAACAGGACGGGTCGATTCGGCGGCATGCGTGCGTGCGTGCTCTACGGCAAATGGGATCTCATGAAGCGAAACGTGTGGGAAAAGGGTCGCAAAATGGTACTCAATCTCTCGCTCTCGAATGCGAGACGGAAAGCATGACTGACTGATGATAACAGTCGGTGGTGCCCGTGTCGACGAGACGTTCGCAACGGAATGTAAATTGGATTTGCCATTTTTGCCTCCTTCCTTTTCCGTTCGGTTTTATTGTCGCAGAGTGACGTCGTCGGTACTCTGGTTGTGTTGTTCTTTCGTCACCGCCAGTGATGCCAGAGTCGAGGGGGATAAATGTGGAGCGTTTATATTTTTGAGTAGAGATAACAGTTATAAGATTTATAGTTTTTGCTGCACGAAAGAAATGTATAATAACAAAGCCATAATTTTCACTGCCACAGTACAGTAATGTGATAATAATGTACAGTGAAGTTTATTGTTGTAACGTACAATAACAATAATCTATTATGTTCCTACAGCAAATTTCAATAAAAAATAAATTTTCACAGTAAAATTATTTAACATAAACAAAACAATTTATGCTTAACCGCAGTCTTAAACTACATGTGGGTCATTCCACGCGAAGTGATCAAAAAAAGATGCAAACTTGAAATCGACCTTCACGGATTTGAACAAAATTTGGAGGAATTGTTCATCTAGGGCCAATATATAAAAACCCAAATTTTTGTGTCAATTGAACCACCCCTCGGGTCATAGGAGCACCCCCCGTTTTGGAAAATTGCCAAAACCCTTGATTTTCTTTTGATCATATCTCCGGTTCTATTTAATCTAGAATCAAACCACAAGATGGCTTTTGAAGAAAATTGTTCAAGGAGTCTTTTAAAAATATTATTTTTTGCCGATAGTGTTGCCAACTATGCAATTTTTTTCAGTTAAATATTAAAAGTTAATTTTTCTCTCAATACGAAAATTTTAATGCCATCGCGTTCTTCAAACATTTTTACATAAAAAACACTTATCGTCCCAATATAATATGAGCGCATCCTGAGATATACCGTTTTGAAGGGAAAAACTGCGATTTTCTCATATAAAAATCCATTTTTATTGGCCAAAATTGAGACAATCTTCAAACTGTCATAAAAATCGTCCGTGATCTGCTAGAAGCAAACCAAATACGTAGTTTTTCATCATTTCTCGTCTACTTTACGAAAAATTATGTCTGTACTCAGAATAGTTGGTTTTTTAGTGTTGAGCGCTTGCGATATTATATGGGAAATTGCGGTTTTTTCTCTTCAAAACGGTGTATCTCAAGATGCGCTCATATTATATTGGGATGATAAGTGTTTTTTATGTAAAAATGTCTGAGGAACGCGACGGCATTAAAATTTTCAAAATTAAAATATACATATTGAGAGAAATAATTTTTCTCTTTTAATATTTAACTGAAAAAATTGTATAGTTGGCAACACTGTCGGCAAAAAAAATAATATTTTTTTATAGACTCCTTGAACAATTTTCTTCAAAAGCCATCTTGTGGTTTGATTCTAGAGTAAATAGAACCGGAGATATGATCAAAAGAAAATCAAGGATTTTGGCAATTTACCAAAACGAGGGGTGCTCCCATGACCCGAGGGGTGGTTCAATTGTCACAAAAATTTGGGATTTTATATGTTGGCCCTAGATGAACAAGTCCTCTAAATTTTGTTCAAATCCGTGGAGGTCGATTACACGTGCCTTGATCACTTCGCATGGAATGACCCATATATCGTTTTTGTTGGACAGTGAAGTCAATTATTATATGAATTTTTACTTTCTACTCTGCACAAAAAATATAGAAGTAGTAATAACTATAATATGTATTGTTCTATTGAATTGTTATTGAATTCTTGCTTCAAAATGGGGTTCCATTTTTTACCAATGATTTTTATTTGATTATATTTTTAGTTCAAGTTACATTTTAAACCTACGTGTCAAGTGAAGCAAAGTGATAAGCGAATCTTCAAAACGAACTTATCAACTAAAAAAGAGATAATTCGTTGCTACTGATGTTGCATCGACTTCTGTCGGAGATTGCTTATATTATTATATTATATTATCATTTTCCTCAATCACGATTTTTTTAGGACTGAGCTAACATCGACCTAATTTTTCTTTTCATTTGTCTCTACAGTTTTATAATACCGAAGATATACGCTTGAACAACGTCTTCAAACTTCAGAATGTTTAATCCAAAATTACCTTTTGTAAGTAGGGGTTTGCCCACTACTCGGGTTCTTGTTTGCCCGGCGAACCCTTCTTTTCAGGGCGGCCTAGGTGCTTCTACAGAATTTCGGATTTTCGTTTCACAAGAAAAAAAAGTAAACAAACAAATAAACTAAATTTACCAATTTTTATTCCACCGATCCCCTTCACTGCATACTACGCTGCTTCGTTTGAAACTGCTGGCGGACTGGCGGGCGGGTTTCTCCGTACGGCCGGGACAACAACGGCCTGGTCTGTCTACTGGTATCCCAGATGGCTGCTCCGGCAGCGGTCCTTGGCGTTTAGCTAGGGAGGTGAGCTTGGCTCCTTTGTTGGAACCTCCCTAGCGACGTTGGCGACGAATCGCCGGATCGTCTACTCGCCGTAAACGATCCCGGAAGTTACCGCAGTAAACTTCCCAGGGGGAACCTTTGTCCGCCCTGCTTCGTTCTCCTTGGCTATTAGCTATAGAGGAGAGCTTGGCTCGTTCGACTTATCCTCTATAGCGAGAACGGTCGATGTTCGGTTCCTTGTGAATTAGCCGGGGTAGCGAAAGAACTCCTTTGCTGTTAGCTTACCCCTGTTGGCGAACCGACACCGTAGTTTTCACTGTGCCCGAACCACAGGCCGGCAATCTCGACGGGTGATTTTACCGTCGCACTCACGCACTTCGCTACACTTGCTATCGTGGCGGGAAACTGTCCCGAAAACAAAAAAACGTAATCTGGCAGACGTCTGTATATCGCCGTGGTTCGTCACTTTCTAAAAAAACTCGATGGCCGCCTTCCTCATTCGACCCAAAACAAACACCAAAACCAGCACCAAAAAAACGTACCGCCGCATAGCTGTCATCGCTATAGCACAGCATAGTCAGACCACTTTTGCAGCGAAAGGAGAGCGGTAACCTAACTAAACCCTATGCTATTTATTTACAAATACACAACAAAAATTACTACACCTATCTGGACTAATAACAACGTTCATGGACTATTATTTAAACGAAATTTACATCAAAAACATGAACGAGCATAATAACCAGCGGTGAGTTATGTTGCAATAACAATACACTCTACGGAGAGAGTACGCACAAATAGGTATATTTCCACCCAGTGCTAAATTGTTACCCTGACGGGTTACACTTTCAGTTAAGCAAACTTTTCCAAAAATAAACCTTTTTAGACAAAGTTCATACAGTGAAGACCCGATTTTATCAGCCTTTTGATTCGATTTTATAAGCTTCATATGAAAATTGATAGTTGGTAGTTTGATGGGCTCTAACAGACGAACCAAGTTGAATTCGAGTAAATCCTTTCTTAAGCATATTTTTCTTATCTTAGAAATTCGAAATATGCAGAAAAAAATGGATCATTTTTTTTAAATTGTGCGCTGTCAGACCCCCTTAAGGGAAACTTAATCTAAACAATCAGGAAAGGTTGTGAGATTATATCTAGGGACTAAAGAAGAATGTTTTAAGAGCTTCGATTTATTAAAAAGAAAGAAAAAATATGTCCCGATTTTGTCAATGTCCCCATTTTATCAGCCTAAAATTCACCAAGGGGCTGATATAAAAGGGGTCTTCACTGTATTTATTGTAAGGGGTACATAATAAACTAAGCTGCCTATTCAGTGTAATGAGCAACCAGAGCAACAAGAGCCTAGAGATCCCATTTCATCCCAATACAGTGACTGTGTGGTGCAGGTTGTACACGAATGGCATGCTGGGTTCATTTTCTTTAAAATTTATGCTGAAGACAATGTCGACACCACTTGCGAGCATAATCGAGACATGGTTGAGGACTGGTTGCTTCCAAATGTTATTACGCGAGATTTGGAAGACCTTTTGACTAAATAATTTGGGACAATATTGATTAAAGACGATGTTCGATAGACGACTCTTATCGAAAAGCGGTAATGTCGATTGGCTGCCTTCTTGCGATTTGATGTCCTTGGAAATTTTTTCCATGGTGCTACGTTAATTTTCGAGTCTTCACCGACAAGCAATTGATAAGCTACAGATCAGCATAGAATGAGTTATTCGTGAAATTTCTCCAGTTTCTCATGAAAAAAAACAATATTGACCAAAATAAGACTGATGGATAGGGATTTTTAAAACAATCACGGTGGACGTTCATCCGAAAATATTTCAAAAATCAAATTGTATAGCATATGCTATCAAAATACACATACAACAATGGTTCTCTACGGGTTTTTATCATGAGTCATGCGCTGAATTTTTTGAAGCGTTTTCTTTCTTGTGACAGCACAACTTGCCCAAAATAATACTGCATACAACATTGACGGTCTAAATAATTACTGCTTGATAAATTCTTTGTTCATTAGGCAGACTCGTGAATTTATGTTTATAAGATGATATATACCTTTAAAATATTTTATGCATTTTGTTTAAATTCCTTCATGATCTTTGAAAATAAAATTTTTGTCGTGAATCCGACCCAAATATTTAAATTGATCCAGGCACTTGGCTTGAGAAAAGCTCCCGACTTCAGTGGAATAAAAAACTTTAATTGTGTTCTTGTCGCATTTTTAGAATTTTTCCATATACAAGCTTTGACTGCAAATGATACGAAGACTTCTACCCGGGTCAGAGATGCTAGTAACATAACAGAAAAGTTCGAAGTTAAAAGTTAGCGGACGGGTAGAAGGTGGGGTTCCGCTGGTTAGTACAATGTCTAAATGTATCTGCTTTTGAACGTTCCAGTACTCGTAATTATTGATTAGGCCAGTGATAACGTATACAGTAGTGGACACGAAATTAATCCCTTTTGATGATAGGATCGAAAAATTAAAAAAGTTACTCGACTAACTGTTCCACGATTTTTATTAGACTATTCGTGTCTTATGAACAAGCCTAGTACAATGAAGACCCGTTTTTATCAGCCCCTTGGAGAATTTTAAGCTGATAAAACAGGGACATTGATAAAATCGGGTCATATATTTTTCTGTCTTTTTGATAAACCGCTCTTAAAATATTCTTCTTTGGTCCTTAGATACAACCTTGCAACCTTTTCTGATTATTCACTTTAAGTTCCCCTAATTCGCTTTAAGTTCCTCTTATTCCCTTTAAGTTCCCCTAAGTCTGACAGTGCAAAATTTAAAAAGGAAAATTAATGTTTTTTATTTTTGCATTTTTCGCATCTCTAAGATACGAAATATATGCCCAAAAAAGGATTTACTCGAATTCAACTTGGTTCGTCTGCTAGAGACCATCAAACTACCAACCTTTCATATGAAGCTGATAAAATCGGGGGTAGAGAAAATCGGGGGCTGATAAAATCGGGTCTCCACAGCGACCACCAACAATTTTAATAATTATTCCCAGGACTGAAGTTATTGCAGTCAGTTTTATTAGATTCCTGTGGAGCAAATATTATATAACCACGGGCATGTCATGAAAGAACGGAACTTGAAATTAAATACGTAAATGCAAACATGGTCAATTTTCTATTGACCCGTGATCATCGATACTAGTCAGATTAAAGTCGTATTAGGACTGATGTCCGATTATTAATTTTTACGCTAGTGTTTCACGACTAGATCCGTTTGCGCCTGCTCATTCTGCTACTATCAACAGAAGGCTACTATCGCCGGTCTAACGAGCAAATATCATCAATAGACTTAGACTCGCGTGTAGGTATGAGATAGGAAACTTGTGAGAACCCACCGTTAGATGACCTGCGAGTGCTAGTTTATGTTAACGGTGAAAATGAAATTTTGATATATTTTCGTAGCTTTGAAATATTATTAAAAACTGATAAAATTCATCAATTTCGGCTCGTATTGACTACCTTTTCCAATTAATTGGACTGTAGTAAAAAATCTACGAGAATTGTATTGGGCATCGAGAGGTAAAATGGAGCAGATTGTAGTACTTCAAGTCAAGCTAATAAGTTTTTCGTATTTCTTGCCCCAACAGTTTCAGGAAAAAATGATTTTTGAATCCCATATGCGCCAGAAAAAAAGTTGGACATTGAAGGGTTAAAGTTCTGAACTGAGTCCCAAGGAAAAGTTGATGACTGACATTCCACATTTCTCTCCGATTGACAAAGTGCGGTTGTGAGGCGATGTCAGCAGATCTTCAGAGGCTCCATGTTTGTAATCTCGTTGATTTCGAGTGAAAACCCGGTTCGTCTATCATTGTCGTTGAGCGTTGACTCTCCAATGTTCGATGGTCGGTACGATGGGTGAGGTTGTATCTAAAGACAGCCCAGCCCTCGATTACTTTCCTGGTCTGGTTTTGCAAGCGACAAAAATTGGCCAGGAGGAATGATGAGGGAGAGTCCTGCGGACTGAACGTAGCGCTTTACGGTGGACTTAGATTGCCGACTCGTTTTCTGCGCCCCAGGATGTGTTGGGGATCTCCGCTGGTTTGTGAGATGTAAACCTTGGTTGTCTGAGCCACGATGAGTCCGAATTCATCTGTTGTGTAGGAGTGGTCGAGTGTGTAATGGCGTTCTTCGATGGATTGCTCGTGGGTTGGCCAATCGGAATGATTAAATTGCTGGTGAGCTGAAACGAAATTAGGACACGGTGGAGAAAAGTTTGGACGTAAGAAGGATCATATCGAGAGAATCTTTCGATTTTGAACTTCTAAATTTATCGCTATTGCTGGAACCCTTCTTTTTGACGGCCGGATCTTCTAAGCTTCGGGGGCTGCTAACAACGAACTTGCCCTTCATTGCTGTTGTACCCACAGGGGCGGTTTCGGTGATGATAGCATTGTTCCAGGAGTGGACAGGTGGCTTTCTCTAGAGCATGCTGTTTTGTAATTTTGGCCATGGCCGCTTGCAATTGCGTTTGCTGTCTAGCGTCGTTTTCTTTCAGCAGCATGCATATCCCCCATATTTATCGTCCTCTGAATTCTGAAGCTTGCCTGGTCTTTAGGTTTACTATCTCCTGTTGTAGGTATGCTATGACTGTATCTCGATCGTCGTGGAAGAACGTAGATAAAACATCTTTGTTGGTGCTGGCATAGCTCGGACCGTGGCATCTTTTTGCTATCAGAGTACTGTCCTCAGGAAAGATCAGGTTTTGTCCTTCCCGATGAACCTAGAGCACTTTTCACTACGAATCAAGCGTCCTTGTCCTCGGTTATCTTGAATTTACACAGCAATTTTCCTTGGATGTCTCGTATTGTTGACTGCAGTTTGTGCAGGAGCGGTGTTGGGACAGAAACGACAACTGTGCCCAAGGCAATCGCACTTGAAGCAGGTCTGCGGCAGTCGGTAGAACTGTCCGATGCTAGTGTGAAATAGTCTAATAAACACATGTTCCCGAAGAATGGAACCGAAGCAAAAGAGAATGATCAGTGGTGTGGTGATCGATTTACCTTCAATCATTTTGGTAATGTAACTATTTTAATAGTCCTCTGGAGGACTATGAAAACTCTTTTGTGACGCTCACAAGGTTTCTTGGATCGGTTCCTGCGCTGTCTGCACCGATTTCAGAATAAGAAAAAGTATCAGTGGAGAGACGTTCTTTGTTCCCTGGTTCGTTCGTTGATGGCTTTCAATAACAGTGTGCTGATCAATACTGTCCCCGGAATTTATGTACACTACACTCCGCCGGACGGCGGGTGAGAAAATATCCAGGTAGCGTAGGTCGAGCACTTGCTTTTTTAGGCAGCCACGGCAAAAAATACAACCAGTTAGATAAATTAGACGAGCATCTAAACCAGTACTCATATTAGCACTCATTAGACACAATAATCCAAACACTCGTGTGACACATCGTCGCTGTTGTGCTATCTTATGTCAAACGCCATTTTGGTTCAAACTGAGTTAGATATGCCACATCACTTGTCTAAAAAATCTCGATAAAGTGGCGTTTTCAGAATTTTGACATTCGGTTTGGTTACTGAGATATAGCGAGAAACGTGCTGAGAAATTTTTAATTTTTTGCTTCAGTTGACTGTGTCTGGGGATTGGCTCAAATTATCTTGATACTTAATATGTTTTTATGTGTAAAACTATCTGGCATAATCATTTTCAAAACAAAAATACAGGAATTGTAAGAAAAATGCAGTTTTAGTTTTAAACTGGAAATTTAGCATATTTGGCAACACTGTAAACAAAAATTACTATTTTTTTCCAGATTCCCTGATTCATTTGCTTCAAAATGCATCTCTCTGATTGTTTATAGACCAAATAAAGCCAAAGATATAAAAGTTAATAATTGATGATTTTTTTCTATGGAAAATTTTCCATGCACGATTATGACACACCATACAAATTTTGTCATTAATATACATTTATGACACGTGTGAGTGCGACTTTTGTTTACATTTATAGTAAAAACTCGCAACATAGTCAACCGATCTTCTTAATAAGCCGTGTGGTGTCCGGCGGGCTGAAATCTTTTTGCACTATTTCAACCAAGAATAGAACCTCTGGGAACTGCTCTCATGTCGTAAGAGGCGACTAACAACATGCTAGGAGTTCCTAGGCCGACGTTTTGCTCCGTACCGAAGACTTAATCTGGACGGACCTTAAGGTTTTCCATATTACCCTCTTTCCAGTCTGTATTTAGTGAATCACTGACATATACTCACCTTTTCTGATTCGCCTTTCTTGATTGTGTACCAACGTTTTAAGTTTCTTCTGGCGGTTGTATATTAGCCGTAAATGACGAAATCTAATTCTACACTAAGTAACAGAATATATTAATATACCGGCACTTCCACGCCAAGGTTTAACTTCCAAAGCTTTGGTTTAAAAACCGTTTTTAAAAAATGGAAACTTTCATGTAGGAAATTTATTGAATTGGCCTAAGATGGAGCTGTCGAATTTCACAAAAAGCTTTTTATGTTGCAAGTGATCTGTAGTTGTGTTAAATTAGGTATTTTTCTATTATATTTGGAACCGTCTACCGACAAATCTACATTTACGAATACCTCCAAAAGTGACTCCTTGAGGTCTCATGAAGGCCTGACACTAGCTTTATGATACTTTTGCTTTTCTAAACAGTAATAAAAATCTCAACATTCAAGAACTTCACTTTGTCAGAAAATGTAGGGCCATCGGAAGCTAAAACTTCGTAAAATCGCACTCCTGGTCCTTTTTTCAGTGCAGTACTCTACGTCACTCGTTCAAATTTGCACCGCTCTTATGGTAGTCGGTATTTGCTAGTATTACTGTTCTCCCATCCATTCTGGTAGTCAAACGGTGGGATAGCAAAATTCTTACAAGTTTCCTATCTCATGCCTCCACGCGAGTCTAAGTCTATTGATGACATTTGGTCCTTAGACCGCAGAATGAGAGGGTGCGAACAGAATGAGAGGGTGCGAACAGATCTAGTCGAGAAAACATTGCCGTAAAAATGAATAGTTGATCGGAAATTAGCCCCAATACGACTAATCTGACTAGTATCTATGAACACGGGTCAATACGTATTGAAAATTCGCCGCGTCTGTTTTTATGAACCTAATTTAAAGCTCCGTTATTGCTAACAAGCCCGTGCATCAGGTTAACAATCCTTTATTTTTCCCTTCAGTGTTCGTTATTATCGCTCGTATACTTGTATTCCACAAACAATCCGATATGGAAAATAAGAAATACTTTCCTTGATTTATAACATCTCTCGCTATTTTTGCCTGTATAATGTGTTATCACTCGGTAGTTTTCAAGCCAATAAATATATCGTAGAGAAGAAGTAGCGAATTCTGTCCAAATACTGTTGCAATAAATAGTGATCCGGCCCATTACGCGGATAAGATTAGCTTTTCTAGGCAATACTCCCACGGTCGGCCGTGTAGAGTTCAAATTGCTTTTGTTTAGGGAACATAGTATACTCTCGGTAGCCGGCTGCCCAGAGTTTAAAAATAACCAAAAACTAAACAAGATCATCTCTTTTTCGAGTGATCGTGCACTCGAAGACTAACTAAACAACTACCTAATAAAACATGCTTTACAGGTCGCATCGTTTTCTTGGAGCGAATCCTAGACCTGATACCCTTCCAAACCACCAACTCCGCGACACCTATGGAAGAGTCTGATGAATCGTCGTCCTTCCGTTAAGTAGGTGGAGCATTAACACTTCCCGTCTACCTTATCCTTTATCCTTCCCCGTGAACGATGGAGATGGGGGCGGCCGGCAATGATGGCTATCATGCTGTTGAGGTTTTAATATGGGTCGGATTGGTATGAATTCCTACTTACCACTTCCTAAGCAACTCTTATTAGATAATCAGCAGTCAAACATGATGAAGTCAGTGTGCAATCCGCCAAAATCATCGTCACAACGCAACGCAACGCAACGCAACATAGTCAACCGATCTTCTTAATATTTGAGATTAATACAGAATAGATAGAAGCATCAATTGTCTTCTTTGAACTGTTTATACTATTTATAAGTTTCAAGATATTCAACCCAAAGTTTAAAAATCGTTTTTCTTGAAATGTGCAAAATGGCGCTTGTCATAAGATAGCGCAACAGCGACGACATGTGAACGGCTAAAGAAACTGCCTTATCTCAAATGATGTCCCGGGAAGCGAAGCAGAAGGTCTGGTTTACAGATGAAAAAGCGAAAACGAACTCTTGTCTTTTGGCTAGGTAATCAAACGTCTGGCATTGCGCAATAGCCTAATTTGACCCCAAGTTGGTGGTTGTTACTGAATCGATGAACTCGAAGCACAAAAATCATAATTTAATTAAATTAAGTTTTGTGCCCTTAATGCGCAAATTGGTTTAATCCAATTTTTCCCTTATGGGAATTAATATTGCACGTGTCTGTTTGCGGTATCATCGAATTCTGGCAGCACTGTTCATGTTTCCATTCTTGGCTCTCTCGACTTGCGGGCGCACATCGCCATATCCGACCGATTCCAATGATGCGATGCATATATTGGCAGAAGTTTCGGTTTGTTCATTCATGCTACTCTCACTCTTTTTCTCTCTCTTCCTCCTCTTGCGCTGCTGCTGCTGTTGCTGGTGCTGGTTCACATCCATTTAAACGGAATATTGAGTGGATATGCTTTAATGCCTTAATTTTGTTGTTGTTTTTACATTATTTGGCTCCCGTAACTTGTTGTTGTTGTTGCTATTGCTATTGTCGCTGTAGTCGATGTCCGCCGCTGGGTTGTGTTGATACGATGCTCGCTCATTTGCTCATTCACTCACCGATCAGTCATCGGAGAGCTCTTATTCTCATCGGGTCGATCTCGGATAGTGTGCCCTCTAGTCGTCGCGCGAGGATTTGTAAATACAACACACGGCCGCAATAATAACACTAATAGCAACAATAAAACACCGACTGTGTGGCTGGCTGCTGCTCTTCCTCCTTCCTCACTTCACACTGCTGGCAGCACACCGCGCCCCGCGTATATTTCGGATTCGTCGTTTCGTTCGCTCTTTGCTCCGGTTGTGCGAGCAGGCCGTCGTGTGTTCTTGAATACCCACAGGCCTCGCTCCGTCGTCGTCGTCGTCGTCGTGTGTATCAATAGCGTGTGTCTAGAGTATTTTTTTTTACATTTTCGCCCGTGTGCTTTCTTGTTGTTCCTGTGTTGTGTATTTTGTACAATATTCATTATTGACTGGTTGCTGGTGTGTCGCCATATTGGAATTTTAGATTTACTTGCGCGAGGCGAATTTTTCACTGCAACTTGTGATCGGAAAGTCGTTTGATAGTGGAAATTGTGCGAAAAGTTCGGAAAAAGTGACACGACCAAGAAGTTGGATGTGTTGGTGTGTGCATTTTTAACACGCGGAATAAACCATAAAAATATCAATTTACTACGGAAAATCGCCTCATGTGTGCAGTAAAACGATGACCTGTGATGGTAGTGGTAATTATATATTTTTATTATGTTATTTACGTAGAAAATGGCAGCAGAAACGTCAAAATATTGACTCCGACACGGAATGGGACGATGATAGGGTATAAAATTGAAAATTAAAATTTTTCGTCGCTATCGCGGCTTCGAGCTCGTCTTTAAGAAAATCAACGTCGGCCATATTTGGATTTTCGACGTGAGGAAACGAGCACGAACAGGGAAAAAAACGGCAGAGTTTCTCGTTCGCTGAATATACGTATGGATATAAAATGTGCCTATATATATGTATACATATAAATTGTATATTTGTTTCTCGGTAATCAAACTCGAACAGCAGTCAGAGTCAGAAAACATTGAACAGAAGAACAGCGGGTGTGGGAAGGAAGGAAAAAAGAGAGCGCACGATTGTGCGAGCGATTTTGACACTGCCGACCGAGAATGAACGGAGAGCGTGAGAACCGATGAAAGCGGTCGTGCCCCTTGTTGCCAAACTGGTTGGGCTCTTCGGTGGAAACGAAGTTTGCTTTGTTCCCACGTAGTTTACCAAAAGTTATACAGATTACCATAGAATCTAAATCTGCGCAAGAATTTAAAATTTTAATCAGGGAATTTAAAGATGCGATACTGGCAACCCTGTAGGGTCCAGACGAAAAAAAAAAATGTGCGAGCACTTGTGAGGAATTTAACGAGTCTTCCCCAAATAAACGATAACGGAATAAGTGGGTGTTGCTGCATCGGCATGACTTTAACCGGTTAGTCATTTATCACCCCTTTTGTGTGCGTGTGTCTTGCTTACACGTCACGGGTAAGAGTGGAATTAAAATCGAAGCTAAAAGTTCATCAAAATTTAATAATAAAGTTTTCACACGCTCCGCCACCAGCTTATCTAAATATGGCCGCAATCGGAAGTTATCAAGTAGCGTAAAACTGGTTCAAACATTATTCAGCTGTCTGTCAAGTTATCGCTCTTCTCTTGTTTTGCTTTGTCTACATCTATGAAGTCTGTAATCGGATGGTGTGCGTCCGTCCGTGCACTTATGCTCTCACCAGCTCATTCATACATGTTGCAAATTCTCGCGATTTGCAATCGGCATGTGCATCCCCCGCCCGAAGCATTGCACTCACTCTCCCGAAGTGGATTTCTCTCTAGTTTCAAGTTTGACGTGTTGGTGAGATCTCTCCCATAGTATTGAACGTGTCGAATTCGGTCGAGAGCCGGGTACGATTTTTATGAATTAAAAGACTCCGTCTCGGCATTCCGCTGTCTGGCTCGGTCCCGTCTAGCTGTGTGGTGTCTTCTACTCTGTTTACTTCGTGCACGCCCGGCATCGGCGGAGGACAACACTCACACCGGTCGGTACGCGGCTACCGACACTAATATACTCCCGACAACCGATCGTCGGTGTGTTTATTCGTGTGTTTGGTTCACCCACTTTGCTCATTCTCGCTGTGCGCGCCTTCTTTGTTTTGATTAGACTGACACCCGTTTGCAGCACATAATCGTCAGTGGTCACGTTCAAACAAATTAGCGACCATCAAGATAGTTATCATCAGATAGTTGGTTTGAATCGTTTCGTGCGGGAGCACGGTCCTAAATTCAGCCCTGTTTATGCTTTTTTTTTTTTTTTTTTCTTGTTTCGTTGTTCTCCGGCAAGTGCTATTCGAGGTGCGCGCGAATGTTGTGCGATGATGTGGAAGCTGCTTACGTCCGTTCCTTCCCCGCGGAAACCCTTGACCTATCAAATGGGCGATGATTGTGCAAAACGGTTTCTACTTTACCTTCAAGGCACACAGGATAGGGGATTGGCGTTACGCTGTGCGAGGTTTGACTCAATTCGATACCAGAAATTGACTATTTTTAGCACTACTCATTGGAGCAAAAAAAGGTCGACATCAATATGGTGCTGGCTGCTTTTAAATGTACTTGTGGCCTCCGAAATTGTCGCGTATATGTAGTAAGTAGAAAGTACTCTCCTGTGAGGTTTGCCAAAGCAATCGTGTGACGGGTTGCTCAGGTGAAGGATACAACGAACCTGAACATAAGATAAGATAGGGTGTGTTATCGTTTATCTTGAGTTGGGTTTTTTGACAAATTATCATGATGTAACGAAGATGTTTGATCACGCTTCACAACACAGCTCACATGATTTACGGATCCTATTTACAATTCTGCTATGAGGTCATTCGACACCAAAATTCTCAATCTATCGCTAGGTTAAACCCGCGCCCCTCAGAAGTATCTAATTCGAGCAATTTAATTACGTCGCATTTATTCCGAGCTTACCGATAGTAGAATATGTAATTAACTTCGATTACCAACCTTCCACCACCCCCGTTGATACCGCAACAGAGCTACACATGAACATGTCGCTCTACACCACCACCGTCACGATGATCTTTTAGGTGGCTAGTCCGGAGATAAATGACTGAGCAAACCACAACTCAGCGTCCGGAGGAGTTGCCTCGCACTCGATTCTAGTAATCGATCGGAACAGTTTGTGTTCTAGTCGAGTCGCTAGCTGATAGTAGTTGTGCCGAATAGACTTCCGAAACCTTTTATCATCAGGTTTTTTCTCCCTCTCCTATTTGCTACTGTCTCCTATTATGTGACCACAGCTGTTTACCAAGTTCATCATTATAAAAGTTAATGTTTTCCGGCAACACTGTCACTCATGAACACATATTGCACTGCCGGGCGATTACGGTATGTAACCAGCACGCGATTCACAGTTGGTACTCACACACCCTTCCGAGGGGTCGTGAGAGCGAAATGCACTCGTGTGTGTGTCTGTACAATCTGTATCTGCGAAAGCGATGTATGCTGGATAGGAATGTGGTGTGATTGTTGCATCACTGATGCGACGTGTTGCATTCATAGACTTTTGGTCGCATAGCATTTTAGGAGCTTGTTGCAGCTATTGAGCTGTCTTTGGTATTGTGCTTACTTGTCGTAAAATTCTACTTCGTAAGCAAGCAGTTCAACAAAATTAGAAATCGGCTCGGAACTGTATAAATGAGGACAATAGCTAAAAAATAACAGCTGATCGTTTCTATCGGAGTGTTACGAAGCATCTTTTGCCAACGCTTGTTCAGAAAACCGATTATCCCTTTTGACAAGTTGATACATTCCGTTTTCTTCCATATTGTACACACAATGAGATCTAGAAGTTTTTTGCTATTTGGACTTGTTTCTACTGATATGAAATAATACAATGAGCACCCGTTTTTATCTACCCCCGATTTTATATACCCTCGATTTTATCAGCTTCATATGAAAATTGATAGTTGGTAGTTTGATGGGCTCTAGCAGACGCACCAAGTTGAATTCGAGTAAATCCTTTCTTAAGCATATATTTCTTATCTTAGAGATCTGAAAAATGCAAAATTAAAAATATTTTTTTTTAATTTTGCATTGTCGGACCCCTTAAGGGGTACTTAAAGTAAATATATGTCCCGATTTTATCAATGTCCCCGTTTTATCGGCTTAAAATTCACCAAGGGGCTCATAAAAACGGGTATTTACTGTATCACATCTTTCAGATAAGTAAAATATGCTCTAGAAAGGATTTGGCTTAATTCTTCTGATAGAGCGCATATAACAAAACCGGGGGTAAACAAAAGCGGGAGTAGAAAAAACCAGGGGCTGATAAAATTCGGCCTTCACTGTGGTAAGGTTGTCAGATGTCATAGATTTTCTCGATGTCACTTGTGTATTGGTAAATAGCTTAAATTTAGCTTTCCAAACCAAATTCAAAATCCCAAAAAGCTTCAATTTGAACATATATTAAGCAATTTTCGT
This sequence comes from Topomyia yanbarensis, assembly GCF_030247195.1. NCBI lineage: Eukaryota > Metazoa > Arthropoda > Insecta > Diptera > Culicidae > Topomyia > Topomyia yanbarensis. The sequence continues at coordinate 206,991,823 of NC_080670.1, read as the reverse complement.
CGTACTCTATTTTCCTCCTCCTCCTCACTCCCTATGTTCCAGAATGCTAATCTATTCCGCACTCCTCAATTCCTGCCCTAGCACAACGATGCTCCACTAGGTACTCACGAGCGCCTTCCCATCAGGCATGTTATTTTGGTCGCCTTCCTGCCGTAGCACCTCGGCTTCAATGCTTAACGCGCTTCGCAGGCGCCCTCGCGTGGTTCGTTTATTGTCGTGCCGGATCGCAAAACGCTTACTCGTCTACCAAAAGACCAATTTAGCCGGAGCGTTTTTTCTACCGCAGCTTATTCACCACCTTTCTATCTCAGCCCGCCGTCGAATCGTCCAGTTGAACTCACGTGCACAGGACCTCTTCGCCAACTTCCTCAGCAACAAAACATTCCACCAAAACTATTAACCAATTGCCGCTGCCGTAGCGATATCTATCCACCGATTGCTGCGGCAGGAACGAAAGTTTTCTGTTTAATCAGAGAAGACGGGTGAACCTGTTCATTCAGTTTCTACGAATATGGGAAATATATGTGCATTTTGGTAACATGTGAAATTCGGCACAGAAAACTTCATTTTTAGTCGTATAATTATTTATAAAGAAGCCGAATTAGACAATCAATATAGGCAGCAAACAAGTCAATCACTTCTTCATAAAAATTTGGATGCTGTTGTAGCTCTTTCAATAACCTACTTTCTACTGTCATTAGCATCAGATTAAATAGCCTTCACACATCTGTGTTCGTAGATATTTTTTCATCCCACGAAGCACAGAAAAGAACGCTCTATTGAAACTGTTGCACTAGGCAGAGTTCCCACAAAATTTTTGACAACTTTGTAACTCTGAGAAGGCGTCGCCGAGTTCAATATTAACTCGAGTATTTCACTGAGCTTTTTGTTTCTGAATTCAGACTTAGAAAATAACACTTTTAGTCCATTGGTTAATGTCGTACCATCAAAACAGTCAAGCGGTACCATCACGGACTGCAGCTATTCTTTTGGAAATGATGCTTCATATCTCGAACATTTATCTGCACTTAGAAGGCCAACATAACGTATTTTTTCTAACGATTTGAATCGGCCGTTTATTGCGTGGATCACACGTTCGATTATGCCATTGAAAAGGTTATGGAAAGTATGTTTTGTTTGTTTCTTGCCCAATTCTGCATTGCCAACGATGTAGACTATGGATTTGAAGACATCTTCCAAATTGTGACCGTTTTTAATTTTTGAATGGTGATTCGGCATAGCTGAACAGCATTCATGCGTTCCAATATGTCAGGCTCTTTAGTTCACAGAATTCTGTAGAGAATATCAGTCATTATCTGCAAAGATAGCAGCGAAAACCTTCAACTGGAACACTGTGCTGAACTCAAGCAAAAATGCATGCAACACAGGTGACAATCCTCGCGCTCAACCAAATTTTTCAGCTCGATTTATTTTTGTAGGCTGCGAAAAAAAAGCTGCAATCGACGATAGTGTTTTAACCCTTTCATGCCCGACTTTTTTCTAGTGCATGTAGGGTTTCAAAACTATTTTTCCTTTAAAACGGTGAGGTCAAGAAACTCGAAAAACCTTTTTGCATAAAGGTAGGTGCTTTCCTTGCAGTGCTAGAAGCTGCTCAATTTTTACCTTTTAATGCTCACTACAATTCTCCTGGAATATTTACAATAGTCCAACTGAGTGGAAAACGTAGCCAAAAATAGTTTAAATTGATAAGTTTTATCAGTTTTCAATAATATTGCAACATAACGAAGTTATATGAAAAATTCATTTTCCGTCGTCAACGTAAACGGTCCCTGGCAGCACTGCTCCATTGGAGTTCACTCAGACTAATTGTAATAACTTCAGTTCTAGAGCTGATCCTTGTAACCGTTAATACTCAAATGAAAGCCAATAGTCACATTTATTAGCCTTACTTGTTTTTGTGAGCAAATCTTGCCTCAATCGAAAGTTATAGCTGTTTAAAAACGTTGTTGTCCACAAACAACATGGGCATGAATGGGTTAAAAAATCGTGATGTTCTATTGTCGTCCACACAAGCATGTAATAGCACAAGATTTAAAATATGTGCCCTACAGTGAATATGCTCAGTTTTAGAAAACTGCTGTTTGACTAATACTAGGGTTCCGCCCTTTTCTGCAGACATAATTGCCGCTCCGTCGAGAGCTTAAGCCACTAGCTTATCAACATTTAGACCAAACCAATTCACATTTTCTTCAACCTGCATCACAAGAACGGAAGCATTTTTGTTGTTATTGACATCCTTCAAACGCATCAACCTTTTCTCAGGTGTGTCTGTAAAATGCATTACTTATTGTGATAATTTTTGGTAAACCCATAAAATAGAAATACATACTGTTCTTCTTGACACAACGCGAAGTAAACAATTGCGATAATCTTGTAGAGTCTGTTGTCTAATCTAGCATGAACTGTTTAGAGTGAACGCGAAGCATCTCCTCAAAGAGTTGTACAATACAGAGAAGGAAATATTAGTGTGCTGTGTGTCGCTAGTTAATGGATCACTTTGTGTCGTTACCTGCTATCCGATTCTTTTCATTTCTGATGGTTGGAAAATAGCATATTCAACAAAACAAAAAATCGGATTTTTTAGCACCCGACCGAATTCAGTTCGTGATTGGATCCTGTTGGATAGCCGAAGACTTCATTTCAACATCGGAAAGAGGTGATTATTAGGATTATGTGCTAGTAACGGGGGAATTGGAACAAAAATCTCCCGCGCAGAGAACATTTTCTTTGGAAAACTATTAGCCCTTTTCAGCGCTATCAAACCGTGAACCTAGAATTAAATCTTTTCTTTCACCAATTTTCTTTTTTTTTATCCGATGGGTCGATATCAGAATGCATACACGGGAAACCCGATTTTAAATTATCTGCCTGAAGCTCACTCCTGATTGGTTCCCGCTAATTACATACACCTAGCCGCAAGCCTTCAACAGCTTTCGCTCGAAGCTCCACCACTTTGACGATGGAAGTAAACTAATTTCATACGATGGCCAGCCAATTAGGCTACGAATGAAAATTTCAGTTAAAAGATGGGTTTTCTGTGACATAACCGGAGTGTCGTGATTATGGATCGGACACGTGTTGCAAATCTAACAATATTCTACGGAATGGAGTTTGAATGGGGAATTTTCAAGTAATTCGGAACAGAATCATTGATGTTTGCATTGTTTTTTTCTTTTTTATTAACGACTAAGAGTGAGTCTATTTTTCTGTTTTTTTTATGTTGTAACGACATTTAATTGGCAAGGACGGTATGAAATATTTCTCAATATTAAGAGCGATAGTACTCAAGGAAGAGCAAGGAGTTGATGGAGGAAAGTTTAGAAAAGTGTGGAATAGAGTGATATGAGCAAGCTTAGGCATTCACGGCGACTTAACCTTTTGTCTTCTACACGCAGGAGTCAGGATATTTTGGCATTAAGTGTGAGTCACCTGAGGGATGCACTGTATTCGAACATTGATGAATGCTGCTGAATTCTGTTCTCTATGTTCAGACACATCTGAATGCAATTTTGATATGATTGGTTTGAGCATAGGTCGTCAATCGGTAATTATTTTATCATGTATTGTGTATTGCAGATTAAAAATTAAACCACTGGACAATTAAAGCATTGCTTCATGATATGAAAGTATATTTTTGGCTTTCTATATTGGCGTTTTGGCAAACAAGAGATCAATGCATGTACCTTTAAGTGTTTCTTGTGCAGAATTAGAGATAATACGAAGGTTATCATTTCATATTTTTCTACTTTGAAATGTGAATGTTAAAACCTCCCGAACCAACAATCAATAATAAATAACGTGTGACGAATACCTGCTTTTCTATAAAAGTTGTATCTGGCGAAATGTATACTACAACCGGCAATGTTTTGAAATGTTTAGCGCTGATGACGGTTTTGGTAAAAAATAGCGTCAATGTTGTAAGCAGAAGATATATTTTGTACTCTTCATATCATAGGTCAAGACTACTATACAACACATGGTAAAATAATAATCGATCTACACCTACAGCAACCATGTCATGCTGACAGAAATCAGTTGCATCCAACCGATGAACAACAACGCAAACATCGAAGGTTCTTTTCCAAACCATCACTGTTATCATAAAGAATAATTTGAGAATTTCCCATTCAAACGCGATCCCATTGAAGATTATTAGATTTCAAATAGCTCCCAAGTGAAGTCGCGACTCCCGAGTTATGGATTACCCACTAGATGACAACAATCTTGATTTTTTTTTCGAAACACTTAATTCTAACGGTAACTAGCTTCAAATAACATTTTTCATATATAAGCTTTTTCGAAAACTTTAGTTCACTCACAAGAATGCTTGTATGTGAAAATATATGAAAAATGGGCAATGAAAACAATAAATTCTTTTGTGCCAGTATCATCTTGTGTATCCCAAAATCTGCAGATATATAGCTTAAAGTGTAAGGATCGCCATTTCCGAAGACTGCGAATTGATCCGATTTTGCAGTAAAATGATATTCTCATATAAAGTTATGTTTTGCTTCTCTTTCGCGCACATGCTTAGAATAGGAAATTAAAAAAAAAAAATTTGGTCTTGAAAGTTAAATGCCTTTTTAGGGCAACCTCCATTCAATATGCGATCTGCAACAAAGCTGTTTGTTATAAAATAAGTATGCAGAGTTACTGTGAAATATATATATTGCTATAGAAACTTGAAACCTCGAAACTTGAACTGGAGCTATCGGAAAAAGCTTATATTTTGCATATGATTATCATTACCAATTACTATTCGAATTAGCAATGTTCTGAAAAAAAAGTCAAAATTGCCGGTCTTTCTTTCAGTATTCCACCACTCTTTAAAAAAAATAGGAATATTAATTTTTATTGTAACGCAATCAAAATATAGGATTCCCTGTACAATTATGTGAAAAAGACTGCAAAATTTCGAAACAAAAGTAATTTTGAGTTATAATATACATCGCATTTCTTCAAGGTGGGATAAAATTTAGTAAAATATTGTTCGAATGATGTAATATGGAAATGGACTGAATTAATTTGATTTAATCTTGAACTCCTCCCTCCCACCGACATGAACTCCTACGTTTGTGTTTCCATGAACTTCTATCATTTCGAATTCCATGTTTGCCTTCTTCAGGATGGATCCCGTTATATTTGCGGTTGATGATTTTTATACTTTTCTATACAAACTCCACGATAACGAGTTTGTTTTCTAATGTTCAGACATTCTTGCATTGCAGAATTCCGTCTGTCTCTGGTTTCCGAATAAGAGAAATAATTGATTCCCAGAATTAGTATGCAATAAATTTTAAAATGATTGGTTTCTGAGCCTCGCGTTTTCAAAATGTGCGACGAATTGCCGGATAATTGATTACTTTAATTATAATTCTTGCAACTATCTGTGATTGTAAAACAAGTGAATACTGTATACTAAGCAATTGGGCTTCTTTTATACAACATTGTTCGAACAATAACAGAAACAGGAAAGAAACTACTACGATCACCACGAGTTTTATTGCCGCTTCTTCAAGGTGCCAAAATAAAAGCAATGCAAACGTATTCAGTCTTGCTGATAAAGTCGAATCATAGGGTCTGTATTAGAGTGCTTCTACTTTTGGACAGGCTAACGTATAGGGGCGGGCATAGCGCAGTTGGTAAATCGATTGACTTGTACGCAGCTCACCTGAGCTCGATTCCCAATCCCGCACATAGGGTTAGAGATTTTTCCAAAGAGATTTCCCTAACCCGAAAAAGAAGTCCCTAAAGTTTAAACCTATATAATCAAAATAAAAAAGACTAACGTATTTTTAAGTGTCCTCAGTAACTGTACAATGTTTGGTATCGTCTAACTGCGTACCAAATTATTTTCAAAGTTTATAATGCACCTGTTATGAAAAACCAAATAACGTTGAAAAAATCCAATGTTTAGCGGATCGATAGAATCCTTTTCTTTAAAAAGTGCGTACAATTCGAAGGGGTTGATAACCACTGCTCTTTCACATAATTCGTTATTTGCAACACATCCATCCCAGTGGGTAGCGTAATCACGTCTGCAACATAATACCCCTTGCGTCACACCACACTCCTATGCCGACTATTATCGCACAGAATTGCGATGATGCCGCGCGACATCCCATCGTCACCACCACAAACACACACACAGGCGATCGAATCGAAAAACAGACGGCAGAAAATCGCGCATGATTATAATTCGATCGGAATACGCACACACACACACACACGCCGTAAGCGATGGATGATACACAGAAAAAGAGAGACTGCCTTTGGATGTGAATCTCGAAAAAAAAAGTTTATATTCTATTTTAGCTGTGTACTTCTTTCGCCATTTTGTTTAATAACTAGTTCGGAAAATTGACAGAGTTGTGTGCTGTTCGCCAAGATATATACGCAGTGTGGTGTGTCTCCCGGCGGGTTGTGTGTATGGCATATCGAAAAGGAAAAACTTTTTCTCTCCCAACGGGACGGAACTGATACACACTAAATCATAGGTGAAAATAGTGTACAGATTTGTCACCGAAACATGGTGGACAGTGTCTAAAGACGAAAATTTATCAATTGGCGGTTGTGTGTAATGGAAACCGTAGGAAGTAATGTCGTGATAATGGTGGAAAAAAGGATAAAATCATCGGAACTCTGACCAAGACAGAGGGCACCTCTGCCGTCACCGCTATAGTATCTCCACTGTCTATGGGTACGGGAGAAGAGGCTCACACACACGCCCTTGTGAGACTTTTTCGATCAAAACTAATCACGGTCAGTGTGAAAAATTAAAACTCAAGTTCAGTGAATACTACGTAGGCCTTAATTAAGAACAACGATTAATTATTCGCAAAAATTTTTCATTAACTTCATCCGTCCCGAAACACGGTCGGGGAAAAATGTGTGCTGTCAGCCATATTGATTTCGATGTGTGCCGATGATGATACATACGGACAACGGAGAGCGAGTGAGAGCAACAAAGAGAACCGTGTAGAGCGACGAGAAACTGAGTTTATCTGATTAGCAACCAGACGTCGTGGTTGTCGTCGTCGTTCAAGTTTGTCAGTGCATACAGCAGCAGCAACAGCGATAACAACAACAACAAAAACAACGGCGGGGAGCAGCACCGTTTCCAACAGTGCGGAGCCCCATTTGGCACTTTGAAAATAAGCATCAGCGAAATAAAACCTCGAGAAAGGAACCAATTTGGGGACTTGGTTTAGTTCCAAAGGACAACCACTGGGCAGCGCTGCCATCGGACGAGATTCTGCTGGTTGGTTGTCATTCTCCGCGTCGGGATGCGGTGGAAGGCACCGATCAGCAGCAGTGGCGGCGACAGTGGATGTACAGGACAGTTCGGTTCAACAATCAACAGCAGCAGCAGCAGCGCTCGGTGGTGCCGAGATGGATTTGACAAGTAATTGTTAATTGGTGGCAGAGTTTGTTGTGGTGATAAGGGAATGCGAGGGAAATTATGGGGTTGTCTAGTGCGATGTTATCGATGGGAGTGACACTCAGAAATGTTGAATTAAGTATTGAGAAAAAAAAGAACTGGCTCTCGAATAGGATTTGATTTTGACAGTGTGTGCCGTTATGGTGGTAACCAACAAACAAGTACTGATACTGTTTTTGTGGTTTGGTTTCGGCCAGGACCACCCAAGTTTCCTGATAGTGCTTTTGATTGACCGAATGAGCCACCAGCTGTACACAATTCAAAATTGATTTCGAAAAATATAATATGTCGCATTTTAAATAATTTAATGAGTTACATGGACAATTATTCTACAAAACCATTTTTCACATATCAAAGCCTTTCATCGACAAATTTAGTTAGTTTCTTCTGTATGACTTAGACATTCACTACATGTCAACTAATTACTTTAGATATGCAGATGTGCTTTCGCGCCTAATTAATGCCGATATTCAAACGGAAGAGGATTTCGAAATAGCAGCCATGGAACTGGAGTGCACAGTTAAAAGTGCCATCAAACAAATGCTGGAACATTCGAAAATGAGGAGCGGCAGCTAACTTGGGACGAGCGGTTCTTCCAGTTGTGGACGGGGGTCTAATACATAGTGAAAGAAAAGTGGTGCCACAATTGTTCAGGAAACGGGTACTTCGGCAACTGCACAAGGGACACTAATGTTGACCGAATGCGGTCCATTGCACGTTCGTACGACGAAGATATTTCCAAATTGGTTCAAACCGTAACACGTATTACAGTGAGGCGAAAATCGACAGAAACACAAACTTGGAGAAACTGCGGCTGTAGATACATCCAGATTATGCTAGCCCTGTGAAAGGTCAGACTACCTCATTTTAGTGAATTCGTTCTCAAAGTGATCCAGACGAAGGATACATGCTGCACAGTGTTTTTACTAGTTTCGGAACGTACTGGTGAGAGACGATGAAAGACAATTCGCTAGTGATCAGATGGAGATCAGTTTCGTCACGACAACGCAATCCTGGACCAGAAAGCTACATCGTTGTATCAAACGGCCTTGCAGAGAGATTAATTGATACCTATAAAAGAGCACTTTGAAAATCTTCATAAGAGGAGGAACAGTGGATGATATGTCCTTGCTATGCTAGAGGTCTACGCCATGCCGTAACGCACAAGGGGGAAGTTGCCCGCTGAAATCTTGCACTTCGTCCTTCTGGTGAATACTTCACCCATCTGTGTTCAGTAAAGAACTTCGCAATAGCCAAGCGGAACAATTTAAACGAAACATGCTGCTTTGGTATTCTTTTTGGCGGCCGAAAACTAGTCGATAACAGCAACACTGATCCGGTTTCATCTCCTAAGCAGTGGCACTTGTTATATCATTCCCGCTTTCATCCAGGCGTTAGCAAGTAGATGGTCGGAAAAATATCCAAAGAAGAGTTAAACTGCAACAACGAGATCAAAGTTATTCAGTAAAAAGGTAGTGACGTCAGCACTTTGAACTTCATATTCTTCAATCTTGCAGTTCACCCAAAGTACTATGATACAGCTCCTAACTCTGATACATGACCGCTAGGCATACTGTTCAGGAAATTTGAGGAAAGCCGTACCCAGGACATATAATGCTCACAGATCGATTTTCCTCTACCTTCAGAAGAAGCATGCCATCCGCTGATTCATCTCGGTCCTTCAACGAGCCTGTCGAGGACTCCGTCATAATCGGTAATTATGAAGAAGTATCTTCTTAAAACGAATATTGCGCCGCAACGCAGTTGGTACTGTGGAAGCCCTGGACTCCCGAGCAACCGCGTTCAGCAGACGTCCTGATCATGTGTGCGTAAGTAGAGAAGATGTCTTCCAAGCCGTCGACTGATGCGTTTCTACCTCTCGTCGTAAGCTACCATCGTTGCTGAAAAACGCAGCTATAGTCATACCAGTGATCGTCCGATTTTGTGAAAGTGATATAAAAACCGCCGAACTCGCTCCAAAATGCAACATTCCTACGTTCTCTGCTACTACTACAATCGAACGTCGGGGGTTCAAATTCATCAACAGCTATTTGCTCGTGACCACGGGCTGCTTTTATGACGTCATGGCCTCGATCGAAATTTGGCCAACCATTCTCTGATTCGCCAGGTGCTTGGTTCAGCATTTGATATCTACAACTTTGACCACAACGCCCTCAACATTAATAAGACGTTGGGTGGTGGTGTGCTTATCGCTGTTCGAAATTGACAGTATCGAGTCTGTTCAACGCTTCTTCGACATCTCCCACAGCGTAGGATTCCAACTGCCGATCCACGAGAACCATTGTCAGTTGATACACCTTGATACTCTCAGTTTCGGGAAGGGCCGCTCTCGAACCCTTTTCGTTTCGGACTTACTGTTTGCTAGAGCGGATTACTCTAGAACACCTAGATATTCACGCCTGTATTCGATCTGTGCGTAATAACTTCTGCGTCTACCTTTCAGGAGAACCTGAACCAGATCTTCCAGTTGTGAGTCACGATGAAGAAGCTCAAGTTACAACTGCCAAATCAGCTGCCGTCGAACAATCGGTTGATGATAAAGCTGGCCCAATTGAAGAAGGTTGAACCCGACATACCAGCGGTATCAAGGGTAGAAGAGGAACAGAAACCTGCTGAAGAGCAGCCAGCTAGGACACAGACCGTCCTTGCACCGGAACACGACGAGGAGGAGAAACTAGCTAAAGGAAGACAACCAACCACAAGTGCACCACTGAGCCAAGATGCAGCACCGGAAATGCCAGTTGAAGAAATACATCCGCAGATGCCACTCAAAGCGGACAATCTAATCAAGGAACACGAGGAAGTCCCTGCTAGTACAAGTTAAAGTTGAGGACGAGAATGTTTGTTCCGAAAACAATCAGGAACATATACCAGTGAGCCATGATGTCGTTGCAGAAGAGGGAGGAAGCGACGAAGAAAATCGAAGCTGATGTACATGAAACAGTGACACCAACTTTGGATAAACATGGACAGGAAGAGGAGAAACCGGCTGAACTTGTGGAACCGGACACGCCAGCAACCAGTAGAAAAGGACGCAACAGAGGAAATACCGGCAATCTTTAGCCATGAAAAACCAGCTAAAGAGGAGAAACCAATTGAAACCGAATCAGCAACGATTAGCGCTAAAAGACCTGTCCAACAAGACGAGGTGGTGAAACCGGTTGTAAAACAGTGGGCAAAAAGAAACAGACTGAGAAGGAAGAAGAGGTGTTGAAGTCGACAGAGGCAGCACCGGCAAGCAATCAGAAATCGATTGAAGTAGAAATGAACCTGTTTAACAAAAAGTGATTAGTGAAGTTGAGGATGAACAAGAAGCAAAAGGAGAAGCGAAACCAGTTGCTGAAAAGGACAAAGCCACTTCACCATCAATCTCTTGTTAGGAAGAACAGAAACCAGTACCGGAAGACTACCATCGCTCCGTTGAAAAATGCAGCTAAAGCAGAACCAACGGGCGATGATAGAAACTACTGGAAAAAACGGAAGAGGAAGAAGATGATTCCGGAACAGCCGTCCATACCTTTCAAGGATGAAGACAAGGAAGTTCTAGAGTCAGGCGATACTCAGAAACCGGAAGAGGATAAACCAGTGGCTTCGGCTGACAATGTAGAAATCCAACCCATCTCTACTGATGCACCGAAACCCGCCAAAGATGGAGCTGTTGTCTCTGAAGAAGAAAAAAAAAAACAGGCCCAATGGCTGATGAAGTCGTAGAATAGAAACCAATGCTCCTTTCATAGAATCTGAAGAACCAGCAACTACAGCTGCTACTGTTGTCGCTGCTGACGAAAAGTTTAAAGAACCGATTGAGGAAGATGAAATTAAACCGGATGCTGATGAAGCTGAGCCTAAACCAACGAAACTCCCAGTTAAGATGGATCAGGTGACAGAAGAAGAAGAACCAGCTGCGGAACCAGTTGAACCAGAAGAAGCTGAGCAACATGTTGGTGCGGAAATTCAGTAGTAGGATGCTCACGAAGATGACGAGGAAGGAACTATTGCGACAGAAGCCCCGGCCAAAGAAAACAACTCCAAAGACTGTTGTGTATATACAACCAAGGACTGTGTTGGTGTAGATACAGCCAATAAACAAGTATTCTGAATTGGAGTATTGGGCTTCAAGCGGTGTGACTCGGATCCATGCCTGTATAAAGAGAAGGAGTACAACTGTTGGTGCTATGAATTGGTTTACGATGTCAACTTGACTGTAGTGTGCGAAAACGAAGGCCATAGAACATAATATTCAACGATAATTCGGTATTAAAGTGAAGCGTGACGATTTTTTCATCAACCGGAAATTATGCATGCGTTTGGCCTGAAAAATGTCTAAGAATGCATAAGATTCGGGAAGCTGGAAGCAGGGCGTATATTTTCACAGCAGTGTCAATACTGAGTCGCAAAACGAGAAATCTCAGTCACGTCACTCAGTGACTAGAAGGAATTTTTTTTCTAGTCACTAGGTGACGTGACTGCGAATAGGACCCGAAATTTCCCTTTGCCGTTTAATGGGAATCTCTCGTAGTGACTTCAGAATAGGGTGAAAAAAGTCACGTAGAGTGAGGTGAGATTAGTCATATCACGTCACATGCCGCGCACAACAAGCCAGTCAATTTTGAGAGTCGACTCGGGTGAGCTGTGATTTCCCCTTACCCGGCCTTATTCTGCGCGGCGTCTGACGACTAGACACCTCCCTTTACGTGATTTTGCTCACAATTCTGAAGGGCCACTACGGGTGACGTGAGACGCCCATTTAACGGCAACGGGGAATTTCATCTCACCCGAGTCGACTCCCCGAAAAGGGCGAGAAAATTGAGGTGAGTTTAGTCGTCTCACGTCACACGTCGTGCAGAATAAGAGGCCTTATTCTCACAGTCACGTCACCTAGTGATTAAAAGGAAATTTTCTTTTAATAACTAGTTGACGTGACTGTGAGAATAGGGTCCAAGGATGATCGTAAAATGGACGTTTCACGTCACGCGAAGTGAATCGTCAGAAACGAAAAAGAAGAGTCACGTAGGGTGAGTTGCGATTAGTATGCTGACGTCATATACCGTGACGAATTTTTGAGTCCATGGGTCCAAAGGCTTGCAAAGATTACCACCCGGACAAGTGCTTTATCAAATTAGATTATTTCCAATAGTTTATGGTGCGAGTTAGTACTGGGCTTGTGGCCTTCGACTGGCACGGCTCACCCATGGTCACTCGATGATTTTTTTTTCATACCGCAATCTAAAAAAAATCATGGAAATCAGAATACTCTCAACGATAAATATCGTTTTCAATATTTATCGTTGAGAGTATGCTGATTTCCATGATTTTTTTTAGATTGCATGATTTTACTGGAAAACTATTGTACTGTATTGAAGAAAGTCTTCGTACGAAATTGTTTTTAAAAGTCAATTTTTGGATCTGCAAGCAGATCAAGAGTTTTGCCTCGAGTCATAATCGTGCAGTTCAACCTTCAATTTCGATATTCTATTAGTACTCATTCGGCTACCATAAATTCTTATCGTCTTATTTTTTTCCTCTCTTCCAGATGTCTGCCGGTACTCAGTTGCAGATGGCACCACAGACAACTATAGTACAACAGGTCGGCCAAAATCATCTCCATTCGCATCATCTACAACCGCAGCAGCCACACTCGGTGCAGCATCAACCGCCGCCGCCACCGCCTCCGCCGCATTACAGCAATCCCCAGCAGCAGCAGGCAACGTTGGCTGTCAGTGGATTGGGTCTAGTGCCGCAGCACGGTTCGCTCACTAGCTTACATCAGGCGCAGCAGCAGCAGCAGCAGCAACAACAGTCCCACTACACTAATAACAACAAGGATCAGGACTCGAACATGAGTACCGGTTCGTCGCATAGTGATAAGGAGCTAGAGACTATAATCAATACTCCGACGCCGGAGAAGATTCCCCGGACGCCGTCGGATCGAAAGCGAAAGCGGAAAGCACCGGACGACAATGGCGGTCCGGGCGGGGGAGGAGGCGCTGGTCATATTCGTGATAGAGATAGTGTTAAGGGTCCGCGTTTGTCGATACCACCATTAGGCGATAGTAAGAAAATCAATGACTACTTTTCCAAGCATCCGGTAAGCAGTCCGCATCGGCCCCACCCGGCCGGAACCGGAGTCGGTGGTCCCCTAGGAGCAATAAGTAATTCTGGCCCACAGGCACAGCCCGGCCAGCCTGGCAGTGGCATCGGTGGAAGCCAAGGGCAAAGCCAGCAGGTTTCCACCAAAAGTCCCAGCCCCCAGCAGCATGGTCAGTATCCAATGTATCCACCTAGTCCTCAGCCACAGCTCGGTTCTGTGGTAACCTCCAGTGGTAACCTAACCAGCGCCGCAGCGGCACAAGAATTGTACGTGCGTTCTCAACGCGCCAGCGTCGCATCTTCCACACTAGTTCCTCCATCATCAGTATCCGCCACGTCGTCGTTACTAAACTCATCCTCACCTGTTGTTTCCGCCGCTGGTGTCGTCGTTTCGAATGCCCAGCAACAACAATCGCATCGAGATCGAGATTCTCAGCCTCCGCCACCTCCCCTGCCACCTACCGTTGTTATACAGCAACAACAACAGCAGCAACAACAACAGCAACAACAGGTACAGACACAGTCGCAAGTGTCACAGGTGCAAGTGGTTACACCTTCGCCGACCAGCTTGGGGACCCCAAATTCTTCACTAGCCATTACTAGTCTAGCGTCGTTAAATCATGCCAACAACGGTACCAACACTAGCAACAACAACAACAGCAGCAGCAGTAGTAATCACAGCAGCATACCCACTGTCCAATCGTTAGCTCAATCAAATGCCCAACTGCAGCAACAACAGCAGCAGCTACAACAGCAATCCCAACCTCTGACACCACCGGCTCCCCTCATGGTGTCCAAACTGGTTCAAACGGATCTTACCCTGTCCGATATTAGTGACCGCGAGACGGACTTCGAAACGTCGCGGACCCGGGTCGACGAACTGTCGCGGCTATCGGACGAGCAGAAGTGTCAAATCACCGCCCACCAGAAGGTGATCGAGCAGCACAAGAGCCACATCAACAAGTGCATCGATGTGGTGAAGAAGCTGCTGAAGCAGAAGAGCAACATCGAAAAGAAGGAAGCCCGGCAGAAGTGCATGCAGAACCGGCTCCGGTTGGGACAGTTCGTAACGCAGCGGGTCGGGGCGACCTTCCAGGAGAACTGGACCGACGGATACGCATTTCAGGAGCTGGCAAAGTGAGTATATTGATTGTTTTTTTTTGTTTTGCGGACGAAGAGTACCCATATATGCTGAAGAAATGAAAATGAAATGTTACACCCAAGTTAGTAAAGTAGCGTCCGAAGCGACTCCGCCGAATTGCTCTGGCTTCAATATAGTAAGTGAGAGATCCTTTGTAACTTTGCTAACTTTTCTAAAGTTCGTAAAATTGCTTTAATCTCTCAAATTCAAATTCACAGAAATAACTCGAAGATTGAAACGCTTCACAGAGGTTTACAGATCCCCTCTATGTTCATAGGACTTTTCTGAAGCTCTTATAACTTCCCTTTAGATTAGGTGATTTTCTAAAGCACGCAAATTTATGTCTGCAGAGATTCTTTGACGTTCGCCCATTTTATCTGCAGCGAATTCGCAGAAAAATGGAACGTTCTGTAAAGTTGGCGACACTACCTTACAGTCCCCAAAATTGACTTGAAAACGTTCCTCAAGTTCGCAGTACCCCTGGAGCATATAGAACATTTCTGATATTCGCAGATCTTCCCTGTGATTCGTCGAACTTTTTTAAAGTTTGCTGAACTTTTCAAAAGCATGCTGATCTTCCTTTTAGTGTGTAGAATCTCACTGAAAATCACAGAAATTTCCTAAACCTTTTCTCTGAAGTTTGCAGAGTTTAGAACTTCTTGGTTTGATTTTCCTTGACGATTGTAAAAATGCTCCCTGAAGCTCGAACAGCTTCTTCGAGGTTTCTGAAGCTAGATCAAAAATTCTTGGAAGGATTCAGCATTTCCCTGAATTTCGAAAAACCTTCTTGGCATTCCCAGATCTACTTTGATATTTGCAGTATTTCTCCGAACTTCACAAAACTTCCCTGAAATTTGCTGAAGATTTCCGCACATGTCAGTTTTAGATAACAAAAAATCGCGAAGTAAAATTTGGATTTGTTGGATCATATCAACCGAGTAGGGAAGCTAATGTAAGTTAAATGAAATTTTTAAATCACCTAAATTATGCTGAGTTAAATTACAGCTGGAAGCTACAGTCACCAGATACGACCTGCTATCTAGAAGCTCGAAACGATCCCAACACCTTTGAAATTCACTGTGTGTCTTTCACCAGCAACCAGTTCGAGTCAACCTGGCTACAAGCCATACACGAAGCGCCACTCATCTGTGTGATAACGCTTTAGTTACTGGAACAAGATCGTGTGCCACGCAGAATCCCAAACTACAAAGGCAAGTTGTGGCTGTCTAGTCGTCTATGATCGATTCGTGAGTTATACTGATATAAGCCACATCATGCCCATAACCGGTAAGAACCAGTTGATTATGGCCTCTAATACAATAGCTCATTCATACACGACTACCACAACTGAACAGTGCTGACGAAGAAGATACCCTATGTCATCGGGAGTTACAGCACTATGGCCTTCACAGATTTGCCAATCGGTTTAAAGCTATTACGTCAGGCAATTCAGAATTTTCTCCCTAGAAGCATGTGATCTTTTCCAAGGACAACCTAGCTGGCTGCGAACAGCTTTAGCAGAAGAACGACAGATCACTTTCCACTTAACAATGAAACTACCAGGAAGCAGCTATTCGGAAGAGCGTTACTATCTTGATCGTTTCTATTCTATTCCTAGAGCACTCAACAGAACCGCAAGGACGGATGGCAGTTATGCAGCCTTTCTACGACTACTACTAATGTCTGACGCATTTTCGAGCAAGATCGCAAATTTATTCAGCTCTGGGAAATTGGCGGTGCTTGTTCAGTTAAAGGTAGTAAAAATTTGGATGCTTCTGAAGAACGTGTACATGGCAACACCTAAAAGCATGAGTTTAAACTTATCATGCAGTTCCTTCATGCAGTCAGCGAACACTAGACTCACTGGACCACATCATCAAGGCTATCGCTGAAACAACTCACAACATCTTTGAGCAGCTACAAGCACCTTTGAATGCGATCAAGTAGGCTTCTAAAATCAGAAAATAGTAGCCCCATTGTAGTCGCTTTCGAGACAGCAGACGTTAAAGAACAACAACACACACACAAGCTCACGGTGTTATACTTGTATCCAAAATCTGTGAAGGTCTTTCAGCTCTCACTTTGCGCTCAACTCTCGAGTCGAGCAGAAGTCTTTATTCTCGCAAGCGCAAGTCTTAAACGGGCGAATTAGTCGGAAAAACTAGTATCGGTCGGGCGTCTCAGTGTCGGAATGAGTCGGCGTGAAAACATATTTCGCATTGACTATGCGAATGTGCCGAAAAAACCCTCGTTTGAAGAGCTTCATCACTTCATAGGTACAACTCTCGAATTGCAGAAAGAGCAAATCGTACGTATCCAGTGCAGTCGTAATCTCGGATGTATTTTTATCAAGACAAACGACCTTGAACCCGCACAAAGAATTGTGGATGAACATGACAATCGACACGAAACAGAAGTAGAAGGGAAGGTATACAAATTAAGAATCTTGATGGAGGATGGAGCTGTGGAAGTTAAGCTACATGATCTATCTGAAAATGTATCAAACGAAAGAATCGCTGAAGCCATGACTGATTATGGAGACGTGCTATCTATTCGCGAACTTTTGTGGGACGAAAAATTTCTATTTGGGGGCCTCCCTTCTGGAATTCGTCTGGTGAAAATGATCGTCAAGAAAAATATCGAGTCGTACATCACAATTGATGGAGAAACAACATGCGTTTCTTATTACGGCCAACATCAAACGTGCCGTCACTGTGGAGAATTTATACACAATGGAATCTCCTGTGTACAAAACAAAAAATTGTTGTATCAGAAGATAACAGTTGATCAATCTAAAAAATCATACGCAAGCGTAACTAAAGAAGCCATTGCTCCTACAAGGAATCTGGCAACTAAACCAGAAAACGGAACGCTATCCAAACAAGGTTCTACTCTAACAATAGCGCCACCGCCTCCCCCGGAGGCTCCAAAGCAATATCAACTAATTCGGCAACCAGAGACTACCCCAACTACAGACTTTAGACCAAATACAATATTTTATTCTCTCTCTGAAATACCAAGCCAGCAGTCTCAAGCTAGCGCAGATAATCATCGAAAGTATCCTCCAAGTGGTAATGATACTGATGATTCCACGACCTCCAATATCAGCAGACGACTCCGCGAAAGACCGCCAGGGAAAAAAATGCGACACGAAAACAACAACGTACTGCTAGATTAATTACCATTGCAATGGATTACTGCAGTTATAACATAGCTAGTATCAACATAAACACAATAACAAGCCCAACGAAACTAAACGGTCTCCAATCATTCATTAGAATGATGGAAACCGATATTTTATTCCTACAAGAGGTGGAGAACGAGCAGCTCACACTTCCTGGCTATAACTTCTGTGTTCTGTAATGTGGACCACTCAAGAAGAGGAACAGCTATAGCACTAAAGGACCACATTCAATGCACGCATATCGAAAAAAGTTTGGATGGACGACTGATAACACTCAGGATACAAAACACCACACTCTGCAACATTTATGCTCCCTCGGGCTCGGCTAATCGATCAGAGCGAGAGAAATTTTTTAATAGCACCGTCCCTTATTATCTACGGCACAATACCGATCACCTCATCATGGCTGGTGATTTTAACTGTGTTCTTCGAGAATGTGACTCTACCGGCCCTAATAGAAGTCCAGCCCTACAATCAATTGAACGACAACTCCGATTACACGATGTGTGGCAGAAAATTCATCCGCGAGTCTAAGGACACACGTACGTCTTGCACAACTCGAGTTCTAGACTGGATCGAGCTTACATAAGCGCATCACTTGAAAATCAACTGCGAGAGGCAAGCACCCATGTCTGCTCCTTCTCAGACCATAAGGCTCTCACGATAAAAATGTGTCTTCCAAACCTTGGAAGGGAAAGAGGCCGCGGATTTTGGTCGCTTCGTCCTCATCTCCTCACTCCAGAAACGCTTGGAGAATTCAGCATCAAATGACAATACTGGACTCGCCAGCGGCGGAACTTCTCATTATGGACAGCATGGTGGATTTCGTACGTAAAACCCAAGATAAAATCATTTTATCGCTGGAAATCTAAACAAGCATTTAATCAATTCAATCGTGAGCACCAACGTCTATACTGCCTCCTTAGACAGGCGTATGACGGTTATTACAACAATCCTGCACTGTTAGCGACAATTAACCGACTGAAAGGCGAAATGCTGACACTGCAAAGACAATTCCATCAAATGTTCTCAAGAATAAATGAAACGTACATTGCGGGGGAACCAATCTCAAGCAATAGAGCAGCACATTTTCCAATATTTTTCAGAGCTGTATCTGGATGAAAGGAGAGAGAGAGCGTAAACGACAACATGTTCCAGTGCGACAGGATGATCCCGGAAAACGCCCACACGAACGCGGCATGTATGGCTGAAATTACCAGTATGGAAGTTTTCACCGCTATCAAGACGAGTGCATCGATAAAATCTTCTGGACCGGATGGCATTCCGAAAGAATTTTACCTCAAAACATTTGACATCATCCATAGAGAGCTCAATTTAATACTAAATGAAGCATTATGCGGGAATTTTCCCTCTGAATTCGTCGACGGAGTAGTTGTTCTCGTAAAAAAGAAGGACTCTGATAACACTATTCGTTCATATAGGTCAATATCGTTGCTTAACGTCGACTACAAGATTCTTGCTCGCATTCTGAAGACACGATTAGAGAGCGTGCTGAGAGTTCTCAAACTTTTAAGCGACGGACAAAAATGCTCAAACCCCGATCGTAATATATTTCAAGCAACACTTGCACTGAAGGACAGCATAGCACAACTGATATCTCAAAAACGAAAAGGAAAATTAATCTCTTTCGATCTGGACCATGCGTTCGATCGGGTTAATCGGCGATTTCTTTACAACACCATGTGCTCACTCGGTATTAACTCGGAGCTGGTAGATTTAATCTCTCGAATTGGTGAACGTTCGTCTTCTCGCCTACTACTGAACGGTCATCTTACTCCGGCATTTCCAATAGAACGATCTGTTAGACAGGGAGATCCGATCAGTATGCATCTCTTTGTCCTTTTCCTTCATCCGCTTGTGAGTACGCTTGAAAGTGTTTGTGGACAAGACCTCGTCGTTGCGTATGCTGACGATATAACCATCCTGGTCACATCTCTCACTAAAATTGAGTCTGTGAAAGACATCTTCTCACGCTTTGAGCGAGTCTCTGGTTCAAGGCTAAATTTGAGGAAAACGACATCTATTAACGTTGGACTCACCTACGGCGATCACATGAACCTCTCTTAGCTGCACACGGCAGAACAAATCAAGATTTTGGGAGTTGTGTTTGGCAATTCGATTCGTACCATGACAAGAATTAATTGGGAGGAAATAGTACAAAAGTTTTTGAAACAAGTGTGGCTTCATTCAACAAGACTGTTAACATTACACCAAAAGATAATCCTGTTAAACACATACATGACTTCAAAGATATGGTATGTCTCGTCAGTTCTCGCTCCGTACTGCGCACACACTGCTAAAATAACAGCAACGATGGGTACATTCCTTTGGCGGGGTGTTCCAGCTCGCATTCCTATACAACAACTTGCACGAAATCGAGAACAAGGAGGATTAAAGCTTCACATTCCTGCACTTAAATGCAAAGCTCTTTTGCTAAAACGAAACATTCAAGAGCTTGAATATACTCCATACTACAAATCATTCATAACTAATGATACACCAATGAGAAATATTATTCCTTCTGATCTCCTTTGTTTGAAACAAGTTAGGCAACTTTTTACCGATCTGCCTGTCAATTTGAAACAAGATCCATCAGCCGGGGGCATTCATCAGCATTACACAGCAATGACAGGAGTACCAAAAGTGGAGAGGAATGAAGTGAATTGGACGCGTGCGTGGAAAAACATTGCTACTAACTATCTGACGTCTGCACAAAAAAGTGATATGTACATCTTCGTAAACGAGAAAACCGAACATAGGCGTCTATTGTTCACAATAGGGCGTGCAGACACAAGAGTGTGTCTATTGTAACATAGTCGTTGAAACACTTAAACACAAATTCTGTGAATGACCTCGGGTAGCACAGGCCTGGAATCTTCTGCAGCATAACATACCAACGATCACTCCCGGACGACGTAGAATGACATTCGAAGACCTGCAGAGCCCTACTATGCAGAATATAGGACCTCTTAAAAGAGCAAAAATCCTCTTCAAATGTTATTTCTTCAGCGAATGCCTCCTAGCACCAGATATATTCTTACGATAAGCGACCGAACTATTGGAAAGTTGGTGGGAATAGTGGACACAATGTTGGAGAATCTATCTCGACATGTTGTGGTTGTATCCGGGTCCGATCAGGAACGAAGCCAAGCATCTGCTCTAACTGCCGAAATTCGTCATCTCAAAATAAATCCTGGAACTTCCCGAAGCCAATCATCATCCGTGGTCAGAGGCGATGCAATGAACAGAATAAAATTGAAAATTTGGAGGGCGTTCTCTCAAATGCTGTGATTCATGTAGATACACTGCTGCCAAAGACTAGTTTCTCGTTCCCTCGAGACGGTCCCCGTATCATATTGTTGGATCCTACTAGTAACATGAGGATTTTAATCGACACCAGATCGGACTGCCAGCCACCAATCGAGACAGATCAAATGGATCATTCTCGTTCGACCTTCACGCAGCTGATTGATCAAAGTATCCGACAGGCGAGTTATAACATCGGATCTTGGTCCGCGACGATTTATTTGAAGATTTTTAATAGCAGATGTCAATGTAGCAATCATTGGTGCAGATTTTCTGGTATACTAGTAGATCTCAAGCATCACCGACTAATTGATGGGCTTACTAAACTCAATTTCGAGACTATCACAATGCACAGCATCACGGTTGTATCCTCGAATCATCCGAGAACATTTGTCGGAATATTGAGATGTTCCACTGCCAACGGATATGAAGACCAGAGTCGAAAAATGTTTTTTTCGTTTACCAAAATCCGACGAAAATGACGAGCGAGCGATGCTACTTTCTAAACCACTAGAACATTACGAAACCGAAAATGAGACAACGGCCTACGACAAAGCATGCGGGTAAATTCAATTTCATTATTTCCTCCACACATTCGTTTTCGCTTCGAAATTGAGAACGACATTAGTCTCTTCGATTTTGCACATAGCGCTGGCCAAACGAAAAGAAACTAGTAACGATATTTATTTGTCGTTGTTCGATTTGGGAGAATAACAAGCTAGCAATGATATTGGACGACTGAAGGGGCAGTGGTGTACGTATTTCCTGTGTTTGCGGCGTTCTAGTTGCATTTTATGATGCATATTGCTATAATTTCATTTAATGAAAATTAAAATAAAAATCAAAATTAGGCCATTACAAATCTTTTTTAAAAATTATGTCCAAGTACAAATTTTTTTCTGAAGGGGGGGCAAACAAAAAATAAATATTTATTTTAATAAACACAATTTTTTTTTCTTTTTACATTTTCTTTCGATTGTTCTCGTGGACGTTTCCACAGGGTGATTTCGAGGTTGAGCTATTTGTTTTACTAGAAAAATTCAAGCAAACATTACTGAATCAATCAAAAGTTCACATAGGAAAGGGATGCTAAAGTTTTCGTTTTAAATAATTTTCCGAACAGTGCAATTTCTAAAATCCCAATAAAAGCTTGAAAGTTCTCTAAGAACTTAATGTAAACATTTAAGAGTACATTAAGGTATTAACTTTTGGTTGCTTGAATAGGTTTCGTTCCGTTGTGGCGGCACATGGACCGACTGTACACACAAGGCATGAAAATCGGTCAAAAGTGAACATGCTCGATAACAATGTACAGAAACAGGATTGCAACATTTCACTTTTGGAAAACATTCTGGAATGAATCCAAAGGTAAAGTGTGCGTCAATGTAATTATTCATCTCAGATATGGTTTTCTCTGATATTTTTTTCTATTGCGTATTTCGTATACAGTAGCCTGGCGAACGTACATCCTGTGCATACTATACTTTTTCGAACTCTAGTGGAAACATCAGCTTTGGTTTATCGCTTGTGCTTGAAGACTTGTAGATTTGTTTGCTTGGTACATGATAGTAATTCGGCTCGGTTCCGTGTACATCTTCGAAATCTTTGCATGTTTCTCCATCTTGTTGCGCAGTAGGTAGCCACATCAGAGAAACTCATTTGATAGTCGTACGGATTTATGAAATGTATAGCAATCATCAGTTCATTTTTTGTCTTTTTCATATAAGGAAGACTGCAATCACTCTGAAACTCGACTTTTTAAGCTACACCCGTCATATACCACTAGATTCAGTTCGTCGATATCTGAAAACATCTGTATGTTTTATAATATGCTTAAATCGCTTCAAAACTGCATTGGCCCTAGGTGGGACTCACTTTTGTGCCTAACCACTACTAATAGTCCTTACTTCTCTTCCTTCCTTTTGTTCCACTGCATCGAAGTGTTATATCGTGGGGAGGCTGATTCAGTCTTAAGACAAAATGATACATTAGAGCGGTTTAGCTCCGAACACATATCCGGCTAATCGCAGTGGTGAACTTCCGTTAGCCGTTTGGCTCCCGTTTCTGTGAACCATTTAGTTCCTGTTTTCGCGAGCCATCTCAATTCCTCGTCGGAAGTTCTCCCGATACCGATGCCTGTTGCGTGAGTCAATTAGCTCCCAGTTTTGTCGCAATCTTCTCGCATAGTCCATAAATCCTGCTCAAAGGGCCAACCAGTACTTGGAGAGGACGGTTCGGCGATACCGGATGGAGCGTAGCTTCTGGTTCGCTGCTTCCGGTTCGTTGAAAACTCGAGGACCCACCGCTGGTGCTTCACTCGACCTACTCGATCTTGTCCCTGACGTTGAAACTAGTCTGCTCACATGCTTCGGTCCGGCGATTCCAGCTGGTTCGTAATGCCCAGTATACTGGCGCCTCAAGCAAAGCTGTGGTTGCTCTCACAGCCTTCCCCTTAACATAATCATCGTAACTTTAAAAGTTCAAATCGATGATATATTTTCCCACCGCGCTGTCTTTCGGCTGCTAGTCATCACCAACTCTGTTTTATGATGGGCAATCGTCTCCGTGTCGAGTGTCTCCTCTTCTAGCGATTGTCCGATTACTTGGAACACCACATCATCCGTGAAGCCGAAAATCGTTATATCTCTGGGAAGGTTCAGCTTCAATACTCCATCGTACACTGCGTTCCACAGCGTCGAGTCGAGGAACGTCAGTTGTAGTTGTGATTCTCCCTTGTCTGTCTCGTAATGTTCGGTACTGAAAGTAGCTCTATAATATCTTGCAGAGTTTTTCATGCTGTACAGCGAATGGGCGATTGCTTCCCAGCCAGTACTATTGAAGCATTCTTCACGTCTAAGGGAACCACCACGCAAAAACGATATCCTTATCTCTGCTGTCTCCAAAGCTCCCACAACCGTTTGGATGGATTTCACTGTAGACCTGCCTATAAGGAAGCCGAATTACATGAGATGCCGTTCTCACGGTCCGCGTACTTCGTTAGCTTGTTCAGGATTACTCCTTTTCTCTAACATTACCAAGGGATATATTGACTACGCTGAAAGATCTCCATGTTGTCCCGGCATCGCAAGCAACATCAGCTTTTGTCGCTTCCAATTATCGGATCGTTTTGAATATATCCGGGCTCTCATGTATCACTTCACTTTTATGGCTTTCGCCATCTCGATAAGCTGTTTGTTGGTAAATCGATCTTCATCTTTGTGATCAACCTCCTCACTGTACGGCGAAAATAGATTCATGTTGTGGGGAAAACCTTTCGATGGTGACCTCCATCTTTTCCGGGCACCTTTCAGGTGGTGCAGCTGAGCCTTTTATCTTTGTTATGCCAATTTTGTAGGTCTCTCCTAAGGAAATTCGCGTTGGCTTTGTGGCAAGGCTTTCTTGTACAGCTTGACTGCTTTGTTGAGAGCGGTTCTTGCAGCTCGCTTCCCTTGAGCTTTCTGACATCTGTTTTAATTTTAAATATATTTTACACGGCTCAATGCGTTAGCACAACTGAGCCGTGGAGCGCACCTTGGGGGTCATTTGCTCCGTCTTCTCTCGCGTTTTCGTTTACGTCCATGTCATCATCGGTACTGCATTCATCTTGCTCATCGTCGGATGTTCTTATTTGTAGTTTGTGCTTACGGGTCGCTATTGTAAATCCTTCTTCATCGGTATTAGATTCCTTATTGGTGGTGTTGGTTGTTGGTTTAGAAACATTTGCTGTAATCGTTGTTACTTCGATGTTGGTAATGGCAGTTAGTTTAGTGGTACTGGGACCGATCGTTGTTGAGCTGGTGGTTGTGAATGCAGTCGTTGGTTTACCAACTGGTTGTGGTTTAACATACGATGATTGTATACCGGCTTTGGTCGTATCAGGTGGAATTTCTTTAGCAGTCTCTGCGCACGGTTTCCCGTGGTGTAGCGGATGATCACAACATTGACAGGTAGGAATCTGTCCTGGGTGCGTGACTAGTGGTCGTTGAGAATATTCAACACCATGAGGTGATTTGCATGTGAAAGTCAAGTAAGAGGGAATAGGTTTTGTCGGACGCATTCTCACCACACGAACTCCGTTGCGGCGTCTTGGGAAGAAGTTCCTCCAACTATCTTCCTTAACACGTGGTGCCAGGTCATGTCAACATTTATATACGTTGGGATACTGTATAAAATGTCATTACATTCGATGACGTGTTTCATGTTGTTCTGGGAAGCGAATGATTCTGCTTGACTAATATTTTTTAACATATTCAGTACCGCATGACGTAAATGGTGGAATTGCACCGCATAAAGTACCGCAAGCTACGTTGAACTTCAAGTTCACCTTCAACATTTGCTCCCCTTCATGAATTGATGGTATTACCGGATATTTCGTGTAGTCAACAGCAACACAGTTTGCCCGCATCGTGATATACTTTTGCTTGGCATTGTCACACTAGGCAGAAGGAATCAATTTTTGCTAAGCGTCGCGCGGGTAAATTTGATTACTTGCCCTGCTATTGCAGCGGAGCGATTTCTAGCTTCTGAACTGAGCGAGATGAGAAACCGAAGTGATCTTCGACTTCTTCTCCAAGCTCGGAGGCAACTTATACGTAAATCGATAATCGTTGTATTGCACCCGGCGACCGTTTCTCAGTTTCCCATCTCTTGGTATGGTCGCATTACACGCCTTTGTTAGTAGTGCCGTGAACTCGTTCGCATTTAGGTTGAAGAGGATACCCTCAAATTCAAGTTCTTCGACGGACACGTTCATGTGAAAAATCGCTGTTTTCCATCTTCCCTCGTTTATATATCTCCTACATATTCATATTCATGTGTAGTTCATAGTCCTGTTATCAATGCTGTACCAGATCGCTTGGTGGTCGCTGTGGATATATCCTCGCACACTTTTCAGTCCATCTTTCCGGTTACTCCAAGGCTACAAAAATTGACATCGATAATGGATTCCCGGTTCTTCCTGCGGTAAGTGCCGATGATACCATTATTTGTAAGATCTATATTTAGCTTTGCTAGAGCATTCTTGATCGCTGATGGCCAGACAAAATTCTTTTGATTCCAGCGTCTATCTCGAAAATTTCGCATGTTTCTGGTTCTTGGAATATTTCAGAATTAATGTCTCTTCGGCTTCTTGGAAAACGGCTTATTCGATTTTCACAAGCTTATCCTTAAATGGAAGGTTTGGTAGCAGATTTTGATCTGATCAAGTTCATAAGAATCGCACATATGGCTGCGGAAATACGGTATGAATACTACGATCCCATATGAAATCTTTAAATGTCAAAAACCTTTCGCTAAAGCTCATGTATATTGAATATTGAACCACATATAAATCTCCAGGAGTCTGATTTTAATTCAGGTTGTTTCTTTATCTAAATTATTTTCGAATGCAACGATCGATTATGTCTCTATCGACTGTGGCGTTTAAAATTGAATCGATTCAGAAGTCGGTCTGTATTAGCCTTTCCATGAGATGTTTGTTTGATAATACACAGATGGGTCCTTCCTTCCGCGACCAGCAAACGTTTCATTTGATGATGGGATGGTAATTTCTAAAACTACCATAATAGTTTTCAGTTACGAAAAGCAAAACTCTATGGAAGTTATTGTTGTTATATAAAACGTGAAAATTTTTTGAATTTTGAATATTTAAAAAAAAATTATTTGCCCCCTGATTTTTTTCAGCGATTTTGAAGGGGGGGGGGGGGGGGGGTGACATAATTTTTTAAAAATATTTGTAATGGCCTTACTGATTTGAAATTAAAACGAGATTGAATTTTCGTATTGTCATAGGAAAACAAAAGTCACTACTTCTGCAACTCGCATCCATAGAATCGAGAGAAGAAGGGGCGTTGGCTTTATTGTTTCGCTTTGTGTGAATTTAGTAACGAAGGAAGCAGCGAAAAGACAAAGGTGAATTCAGTGAATTTCATCGTTCATTGAATGGGTATGAGAATTTTAGGCTCTGATGAAGACTACCGTACAACATGGGATGATGCACCATATCTAGACTAAAGAACACAATAGAGTTCCAGCTCATAAGTGAACTAGAGATTTGCAATCCGTCTAGCAGTAGCTGGGTCAGTCCATTGCACTTGTGTACGTAGAAAGAGTGAACAATGGAGATTTGTTGGAAACTTTCGTGCTTTAAATCAGATAGCAGTGTCAAATCGTTACCCAATTCCTCATATTCAAGATCTGCTGAACGCCTGTCAGGGAAAAACGATATTTACGAAGCTCGACCTTCCGAGAGCAAACCATCAAATTCCTGCCGAGGATGCGGATATCCCTATGGCGCGGCTGTTATCACTTCGTTTGGGCTTGTGCAACGTCAGTCAAACGTTCCAGAGGTCCATGTACAAGATATACGTGGACGATACTAGCATTGCTTCGTCTTCTATCAAAGAACGTTGCCGTCATTCCCCCGGCCCACGGATTTTCCCGAAGGCTGAGATAATCTGGCCTTGTTTCACACAAACTAGCGTCGAGTTGTTGAGGTATATAGTCAGTAAAGACGGAGTCCTTCCATTACCTGTTCGGGTAAAACCTGTTACTATCAAGCACCTACGACGATTTTTGGTGCTAATCATTTGCATTCCAGCGGTGTAAGCAATCAATATCCCGATACATCGAAACCTCTCAGTTTACTAATAGACGCTTCAAATATCGCAGCTGGGACTGTGCTGCAGCAGTACTTGGAAGGTTGCTGGATGCCACTCGGATTTTATTCGAATTTCGGAACATAATTTAGGGCAATGAAATTGGCAGTAATTTCGATATATGCTGAAAGGAAGGAAATTTATCATTTTCACCGACCACAAGTCACTTTCAAATGCTCTAACGTAACACCCTAACAGCAGACTGCCGCACGAAGAGTGATGCGTGCAGTTTCTATCGGAGTTTACGGAGTCACATTGGACATATAAGGAGCCATCAAAAATCCGCTGGCTCAACCTTACGAAGGACCATACGAGGCGGTGCATCGCTCTGAGAAATTCAGGAATATAAATATTAAAGGAAAAGTTCAACGGGTTTCCCTCGATCGTTTGAAGCCCGCACTCTGTTGTGACCAAGGAATATGTGACTATCCAGAAGAGGACAAAAACACCTTTAGTCACACCTTCAGGTCTTTGCGCAAGGTTTCTGATGTGACTAGAGGAGGGGGGAGGCTATGTGGTGACGCTAAACACTCATACGCCCGTTCTCCGTGAAAGCGTTGCTGCGGAGAAAGCAGTTCTGAAAGCACGGATCCAGGTACTCCCCCGAAACTGGTGACGGATGACTGGAAAAAAGGGGGGCGAGAAGACGTAGGCCACGACCCGGCAAACAATTTTGCTGAATATTGGCGTGGAAAGATCTTGGTCAGCTTCTTCTCTCGGATCAAAGGCTTGTTCAGCTTTCGTTGTTTGTTGGGGATTCATTTGATTGTGGATGAGAGTCAATATGGGCGAAGGCTACGTGCATAGTGCTGAAGGAGCATCACAAGCAGATCCCGAACCAGAATTTCAAGGTAGGCGACAATATGGATGCTTACCTGGCGGATATCGGGAAACAGTATGCTCGTCTCGAAAATTCTGGTTTTGTGATGCAAAAAGGTCTAGACGGGGACTTCAAAAATTGTTCAATCCTTTGACGACGACTTTGGAATCGCGGATCGATTTGGGGTGGAATGTTGAAGCGTCAAAGCAACCCATGAATAATTCAAAAACATTGTGTCGTATTGATAAAGAATACAAATTTTAATACTACAGCAAACCTTAACCGAACACGTCCAGCTTGGACAACCAGGTACTGTCAAATTACGGAGGATTCGCCGCAACCTATGTCACGATGCACGGGGTGATGTCCCCAAGGAAATAAAGTTTGTTTTAACTTGAAGGAGGAACAGATCTGCCCTACTGCCCTACTCTGTTCAATCCGCAGTTGTTAGTCGCGTCATTCATTCAAACAGCCATGCCGCTCAATAATTTTGTATTTATTTTCAATTTCATCAGCCCTGTGAATATCTCTCTACTGGGTGCTGACTAGGTTTTTCAAGCAAAACTTCTCTTAACACACTTCACACTGTTCGTGTGTGCATGAAAATGCTAAACATGTCAACATTTAACATAATCTGGCCACTTCAAAGCAAATCACGGCTTGAAAAACCTTAATATTGAGTTTAGTCACGAAAATCCTGCCAACTTGAAAGTGAATGCTTGAGAGAGGCTTTAAATTTTTGTTGCAGTAGATTCAACTGAAAGTTGGCATTTGAAAATGAAAATTCACATCACTGGCTCGGAAACTTACGATCTGGCAAAGAATTTGCAACTGCAGACAAAACCAAACTTTGCCCTGATTCGAAGCTGTACAGGTAAGAGTGTCTGGAGAAATATCTGCTACCTTTCATTAGGATTCACAAAGGCTTGTGAATGTGATGAAAAGTGATGCTCTGGCCTTTCTCGTGCTCAATGAATACAGAGACTCACTCGGTTCATGTGGCTGTTTTCTATGGGTGGTTGTTCGGGTAAAGTTAAATAACCGAATAGCTAGCGACCAAGTTCTCCTAATACCAATTCAAAGCAAATATCGAAAATTGCAAAATTAACAGTATACTGAATCTAGCGTCTCTAGAACTATCTCAGCTTATCTCAGCGAATAATTTATCGTTGAGGGTAATTCACGTCCGCTCGACCATATTCCGCTACATAATGAAAGTTGCACAGCGCCAAGAATCGTAATTTATGCTCGACCAGCGATGAAATTGTCTCTTTTCAGGACCTTTGAGTACGACTACTTTCTTTTTAGTTAAGCTACATTGCGATCAAATTAAGTACATAACTTGGCGACGACCTTTATTACCCACTTAGCCATGGTCGAAATAATGTACAAACTAAGTTTATGGCCAACTTCTCTCTGAGGAGCTATCCTGGTTTGGGTCTCTTTTTAACTTGAAGTACCCCATGCGAAGACTCCAGATGATCTTCGGCAGCCCTTTGCGATCATCCACGCATACCTAGGCTCGTGAGCTCCAAAACATGATAACACCTCAGTGATAAAGTGAGCCGTTACAAACATGGTCTCAAGCGTGAACCCTCAAATGCACGTGCTCGCGGTGATCACCTATCGCTCACTCCTGAAGTCTATATCCTCGGTCCTAGAACCAATCAAAAATAACGCTGATATCCACTAGAAAACACACTCCATGGCGACATGACCGGGAATTCTAGTGATGTGGAGGAACTCACTCTCTTCCAGAATCTGAACCGCATACTGAAAATTAAGTATCCTATGCAGCAGGATCCGCACGTTTATTCATGAATACACAAATGACCACATGGTTACGAAATTTAAGTCACTTACGTGTTGGCACACGCGACAAACACGTGAACATACAAACGCTTAAGCCTTTCGCGATCATCCACGCACACCTACGCTCACGATTTTGCAAACTTGATAATACCACTGTGCTAAAGTCAACTTTTTTTGACATCACATGATTAAGAAAAAAATTGATATCAAATCTTATGGAGAAACTATTTTTTTTATTTCTGAACAGCCAACAGTAGTACTGTTCAATTCAC
Organism: Topomyia yanbarensis; assembly: GCF_030247195.1. Taxonomy (NCBI): domain Eukaryota; kingdom Metazoa; phylum Arthropoda; class Insecta; order Diptera; family Culicidae; genus Topomyia; species Topomyia yanbarensis. The sequence goes on along the minus strand of NC_080670.1, from coordinate 206,961,038 downwards.
CTTTTCATCACATTCTGCAGCGCAATTATTCGTCAAGTATACATCAATTCCTTGACCCTAACCCAACCCACACCCCGATTCTCTCCCATGGCGTTTTTGTGATCTGCATGGACAATTTAGCCATTACCCTTCCTATCATCGGACTTGTGCTGACTTGCGCTCTCATTGCCCCCACTAAACGCTGCAAAATTGTCCCTTGTCAGGGCGACAAAAAGAACGAAAAAAAAGTCGGTTGTATTGTGTATTTTATATAATAAGAGTTTAACAATGTCCCATCTCAAAAGTGTGATCAAACTAAAACCAGTTAAAATATGTTGACTAAATGAGCTTCAATTCCCCAGACGCCAGGAGGAGATCACTGCCGAGCGGGAGGAGATCGACCGCCAGAAGAAGCTGCTGATGAAGAAACGGCCCACGAACAGCGAAAGCGGCCGGAAGCGCAACAACTCGAGCACATCGGCGGCGGCGGCGGCAGCAGCAGCGGCAGCGGCGGCGGCCGCAGCCGGTTCAACGACGAGCACGGTTGCCGCCGCGAGCCAGCTGGCCTCCTCGCTGCACAATGGCAACGAAAATACGTTCCTAAAGCCGGACCCGGTCGTCGGTAGCGGTACCACGTTCACCATCCAGGAGTACTACGAGTGCGACGAGATCCTGAAGCTGCGCCAGAACGCGCTGAAGAAAGAGGATGCCGATCTGCAGCTGGAGATGGAGAAGCTCGAGCGGGAACGGAACCTGCACATCCGCGAGCTGAAGCGGATACATAACGAGGATCAGGTTAGGGTGACTACGACTGCCGACTGTGGGGAGATGTTCGCAGGTCTTAACTGTTGTGTACTTTTTTTGTTTGCAGTCCCGATTCAACAATCATCCCGTGCTAAACGATCGGTATCTGCTGTTGATGCTGCTGGGTAAGGGTGGGTTTTCCGAGGTGCACAAGGCGTTCGATCTGAAGGAGCAGCGGTACGTTGCCTGCAAGGTGCACCAACTGAACAAAGACTGGAAGGAAGATAAGAAAGCTAATTATATTAAGTGAGTTGATCGCTGTTTTTCACGACCTTGTAGCAGCAACAAATTGTTATTTTTTTCGATTCAGGCACGCGCTACGGGAATACAACATTCACAAGGCGCTCGATCATCCACGGGTGGTCAAACTGTACGATGTGTTTGAGATCGATGCCAACTCATTCTGCACCGTGCTGGAGTACTGTGATGGGCATGATTTGGATTTTTATCTGAAGCAGCACAAGACGATACCGGAGAAGGAGGCACGATCGATCATCATGCAGGTACGATCATCCCTTTTCACAATAGTGATTTTCTGCAATTGAAATGATTTTCTTTTCGCAGGTTGTGTCCGCTCTGAAATACCTAAACGAGATTAAACCCCCGATCATCCACTACGACCTGAAGCCGGGCAACATCCTGCTGACGGAGGGAAACGTATGCGGTGAGATCAAGATCACCGATTTCGGTCTGTCGAAGGTGATGGACGAAGAGAACTATAACCCGGACCACGGTATGGATCTAACGTCACAAGGTGCTGGAACTTATTGGTGAGCAAACCGGATCAGAAAATGAAGATTCTCTGTCCAACCTCGTCCACCGATCTTCGGGGGCGAGTCTCATTATTACAGCTTCGCTAACGCTCGCGCACTGATTCGATGCGACATCCAACATTGACTAACCGGAACACTTCCCCCTGTCTCCCTTTTCATTCTATTCAGGTATCTACCGCCAGAGTGTTTCGTCGTCGGCAAGAACCCGCCGAAAATCTCCTCCAAGGTGGACGTGTGGAGCGTTGGGGTGATCTTTTACCAGTGTCTGTACGGCAAGAAACCGTTCGGTCACAACCAATCGCAGGCCACGATTCTCGAAGAGAACACCATCCTGAAGGCGACCGAGGTGCAGTTCGCCAACAAACCGACCGTCTCGAACGAAGCCAAGGTGCGTTTCGTGCTTTGACCTGAAAGAAATTAGAATTAATTGAAATTTGTTTACTTTCAGAGCTTCATCCGAGGTTGTTTGGCCTACCGGAAGGAAGACCGGATGGACGTGTTCGCGCTGGCAAAGCACGAGTATCTGCAGCCGCCGGTTTCGAAGCACAACCGAGGTGCCGCGGCTGCGGCCTCCAGTCAAAATCAGCACGGTAGCGGCAACAGCGGAGTCGGTGCCGGTGGTCTGGGTGGTGCCGGGGGTGGTGCTGGTGGTGGTGGTGGCGGTTCTGGTGGATCCGGCGGTGGCGGTGGCAATCAAACCGGACAACAGACGTCCTTCTCGACGGGGATGTTTGGCACGATGAACCAATCCAGCTCGTCTTAGCTGTTTTTCAATGGCTGTCTGAAAGCTACTGCTGCCGTCGTCGTCGCCAATGGAAACACGGTGGTTAATGTTGCGATCAAAGCTGCCGCGATCGGACATCAGGCCAACAGCGACCACAATAACCATAGCAACATCAACAACAACTACAACAAAAACAACATCAACAACAACAACAATAATAATGTTTCGCCACCAACGTCATCCAACTCACCCAAGTAGGCGCATGGCGCCGTCTAGACTTAATCCCCGATGTTCGTACTGTAAGTAAAACAAGCAAATGTGATGTGCTAAGCAAAATCGAAACAAAACCCAAATAGATGGAAATGCCTCCCAGCCCCGGTCCCAGTTAGTTCCCAAAAAAAAAAAAAAAATACACTCACAGGAGACCCAGCGACACCGATGGAAACAGTCGAATTGCTTGCTACAACAACTACCCTCTTCCTGCGAAATCGCAGGCAGAAGAAGATAATTCAATGTTTGCTGTAAAAAAAAAACAAAAACGTTCATTAATGATGTTCCACAAAACAGATAGCATACGAAACCAGAAAATAGTCAAAGAAAAACGATCAACAAATCGCTGCCCCACCAAACCGAGTGTGCGGAGCAGCAGAACACAAATCGAATCAACACTAGGTAAAATGTTATAATTTCGGTTGTATTGTTTCGTGTTTATCGTGTACATACCATTAAACGGAAAAGGGGAAACTTAACCAACCAGCAACCAAAAACAACAACAACAACGCTCATCAGTCGTATTTGAGAGGCGCGCACTATTCAAGGCAGGGGAGGATATATAGGAAGAAAAGTCGACTAACGAATACACCCACACATTGACACAGTGGTAAGATTATAGGGGGTAGAAGATACAAAGGAGGATGCATGTTCGCGCACACGTGCACGTGCTCTTCGGGTACGCGGAATAGTTTTTGGTTCCAGAACATTATTATTATTATTATTTACACTGGACTTAGTTTTGTGCTACGATTATTAGGGTTAGAATCAAAATTTTTGAATTTTGAAACACAAATGTACCATTTTGAACAGTACGAAGGATTCGGTTGTTTTTATTTTTGTTGTTTTTTTTTTTAAACTGAGACGTGTGACGGGCAGATGGTCTAGATGGTAACGGTTGAGGTTGCAAAGCGATAAGATTCGGAGTCGGGAGAGTATTTTTGTCCTTATAGGGGGAAACTTTGCCACTGCGACCAGGTAACCTTTTGTGGCTGTCTGAAAAGTTTTGGACTAGAAATTTTTGAAAATGTAGCTTGTAAATCTAAAAGATTCTTCGAGAGATAGTAACTGTCAATATAGCATCGTCGTGAGTAATCAAAACTAGATAAAATAACGCTTTGAATTTACGATCCCTGGTAAGGTAGTTGGGATTTTCTGAGTTGAGTTCTGGCCACGGTAAGTGAAGGTGTTGGTTCTGATACATGCATTGATCGTTTGAAGTCTAGATCTACTAGACTATGACTTTCGATCTGGTAGGCAAATAATTTTCAAACATTTTATTTTTCAAGCAAATTTTGGCATTCGTTCTCCTTGCTACTTAGAAAATTAAGAGTTCAAGAAATCCAGACATATGGAAATATTAAATACTTCACTTCGAGAATACAAATATTAAGCTTCTCTATTCTAGATTCTAGGTGAAAGAATTGAACAATCCAAGAAGACCAAATACGAAAAATGGAAATTCAACGAGCCAGCAATCGAGAGTTCGATAATCCAAGAAACCATGAAACGATCCAAAATCCAAGAATTTATTAAATAGTAGTCAGCTAATGGTGAACTGAATGCATAGAAAAATCAAGAATTCTATTCTTTTAATAGAATTGTTGTAACTCGTCGGGGTAACAATTTATCACTGAATGTTAAATTTCAAAAAAAAACTCGCGGCGTAGTTTAGCGCTGGTCACTATGCTCGTTCGTGCTTTTAAGGTCACTACTTTTGCTGTAAAATGTGTGCTGATATATGGCATGATGCTGGTTTGTTTTGATCATGGCGAAGAAATCGGATGGCAAAATCAAACAAGAAGAAATGGTTCATGAAAAATAAAGGATTATCCCCCTTTTCGGAATAGTTTTGCAGTCTCAGAACAAATTCAACGGGGTGTGGTGATAGATTTCCGTCGAAAAGTGCCGGCCACTGGTTCGGGTATTGAAGTTTGAGCTGCATGGATCCGGAGACACCATCCGTTCTCGCTGTAGAGTCGAACGAGTCAAGCTCTACCGTGCTACTCTCCAAGGGTAACGAAGCAAAGCGCACAAATAGAAAGTTCATTGTGGTGACTTCCGGGATCGTTTACTGCGGGTAGATAATTCGACGTTATTACGCCACCTTTGTTAGGTAGGTTCCAACAAATGAGCGATGCTCACCGACGTAGTTAAATGGTAAGAACCGCTGCCAGTATGCTCTTTCATCCTTTGGAGGCAAATGTGTCCTGATTTTTAAACTGCGCACCTCTACAATGAATAGATGGCATTATGCTGGCATATTTTGATCGTGGCGAAGAAAGCAGATAGTAAAACCGAATAAAGCAACGATTCGCGGAAAAGAAGTGACGTTTATCCTTGTTTTCGGGACGGATTTTCCAACGGTGTGTGACGATAGATTGCCGTCGAAATATTTCAGTTCGTGTACTAAAGTTTGAATTACAGTAGTGGAACGCTAAACAAAATGGACGGTGTTTCCCACTAATACGGATCCGGAGGCAGCAGCCTTTTTCGCTGTAGAATGTACATCGTACGAGTCAAGCTCACTTCAGCCAATTTCCAAAGGGAACGAACAATTGTGTTATTTGGGAACATGGATGATCGTTTGCTCAAAGTCTTAGCGTACGAGTAGTCAAACGAAGAATCTGAAGCCAATTATCCTGGCCTGCGATTGCTGGTCGTCAATTGCAACGAGTATACGAATAACTACGGACAGGCGTTAACGGCAACGCAGATTACGAATATTTTGTAACGAAAATTAATATTTTGATACGCAAAGACGCCTTCGAAAGATACCGTATTCTGGTCATTGAAACCAAACGATGCTGAGTTACTCGAGCAAACCGTGTCAAGCCGCAGTCACCAATTTCGGTCTAATCAAGACCGAAAGCTGTTGCTGTTTTAGACGAAGTCGTGATGCTAATGCCAGTTTAACTATGTCGTAAAATCGTGGAAATGTTTTAGTACAACCCCAAACGCTGGATTTGAACCAATCGCAATCCTCGAAAGAAACAAAATTTGAAACGCAGTGTGGCAAATTTGCAGGTAACCCTTGCAATTATATCCTCCACTACGCCAAGAAATGCAGGACCCAGCCATAGAAATAGCAGGATTTCGACAAGGTCGCACGTTCCTTAATCCTCAGCACAATGTTCAGTATCAGACTGCATCGGTTATCCAATACTTCAGCGTCTGCCATTGTCTACGAAAACTACCATGTTATAACTATTCAACAAAATTTAGCGTAGGGCGATTTGCCTTCTTATTGGCGAACTGGAATCATTTTCCCTATTCCAAAGCCTACTTCGAATGACACGGGCCCAGCTGGCTTCCGTCCCATCACTCTAACAAGCTGCATGGCGAAGGTTTTCCAGCGAATAGTCAACAGACAGGTTGACTACCGAGCTAGAGGTGAAGGGACCTCTCGACAAACGACAACATGCCTTTAGGTCCGGTCGGGAACCTGACCGTGATGAACACTGTTTGGTACCTTCGTTTAATTTGTCCAAGGCATAGACATCGCATCCTACGAACACTACAGGAATGGCAGATACGCGGAAGAATGATTAACATCCTTTAACAGTTTTCTGGCAGATAAAACGCTCCAGGTTAATGTGGAGGTCCATTTATAGCCAGTACATCCGTTGGAAAGTTAACCGTCGGTTTAACACTCGGACCGATCGCTGAACTTTAAAGTGCACTGCAAAATGACAAAGCAATCCCGGCTGCGAATCCTGAAGATGATCGGTGCCAGGTTACCCCATGGTCAACGCGCTTCAAATGCTACAAATCGGGTCCGCAATTGTAACTTCGCGAATCTTCTACGGCATGGGGCTTGTAAGCAAGGATGAAGATGCCCTCACCAAAATGCTCGCTCCTGCATACAGTAGGATGATAAGATTCGCATCCGGAGCATGCGTCGCGAGCCCGATCCTAGTCATTATGGCTGAAGCAGTTACATTACCGTTTGATCTACTCGTTCTCTAAACAATTGTACGATTGGCTATCCACATGGATGAAAACAGCAAGGATTACGCTGATCTTCCCTTGGTGCATCGACCTTCCGGTCGTTCAGGAGCTCCTAGCAGAACGTTTCAGCCGCTCAATTGTCGTCTATACCGACGGTTCCAAAGACGATAACGCAGTAGGCGCGGGAGTATTCGGAGAACACTATCAACAATCGATTGGCCTTCCGCCGCAATGCAGTGTCTTCTCTGCCGAGGCTTTCGCAGTGAGAACCACACGTCAAGAGACCTGCTAATATGGTTCGATTCGACCAGCTGTTGTCTATCAGCAATCGAAGCTGGCACATCACAGAACCCGTGGATCCAGGAGATTGAGAACATGCTTCGAAACCGTCCAATCAAGCTGTGCTGGATTGCGAGTCACGCTGGCATCGACTCGCTGGAGAAGGAATATATCTGTTCCGAAAGCAGACGCCGTTAACCAAATCAAACCAATCCATTTGCCTTGGCAGTAGTATGAATACGTAGTGCTCCAGGCAATGTTGTAAGCTCAATGAAAGTTTGAGAATCAATCTGGCTGCCTAGTACCGTGCTGTTGGTTTCAGAAACACGGCATCTAGTTACTCACGTATTACAAAAGGCCTTCGTAGCTGATTCAGGAAGCGGAACCGCCTCGGACCATCGACTGCAGCGGACCTTCCATTGTTAATAGAAACCGGTTTCCTTCAGACATTGGAAAATTCCGAAACAAGGTTGATGTGTTGTGCCGACAGTTAGCAATTGGTGGAACATTTAACGAAAACGTGTCACACCTCCAATCATTGCTGACATACGCACGTTTCTGAAATTAGGACGAGAAAATCCGTGTGAATACTTTGAAGAACCTGTGAAGCAACTTCGAAACGAGAGGGCGAATGCGATGATTGTCTGAATCGTCACAGTAAAGTAGTTTTCCTCCGTAAGTAGATTTTGACTCAAGCTTCAATAAATGTATCTTTTCTTTCAGAAGCCAAAACAAGTCAGTACCATTCTTTTTGGATCTTTTTGTCATTTGATCGAAATTAACTGGCGATGGGGCTCCAACTGTGTTTACTCTGGATAACACATCGGCTGCAAAATTATGTTTTTTTTTGCGGCAGATGTTTCGAAGCGTATGTGTCCATTAACACAACAACACGGTGTCCATCACAAATCTTCTGCCTTCGACGAGATGCGTGAAAAATATCGCGGCGATCAAACAGCGAAGATTTCCGTTGCGCCGGTAAAAGCCGGTCACGAATAAAATTTCAACGGCCTCTAAACTTTGTTTACATACTGTTGCAATGCCGCTCTCGTTGCAAAATTTAATGCGTCAACCATCATTCCCACAAGTTTGGATGCATCTGGATACGAATATGTAAAATTTCGCGGTGTGGGAATATGTGAGCGTAGACTGGAGAATGATAATGATCTTCACAAAGCGTTGAAAACTTACTTCACGCTGGATAGCATGGGGTCATCAAACCAAACAAGTTCTCTCAGGACGATCAACGAGATAAGTCATTGTAAGAATCCCTAATCCGTCGTCCACTGCTGAACCACTTCGAATCCGGCCTGGTCTGAAGACACGATCACGTTCGACTTCCGGACAGTGAAGCGATGGAAATGTCTCGAAAACCGTTTGAGCAAGGATCCAGTAAGAAGATCCAAGAACATGTCAAGAAGGGTTACGTGAGACAGCTGACTTCGGAAGAACTTCCTGAAAAGCGTGTGCGTATTTGGTACCTTCATATATTCGTTGTGGTAAACCCAAATAAGCCGGGCAAGTTTCGCCTAGTACGGGACGCAGTTTCCAACGTGTTTCTGGTGTTGCTTTAAATTCAGTCCTCCTGAAGTGTTCAGATCAGTTAACATCGTTGTTGTCGGCGCTGATCTGTTTCCGTGAGTTCCGAGTAGCAGCATGCGGGGACATCAGGAAGATGTTTCACCAAGTGCGGATAGGAGACGAAGACCAACATTGACAGCGCTTCTTCTAAAACGGTACCAACGAGTCGAAACACAGTATTTACATCGTTAAGGTGATGACCTTGGACACATGCTGTTCACCGACACGTGAAGAACCTGAACGTGACGATTCGCTTGAAGGGAAGAACTTAAACATCGATAACGAAGCTACTACAGAAAAAATGCTCGGAATGTTGTGGAATACGACGATTCACTTTCAAAATATTAACCCATTACGATGATTATCTGCTCTCCGGCAGTCCGCAGAAGTTCTCCGCACATTGATGATGGTGTACGATGCATTGGGTTTGTTTACGCACCTGTTGGTGGTTTTGAAGATTCTTCTGCAAGAACTATGGAGAACATCAGTAGGTTGGAATGCTCCTACAAAAGACACGCAGTTCGAGAAATATTTGTATATTTAAAATTTGTGTTCATCTGACACTAAGTCTTAATGAACTAAACTAAAAATAATTAACCTAATGTAACAGCAAACGGTGACGAAATTGTGATGAATTATAATTGAGGTCAAAGTGCTCGGCAAGCTCGTTGAAGCGACGAACCATCGCTAAAATCGGACTATTAGCAGCGTAGTTGGTGTTTCGCATTTCGATGTGTAGTAATGTCCGAGGGCGAAGAACACGGGTTGGGGCGTAGAGGTTGATTTGTCCAAGGAGATCGGGAACATCATACTCAGCCAACAGAAGCTTTGATATGAAAAATGGCCTGCGAAGTATGTCTACGTTCTTGCAAAGTATGTAGTCTCAATAGTCTGCAACGGTTCTCATATGGTGGCAGGTTCAACGGATCATTCCAAGGCAATTGACGTAAAGCATATCGTATAAATTTGCGCTGGACAGCTTCAATCCTTTCACTCCACGTTACATGATAAGGGCACCAGACGATGTTTGCAAATTCCACCTGCGAGCGCACCAGTGAGCAATATAAAGCCTTGAAACACAGAGGATCCCGGAATTCGCTAGAAATTTTGAACATAGAACATAGAAGTCGATTTGCTTTGTCGATGGTCGCTGACAGGTGATTGGTATAAGTTAGCCTTTCATCGAGAATAACACCTAGATCTTTTACGTGGTCAACGCGTTGCAGCTGAGTTCCGGCGATGTTGTAGTTAAAATTAAGCATGTCTCTTGTACGATGAAAACTGATGACAAAACATTTTGTAACACAAAGGATCAACATGTTTCTTTGACACCAATTGTAAAATGTATCAATGAGACACTGTAACTCACGGCAATCGGCTTCATTCCTTATCACAAGAAATATCTTCAAGTCATCGACGAAAAACAGTTTCCCTCCACGCATTAGAACAAAGACCGCATCATTCACGAACAATGAAAATAGTAATGGACCTAGTGTACTACCTTGGGGAACTCCGGAATTATTGCAAAAAGATTCAGACACGTTGTCACCAATTTGCACGACGCACTCGCGGTGAACAAGGTAGGATCGAAGCCAGTGGCAGAATCTCGAGGTACATCCTAGTTTATCAAGCTTTGCAAGCAGTATCTCATGGTTAACTGTGTCGAAAGCGGCCTTAAGATCTGTGTAGACCGTGTCAACCTGGAGTTTCCTGGATATGTTTTCAATGCAAAACGATGTGAAGCTAACTAAATTCGTCTCAACCGATCGACCAGGGAAGAATTCGTGCTGACAAGGGCTTATGTAATGTTTACTAGCAAAAAACAGCACCTCGTTGATAAGCGCTTCGAAGATTTTCGACTCAACTCTCAGTGAAGTGATTCCCCGGTAATTCACGATGTTGCTTTTGTCATTTTTCTTGTGAACCGGAAACATAACTGAAAACTTCCAATCATCGGGAAACTTTTGCTGCTGAAGCGACACATTGAAAAGGTGCGTCAGATATCGGAACATTTTTTCAGAACAGCAGACGGCATAGCACTTTGTCCTGGAGCATATGATGATTTTGTTTTCCGTATTGCAGAGAGAACCGATTGTACTGAAATAGTGAATACATCCATATCCACTGCACCAGTGGGAACATCACGGGTCGCTTTTCCGAGCTCGATGGCAGATGGCACATCAGTCGTGAAGACACTTGAAAAGTAGCTGGCAAATAGTGAGCATTTTTCCGCCGTTGTAGTCGCTACTTCGCCATTGTAGACCATCCTAGACGGAAGACCCGTTTCCTTTCTCTTCGTTTTAACAAAAGCCCAGAATCCCTTCGGATTTCGTCGTAAGTTTTGTTGGATGCGGTTCACATATCCTTTGTACAGCAATTTATTGTAACAACGCTACTCATTACTGGCGAGTGCGAAAAAGCAATGGTTGACATGGCTGGTCGTTTTTCGGAAGGTACGATCTGTGTAAGTAACGAGATGTTACCGAACGTCAACGACCGTTAAGGCGGAGCTGGAAATGCACACATTTGTTACATTCCTTCGATTTCGCGAGAGGCTCACGATTGAGAGCTAGTTGGTAGGAGAGAAAATGAGAGTATAGCGCCATTGAAATTCCCGTCCATCCCGAAGTCCGGGCTGCAAGTGACCTTACTCGGTGTTTGATAGGCGGATACGATAATGACATCGCGGTACGTCTGAAACAAACTCCAAGGACGTGTTATGCTGGCTGAGATCCAACAACCGGCGATGTAGCCCATTCTTTGCGTTTCTGAAGTGAACTTATGGATCTTGTAGGAAGGCCGCAAGAATACTCTCAATGTACGTCGACAACTTGCAGCACTACGAGACAAGAACATCGTGTCTTGTAACCGCTGATGCAACAAGAGCTAGCTAAAGCGGAGGACTATTGGTTCCGCCAAGCTCAGACGGAAGTTTGTATCGATGAGATCACCGTGCTAGCCGTAAATCACTCTGCGATGGATGAGTGGACGAAGATGATTAAAAACAATCCACTGTTTCATTGCGCCTTCCTAAACAAAAATGGAGTTGCTCGTGTTCGTGGTCGAACAAAAGTCTGTTCGATCGCCGAACGCGATTTTGTTGAACCCGTCGTTGTCCCTCGTAACCTTCACATCAAACAGTCGATCATTGCCGACATTCACGAACGTTTCAACCGCAGAAAAAATCATTCCACAATCATCAACGAAGTTCTACAACGCTACCGTATTCCTCGTTTGAAAGTCACCTACCATGCGATTCGGAGAGAGTGCCAGAAATGCAAAAACGATCGAGCTAAACCGCAACCTGCAACGATGGCTGATCTTCCACATTCTCGTCTGACCGCTTTCAGCCGCCCATTCACCTTTCAGACGACATTTGGAGAAAAGGTGACTACCGACTCTTACGTAATGGCAATTCAAACCTTCGTGGATGTGAGGGGAGTACTGGCTGTCTTCTATATCGATTGCGGAACTAGCTTCCAAGCAACATGCAAGGTGATCAAGCAGCTCGATTTCGGAAAAACTGGCTAGCGAATTTACCTCAAGTCGCACCCAGTTGTGGACCTTCAATTTGTCGTACTCGTTCCACTTAGGAACGTCTGATCCGCTGTGTGAAGCTGAATTTAAGCACGCTACAACGGAGAAGAAGTGCATCAGAACGCGTCGATCAAGGTAGAAAACATTGTCAACTCGTAACCACTGACCGACATGCCCCTGAATAACGACGAATCACCTGTGCTAACACCTAACCATTTTCTGTTAGGACCAGTAAACGGTTTGCGGTCGTGGGTTCACTTCGATGACAGTCATACATAGAAGGAAGCTAGGCAGGCGAGTTTGGATCATTCGAAGAATCTCCGTAGAGACCTGTCCGACCTGGTCCGTTCTACCTTCCCATTGACTGTGGAGAGGAGCAAGGCTTGTCCAGCTGATCATCCACAGCGAGTGTGGTTTGGTGTCGCTTGTCTCCTATATGAATAACCGGGGAAGTGAGTAGCAGTTTGGCGGTTAACTTCTCTCTTCTGGGCACCCAACACCAATACGCTAGTTCCCAAATCACGCTGCGGTACTTCAGCGGAAATATTCTTCCCACTAGGTGAAAAAATTCGCCAAAGGCTTCTTTATGGAATTTTGCTAACAAGACTAGTCAAGGATTTAGCCACATGCTTACCCATTTTGGCGTTCGAAACAGGAAAATGATCCAAAATCTCTGTCGAGCGATAAAACGATCGTTTCGCTTGGTCCAAACCTAATTATAAATCATTAACATCCAAGCTCCCATTCTCGCAACCACGTCACCATGCTTAAGTTTGTTGTTGCTCACAACAACACATTCTTTGCAATAGTCGCTTTCCGTTTCTTCTCGAATTAGTTGATATAAATACTTGAAGTATCTACGGAGTTGTAGGGAATTATTCCTCAAAGAACTTTTCCGAAGACACTAAGTCTTCATTGTTTTTTTCGAATGGTCCAATCCAAACCGAATAAGCCATACAAATTCCAAAAGTCATCAAATGTAAATCAAATTTCAAATTCAAATTTTTAGTTACTAAAAGTTGTCCTATAAATTATCTGGAACTCAATCCTCTATGCGCGTGATCTGCTTCCATCGCAACCGCTACCATCAAGCTCGATTCGATCAAAATCGGATCCACAACCTCACATCGATATATCGTAATCCACCTCAACAGAGTATGACGGACGTAGTAAGGTAGCAGCAGAAGCAGCAAGCGGCTGTCAACCAAAACACTAAACGCAAGAAAATAGGAGAATGAAAGAAACAAAAGAGATGAGAGATGTAAATTAGTTGTGGACGAAAAGAGAAGCAATTGTTGTTTGTTAATTCCATTGAAATGAGACGGAAAATTACTCGGAAGTAAAGAGAAGCAGAGAGAGAGAGAGGGAAGAATGCGACGGCTCGAGAAAGCATCCACTGTTGTAATGTGGATGTGCCAAACCTTTTTTTCGTTATACTTTTTTTTTGTAAATATATTGTTTAGTGTTTGTTTTATTATTAATAAATTACGAACTACTGATTAACAAAGAATAGGAAACACCCACTCACACACACACACACGAACAGACTTTCAGACACACAATACTGGATGAGGACGCGCAGATACTTCCCTTTCGCGCCAACGTGATCCCCACCTGCGGTTCCATCGTTTAGGGATGGACCCGCAGGTGTAAAACAGAATAGAAACGAGAACGAATCGGGCCGACTTTCGGTCCGATTCGGCTTGATTGTATCGCCCCGAAAGAAAAAAAAAACAGGGAAAACCGGATTTTCCCTGTTTCTATCAGGAGGCGGTACACGCTAATGGCTCTAGAGATATTTTATTGGAATTCTTTTTAATCAACTTGATAGGGAAACCAAATACAATTGTGTGCGCGTGCGAACGAACCGTTTTAATTTTAATGGTGCGTGTGTGAGGGACAGCGAGCGTGCGAAACAGACATCCTTAAGGATTAGATAAAAAAAAAGTAATAACTCGCAGGAAGAGAAAGATGTAACGGGAAGAAAGAGAAAGAATGAGTTATATGAGCTGTTTTTTTTCTCTAAACATAGTAAACTATCAATAGAAAACGTGAACATAGGTTGAATAAAATGCGATGTAATCTCTTCTTAACTTCATAAGGAAATGATAAAAAAAGAAACAAAAAACGGTGATCGATCAGCTTGGAGAACGACGTTATTTTCCGAACTCACTCACTCACACACATAGTAGGGTAAAAGAAACAAAAAATCGGAAAAATCGAAACGCGTGGCGGTAGCTTCAAGATCCAAAAACAAACAAAAAAAATCGCTTTGGTTCCAAGTAAATAATCTTCTGCCGGGACGTAATATGGCCTGCTGGAAGCGGGTCGTCGTCGGTTGCGCTCAAAACGAAAACAAAAAATGTAAAACAAATTGCAAAAAAATAAAAATAGACGCAATTCCAAGTCGAAACAAAGCAAAGCAACACGGAAAGAATTATTCAAAGCAAAACGCAGCAGCAGACACACACACAGACACATTAAAACAAACAAGCTTATTATTAGAAGTTGAAATATCAAGTTTAGTGGTTACATTCAAATAATCAATAATGGAAGATGGAAGATACAGAACGCAGAGCATGCTAGCCAGAGGTCACATGCGGAAGAAACTAAAAAAAAATATAATAGTAATAATAGGCGTTAGGCGCGAAAGGGAGATGTAATAGAACGCATGCGGGTGTGTGCGTGTGTGGGTGTTATGAGCAGTGTGTGAATGTGTGCGTGCTGAAAACGTGTCTGGCGCAGAAAGTTGAGCAAAGCGAGCCAGCAAAAAAAAAATAACAATGTGAAGCCGAAGAGAGAGATGATACACTTGAGGATGCAAAATCGTGAATGTCGATGCAAACAACACATTTAATAAATTTAAAGTAATAACTATTAAAAAACTATGAATAATTAATGAAAAAAAAAACACATACAGATAAATAATTATAATAAATTATTTAAGATATGAGAAAACTTCTATATGTAATAATTATTAAAAAATTAAAATAAAAAAATACACTATTATTTGAGTCGCTGCTTTGGGCTGGAAAGAAATGCGAGAAAAGAAATTATCCTGCACATCTCGACCCCTAGTTCGCTGGAAAACACCTCGACATGGTGCGATGGGGAGTCAGTTTTTTCGCCTAGGAGAATAGTGCAACGGTTTTCCAGTTTCGACATATTTCTCGATTTTGCTCATCGCACACGGTACAAAGGTTTAAATATCACCGAAGAAACCGAATCCCACTGTTTTCCGATTTAGCGCAGTGGAGAATTTATAAATATGCTGTCCTTTAAATAATTTTATTGAACAAGTCCAGTGAACTGAGTTCCTGATAATGTGTGCTGATGAACACAAAATATCATAAACATCGGATTGAAAAAGTTGATTCGACAGGTACGAGGAGAGATGCGCGTAGTCAGCAAGATAGATCGACCAAGCTGAAAGTGACCGAAGAAATTTTCTTACCCTGGGAGGCTGGCAAGCGATCACTAGCGACCAAGTGAGTAGGAGACGATTTCCTGATACAGCAAAGGATAACGGCGGCTTTTATTGCTTGATGGAGTAAGGTGTTTAAATTTTAGATGTGATATCTGTTTCATGAATCTTTATATTTTCAGACTACCTTCTCATCTGGTCCAGTGCAGGAGGTAAAAGTCGCTCCACTATAGCTAATAGCAAAGCAAATCAGCAATTTTTCCTACCAATTTGTTACTTATCCTCTGCACTAACACTATCGTATCGGTACCCACGGTTATGAAGTGAATTGTGCGTGTCGCAGCAGATAAAACCACCCCTATCACGGGAAAATGATTGACTTTAAATAATACACTTATTAGACCTACTGTGCATGAGCTGGAACCGTTGCTGAAGGTTAAAATGGAGTTCAAGCTCACGGAAGTGACCCATGTATAGCTACATCATCCGATAACGAAAACATTCAGAAGTTTAGCCGAAACAGAAAGCTTCATGTGAAGAACAACATCCAACATGACTTTCAATTCCATCAACAGCAAGATCGTCATATATATGGACAATCATAAAATCGTGGTATGATGTTAACAACAATTGGCAACGTGCACTAGCTCGAACTTCATTTAAGGAATCATGTCGAAATACGGAGGAGTGGAACCAGCTACGTTGTGTAAATAAGGGCAACCAAACCTGTTCCCGCGTACTTGGCTATTAACTACAAAGCAAACTTTTGTACTATCCAAGAAACCAGTTCCTCAGGCGTTCGCGCAGGCCTGAGACTTTTTGGACCCAGTGTCTTAGTTAACAGCCAAGTCGTTCCGTTATGCTACTGATGAGACGTAATCGAAACACGAAATTCAACTTTATTTAGACTACGGCTCGGGTTAAATCCTACTCGGTTAAGGGAAGCCGGGTGGGAGAGAATTACACAAACCCCCTACTCGTGGGACCAAACAAGGAAAGAATAATAATCAAAGACAAATACAATAACGATAACAAAAATACAGCAGTAGAACAAAGAGCCCTAAAACAGTGTCAGATGGATAACGCCGAGCAAGGGAACTCAAACCTCAAGCAGGGACCATAGGAAGTCACCCTTTCACATTCACAAGAGCAATGCCTTCCATATCCTCTCAGGAGCCGTGTGATTCAAATTGCAGTGAGATGAATGTCGCTAATACTGAAGAATACGACTCAGACGACGGAGAAGTCAGTAAAGAATTTCAAAAGATATGTCACAGAGGAAGCATTACACGTGCCATCGGAAGAAGGTATGGGAGAAATCCAAAGAACCAATGCCACCTAAAGACTAAAGATGTGAAACATGTGCAAAAAATTGATGATTCAGGACGTCGCTACAGTGCAATCGCTGTACACAGCAAAAAAATATTAAACTTAATCTTAGCGCATTTCAAACTTTCGCAGAATAAAACATCATGTAATTATATTTCAAGCGTAAATCTATACCAAATGTCGTGCACATAAAAGGAACGCTTAAAATCGTGTAATTCTATATGCTTCTATGGAAATTTACATCATATTTATCGATTTTTTACGCAATGCAGTTTGTTTTCAGCCAATATATTTTATTTTTACATGATTTTTCGTAAATCTACGTTGACGTCGCAAAAGAAAGCGAAGCTCACAAATTCAACGGCAGCCATATTTAACTTCCATTCATTCGCTCGCGATTTCGAAAGTTTCCATTAAAAGGTTGGTTAAAATGGTTCTAAAAATCAAGTGTTTGAACTGTAAAGTGGTTTCCATAGATGTAAAGTGTTTTTTAGTTCATACTAAGATACATCGCCATGAAAAATTGTTTCTATGTCCATTTTCCGAATGCGCTAAGAAATTCGGTTCATTTGCATCATTTCGGAAGCATATTCGGTTCCGACATATGGATCCCTTTGATGGGCCAAAGAAAAGAGTATTGTTCAAGTGTTCCTTGGCTACTTGCGACTTCATTGAAGACAATTTTCATAAAATCATGAAACATGCTTCCGCCCACATCTCCTCCGGACAACCCGTCTATTGTCCCATGCAGTGCCCGTCTAGGAAACCATTTGCTACTACCAATAGCCTCAGAATACATAAAATGTATGCCCATAGAGGTGGTTTCAAAACGTCCGGTGTCGTATTAAGTACCGAAGCGATATCAGACTCTGTCGAGGAATGTGGAGGAAATGTTGGGGAACGGAATTGTGACAACTCAACCAGAGAAGTTGCTCGAGAAGAGGTCTTCGGAGTGTATGACACGGACGTAGTAGAAGATGATTGCGAGCTGCATCCGCTGCGAATTGTGGAGAAAGTATTGGGAAGTTTGTTCCTAAAGCTTCTTTCCAAGCACCATGTTACAAATAGTGCAATACAAGAGGTTGTGGAAGCACTCAGTGAAGTGTGTCGCGTTCAACAAAAATATCTTAGAGAACACGCGGAAGAGTGTGTCAGACGATTGGATTTGACCGAAGTTGCCAAATGTGTGTTGATTGGCGAATTATCTGATGGACTTCTTTTGAGCAAAATATTCGGATCAGATGGGATTTTCCGTTCTGCATATATGCGAAGAAAGTTTTTCAGTGAAAATTTTTCATACGTGTCTCCAGTGCAGATTGATCTCCAAAAAGATGAAAAACACAATGATTCTTTCTACTATTATGTGCCGATTCTCGAGACACTACGTGGGTTGTTGAATGACAAAAATGGGTACAACGCAATGTTTGGAAACAAGGCCTCAGTTCCTGGTTACATCAGTGACTATACTGATGGTTTGAAATTTCAACACAGCTCTTTCTTCAGTAGAAAAACTGTAAATATTTTCATTTACCAAGATGCGGCTGAAGTTGTGCCTAACCAACTGGGAAATGCTACATCTCGATACAAGCTACTTCTGGTGTACATGGTGCTCGGAAACCTCTCACCTCACTTGCGATGTCTTACCGATAACGTACACCTTGTTTCAATTTGCAAAAACAAAGATTTTACGTACTTTGGAACTAGCACTATATTTCGCAGGTTGATCGAAGATTTAAAAGAATTAGAGCATGAGGGGATTGTGATACATGGTGGTGGTGACAATGAAAGAGTGTACGGTTCAGTTTTTGCCACCATGAATGATAATTTGGGTGCTCATCAACTAGCAGGCTTATCAGAAAATTTTTCAAAAAACTCATACTTTTGTCGCACATGCTACACTACATTAGACTCGTTTCGAAGCAATCCTTACGAGATAGCAATCTCAAGGACTCCAGAGTTGAACAGGCAAGACTTGAAGACTATTGAATGTAATCCTACTCAAATTCCGTATCGTGGTGTGAAACGAAGTTGTATTTTCAACGAGTTAAAATATTTTGAGATGTTTGATTTGGGTGCTGTACCTTGTGTTGCTCATGACCTTTTCGAAGGGTGGGTAAATTATGATCTCTTTCTTATTTTCAAAACCATCGTGGCAACCGGTACCGTTTCTAGGTGTTATCTGGAAGGAAGGGTGAACAATCTGTTCAAACAACTTAATATAAGCACACAAATAGTATTCAATTTCACACGAAAAACAGGCAATATAAAAGCTAAGGCATGTGATGTGTGGCATCTCATACAGATTATCCCTTTCATATTCCTGAACAAACCTGACATAAATTACAACAATCCACAAATTATTATGCTTCTTCTAATCAAGAAAATAACTGATGTCATAACGTCTCCATTACTGTCAAGCATCCAGATCAAAATTTTGGCAACGGATCTCAGAGAATATCTAGAGCTGAGAACAACTCATTTTAAAGTGCCGCTAAGACCTAAACATCATTACACTCTTCATTATCCTCGTTACATGTTATGGATGGGACCGATAATATCGTACTGCACACTTTTCTGCGAAAGAAAGCATTGCTTTTTCAAACGCTGTCTTAGGACCACTATAAACTTTAAGAACGTTGTTAAATTTTGTAGTGAACAATATCAGTATTACCAGGGTCTTTTAAATACGCAAACCGAACGTTTCAGAAACAACTTTCTATTGGAAAAATTTGTAGACAATATTTCGAACGTACCGAAGTCTCTTCAAAACGCATTGCACGCCATCAGGCTAGATGATTCTAGAAATGTATTCGTCGAGAAAGGTACATTTATGGGATATACGTATTCAGTAGGAGACTGCCTTTTCTTGCGCCATGATGAGTATGGAGAATGTTTTTATGTTTTGAAAATCAAATTGTTAGTTTTCAACCCAAAACATGAAAGTATTACAATGTTCGGAAGCGAACTTATTGCTGTTGATATTCATGAACGAGGGCTTATGGAAATAAATCCAACCTATGAAGAAAGCGAAAAACTTGTCAGTTCACCACTTGAAGAATTCATTGACCGAGCCCCTTTGACTTTATTTATGGAGAACAATAAAATGTATCTTTTTATTAAGCACTCGATTCCGCCGATCCCGGAACAAAATATTTAGAACTCAAAATGTCAATAACACCATATAAAATATGCGATTCGTCACGTCAAGCAAGACACGTAGTCTTTGCTAATGGTACCATCAACAGCTTAATTGAAGAAGGTAATTATTTTTGCCAGACATTGTCGATAAGAGGAACGCATTAACAAATTATATTTCAGCAACCAAAAAATTTCAACGACCATTCCGTAACATTGTGCTTGCGAGCGATGGGTGCGAGCTATCCTGTGATATAGCATTATCTGCGTTCAACAAAGAACTACTGATGTTATTGGAATTCGAAGAGATCTGGACTCCTGAAGGATTTTATGCTAACGATACACAAACACTAAGAAAAGAACAAGGTATGTCGTTGATAAACTATTTATAAATCCGCATAGTCTACTGCTAATATGAATTTGCTACAAAGTATTCAATTCGAGAAAGCTTGGTTAGGATTGGACAAATCACATCATTTGAAATTACTTTATGTGCCAACTTACTCTATCTAAACACCAAGATAATTACCAGAAAACCATTACCATGTATACATTCTGTAAATCTCTTAAACTTCAATTAGACTATGCATTACTAGTAGTCATCAAGCCCCAGAGAAAAACTATATCAAAACATTGATAAAACGTATCACTATTAGAGTGGGTCATGGCGTCATCATGTCGCAAAAGACGGATGTTTTTCTTATACAATTCGGCATTTCGATTGATCAATTCATGGTGCATATGTACATTAAATGAATTCTAAATATGTGCATGTAAATTGAAAATGTGAACTAGTCCAATTTGTAATATGATATCCGTTAGTTGAAACATCAGTTTAAATTAAGTTTAAGAGTGGAGGTGTGCAAGGCATCTAACATCCACATACTTTTTTAGTATGCACTACACTTTTGCGGTAATTCATTAATCACTAGTGCTAAGTTTAAAAGGTTTAAAATAATAAATAATTTTAAAGTGAAAGTCTTTGCTTAAACCAGTTTCTGACGTTTTTTTGTGTCTGTCAGACTGGCACATACACGCTTTTTCAATTTTAACCCAATAATGAGCCAAAAATAAAGATACTATCCAACCCAGTAAAATTCAGTCGGCAAATGAGCCGGAATGTTGGCTGGTTCTGGTTCGATTTAGCCTCCAGCAACACAACCAATTCTACACTGAGAAACAAAAATATGCAGAGTTAACATACTTTATATTCCCTTTTCTTTTATTCTCGTGTGATTTTTATGCATTTTCTAGCATATACTTCTAGTAAGCATTCAATGAGTGGAAAGACCGAATAAGTTCAATGCATAAAATTGACAACAGAAGAAAGGACCCAGTAAAATTCAGTCGGAAATGAACCGGAATTCTGGCTGGTTCTAGATAGTATTTCAGATCCAGTAACACAACCGATTCTAACAAGAATCGGTTGTATTACTGGAGCCGGAATACGAATTAGAACCATCCAGAATTCCAGCTCATTTTCTGGCTGAACTTAACTGGGTAGAGGCAGATAGAAAAGTATGCTATCGATGACTGAATAAAGTACTGCGTGTAGTTAGAATCGGGTGTCACGAGTCGGAATTACCCAGTTTAGCTCAGCCGGAAATGAACCGGAATTCCGTCTGGTTCCAGTTCGCATCCCGGCTCCAGTGACACAACCGATTCCAACTAGAATTTGTTGTATCATTGGAGCCGGAATTCGAACTGGAACCAGCCAGAATTCCAGTTCATTTCCGGCTGAACTTTACTGGGTAGGGATCATCCTTATACCACGTGGACAACTTGGGGGAGGGGTAGAGGGTACGAAAAAGCCCACGCTTGTCCATGATGAGGGGGGTGGAAGGGGGGGGGGGTATAGAAATATTTCATGGGACTCATACTTATATATTTTTTTCTTAATAAGGTCATAAAACAAATTTGTGTCATCATAGGTTTAAGCGTTTGATGTTTCCCTTCAAATCATTCCAAAACTGTAACGCTTAAAGAGCCCGTAACAGCATGGCATGGTGTCACAAAATCAGTGGAAATCAACACCGGGCTAAATGCTCTCGAAAAAACTTGATTCAATCCTCTATATCGTTTTCAACTATTTTAGAGTTTTAAATAATGTTGTTGATTTTACATAAGCCAATTGAAGTTCATAGTTTACTTAAATGTTGTGTATTGCAAAAAAGCGTCTTTTAGGCATACAATTTTTAATGCTTGTAATTTTTACAAATGTCTCAGCAAACCTACAAAGTTTGAACTATTTTTTAATTCGATGCTTCAGGTTACAGCAATTTTCAAAACAGTCCAACACAATATGAATACCTGAAATCGAAATGATATTACTTGAGAAAAATCTCGGGAAAGTCCACGTGGATATTGTGGGGAGAGGAGGGGGGGTGGTAGGAGTACATGAAATGTCCACGCTTGTCGATGTAGGGGGAGAAGGATGTCAAAACTGAAGGTTTTTTTGGAATACGTGGTATATGAATGGCCCTTAAGGCAATCCATCACGACATTTGTTTGACAATTCAACGAGGGGTTTTGTCAACAAGTTTGCTCCTGCGAACAGAAAAAACCCGTCCAACGATTATACATCGATAGCTCGATTCGTTTGATGTTGGATCGAATCGGCGATTTTGTCGGACGTCGCACCCACCCGAGTTACGTCAGAAGAAATAATCAGCTGATAAGGAATGTCTCATGGATTGCCTAATACTAACTAGAATCAACCAGACTTCTGGCTCATTTCCAGCTAAACACGTTCAAACATTTTTTTTATATATTTAAGAATAATTTAATCAGGGATACCAGGTATTTTTTAAAAATGTCTTAACATTTCTTAAAAAAAATGTCTTCACATTTCTTAAAAAATGTCCAAGATTCTCAATCGGCTTTATATTTTAATCCAGAATTCTGCCAAAAATCAGTCAGGCTCCAAAATGGAAAATCTGTCTTCACAACCTTTCAAATGTCTTCAAGACTTGTGTTCACATCTGGCATCGCTGAATATACACTGGAAATAATCGACACGATAGAACCATATGCACTTAAACATCACTTTCATGTGCATCCCTTTGAATTTTACATGAAAATCCATTAAAAAGCTTCTCATGGGGTGTTTATTTATCCATTGAATATTCATTGCCGTGCTATTGAGTCGCAAAGTTTGAACTTTCCACATGACTTTAGTATGAAAAACATGTAGTGCATGTAAAACAATTGATTTCACCGATTCTCCTGCCAATGAAATCTATAAGTAAAACGAAGTTTTATTCACGTGTAATTCATTTGGAAATGTTAGTCAATGATATTTCTTATGATGTTAATGTGCTTTTCACACCATGTTCGCATGAATTTCATTTGAAAACCATATTTCCCACACTCGAATGGATATTCAAGTGGCAACCGCGTGCGTTTCATGTGTTTGTGGATTGAAACAATTCAATAGATTTCCACATAATGTTAATGTGTTAAGTTTTTTCAGTGTACCCATCTCAGACTATGCCGATAAATTAAAATATCCATTAATGCGTAGAAAATTGCCAATTTTCAATAGAAGTGGAATAACCCATTTAATGGGTAAACAACTTGTACTCATTAATGAGTACAGACCTTGTACGTCAACCTGGGTACGTTTTATCCATTATTTTTCGCAGAACAGTTACAACAAAATGCGTAAAAAATACCCATTCTTGAAAATCGCTCCAGAATGAAAAATATTGAAAATAGAATTGAATTGAATTTAAAAAATGATATTATAAAACTGAAGAAGCACCGATTCACGATAAGGATGTTCTAATGCCACAAAACTAAATAAGACCTGTCATTGATTAGAATATTGTTTTTGGCTTTCAAAGCAGTCAAAACTACCGAACTGGGTCATATTTGCATCATCCTCAGTAGTTTAAACTGTCGTCGTTTTCAGAGTATTGCCGAAATGTTCCGATTCTGCTACGGTTTCGGCTACGAACCGACAATTTGCAGGTTTCTCCACGATCCATAATTTGCAGGTTAACTCTATATATATATATATATATATATATATATATATATATATATATATATATATATATATATATATATATATATATATATATATATATATATATATATATATATATATATATATATATATATATATATATATATATATATATATATATATATATATATATATATATATATATATATATATATATATATATATATATATATATATATATATATATATATATATATATATATATATATATATATATATATATATATATACATATATATATATATATATATATATATATATATATATATATATATATATATATATATATATATATATATATATATATATATATATATATATATATATATATATATATATATATATATCCATTGGCATTACCTCATCGAGTGGTTGTGAAATGGATAAAAAGTACCCATTGTTAGAAACAAAAAAGTACCCATTTTTTGACAGCTCGAATAACTGCCGAAAATTGGCAATTTGAATACATAAAATGGGTAAAAAATTTTTGCCGTGCAAACTGAAATTATCTTGATGGCAGCGATGCCACATGTGTTTGGGAAACATCTGTAGAAGAACTATTAAAATGTCTGGAAAGTCTGTAGACGGTTGTGTAAATCCTTGTAACACTAGAGTATTGCTTTAAAATTAGATTGAAATTCGAATACTATTGTGAAGGAATCACTTGTATTCAAATACAGTTATTATAGTGCAATTTTACTAAACAATTTTCCCCTTTTAAAAGTCTGTAGATTGCTAGCCACATCTGTAGGAGACTATCAAAAGTCTGTAAAATAAAATCTGGCATCGCTGCTTGATGGGAATGATTTCTACACTAACATTTCAAATGGTCCTATCTGGTAAACGATCGGCATACGAAATCAAAAGGCAAATAAAATTGTGATATAAAACGAATAAGTTTTCAACATAGTTTCATAAAAAAACAATCGAATGAAATTTTTGTTTTTTAATTCAACTCCATTATCTAGCCTTAAACAGCAAATCCATTACTTGATACCTTTTGCCCTTGAATCATAGAGAACAGACATCCATGATCGAACAGATATGTTAATAAAATTTGTGTAAACTTTTGAATGAATATACGTTAAAACACTAGCGCTGCCACACCAACTTATCTTAACTATCCATCAAATCCATTCTGGAACCGGTTCGAAATCCTGAATGGATTCAATATGAAATCTGGCTCAAAGGAAACAACCGATTCCGACTCAAACGGTTGATGCATTTGAGCTGGAATCCATACTGAATCCACTCGGAAGTCCTGTCCTGGAATGGTTTGACTTGGTATCAAATACCCGATAATAAATACAACCAAGGATAGAAGCTATCTTTTTCAAATCTTCATTTGGGTTCAATGGCCAGTATTCTGAATCGGTTATCGATTTCTGCCAGAAATCAACCAGACATCCGAATAAATTTGTCTTCAAAATGAAAAACACGTCTTCACAAAATTTCAAATGTCTTCAAAATGAAGACAAATCTTCACATCTGGCATCTCTGAGTACAACATATATGTGTTTTGCAGGTTTTATGTAATGAAAATGGGTATAATTTAGACGCTTACCTGAATTGAAATGTACAATAACAAAACCATGTTTTTCACTGTGACAGTAATTTTACAATAATTTAGAGTAAATTCTACTTAGGCTACAATAAAAAACCTATTTTAATCCACCTAGCGGTGCAATTGTGCCTTTCTCAATCATGAATCACGAGAATGTGTGCGTTGTTTATATTCATTAAAAGAGTTCGAGTTCTAAAATTTTGAAAAAAAACAGCCACGGTAATATTGAACTGAAAAAAGGTGCGAAATCGGCAAAGTCCCAAAAAGTCGATTTTTACAAAAAAAAATTTTTTCGAGATAACATAAAATCTCGACGTTTCATGCATTTTAAAGATGTTTGGCATCAAAAATACGAATTCGATTTCTGAAATTTCATGGGGTCCCCCCTTTGAAAAAAAAATTTGAGTTCCGGCTTATATGGGAATTTCATATGTGACCGGACGGTTTAGTCTATATTTCCGGAACCATATAAGCGATCCGTACGAAATTTTATAGACATCTATGGGGATATTATAGCTATCATTTGGGACTAAGTTTGTGAAAATTGGCCCAACCATTTCCGGGAAACTGATGTGAGTTCGTAAATTTTGAAAGATGGCCGCTTTTCCCGGGCACTTCCGGAACCGTCTATGGTGGTTAATGTAGTCAACGAAAGTTTGGTTGGCCGTCGGTGACCTAGAACAGCAAATTTAAGTTGTTTGAGAGACATTTTAGCGAAATTTTTACCTTTTTTGCTTTCATCGGAGTATCGGTTTGAATCACAATTTGCTATGTGATCGCACGCCACAACCTGTAACTCCGGAACCGGAAGTCGGATCGGGATGAAATTAAATAGCCATTTACGGGGACGCAATACCTTTCATTTGAGGCCAAGTTTAGTCGAATCGGTCTAGCCATCTCCGAGAAACCGATGTGACTGTTATTCTGAATTTAGATACTTCCGCCGGGGCTTCCGGAACCGAGGATGGTGGCCAATGTGGCCAAATAGACTTTGAATGGATGTTAGTGACCTAATACTACAAATCGAAGCAGTTGTGGTCATATTTTGGAAAATTTTTCACCTTTATACATTCATTGCAGAATTTATTAAAATCGACATTTTCTGCGTGTTCGTACTTATCACCCTGTAATTCCGGAACCGGAAGTCGGATCCATTAGAAATTCAATAGCAGCCTATGGGAATGTTGCACCTTTCATTTGAGACTAAGTTTGTCAAAATCGGTTCATCCATCTCTGAGAAAAATGAGTGACATTTTTGGTCACATACACACACACATACACACACACACATACATACATACACACATACATACACACACAGACATTTGCCGAACTCGACGAACTGAATCGAATGGTATATGTCACTCGGGCCTCCGTTAAAAAGTCGGTTTTCAGAGCAATTGCAATACCTTTCTATTGAGAAAGGCAAAAACAAACTTCATCATTTCTACAGTAAATTTCAATGTCAAAACAACTTTTACAGTAAAAAAGGGGGGTGGTTATATCTTACCATTAAAAAAATCTATTTCTCTTCATGCATTCATACATTTATTTTTCTTCATGCAGTAAAATTTAATGTGAATTTACTGTATCAGTTTTCTGCTGAACCTTAAAATTGATTGTTATATGAAATTTTATTGCAAATCTACTGCAAGAACTCAAACAAAGTTGAAACAGTAATAACTATAATATTTATTGTTTTATGATTGTTTGTAGGGTAAATGCTATTGTAAAATTATATTCGGGTATCCTCAGCTACTCATTGCAACAAAGACACTACGCTATTATCACTGATAACTGACATAAAAATCATGATTTCAGTGTGTGTAAGAAAAATATCTTTCGTTTCAAAACTTGACATTACCCGGTGCTACACAAAGTTTACTCAAATTTGTGTACAAACGGTTTCTGTTGCAATCACTATCAAAGAATAAGTGTGTACTACCGTTTGAGTATCCGCCGAACTATGGATGTAGGAACTATAGTGTATGTATACAAAACAATAAAAAAAAGAATATAATGATGTGTAGTCGAATGTTTGTTAAGCATATTAGGCAAGAAGTGAAAAATAATTGTATAATCGACAACGTTAGTGATTTGGAAGATTGGAGCATTTGTCAGGTTAAAAAAATTGTGTTTATATCGAATTAAATGCAAGCAAACTATGAAAATGTGAGTACAATTATTTGAACACCTCAAAATTTTTTTCTGAAAAAACTTTGGTTTAGATGGAAGAATCATCCGTGAATTAGGTGGAAGAATCATCCTGTCTCGAAATCCAATATTACGTAGAGAGCTATTTGGTATATAGATTCAAGAAATTGCTCTTGTTTTGAAAGAATCAACCCTTATGTTTGAGTATACCGGGCAGACGAGTGGATCAACAGTTTCTTTGCAAACTTATTTGGCATACAAATTCAAGGATTTGTCATGTTTGAAAGAAGCAATCAAACCCTAATTGTGGGAAAAGAGCGACTCATGTTTAAAAGAAGGAATCAATCCCTAAGTGTGAGTAAACCGGGCAAACGAGTGGATCACCGGTTTGATTGCGAGGGATATTTGGTATACAAACTCAAAGAACTGCTCATATTTAAAGAAGGAATCAACCCCTGCTTGAGTGAATGTGGTATTCGGGTTAATGACATTCGGGCGAGTGGTCCATTCGGGTTGATGGCATTCGGGTAAATGGTCCATTCGGGTTAATGACATTCGGGTAAATAGTCCATTCTGGTAAATGGTTTTCGGGCGAACGTCATTCGGGTAAATGACTTTCGGGCGAATGTCATTCGGGCGAATGTGATAGAACCCTGTAAAGGTTAATGTTTTAAATTCTGCCTTTTCACCTGTTGATTTGGTATTAGTCTCCTGCAAGATCAAGCTGCTAGTCCTTCTTCAACTCGAAGAGCATGTCGCCTTTTTGGGTTTTCCTCCACATCCCTCACATCTAGGTCCTCTCTGACCTTCTTGAGCAGCGCTGCATACGTCATGGCATTATTGGCCCTGACGAGCACGGCTTCTCTTATTGTCGCCTTCTGACGAGCTAGGTTTTCCTTTCCTCTTCTGCTGCCCTTCTGCTTTTGCTGTTTCTCCTTCCGACCTACAACGATACTCCCTGTTGGGTCCTTTCCTTCGGCAACAACAGTGTCTTCGGGCGCGTGCCCTTCTTCCCCACGGAACTACGGCAAGGTACTACTTCGTGGGGGGATCGTTGTGCTTTCCTCGCACCTCTTTCTTCTGCTCTATCTCGGATCCTCACTTGGTTCATGGAGTGGCTCGACCTATGAACTTTGATTTAACTCTCGACTCTTCTTTCGCTTTTTGTCTCCCTCTATTACGTTGCCGTTTAGCTCTCGTCCCCGTGAGCCGTTTAGGTGTAGGTGCTGATTTCTTGAGCCATGTTTCCGTGAATCATTCAGTTCCCGGCCTTATCACGATCTACTTGGATAGTCGCCAACGGTGAACTCACCCTACTTCGACCGATAGTTCCCCGACGGAGGAATTTCCCCCGACACCGATATCCGCTTCCTTGAGACATTTAGCTCCCAGCTTTATCGAGATTGACTCGGATATTACTCTACTCCGACTGAGAGTTCCCTGGCAATGGAATTTCTCTCGGTACTGGTGTATGTTTTGTGAACCAATTAGCTCCCCTTTTCATCAAGATTCTGTCGGGTAGTCCGCGCCTGCGAAACTACCCTACCGTGCATTCTCAGGCGGTAAATTGCTCTCGGTATCGATGTACGTTTCTGTGAGCCATTTAGCTCCTCGCTCTGTCTACTCGGTCTAATCTCCAGCGGTGGATCTAGCCTACTCGCGAGCTACCCGGTAGGGTGTCGAGGTCGGTCCGGCGATTCCTTCCTTACACAGGGTGTAGAACAGCACACGCCTGTCAGCCCAATGTCGCCGTCCGATTCGTGATCCGTGTCCTGTCAGTTGTCGTTTACCATGGCTAGCATGCCATAATGAGGATGTTACTGGCGTCGATCCTGATGTGTCGGTTGGTACTCCGGTTGGGCTAGAGTGCTTTCATTGCTAAGATCTTAGATTATTGGAATCTTAATATCTTAGCAGAATCGGCACAGACTCGCTTCGTCGAAAATGCTTTCGGAGTTATGGCTTTTTAGAGGTTTAGCAGAGTCCAATCCAAACCCCACCATATCCTAGCAAAACTTCGCAACTCGTAGTAAGGCCGGAGGGCTCGTTAAGCCCCTAGACTCCTGTCCTTCCTGCCCAATATTTTATTCAACATATATATATATATATTTTCGATCCATCAGTCAAATCAATCAACAAGATGTTCTTTCACGAAATGTATGCTACCTGTAGATTCGTTTGCGTCTGGATGACGATTTGTTCATTAATTATGATTTATAATTGATCAAAGGTATCCTAAGTTGCTAACGTGCCATTTGAGCCAATATATTCTGATTCCTGATCATAACAAAAATATATTTCCAGTTATTTTGCAGTAAAAAAGTGCAAAAAACTGGAAACTGTTTCTACTAACTCGAATGATCAAAATACTAGACGCAGTGGCTGGTCTTCTACGAAAAGCTTGGTCTATACTGTAACCGTAGCTTGAATCAGTTGAAAATCTATTAATTTTGTCGAAAATATATGAACCATTTTCATACAATTTTGTTTTCTTCCATTGACAGAACTTCAACAAATGCCTATAGATCAGTTAATAGTTTCACCTATCCAGAACACGCACGCTATAGGTGGAGCAGAATCGTCGACATTGCAGGCATTCAATATTGATCCAAACGTCATGACCATTATTCCCAACCAATCCATATCTGTATCAAATCCTCTCATTGAGAGATTTTTAGCTAGAGGAATAACGGATCAGGATATTTCATTACAACAACCGTCCACATCACAGCATGTAAATGACACAGATTATTCGATTACTGAACAGGAGGACAACGTCAACCAAGTATCGGATAAGGACTCAGACGATCCTACGATTGAAGAAAACCAATCTTATAACCTGACAAGAAAGCGACCAGAATCCGTAGAAGTACTAAAAAGTACAAAAAAGCATGCTGCTTCTGAAATGAAATTTCGTTGCTTTGAAATTAATTGGAACAAACTGAGCGATAATATTTTGAATAAGCTTAACACTTTGCAAGAATTTAAAATTAATAACCCTAATGCCCAGATTCCAGCTGCACTTCGCATGACTAAAGGTGATACCAGCAGTTTAATCAACAATATCGTTGATCAGTTAAGGGCGATTGATACCGATATAAAGGCAAGTGTAATGGAAACAGTCGCTAAACAGTTGCTTTCCAAATATTCATGCCTCGAGATGGTCGATGATGATGGATATAAGAACGGGACGGACCACGTTGTTATTAAGCACAAAATGATCAGCCACAACGCGTATTTGAATCGCTTTCGACCATTCCAGGAGAACATTCCTCCCTCCAATAAAGGACGAAACGTACGAGCTGGTACATTGAAGAGCTATTGGAAATGTTCGAAGAAGGAATGCGCGAAAGATGTACTGTCTAAGCTCCGTCGAGATGAACCGGAATTGTTAACAGACGAATTTCTTGCATCGTCGCAAAGTTTTGTTAGATATCAACTAACTGAAACTAAGGATATCAAGAAGCTACTGTCGGAATACCCTGTTCTACGACGGCGAGGTTTATTGAATTACCACTTTGCGCAAGCCACAGGGGTTTGTGTTGATGATTTGCGCAAATATTATGATATGAAGCGACCAAAGATAATCAATTACTCTATTACTGCTGGTCGAAAATTTGTGAAACTCGACAACGAATGCAGTGATATGGAAGTACTTGGGTTTTTGGCTTGCCTTGTAGGAGAGAACATCAACGATCTAATTGTCAAAAAGGAGGTATGTATGATCTGACCATATACACTTTCAAGCATATACATAAATACCCACATATTGATACAATTGCAGATTGGAACACACCTCGACGAGATTCAATTGGATTCAGCCGGACCCCTACTGGTATCTGTGGGTAAGGTTCAATTACTAGATGCATATATGTGATGACTTCATTTATTCATTTTGTCTATTGAACACCCTGTCCCCGACACATTATTTTGCTTTATATGTACATTTGCATATAATGACCACTTAACTTAATTTATTTCCTAAACATGATGCACATTTTTTTTCATTTCTATATTTACTTTCGGCAAATTAATCCTACTCAACAAGAAACGATTGATTAAAAAACAAGTGGTATAATCATTGTATTTGTTTGTTTTCAGATATGGGACAAGATACTTCAATATACTACGTTTTCGCTGATCAGGCGCGCCTCTCCGAAGGTACTGCTGATGCCATTTGTGCCATGCAAGATCTGCTGTGTGTACATTTTGTGCACAGCTTTAAGTATCTGAAAATAGCATCAAAGTTTCTAGAGCTTTTGCAACAGTATTTTTTAAAGATAATACCTTCATCTGGATCCAAATCGAATGCTTACAGGGTAGGCAACAAACAGCGCATTGTTCAAAAAGTTATTGAACTATTGTCGAGACATGTATACAAATAAGACTACTATAGAAAATTAAGCGAAATCGAGTTAGGATTTGGAAGAGGGAATTTAAGCAGAGTAACAAAAGTTATAGATTTAGTAAACTTGAACCGATATTTTAAGTTATCATAGATCTTTCATGTAAGGTTTTCTTATT
Source organism: Topomyia yanbarensis (assembly GCF_030247195.1). Lineage (NCBI taxonomy): Eukaryota > Metazoa > Arthropoda > Insecta > Diptera > Culicidae > Topomyia > Topomyia yanbarensis. Next base: position 206,928,980 of record NC_080670.1, on the reverse strand, counting down.
TGATAAGCTGATGTTATTATTTTGCCAGTCCAAATGGTTTTAGTTGAAATCAGCAAGTAAAAGTAAGCACCTAAATATCTCTTTTGTAACATTATATGTAGACCATTATTTGCTTTCTACATAACCGGTCAGTAACATGTGATTAATAAAAATTATAACAAAGCAACTGTTTTTTCTTTTAGTAATTTGGATAACTCAAGAAAGTTCTATCTTTTTTTTCGTTTCTGTGTGTATTGCATAATTATACATCGCTGTTTTAACATTTCCATAATATACGCTGAAATTTACGCGACGATTGAAATTTCAGTCAAAACCTGTAAATTTACTTTAACTCAAATTAGACGACGTGTAAAATTCATCTTTCGCATATTTTTCCGCCATTCGTCACGTTCCCTTTATGTGCATCACAAATCGTGTAATTTTACATAATATGTTTTATCTGTGTAGTTATCAGATATAGGTTATTCCCAAGAACATTACCAACAGATATCTGAATGCGGAGGAGACCAGCCAAATGAGGAAAAGTTGACTATGTCCAAGAGCCTTTATCAAGGCCCAATACAAATATGCGGAAACGTGTGTAATCATAAACTCCCCGACATCCAGATCCAGAGAAAGAGGATGTAAGGTATCTCAAGTGCCTATATTTCCTGAGCTGGAAAAGACTGAGTAGCGGGAAAGAAAAATCAACTACCAGGAATCCCAATCAGGCTGCTGGACACTCATAACCACGAAAATGACATGAATTATCAAAAACATCCGAAGTAATTATAAGCAGTTCTAAGCAGAAGGTTCGTGAAGCAATCAAAAGGAATTGGATTCATCCAAGAACCATGGACAGTAGGAACTCGTGTTAGCGGAATTGTAAGTTATTTTACTGTTAAGACAAAAGTCGTCAAAAAGGTTGAAAAAGCCAAAAAAAAAAAAAAATTCGTAATATCGCTCTTCATCGCTATTGAGGGTGTCTTCGACAATATTGTTTACCATTCGTTTCAGCGTGCTGCTGAATCAAAGGGGATAGAGCGTGCCGCTGTCGAATGGATTACTGAAATGTTGTGTTGCCGGACAGTGACAGCATCGTTGGGAGGCGAGACTAACTATGAGAACCACTAGAGACTGTCCTGAAGGAGGAGTGCTGTCACCCCTTCTGTGGTTCCTGGAAGTAGACGGTCTCCTGAAACAACTAGAAGGTATGGGATATGAAGTGACGGGTTACGTAGCTGACAGCTCAATTCTTAGGACCCGCTTTATGCCCTTGTACTTTGACTACATGGGGCAGAATATTAATTCTTCTTCTCACAATCCAAACATTTTTTGCAATAAATTCCGAGAGATCGACGTGGGTGAATGGAGAACAGTGAGTCTAGTTATGTAAAGTTTGTAAATTAGGCTTGTTGGACTATCCAACTCAGTCTTAAATCACATACATATAGAGCAACATCAGATGTTGAATCAAACTGTCCCCAACTCCCATTTGGCGCTGTTTTCACAACGGCACCCGCGTTACGGCTTGGTAAGGCCAAACTGGTGTCGACGGTGGCCAATTAAGGTTGTCTGGCGTATTCTTCACTAGCGTTTCTACATTAGAATCAGCAGACATCCTTTGTTCTGTATAAAGTGATAGGGTGATGAGCCTATTTTTACCATACTAAGCAAGGTGCCTTACTAATTCGGTAATTTCTTGCCTTACAATCAATGGAATGCGTAAAAATTGACATCAACCGCTTTGCTTCGTTGTTAAGAACCAATATAATAACACAAATGTGTTGAAAACAGTAAAATTCTCGTGCTTGAGCACAATGAAAACTCGAATCGAGTGCCCCTATTGTTGCGCTACCATTTGACTCAATGCGTTGAACAAAGATGGCAGACACTGCTCTAACCAACGGATTCAAATGGGTAGGGTGATAATAGAAACATGGCGCAAATAGGCTAATCACCCTATATGTTTTTTTCGCTTCAGATAGTTGGTATTCGCACCAGCAGAGTTCCAATGGAAATGGCGGATTTGATGATATGGATTTCGATCCTATAAGACGATCGGCTGACGGTGTCGAAATGCCAGAAGAGATTGGCAGCGGTAAGCTCCACTGCTTACCTCTCGCTCCAGTGAACCGATAAGATGCAGCTTACATGAGTCATTTAGCACCCAGCCTTCTCACGATCTACTCGGATAGTCCCCGAGGATGAACTCACCCTACTCCGACTGAGAGTTCCCCGACGGAGGAATTTCTCTCGACACCGATACCTAATTTCTTGAGGCATTTAGCTCCCAGCTTTCTCGAGATCTACTCGGATATTATCCGGCGGTGAGTTTCCTGGCAGCGGAATTTCTCTTGGTAGCGATGTCTGTTTCGTGAGCAAATTAGCTCCCATTTTTGCCACGATATAGCCGTGCAGTCCACGGCGCAAAACTTTAGTAGCGTCCGTGAATTTCTCGCCAGATACCGACGATACTTACAGCACCGACTTCACTCTGAACTAGCTGACACTCGATAGAGGACGGATTGTATCGGTTATCCGATGCTTCAGCAACTCTTCAACAGAATATGGCGCAGTGGCGTATTCCCATCCTGTTAACGATCTGGAATTATCGTACCAATTCCAAAGCCAACCTTGAGTGACGCGGGTCCAGCTGCATTCCGTCCAACCACCTTAACGAGCTGTATGGCGAAGGTTTTCGAACAAATAGTGAATAGCGACTAGTGGACTAAAAGTAGGTGTCTTGACAAACGACACAACACGCTTTTAGGTTCGGTCGAGGTACTGACACATGCCTTGCGGAGTTAGAGAGGTCACTTCTCGACCGTGACCAGCACTGTCTGATAGCGTCAGTTGACTTGTCCAAGGTTTACGATACCACGGGGAGGTATGGCATCTTACGTTATGGCAGATAAGTGGTAGAATGATCAACCTGTTGATCAGTTTGCTGGCACAAAGACCGTTCCAGGTTAATGAAGACGGTCGCTTATCGCTCGCGCATCCGCTGTAAAATGGTGTGCCACAAGGTTCAGGGCTCTCGGTTACCCTATTTCTCGTGGCCATTGAATCCGTCTTTCGCGTGGTTCCGAATACTGTAAAGCTCTTCTTGTACGCCAACGATATCGTACTCGTAGTATGGGGGTAGAAAGACCAGCCGCTTGTTACAGTAAAATGTGTAATTTAAATGTTAACAGGGAGGAATAAGAGGTTAGTGTGTACTGCAAGAGGTGGGCATTTGACAGCCCGCTTGAAAGCAAAAGATCGCTGCACAATTTGCTTGAAAACAAATCTCCGGAAGAACGGGTGACAAAATAAAAATAGGTAGTCTGATAAAAGGGTTGATCGAGTACGGTCGAGAGCGGTGGTGTTTCCCCCCGCTGTTTAGTCGAGAAAAACCCACGAGTGAAGGAAGGTCGAGGTCGGGCCGTAGTGCCACCGCCATTACAAAAGTGGCACCCCTTTTCCCCACGTGAGGAGGAACGATCGCATTCCTGCAAGTAAATAGCGCACTAGGAAGACCATATTCATGCAGCAAGTTTTGGTGGTGGACTGCAGTAAAACAACAGGTTTGTCGGAACGAACGCAAGGCTAGTTTTCCGTCCCCTTTTTGCTTCGGTCCCGTCGCAATCGTCATCGTGTTCATCGGTGTGGTGAAAATCACGTAGTTATTTCAACCGTGCGCTCCGCGATCGGGAAACAATTTTTATTATCGCCAGCGATTTTAACAAGACTGCGCTCGTGTTTCCGAGACCCGAAAGGAGGGATTTGAAAGTTCCGGAACATTCCGACGAAACCGAAGAACGTGTTGGGTTGAACAGTCTCAAACGCAAATTGACCTCGCAAGTTGCAACAAGTTCGTGCTATTATCGAGTGCACATGTCACGGTGGTGAAACCGTCCCACATCTCCATCAGCCTGCCTGCATGGTCATACAGGCACCCGCTTCGTGAGGAAGGACCGCCAGCTACGACACGTCACAGTGACCTACTTTTGGTCTCAAGATGACACTCAAGACCCTGGACATGATCGTCAAATACGGGTGAGTCTGCACATTATCTCTTCCCTTTTGTAATAACATTATATATGTGGGGTTTCGCCTTTTAATTTGGGTTAGATAGATGCTTGTTTGGTTCCCAAACCGGGAATCGAACCCGGACATTCCGGGTGAGAGCCGGATATCCTAACCACTAGACAATATGGCATGCTAATGTAGGCTGCGCATCCTGAAGATGATCAGTGCCAAGCTACCTCGAGATCAACGCTCTTCTTTATTGCAAATCGGATCCGCAATTATTACTTCGAGACTTGTATGGCATTGGACTCGTTATGAGGGTGGAGATGCTGTCATCAAAACACTGGCACCTGCATACAACAAGATGACCAGATGTGCATCTGGGCATACGTCACCCATCCGATCATAGCCATTATGACCGAAACAGGTACTCTACTGTTAGATCTCTTCATTCTCCAAACTGTAGCCCAATTGGCCATTCGAATGTTGGAAACAGCAGGGAGAACGCGAAACAGAAAGACAACGAACGCGACTATCTGATCGAAAGTGGTGCGATCACAAGCCCTAGGTCATTTGGAACATCAAGAAGCGCGTGAAAACTGCAGACCCTTCGAGAATTTTTCATCCAGTTGTTCAAGAGCTCTTGATGAATCGGCTCAGCCGTTCAACAATCGTGTACACTGATGGCTCGAAAGACGACGATACCGCAGTAGGAGTATTCGGACACCGGACACCGCAATACAGTGTCTTCATTCGCAATAAAAACAGCGTTAACAGCATACAACACGATTTCGTGATCATGTCCGAGTCCCTATCAAGAAGAGAAACTACCGTCGAAATCATACAAGGAGTTCCCCAGATGGCCGATAGTTAGGGGGCCTTCTCCTGAATTCAGCGGAAAACCAAACAATATTTGAGAACATTTTTTTGTGGAAAAACGGAAAGGCATTATGCTGTTTACATTTTTAAAAATGCTGTCAATTTTTCCTTCGTGGTACGTACAACAAAAAGAACTCCTTAATAATGAAGTAAAACGAGAGATGACCTAAAACAGCTAGTGGCATACGAACGCCACCAACATTTTAAAATGGCGAACAAATTGACGAAATCGGATGAGGGACTTCGAAAATTCAAAAACATCGAAGATCGACAAAATAAAAGTTAGCAATTCAACCAAATATTGTAACCATTCCATCGCAGCAGCACTTCATGTATTAACCGAAAGTTTTAATGACTCATCATAACTCTACCGCCGTTTATTTAGAAGATTTTATTCGGTGGTTCGAACTGATATTTTCAAGAACAACAGACGATGCATTGCGGCTTTCGGGTCGTGCCCAATATGATTTTAAAATTAACCATTTAAAAATGATGGTGACACTGATATCTGAAATCAAGGTGAATAATTATGCTTCTTTTTATCCATGTATAATCAATAAAGTAATTGTTAGGTAGGTCGGTTTAGATGACCTCTGGATGCCGTGGCAAGCTGCTTTGGTGATAACTATGAATGCAGTACTTAGAATGCAGAGTAAATTGATGATAGCCTATCCGGTAGTTTATACGTCTCAAAATTCACCCAGGACTGCGTGGAAAATTTATGTTCAGTGGTAACATCAAAGCAGCGTGGACCAACCAGTTTACAATTTAAAAGCCATCTGAGAATTATAACATTGTTACAGTACATGTAAGATGTCAGGAATTCGTCTTACGATATGGATGACCGAGAATATCTGTCTAGTTTCATGGATCATCTGCTCTGCTCAGGATACTTTAGCATAGCCCTCTCCGTACTCCGAATAAATTTATGATTTTGCAGAAACTGAAGTATCCGTTCTAATCATGGAAACCCTACATAACTGAACAACGCATTCTTTCACGTGGCTGGGTACATCATGCGAAATATTTGCAATAATACTACTACCTGTTCACGGTGTCTGCAAAGTTGCATCCCGGCAGTTCCGTTTGACAAATGTTTTGGGAAGTTTACAAGTTTGTTATCACACGCAAAAGGAAAGTCACTTACTTCGAAAAAAAATCAGTTCACCGCCATCACCACCAAGTATTGAGAACTGCCACAATTTAAGAAATGAAGCCGGTGAAAAGATGTTTATAATTTAAAAACAAAGCTAATAAAATTGGTAAAATGAGTAAAAGAAAATTGGACAGTAGGAGCAAGTTTAACTGATTTTTTGCTACTGCATTAAATATTCAACAGAAAGTGCTACAGAGTAATTAAATAACTAAAAATATCACATGCAGACTCTTGAACAAAACTTCTATACGGCTATGACAATTCAAAATTAATCCTCAAAGGTTCATCAAATTAACTGCAACAAAAAGCCTGTCCATTAAATGGAACGGAATATACTTGCGATGTGAGCATTTCATGGCCTAAGTTGGCGTCTTTGGAAAAAACAGTGGCAAATATCTCGCCTTGAGCCCGGTAATCGTATGCTAACTGAAGCCGTTTTTCATTGTAAAACTCCGGACAGTGTATTACACTGGGTTGCATTTTACTGTGCTGCGGCTCGATGTTGTTGGTGTCAACTTTCTAAGAAACAATCTTAGAAATAACACATTGAGTAATTTCATTTTGCTACGTTAGCTTTTACTTTGTAATCAATACTATGAATAAAAAAGGCACTGAACAGTCAAACATCGAATCCTTGTCAGTATTCTGCCGTTTCTTTATTCTGATTGTCCGTTTTCATGGTCTTGGTATAAGAGCCAAATGAAGGAATACGGATCTTCTCGACATTCCCGAAGATGTCGAAACCGCAGTTCAAACTTTTTCCAACGTTCTGGGATACGTTATGGACAGGCACGTTCCGAAGAAAGTTCACCATCGACAAGCCGCGGCCCTCCATGGCCAACGCACAATACCACTCAGAAACTATTACGTTAGTCTCAACCACGCTTATAAACGAGCCAGTCAACACTCTTTCTTTCGATATCAGCAAAATAATCGGCGCGATCTTAGGACGCATCCTAAACGTTTCTGGAAATACGTGAACGAGCAGCGCAAAGAATATGGACTACTGTCGTCTATGACTTTCAATGGTAACACAGCTACCACATCGCTGCTAGCAATGCTCCACTTGTAGGCCAAGCTTTGGGTGCTATCGATGTCGACGCAACGATGATTACCAGAGCTTCCTCTCGGCTTAAGTCATCTTTCAATCCGGGACCCGCCGGGTTCTCCTCTGTTATCCTGAAAAGGCATATTGAAACTTTGATGACTCCGCTTCTTCAAATCTTTCGAGCATGTATTGCTAGAGCAGTTTTTCCATCTTGCTGGAAATACGCGGACATGTTCCCAGTCCACAAGAAGGGTAATAAGCGAGACGTCAATAACTACCGTGGAATAACTTCATTGAGTGCTGTTTCGAAGTTGTTTGAGCTGGTGATTATGAAACTTCTTCAGGCTCATTGTAAGCAGTATCTAAGTGACGATCAGCACGGCTTCACGTCCGGACGGTCAACTGCGTCTAACCTGCTATGTGTTTAACATCCTACATAACAGAGAGTATGGAACATCGTGCTCAAACCGACGTTGTTTACACCGATTTATCTGCAGCTTTCGATAAGATAAATCACGATATCGCAATCGCAAAAATGGAGAGATTTGGAATAAATGGTAGTGTTTTGCAGCTGTTTCGATCCTACCTCACAGACCGAGATACAGCGGTCGTCATAGGAGACTGTCAGGCCCCCACCTTCATTTCTACGTCAGGAATACCTCAAGGAAGCCACTTGGGACCGTTGATGTTTCTGCTATATTTCAATGATGTACAACTAGTTCTGAAGACTCCACGATTGTCCTTCGCAGATGACCTCAAGATATTTCGACTAATTCGTTCAATTGAATATTGCAGATTACTCCAACAGCAGCTTGATGTCTTTGCTGATTGGTGTAACACGAACCGCATGTGCGTGAACCCGAAGAAGTGTTCGGTTATATCGTTTTCACGGAAAAGGGATTCGATTCATTTCAACTACCGTCTACTAGAAACAGACATTGAACGCGTTAGTCACGTTAAAGATCTGGGAGTGATTCTGGATTCTTAACTTACGTTTAAGCAACACGTCTCTTGTGCAGTTGGTTAAGCATCTCGAGCCCTGGGATGCATCGTCAGAATAGCCAAAAATTTTACGGATATCTATTGTCTCAAATCGCTTTACAGTTCTTTACCGCAATCAATACTAGAATATTGCTCTGAAGTTTGGAGTCCAAACTACAATAACGGCGTTGAGAGAATAGAGTCCATTCAGCGTCGCTTTTTGCGTTTCGCGCTTCGTTGATGGCCGTGGAGAGCAAGGATGAAAAAAATCGATCAAATGAAAATCAGTCGGCTCTCTCTACTGATATTTTTTCCGCTTTGATTTTTTCCAAAGTATAGAAAGTGATAGAAAATCGATTACTAGGATCCGTTTCGTTGCCTAGAAAACTTGTTTATTTTCAATACCTTTGATACTGATTGCTGTTCAAACTACACAGAAGTCAAAAGGTGTTTGGATTTACCTACTACATTTCGAATTCGTTTAAAGTACGCAAAATGCGCTTGTAGGCATTCCTAGGTATATTTTCCAGCATGAAACGGAAGCTAAAAGGACGTTTTACTGCAAGTCGTAGATCAAGTGGAGGGAAAGTACTACTGCAAAGCCAACTTCGCTTGCCAGTACAATCAAAGTACTTATTTTCCGAGTAATTTCAAGAGACACCTTGCTGCTAAACATCCCGAAGTTCTTACAAGGTTGGGTATTCCTACAACCGATGCCGTAGAGTCTCAGGCTAAGAATCAAAAGAAGCTGGTAGTAAATACGGATCGAAAAACGATTTTGTGTGGCACTCTGCTTTTGCTGGCGGAAGGCTACCCACTTTCATTTCCCGAGAGCCGAGGATTCCGGAAGTTGGTTGGACCACTTTGGAAAGCAGTGGGTATAACAGCGAACCGCAATACCCTTTCTTCGATGGTTACCGATACTTCCTCAGTAATGCGACACTGTATGAAGTTGGAATTGGCAGGTCGTATGGTGAGCATTAAGGTTGATAGTGCTACTCGTGGAAATAGACATGTGTTCGGGATAAATGTTCAGTATTACATGGAAGGAAGGATAGTGATTCGTAACCTTGGTAAGTCGATAAATTTGATTAAACAAGCTGTGTTATTCGACCTATGATCCTTTACACAGCCATGAAAGAGATGCATGAGCGTCAAACGAAGGAAAACCTAAAAGCGGCTATAGATGAACAAATGGAACGTTATGGCATCAAGCTAAATCAGATTTACTCTGTGACTCACGATAATGGCGCAAACATGTGTGCAACGGTTAGTCTTATGAGAAAGATGATAGAAGACGAGCACGTAGAAGATTCCTTTAGAGCGAGAACGATTTTGATGAAGTACATACCAAGCGATACTACCGATGGTGATGAAGGTACTGATGTTACCGATGATGGGAGTGATGTTCTCGAAGCGACGAGGATGATATAAATGAAGACTCAGATGATTTCACTGATGGTCGTGAAGGTGATGAAGAGAAACCAACTGTACCGGAAAAGGAAGATTTGTTTGGTGAAAAAGTTGAGGAAATTATCGGAAGTACCCGATGCGCTGCTCACACAGCTCAGTTGGCAGTATGGGATGTATTGGGACCATACGAAAGAAGAATTAACAAAATTAAAAAAACCGCCATCAAATTGCGACAGCAAAAATTTCACAAGCATTTGAGGACTGCCGATGCTCACCTTCCACCTATTGGAAACAGGACACGATGGAATGGAACGTTCCTCATGATGAAAGCTTTAGCATCTCAGAAGACTTTCTATATTCAGATGAGGAAAAGTTTTTCGGAGATAGGTATACTATACATGTTTTCAATATTATTATGTACGTACATGGATAATTGTCTAAATTCCCTCAACTTCAATCCTCACACTTTCAAACTGCATGTTGCATGGTCTATATATCAACTTATTTCAGATTTTTCTAAGGACTGGAAGTTCATTGAGAGGTTCTGTGAAGCATTTGGGCCAGTTTATTTTTAACACTGAAACTGAAAGTATGCAGTTCATATCTTGCCTATACCTCGATCCCAGATTCAATTTTCTTGAGTCTAAGAGATTGTCGGCTGAAGATAAAGAAAAAGCACAGGTTAGTGTATTTATCTTCACACTTTTTGGATGCCATGCGTAATGAATTTAAATTATATAGAAAGCTTCAAATATTCTTTGACATTCTAGGACTTTCTGCTAAGAGTATCCAACCGTTTGGACGAGTTAGAAGGCATTGAGTCCGTGGAAAATTTATCTTTAGTTATCGTATCAGCGGACACGAACAACGACGACGATGTAGAACAATTCCTAACAACCTTTTTTGAAGAAGACACTTCGCATTTCGAAGAATCACTCATTCTTCAACTTAAAAAGCTTGAAATGCGTGAGAAGGTGTCAATTTCTTCAGTTCTTACAACAGTACAACCGCAGGAGCCAGAACCTTCCTCCAGCCAAAAAAATTACAATACGCCTTTTGATATTTTAAAGTACTGGGAAATTCAAAAGTTTGTATCTCCGGTGCTATATAGGATAGCAATGGTCATACTAGCAGCTACATCAACACAGGTATCAGTCGAGCGTGCATTTAGTGCACTTAAAATCGTTCTTTCTGATCTTCGAATGAACTTGTCCGAACGATCTGTCGAGAATTTACTACTGATCAAACTAAATCCAGATCTTTTGGAGAAAGCTGCCAAGATGAACGACACCGATCAAGAAGCTAACTGATCCAACTAACCTTTTATTACCTCAAATATGTTGTTTTAAAATAATAAATAAAATTTGAATAAATTTTTTATTAGTAGACATTTATTCTTCAACGCAGGGTAGTTAATAGCAATAGTTTTGAAAATAAAGGAACTCAGCGATGTCGACGACTTGAATTCCAATTAATCCATCAGTTTGTCTTAAATTTTGGTCGATTTAGCCACACTTTTATCTAAAGAATAAATATAAAAATAATTACAAAACCATGTAGCCAGTGACATTTTTCGGAATTACCATAACTGCTATCTTCAAAGTCCCTGGAACCCAACATCAAGGTCGACTACCAATTGTGCTTATAAGTCCAAGCGCCAGCAGAATAACATCTGCCGAATGACAGTGAGAACTAGTATGACATGGTTGGATGACCGGCATTTATTTGCCAGCAGCTGTAATACAAATTTCAAATATTACGATAATGGGACGACTTCAGAGTGCGAACAACTAAATCATTATTCAAACAAAATCACTTCTCCCGACGACAAATTTTCCTTTCCGAACTTTACCGATTAAATTGTGATGATTTTTTTTCGTTGATATCGCTAAGCAGGCCTATCAATAGCGACCGGTGATAAAATCAAATAATGAGTCGGACGATCAAATATACTGGATGACTACTAGACTGAATGATTTTTTCATCCTTGGTGGAGAGATCCTTCCCGACTACCACGCTATGAAAACCGGTGTCAGCTAATTCAACTAGAGCAGCCCCTACATGTTCGAAGGAATACTGCAAGAGCTTTGTTCATCGCTGACACTCTGCAAGGTCGTATAGATGCCCCAGCTATTTTGGAACAAATCAACATAAACGTCGCACCTCGAGCACTACGCAGCAACATTATGTTCAGATTACTATTCCGACGCACTAACTATAGTATGTATGGAGCCATCACTGGTCTGCAGCGAATTTTTAACCAGGCAGCTTCAGCATTCGATTTCAACGTTTCTCGACAAACTCTGCGTATATGTTTTTCCAGACTGTTTAGCTGCTATTCTTTTATTTATTTTTGTAATTGTTAATGATTTATTTAGGGATACAATTTTACCTCAGCTGATCACAGCACCTGCTACTCTCGCTGTGGAGAAGTTGAACGAGGTTCGGTCGCCTCTATAGTCATCAGCCAAAGAGAGTGAAGTAGGTTGAATAACGGAATCGCTTGGCAAGCAAACTGCGATGTTTTCCGTGATACTTTTCTGGGAGCAAAGAATTCGGTAGCTTGTAACATAACCATAAGAGATTTTCCAACCAAGGAGCAAAGCTTACCTTCTTAGCTAAAAGGTAAGGATGGTTGTAGGAGCAGCCATCAATAACACTGGATAAATTCAATAGTTGTTGGTCGATCAAAAGAGGGTCACCTACCTTCCAGCTAAGCAGCAACAGGGAGGCAGTTTTGTAAAAGAAACAGTTAACTTTTTCAAAATATTTCGAGTGACATACATTTCGTATAGTTACCTCAGTCAATAGTTGAATTTAAATTTCCTAAAGTTGATTCGTTTTTTTCTTTGTATTATATTCAGCGATTCTCAACCTGGGGTCCCCGGCACCCTGGAGGGTCTTAAAGTCGTTGCTGGGGATCCGCAAAGAAGAGTCTTTCCCGGAGAGATTGAAATTTCAAGTTACAGAAAAAATCTGTAACAGACTGTAATTTTGGCAGCATACTAAATCGATGTTAAACCGTGGGGGTTCGCGATCACCCAGGGTGATTTCAAGGATCAAACAAGGATGAGAACCGCTGATTTGGAAAGACTTGATGGATACATCTTGGTTACCTTTGGGGCGAAGAGTCAATCGAGACAAATTTCAAAAACTCTCTAAAGGAGATGTTGACAGTGTAAATCCATCTGTTCACATCTCTAAATATTGTCAGATTGATTGTCAAAGTGAATTTGACGTGAGACTTTGACGTTTAGATACTTTTTTTTGGACAAGGGTCCAACTAGTTGAGGTCCAACCAAAAAGCGGTCCAGTTGAAAAGTGTCCAACTAGCGAATCACGACTGTGTATTGCAAAGAAAAATTAAATTCTAAAGATTTAACGAATAAATTGATGTAAATCCCGGTAACTCGGAGATCGGCCCAAAAATACGGAGTGACGGTGGCAACTCTAATTACTAAACGAGCAAAAGAATCGAATACTGGCTTCAAGCTAATTGTATCGATTAGGTATCTATACCAATACGCATGCAAGGGCTTATTTAAAATAACTAATTCCTCTACCTTCGATACGTATTTCAAAATCTGTTGAAACAAAACCCGCGAGTTAGCAAATGTGATGCAATTGGTTGATTAATTCTGGAGGAACAACATACCCGGCAAACGCTGCTGACTGTTAGTCACGCTTCTACACCCCTTTAGTAAAGCTAGAGATAGAATACATACAAAGGTAAAAACAGTAGAGTAAACATTTCATATGTACGATTTACACGATCCGTCGATATTCCGTCACCGGAACGGTACGGTACATTAATGGAATTAATCCGCAAATTTGAAACGACTAGCTGGTATCCTGGGAACTTACTTTAACATAAGCTATAAATGGCTTTTAAGGGTGTGTATTTCTAGAACGTATCTCTGTCATTGAAATTTTGCTAAAACAAACATTTTTTTTTCATTTTAGTACAAAATATCCAAAACTCGCGAGGCGAAGGTGTACCGGATATAAAGCCTATTGACTGCGTTAAACTCATCCCAGCGGATCGGCAACGTTAACGAATGCCACCGTATCGTGTGAACCACACTAATATTCAATCAGCACCAACACGCATTTACAACTGGTTGAATGGGAGGAAACTTATTTCCTATATTAACCCTCCTTTTTCCACCATTCAGCTCAGTAGTCAGTACAGCAACCAACCGAGATGGGTAAGGAGAAAATTCACGTCAACATCGTCGTCATTGGACATGTCGATTCGGGCAAATCGACCACCACCGGGCACCTGATCTACAAGTGCGGTGGCATCGACAGTCGTACGATTGAGAAATTCGAAAAGGAAGCCCAGGAAATGGGCAAAGGTTCCTTCAAGTATGCCTGGGTGCTGGATAAGCTGAAAGCCGAACGTGAGCGTGGTATAACCATCGACATTGCCCTGTGGAAGTTTGAAACGAGCAAGTACTATGTGACCATAATTGACGCACCGGGACATCGTGATTTCATCAAGAACATGATCACCGGAACGTCGCAAGCGGATTGTGCCGTGCTGATTGTTGCTGCCGGTACGGGTGAGTTCGAAGCCGGTATTTCGCAGAACGGACAGACTCGAGAACATGCCCTGCTGGCTTTCACCCTCGGAGTCCGACAGCTGATCGTTGGTGTCAATAAGATGGATTCTACAGAACCCCCGTACAGTGAGACACGTTTCGAAGAAATCAAGAAGGAAGTTTCGTCGTACATTAAAAAGATCGGTTACAACCCGGTCGCCGTACCGTTTGTTCCGATTTCGGGATGGCACGGAGATAATATGATGGAACCATCCACAAAGATGCCATGGTTCAAGGGATGGAACGTCGAGCGTAAGGAAGGGAAGGCTGACGGCAAATGTTTGATTGATGCTTTGGATGCCATTCTGCCACCGTCTCGGCCAACTGAGAAACCTCTGCGTTTGCCACTGCAGGATGTGTACAAAATCGGTGGAATTGGAACGGTCCCGGTAGGTCGTATTGAAACCGGTATCCTGAAGCCAGGTACTCTGGTAGTGTTTGCCCCAGTTAATTTGACCACTGAAGTTAAGTCCGTCGAAATGCATCACGTGTCTCTACCGGAAGCCGGCCCCGGAGATAACGTTGGTTTCAACGTTAAGAACGTCCCGGTTAAGGATCTGCGTCGTGGTTATGTCGCTGGTGATGCTAAAAATGTTCCACCGAGGGGAGCCATTGATTTCACCGCTCAGGTCATCGTCCTGAACCATCCGGGTCAAATTACTAACGGTTACACGCCGGTGCTGGATTGTCACACTGCTCACATCGCTTGTAAATTTTCCGAAATCAAGGAAAAGGTTGATCGTCGTTCCGGTAAATCGATTGAGGAAAATCCTAAATCCATCAAATCGGGTGATTCTGCCATCGTCAATCTGGTCCCGAGCAAGCCGCTGTGCGTTGAATCCTACCAGGAGTTTCCACCGTTGGGACGGTTCGCTGTGCGTGATATGAGACAGACGGTTGCCGTTGGTGTTATCAAGTCGGTTAACTTCAAGGACGCCGCCGGTGGTAAGGTTACCAAGTCGGCCGAAAAGGCGCAGAAATCGAAGAAATAGCCATCACTGGTTGAGGTAGTGGGTCAGTTTGCCGCAGTCGTCAGTAGCATTCAAATACGCAGCAAGTGCATCATCACCGGCAGCAGAAAACATTCGGAATCAACATCGAAACGGCTGATAAAAGCTTATCACTGCTTGCATCGCAAAGCATTCAGGCGAAAAGTTAGCGGACAGTTTGGTTCGGTTCGTTTTTTTGCTATCTTAGAAGAACAGCTTTGTTTATTAATAAACTTTTATCTATATAGATTGGAACCGAATGTATAGTATATTAAAGGGTGATAGTAGAGATTGTTTATAGCGGAAAAGGTCATGTGAAGTTTTGAATTAACGTTCAACTACTATAGTTTTTTGTAAATGTTTGGAAAATATGTTGTACTTCGAGTTTTTTTTTGTAATTTTAGGCTTTTTAGTCTTCAAATAAAATATTTATAATTGAACCGGGTATTGTCACTCGAAAACTAAATAGTTTTTTATTTGGGAGATTTTGGAAACTTTGTTATTTAAAGCTATTGGATTATTCAAAATATTTTTGTTTATTTACATCTATAGAGTGCAACTTTCTAAATGTAAAAATATACGTATGGGCACTCAGCCTCTTAATTTTTCATAACGATTTGTATATTGATTCTCTACGGTAATGTAAACAGGATTCTTACGTGAAACTCTCGGTATTTCTTGATGATGGTTTCAACACAGCAAAAGGATACGGATCAAGCTGGTTAATTCGAAAGTTAGTTGCATCGAAAAATGTCAAAAGCAGCACAGTACTTGACACAATTATCATCATATCAGAAAATTATTGATTATAAGTCTTAATGCAGTACGTTCGAGCCAAAGACAAAATTTTATATTTATTTAATAAATAAAGTTGTGAATCGTACGAAGAATGTCAATAAAATGCGTGACTCATTTTGCAATTTTACAATGAGTAACTCGATCCCTGCAGCTTTTACCGGCACTCACCGCTTGATGGCGCCCCAGTTTGGTGTTTATGTTTAGAGTGTACTTCCACGATTAAAAGAAAATCATCAACGTAGGCCGAGATGCAGAAAAATAAATATAAATAAAATTTCAACACCAAGAATGACACTAGCTACCGTTAAAACGCGAAGGAAATTTTCGCCAAGCATTTTTGGTATACTGTAAGTGATATTTTATTCGTATTTTTCCCTTCCTGTACTAAAGCTTGCGTGGTTCCTGCAGGGCGACGAGTTTCATCATCCAGCCTCCGCGAAGTTTTTGATTTTATTCTGGTTCCGGGAGCAGCACAGCTAGCGGTAGCACTTCTTTCCGGACTAATTTTTGTATTCTGGCGAGCAAATGTCCATCAGCAGCATAAAGATTTCTTTGGAAGGCTTTTCAACCGAAATATTGCAATTCTGGGATAAATGAGACGGTTCTTATTCACAACGAGCAGGATTACTTACGTTTCGCCAGAACGTATATTAAACCGAACATGAGTGAATTGGTTATGAGATTCGATGGATTAGTATCAACAAATAGGATACAAAAAGAAGGCTGTTAGCAATTGGTAGTCAGTAGTACAAAAAACCCGGTTAACGGCTAATGTTGATAAGTTTTGACGCTTACAAACTTATGCTGGAACAGGAATTGGAAAATAAAACTTACGGTGGAGTTCGATTTGTAGTAGCTGCTTATCGACACCGCTTGAAGGCTGGGCCACTCAGTAATGGCCATCGGACACATTTAGTACATTTCTTCAGTAGACCACGTAGCACGGACCCTCCATACCTCAGTATCGAGGATAATACACTAACCAGAAGCCTCTTGCTATTGCTTGGCCCGGTATTGCGCGGCATCATCAACATTGAAACCGAATAATCTGGGCATTCTAAATCACGATTGAATGCATTTTATATTTTCAGGTTGCTCGAACTAGGGCCGCCAGTCTTCTTGAACGTCCACCGCCCACGCATCTTCCTCGACTGCTTACAGTGCTGGATCTGTCCCGAAGTCGACGACCACTTCCAGGTTCTCTGCTGAGCAAACTTGAGCTGGTCTCTTTTCGGAATTCGCGCTAATGTCCAACCTACTGTAGTCTACCGAATTCGACTGATAAAGGTCTTCGGATGTCACTTGATATATGGATATGCGCCATCTTTATTTTCTACTGTGCAGCCGTCTTTGAAAGCGGCATTCTCTCACACAGTCGGTCGGGGCAGTCGGTAGTTTACTTCTTTCAAGTGTAGAGAGAGCAATATCCGGTCGGGCAATAACAAATATCAAATGCAATGATCCTCCGCCAGGACCCCTGTAAAGGGAGCACGGAATCAAATTGCATCACTTTCAAATAATTAGTTCAGGTATTTTCGTGTTGACTTCGTCTCTTCAGAACCACGGTACTTGACCAATGCACCGGGTTGACGCTAGTCCAAAATTGTAGGGAGGTAGGCAGCATTTTGCATTTGCCTGGTTAGCTGAAAACAAGGTTCGATTCCAGTATGTCTCATCAGCAAACAGAACCTTTTCACTTACGTGCCTGCTGTTAAGCGTTGCGTTAGAATGTGTAATAAGGAGAGAGGGGATAGACACGAGAGGCACGATCTTCAGGAAGTGCGTCCGGCTTCCTGACAGAATGGCACGGAACTTTAAGGCGATGCCGGAAACGTACATCAGACTGAAAGGTGAAGCCAGCAGGATTGGACTTGCCATCATCGTTTCGAAGACAAAATACATGAGAGGAAGAGGTTCTAGAGACGACAATGTGAACCACCCATCCCGAGTTCGGATTGACGGCGACGAAATCGAGATGGTCGACGAATTCGTGTAATTGGGCTCACTGGTAACAGCCGACAATGATACCAGCAGAGAAATTCAGAGATGGTTCTAGGAAAATCGTGCCTACTTTGGACTCCGGAGGACGTTCCGGTTGACCACAATTCGCCGCCGCACGAAGTTGATTATCTACAAGACGCTGATTAGACCGGTGGTCCTCTACGGCCACGACACCTGGACTATGCTCGTGGAGGACCAACGCGTCCTTGGAGCTTTCGAACGAAAGGTGTTGCGTACCATCTATGGTGGCGTGCAGATGGAAGACGGAATGTGGCACAAGCGAATGAATCATGAGTTGCATCAGCTGCTGAAAGAACCGTCCATCGCGCAGATAGCAAAAAATAGGACGTTTGCGATGGGCTGGGTACGTCGTAAGAATGTCAGACGACGACCCGGTGAAGATGATTCTTGAGGGTGACCCAACAGGAACAAGAAGACGGGGCGCACAGCGAGCATGGTGGATCGACCAGATAGACCTTTCGAAGACTGTGAGGCCGAGGCGACAAGCAGCAATGGACCGAGTGCAGTGGAGACGGCTTCTGCGTACAGCAAGAGACAACAAGGCGCTAACCTGAACGGTAAGGTAAGGTTTGTTGATGAACTCGCAGAGCTCTTCTCTCTTCCTCTTGAGCTCCAGGGTACAGTGCCTCTTGGGGTGTACTCCCGATCCGATATATTTTGTTGTGAACATCTGGCTCAGCTCAAACCCTAGCTTTCCTTAGACTTTCTGTTGGTCTCGCTTGTTGCCATTTGGACTGGGTTTGATCACCTGCTTCGGTATAGGTGATCTCGCAAGTTTCCCGCTTATTGCGATCACTGTTTTCCATTTAGTTTCGGAGCGCTATCTCCACTAGTTGTACGTAGTCGTCTCTAATGATCCCATGGCCATCTAGGTAAGCAGGGAGGCCCTGCTAGGGTTGATACTACTCTTCCTGGAAATATTGTTCAGAGCCTGATCGGAAATTGTCCATCCGAAGCTAGTGTTTTGACGATTAGTTACGAATGAGACCTACCAAGTTTGTACCGGGACAGAGGTTGCTACCCCATTCTCCTACCCGACATTTCAGGAAGGTGTGACCCATTCCGATTAAGGGTGTAGAATAGCGCTACTGTCAGCCCTGTGTCGGAAGCGCAAGCAAATCTGCGATTCACTCGTTTGCCGGTTCGAAATTCTTTTATGATGGCATATGTCGATTTCGAAAAAAAAAAAATCGAACCAAAAAGGCTCTTCTTGGAAAACGGGGCGAAAGTAAATTATTACCCACGTTTTTGCCAACTGTAGAATTTTTCCCTGGATTGTCTCCTGAGTTTGCCGTAGTATATATATAAAAAAATTGAATTTTTCAATTTTATAACGTCAGTTTTTATTCGAGGATATTTCTTCATAAATACTTTACAACATAACTCTAACACTTAAGTCTAAACAATTCAAACATTTTCATCATTCAACAAAACAACCACTAATTTATTCCACATACACACATTTTAGCTCTCGCGTCAGCGGTCACTTTTTTCACTTCGCCATTTCGACCGCAATGCTCACGGCCAGGGAGACATACCGGGCGGCAGAACGTACATCTGAGGAATAATACCAGCCTGTGGAATAGTTCCATGGCCCAGCACCTGTCGCAGTTCGGCATCAAACTCGATGGCCATCATCAGATGGCGCGGAATAATCCGAACCTTTCGCGCATCGCGTGCATTATTTCCCGCCAGCTCCAGGATTTCCGTTGCTATGTACTCCATCACGGCCGTCAGGTACACGGACGCACCGGCTCCAATCCGATTGGCGTAGTTTCCTTTCTTCAGCAGTCGGTGAATGCGACCCACCGGGAAGCGGAGTTCCGCACGTGATGAACGAGAACGTCTGGATTTGGTTTTCGTCGTTAGACTGGCCCGAGTGTCCATGTTGTGTGGATGTTAAGATATGTTGCAAACAAACTGCTGAACTGAACTGGTGCCGAAACGAGCGAAGTGAGTGCTTTTGTAGCATCTGTCTGCCCCCCAATTCGATGACGACTCGCATACAAGTTTATTCAACGTTCATGAACGCACATGTTGGCCGGCTTTGGTGCGTTTGTGTTCACGGAAAAATAAAGGCAATTGAAAGTTTTGTTTTGGACGGTGCAAGAACTTTTTTCTGGGTTGTGGGACTTGTCGCGTCTTCCACAAGTGAGTACATTATTTTGTTTCTTGTCTTTGTGTCAGTAGGTTCTCAATTGCCCTGTACGGTAGTATTATTTTCGTTGAAATGCTTAATTTTTCGCATTTCTGATGCTTTTCCAAAACCAACACATGAAACTGCATCGGTAGACATCAATCAAAAATCTTTCAACTTTTAAATGCTTAAATCATTTTTTTTTAAATAAATTTTTGAAAATTGTCTCACAGTTTTCATACGTTATATTGATTACTTTGAAATGTCTGTGGCAATACAAAAAGTAAAAAAATGGAAATGGGGATATTTCAATAAGATATTGGTGGATTTTTGTGTATTACACAAATCATACATGTAGATTGAGAATACCCGATACGGATGCTCTATCTGTTTACTTGCGATAATGTACATGCAATAACATTACAGGCGCCTCGTGTTTGTGTCGAAACGTACAAACATGTTTGCCAATTTTTTTCGTGGACCAAAACTGCCAGCGCATGCGCAACTTGACCGGGTGGCTAGTCTTGTTAGAACATGGAAGCGAAGCGCCGTCAAAAGGGAATCCAAACAAAAACATTGGTAGGTACATGGACATTTTTATGTTGCGTACCGTGGTCGCACAAATTAGTTCTGGGTGGTTTCACGTTTTGCACCTTAATATTTAAAGTCATTGGATGTTTTTCAACAACTAATCATACTTTAGAGTTGCAGTTTGAGAGTTCATCATAAATCCACGCATGTCAGAGGTTAGTTCGTTTTTCTGTGAAAGGAAAAGCCCGTGGGTGGAATTTAAAGCGTAGTGATTGATCTCAATTTTGGATCAATAAAAATTTTCAAGGTTTTGACCAAAATGCCAAATATTAATGTATATAATATTGTATTATTAGCTTGAAAAAAAATCCCAATTCTAATAAAATCTTTAGCCAGCATAAGTCACAGTTGATTGTGTGTTTGTTATTTTTATGCTGCGAACGGGGGCTAACATCAACCGACGGCGTGATGTGTCAGTGTTGCCGATGCTGCCACAATATTTGAACTAAGACGTCCAATTTCTACGTGCATTAATTTCAATTTTTTTCGATTCATGTATTTTATACAACAAAACTTTCTGAGAACGATTTTCAGGGAAAAAATATTTATGTTCGAAAAAAATATACACTGTAAATAATGTTGTATTCTTTTTCACAAAAACAAATTTGTTAAAAATTTAAATTGCAAAAAAATAAACATTTTTTCTAATTTTTTATATTTTATAAACAAAAACCTTAAGAGAAAAGAAATATTTTGAATGTGATTGTATGATGGAGACATACAAAACTGTAATTTTATTACAGAATATAATTCTTAGCCTTATTTTAAATCAAAATGAATTTAACAAAAATCTTCCAAAGTGCGATAGTTTTCGAGATATTTGGCATTTTGTTCCATCAAAAACGATTAATTCGTGTGATTATACCATTTTTAGAAGTTATTCGCGTTACCCAATTAAAAACTGTCAAAAATCTCTATTTAATGTTTATCATTTTACATACGCAAAAAAAACTTTTTCAGTGTATTTGGATCATGGAGAAGCTTTCAATAAAAAACATTTCTAACAACTTTTGACATATTTTTATAATTCATACTATTTGCAGTCAAAAATTCAAAATGAGGCTTAGAATAATATTTTGTAAAAAATTGCAATTTTGTATGTCAATTAGTTTGAAATTTAAACACATGTATAAAATTATTGTTAGAAAAACTTTTTTACCGAGAAGCACTCCATCATACAATCACATTCAAAATATTTTTTTTCTTGAGGTTTTTTTTTTCGAGAATTGTCCTACTGGAGCTGTAGAGCTAGGTTCTCGGAAGGGCTCCCCGTCAGAATCACATACTACAATTTGCAGACGAGACAGGCAATGTCGCCCAATAAAACACTGCATTAGGCCAATTGTAGCGGGCCGTGATTCTGAATGTGATATTCATTGTACGGTTCAGGTATGTGCGGGCGTAGGGACTCGCGATCGCGTGTATCATCGCGAAGGGCTCGAACATTTGTACGTTAACGTGCTCGATCGCGTGCGCGTTTGTATGTCGCGTGCGCGTTTGTATGTCGCGTGTGCTAACGTGTATGAACTTCGCGTGTATAAATTCTATTTCATAACCGTGTGCCTTTCGCATATTCGCGTGTGTTCTAGAATGATCGCGCGCGGACCGTGAATCTGATACTTAATTTTTGATTTTTGGTGTACGGTTCGGATTCCAAAAAAAAAGTGGGTTCTTACATATCATTAGAATTTCCATTCATGTCGCCGTAGAACGCGTGATCTAGTGGATATGAGCTTTATTTTTATTTTTTGATTGGTCCAACTGAATGTATGGACCTAAATTGCTAGAATGAATGCTAAAGATTTCCGGACGTGACCGATTCATGATCGCGCGCGTTTGCGGGTTCGCGTTTGAGACCGCGTTTGTAACGTCGTAAGTACTAAAACGTTCACACAATTGCCGGAGTGTTATCAAGTTTACGCGATCTCGGGCATAGGTGTGCGTAGATGATCGCGAAGGGCTTAAGCGTTCGTATGTTGACGTGTTTGTCGGGTGTGCTCGCGCGTATGTGACTTCGCGTGTATAAATTCGATTTTGAAACCCTGCGGCCATTCATATATTCGCGGACCGTCATTCTGATCTTTAGCTTTCGGTGTACGGATCACATTCTGACAGGGAGAGAGTTACTCCATATCACTAGAGTTTCCGGTCATGTCGCCATGGAACGTTTTATCTAGTGGATATGGGAGTTATTTTTCAATTTTATTTTTTTTTTATTAATTAACAAGGACCTAGATTGTTTGTACCGAGGATAGAGACTTCCGGACGATCCCGATTCATGATGGCGCGAGCGCGGGAGTTTGTAGGTTGACGCTTGAGATCGTGTTGCTAAGTTTTTGAGTGCTGAGATTTTCACCTTATCACCGGGGTGTAATCACGTTTGCCAGTTCGTGGGCGTAGGTTGCTTGGAAAATCGCGAGGGGCTCTAACGTTTGTGCGCTGACGTGATTTTGTAACGTGTGTTCTTGTATGGTCGCGCGAACCGTGAGTCTGATATTAAATTTTCGGTGCGCGGTTAGAATTCTAGCAGAGAGTGGGATCGTTTATATCGATAGGGTTCCCGCTCATGTCGCCATGAGACGTGTTGTCTAATAGATATGAGCGTATTTTCTTAATTGGTCCAGCTGAAGGCATGGACCTAGGCTTCTAGGATCAAGGATAGACTTCCGGACGTGATCGATACGTAACCGCGCGCGGGGGCTTTTTTATAGGTTCATGCTTGAGACCGCGTTTGAGAATGTGTGAGTGTTAAGACGTTCACTATCACTATCACCGGGTGGCCATTATGTTTATCAAGATGACAACTTTGTTTTTTCAAACATTGATTTGCCCGCAGTAACCAAAGAGCCGTAGCGTGCGGTTGGCCAGGTTCGCCCCCGCCAAGGGCGCCTGTCTCAGAGGGGCGCTAAAATTATGACTGGCTTTTTAATTTTTGTGAGAATAAATTATGAAATAATTCAAGATAGTGTGCCATTACCAAGTGAACACTGAAAAACAAGAGAATGTAAACACCAAAGGGTTGCAAAACTAATGTACTTTTTGCTCGAGGAAAGACTAAGTCATGTTCTAACTGCAACTGTTGTTTCAACTGACTGATCCCCGCATGAGGATCATCAGAGGGATACTCTTCCAAAAGTGCATAATGATTTGTCGTGGTGAGTTGCGTAGCTTTTTTTAGTTTATCTGCAAGAGTGATTAGATCGTCTTTAAAGGGAACGCTTTTAGATTCCTACCCGAATAGAATTTTACAACAGCATTTACCCTACAAACAATCATAAAACAATAAATATTAGTATTACTGTTTCAACATTGTTTGACGCAGAGTTCTCACAGTACATTTACAATAAAATTTCATGTAACAATCAGTTTTACTGTTCAGCAAAAAACTGATACAGTAAATTCACATTAAATTTTACTGTTTTAGAGAAAAAAATGTATGGAGAAAAAGCGATTTTTTCAATGTTAATATACATAACCACCCCCTTTTCTACTGTAAAAGACGATTTTACATTGAAAGTTACTGTAGAAACGTTCAACTCTCTTATTTTCCAGCATTCTCAATGCAAGTGTCCCCGCAACAGCCAACCCCCGTGATTCAGTAGACCCACGCACATTTTCGAATCGGTGACTCCACCGTCAATCTTAACTTTGTAAGCGGACATTTAGACGCGGTAATCCTTCATACAAGCCTTGCCACTACTAACTTCAATTGCTTTCTTTAGACAGAATATCACAATTCTGATCTTATCTGGACGACCTTTCGGTATACGCTGAGTCCAGTGAATTGTCCCACGAACAGCTCGTAAAAAACCGGGATTGGAAGTTCAACCGTGGGCCGACTGCTTAAGCAAAAGGAAGCTATCAAATCCACAATAGACAGTCATAGAGAACACGGAATAGAGCAACGACGAACTATGAAAGAACAGAATTTTCCGTTGATAGAAGAGACATTGTTCATGTGTATCCTGCAACAAAGAAACGCAAACATAATTAATCCGTCGGATGTTCTGAAGGTTAAAGCAAAACTACTATTCGAAACATTACAGCAAAACGAATGCTACGAGACATGTCAATTTCTTGCATCGAGTGGGTGTGCTCGTCGTTTCCGCACTCGTTTTGGACTACGTACAGTTGTATCCGCTGGAGAAAAGGCTTCCGCCGATCTCGAAGCTTACGTTAAGTTTAAAGGAGTGCTCATGAACAAAATCATGGAAATGGGTTTAAAACCTTCGCAACTGTTTAACGCTGATGAATCCGCATAATTCGTTAAACTGATTGCGTCTCGCACGGTAGTCTTGTGGGATGAAAAAGCTGTATCTGTCCGTAAATTGAATCGGATCAGATACTCTTTCATGCCTTGTGCGAATATGGACGGAAACTTGGAATTAAAATTTTTTTATCGGGACGTCTGAAAATCCGAGAGACCTTCCTCGTAACAAGAAAGCTCTACCTGTTTTTGATTATAATTCGAAGAAGGCTTGGATGACCCGACTCCTGTTTCGAAAGTAGTTCGATGAGGAATTTGTTCCCGCTGTCCGAAAGTTCTGCAACGAGAATGGGCTTAAACCAAAAGGGCTTCTTGTCTTGGATAACTGCTCGGCTCACCACGATTTAAAAAGTGACGATGAATTGATCCAAGTTATCTACTTGCCTCCCAATGTTACTAGCGAATGGCAACCCATAAACCAGTCCGTAATCAACGCAATAAAAATGCGTTATAAGAGAAAGCTTATGTTAAAGTTGGATCTTGAAGATGATCAACTGCCTTTTAATCAACGATTGAAAAATATTTCATTGACACAATGTCTGGATTGGTTGTTCAGCTCGTGGGATGAGGTTTCTGCTTCAACAATAAAGCATTCTTGAAACAAACTAATTGACAATTTCCCAGAATTTGAACATCATTAATCTCCACCGGTGGAGCATAACATGCAAGAGCTTAAATCTCTCATAGCTGCAGCAGACAAAGCCGCTGGTACTAACACCAGCGAATGTGACATTGTTCGCTGGCTCAATGACCAGGTTGTGGACTCGCAAGGGATATTTTAAGTGTTACAAGTTACCACAAATGAAGAAATAATTCATTCAGTTTCACAGCGGTTAGATAATACAACGTGTACCGAGGAGGAATGGTTGAACACTTCCGGCGATAATATTCCTGGAATGGACGAGCAACAGGTGAAGTGTGATGCATCTCCAAACTGCAAAAAAAAACAATCGTACTCAAATCATTAGATAATGTGATTGAGTACGTCAGAGATGACCTCCAAGAGTTCAGAAAATTAACATCTCTGCGAAACAAACTAATTGATGCTGAATGGAAGAAGTGCATCCAACATCCAACATAGTATACATCTATTTTACTAAGAACATTCTGGAATATAATTAAAGTTTCATTTGATTTTAAAGCATGTTTTTTTCTAGCTCGCAATAGAAATCAACTAATGAGCCCTTTGAAATCGATGACTTTCAAACGTCAATCAGTGTTTGACTTTTAGTTTTGACGTAAGTAAGAGTGTCTTGTAGTTGGGGCACACCCAACTAACGAACCCCCAACTAACGAATTTGCGCTGTATCAGTAACCCCTGGCATTCTTCGGAGCAGCTTTCGAGTTTTTAATTCCATAAATCCGCATTTGTTAGGCATAAAATCCCTCATAATAACCTGTAAGCGCAATCACAAATTGCTCAGCAGCTGAGTACTTCTGCATCAGCAAAAGAAAACTAAAAACAGCATAAAGCTTAATGATCCAATTGACACCGAAAAATCCATACTTATCTGTAATCTTGTAGGACCAGAAAAGTTCCCAATATCAGTAAATGTGGCAACACTGAATACATCGCGCGGCCCAAAGAGAATAGGGAAAGAGACGAATAGTGTGAAGCCAAAAATACCTTATTGAGCAGACCAATCGTGCAATGTAAATAAACATTACTCATGCCTGAGTTGGAGGAGATAAGTATTGTACTTCTATCAAAAAAGAAATTTGAATTTTCGTCAGAATTTAGCTCAATCGTGATTGTAAGGTGCATTCTAGAGTATATGTATGAGTAAAAATAAGCTTTAGAATTATTTCATCTCTTTGTTTCGAAATGCACATCGTTTGATAAACAAATCCATCGATCGACATACGGTTTGTTTTCAAAATATAATAGGAGTCATTTAAAGTGCTGCCTGTAGAAGCGGTTGCCAAAATTCTAGTGTTGAAATCATCATAAAGGGAGTGTTGCCGTTTTGACTGATTTTCACTCTTCGTCTCTTTCACTATTCTCTTTGGCGCGGCCGGGAGCTAACCTCAACCAAAAGTGCAGTGCAATTCTGTCAGTTGTTCTTTATGCATCTTTGCATTGCAAGCATATGAGTGCATCAGTAGACGGCAGAGTTTGTTGTTATTTTGCCTGCATCACAAGTGCATTGCCATTGTCTTCGACAGTGAACGAAGAAAAAAGAACAGTTAACTTAATTTGTGGTGAAAATTTTCATTTTTCGCTTGTTTCACTGGCTCAATTCTATAAAATAGTCACTTAAAAAGTTTTTTTTGTCGCAACCGCAATTGAATATCAGAAAAATAGTTTATTCATCCGTTTTCAAAACCGGTGAAGGAGCATGATAAGCGATTACTCCCTCACGTCCTCCGATTGTGATGATACGAGCAGTTACGCCGATACGACCGAGGACGACGAGGAGGAAGTTTTCTTCCAGCTGTCCGGTGGTGACCACCAGGATGGCACCGAAAAGCAAAAACTGGTCACCATCAAACAGTACGCCCAGAATGTAGTCGATTTCAGTTCGCAGTACGGAAGCGACACTAGCATTTCCTACACGGCCTACAACGTAACTGGGAAGCCATCGAAGTACCCGGATTATGGCGACTTTCCAGAGACGTTCGCTTTCGTAAGATGTGTTGAAAATAGGGTTATCAAATATGTTTCATCAGTTCACTTTGTATTACAGCGCACCTACGGTCCCTGGTGGAAACGAGCACCATCCGCCGGGCGCGAAATTAACTCACAGAGCAATACCGAGTATGTTCCTCCGACTGATGATTTTATCCTGGCACAGTTTGAAGAACTGGTGTATCCAGAGTCTATCACAGTATTCGAAACTTACAACCCAGGTGGCATCGTTCGTATCTGGGCATACACTCAAGCGGAGGAATGGGTTCTTCTGTGGGACGTAAGCGAAGTTGAAGCGGATTTTCTACAACCCATTGAATGCAATAAAGCTCGACAGTTCTGTCCTCGTTTGAAATCTTGCCCAAACCTTACACGTTACATTCGGCTGGAGTTTCATACAACCCGCCTCGAGTATTTTACACAAATAGATGCTATTCTGCTGGTAGGACAGAAAACTGTATTAAACAAAGGTGACAATTTCAAGAATCTGAAAACGGAAAAGCTCCATCCGACGGTGGATGAATTCGCAGAAGAGGAACTGCGAAGCTCAGAGAGTGATAGTCTTTCCAGTAGTCGCAGTGCGACTCCGACTGACGATACCAGATTTACTCTGGATCAAATGCCATATGAGATTCTTTTTAAAATCCTATCTTTTCTGGATTTAAGATCATTGTTTAGATGCGGAAGCGTCTGTCGGACGTTCCACCAGATTGTGGCTTGTGATTCGTTGCTGTACACCGAGGTTAGTCTGAAACCGTACTGGAATCGAGCCTCGTCATCCACTCTGCGCTCGCTAAAGAAGAGATGTGCCTATACGAAGAAGTTGGATCTGTCCTGGTGCGGAATGTTCAACGCTATTACTCCCAGTGAATTTAAATAGTAAGCTTCTTAAACTCGCTTTTAAAATAATATTTCATATTTGTTTTAGCTTTTTAGCGACCTGCGGTGGAGGTCTCACCCACTTACGTTTGGATTCCTGCAAGTTCATCAGCAACGAGAAATGTCTGGAAGCAATCGGGGAGCATTGTTTCGAAAATCTTCGGGAACTTACACTTCAAAACTACACCCCACAGAACGACGATTTCTCCGGCTTGGCTCACTTCCGGAATCTCGAGCGGCTCGACTTAAGCCGCTCAACCATTGATACGTTTTCCTTGGTCAGAGTTCTTGCCCGGAACGAACACCTGCGCCATCTTAATTTAGCATTCTGTTCGTTGGACGTCAGCATGGATGATGTAGCGCAGCATATCTCCAAGTACAACCGTCGACTGATCTCGTTGGATATGTGGAAGTCACATTCACTGACATCGGTTGGACTGGCGGCGCTCGCCAAGTGCACTGATTTGGAGGAGGCAGATTTTGGCTGGTGTCTCCGGGAAGAACCCACACCCGGTGAATCGTTACGTGCACTGGTGAAAAGTTGTCCCCGGTTAAGGAAATTGTACCTGGCCGCGATTCGGGGCTTTACGGATCGCGATCTGGATGCGATTGCTACCCATTGTGTCAATCTGGAACAGTTGGACTTGCTCGGTTGTATGGGCATATCGTGGGAGATGTGCTGTAGGCTATTGAATCGCTGCAAGAAGTTGCAACTGTTGGATCTAAGCTTCTGTGATAATCTGGACGAGCTGAAGATTGCGCTGATGCGAGACTGCTTCGATGTAGCCATCAAGCGGAGCCTGGTGGACTTTGGACCGCGGCGGGGTGAGTTTTGAAGGGATGGGCGTTGCCCGTGGTTGTGATTTTACTCGATATCATTCCAAGCCAGTACAGGATACCGATATTTTATTACATGATTAACTCAATATTTACATTTCGCTCCGGGGGGAGAGCCACGTTTACTAAAATACATTTGAGATTACCCCTGTTTGTATTGATAGGATACATGATCATGAACTATGTTGAAAGAAAGTCCTGGGATGGAATTGACGGAGAAATTCCTCGACGTCACGTCGAATTATGCATAAGACTTTAGTAGCAGACTGCTTGTATTCGAACGACACCAACTAGTCATCTAAGTGGCACCATGTTAACGCTAGTTACTGATGAGATGAGATCCTACTTTATCTTACTAATTTGTATATCCTTGTTATACAAATTAGCTCATTTCAATTTTTTTCCTTTTGGAATTAAATTTTAAGTGTTTTAGAACATATTTTGATCCCATTTCTAGTGGATTAATTCAATTACTCATCCTCGTACAGAACCTCAATCTATTTTACTATTAAAAAATAAGCCTGGAACCAGCATTAAACTCCGATAGTTTACTAATCAAGGACCAATCGATACATCACTGATTTTTTTGTGTGATCAAATGTAAACTATTTTCTAGAAAAATCCTTCCATTTACATCTTTGTAGTGGTGTGAGGTGGAGCTGATCATGACAATCAACGGGTTTTATTCGACGACAAATTTTCTATTCACAGTTTGCCACTAAACGCTTTGTTTAACTGATATTTAATTCTTTTTTAATTTCAGATTGGAGCAAACGAAGACACCTATAACTGCTATCTGATTCTTCAATCCTATCAATGGTAAAATTGCACCATATGATAATTGTGAAATTTGTACATGCTTATTCTTTTTTTTTGCAGAGACAGCAACGGTATGTTAGAGGCCACGCTCGTCGTGTTGAGGATTTTAAAATATGTGAAAATAGAAATTGAAAAGAAAATCTTAGTATCAGACTGTCAGCACGCCGACGACTGAGATGACATAGGGCTCATTCTAAAGGTAAGTTTTGTTTTGGCGGTGATGTTTAATGTTTGACACAGGATTCACAAGGCTTTCGTCCGCCATCGATTCGTTTCTGTCGAGTATTTTGATTTAGGTTCGGAACTATCCGCTCATCTACAAATTGGATTATTTCGAACTTTCTTATTAGAGAGAAAACGAGCATAAAGTTTCCCGCTTTATTGTAGTCAAGTCCGTTGTGTTTCTTGAGCTAGTATATGGTAGTATTTACGGCGAAGTTTGAGCCTACTTCACTGACATTGGCTCTGTAGCCGCACCAATCTTGCAATCTCCTTAGAGTCCAACTTTTGATGCAGTAACATCAGGAGTCGAGGAACGAGTCGTTACTGTATTCCCTTACATCCATGGAGAGAAGTGGTGGTGGGTGGAAGCAGAAAACTGTGACATTGCGTGACTTTCCGGAATCGTGATGTAGCATGCATGGCCTTTGTGCATGTGTGGTAAATGTCGACATCAACTACAGACCAGATCCGAGGTCTACCGTCGGCATAGCCGGAAGCTTCCTTGGCGAAATAGATTTCAGCTGCCGAGCTACGAAAACTGTTGTCAGTTAATACAGCTTTACACTCTTGGTAATTAAGCGGCAAATAATGTGAAAGAAAGTAACTTTCACAAGTGTCACACGCATACTCTCATTCTTAGGAAGAGTTCGTTCCGTTCGGTCGGCGAAAACCTTGCGTGAGAGCAGCCTGTCAAAAAGGAAGCTGAGGAGTGGTGCAAAAGCACACGGAAAGGTAACGAGCTGGTGGCGAATAAAGAAAATTACCAATAAGGCTTCAGCGCGAACCACGTGCCAGCTAAGCAGCGAGCCGAAAAAGAGTCTGAAAGAAAGGATTGATTTCTGGCGAGAACAGCAACCATCACACAAATCACCCCGAGGCAAGGGTAAGACCAAATCAGGCCATATCGGAAGAGAAAGTAGCAGACTGTTCCCTGTAGGGCGGTTTTTCCTGGTTTTCTTTCTTTAGATACGGAAGGCACTGGATCGAAGTAATACACTTATTAAGCCAACGAGAGATGACGGTGCAGACCAAGTGGATGCATTGGTCGTTTCAGGTGCAGATCAAACCGATGCATTTATCGCGCTCGCAACGGACTTCGGCAGGGATCGAGCCAAGGCATCTGTCGACCCGGAGATAGACGACGGCACAGATCAACTCGGTGCGACTCACTCGAACGAGCCAAGCGTTAGTGCATAGAGCGCCGGCGTGAGACGAGGAAGTGGGAGCAATCCGCTACTTTGAGCGAAAAAGGCTCTTCATGGGATTGGCCGCCCGTATCGAACGATTGTTTCTTGAGCCGACGGAGGCGAGCTTAGAGTCATCGTCACGATGCTACGATGTCATGTGACGTCGAGTGCAGACATGTCGATGGTGAGTACGTTCCATTATTTGGGACGAAGGCGAGGAGAAAGCTGACAGAATAAGCGAAGATTAGCATCAGATCGAAGTGGAAATAAAGTAAAGGAGGAGTGATTAGAGGAAGAGTGTAGGAGATAAGAGCATGACTTGGGGTGTGTGAAACCGTGTCACAATAAATTTATGTATGAACAAATTTTGTGGTTCTTTGTTGGTATGAGGAAATGCAACAGGGCAATCATCACTAAGAAGAAGCAGTTGAAAGTTATGGTGAAAAACATTCCTGGAGGACATGGACCATACCCAACATCAAATCCAGTGAAGTGTCCAGCGAGCTTCAAGAAAGTCCTACAATGTTCGAAATATCTAGCGGAAGCTTGGGAAGATCCTGCTTTACGATTGGCATGTCCTGTAACATTCAGTAAAGTCCTAAGAAGTGCAAGGGTTTTTTAGAGAGAAGATTCGGCCTTTACGGAAGTCTCAAGCATTTCATGACAACGAAAAGGCCTCAAGTTTTCCTGGATTGAACACGAGCTGCAGTAAATTTATAGCCGCTTCGGTAACATCAGTTGAAGTGCCGAATAACTTTACGGTACTTCAGAGAAAACCTACGAATTTCAATTATGATCCTTCAGCGTTACTGCAAGGTTGGCGCAGGCCTAGCTAGCCGCCCATAAAAATAGCATGCTCAGGAAGTTCAACCAGAAATTTCGGATGGACAAAATTGACACAGACATACGCAACGGAAACGGACAAGAGACTGGAAACTTGGGACATGGAACTGCAGCTCGCTTAACTTTATCGGGAGCACTCGCATACTTGCCGATATAGTGAAAGACCGCAAGTTCGACATTGTGGCGCTGCAGGAGGTGTGTTGGAAGGGGTCTACGGTGCGGGTCTTTCGCGAGAACCACACCATATACCAAAGCTGCGGCAATACACACGAGCTGGGAACAGCTTTAATGGTGGTGGGGGAGATGCAAAAGCGAGTGATCGGATGGTGGCCGGTCAGCGACAGAATGTGCAGGTTGAGGATCAAGGGCCGGTTCTTCAACATCAGCGTAATTAACGTGCATAGTCCCCATCTCGAAAGTAGCGATGACGACATAGACGAATTCTACGCGCAGCTGGAGCGTGAATACGATCGCTGCCCAAGACATTATGTCAAGGTCGTCATCGGCGACCTTAATGCTCAGGTTGTACAGGAGGTGGAATACAGACCGGTAATTGGAAGGTTCAGCGCCCACCAGCAGACGAACTAGAACGGCCCTAAGACTAATCGATTTCGCCACCTCCAAGAACATGGCCATAAGGAGCACCTTCTTCCAGCACCGCCTTCTGCACCGATACACCTGGAGAACACCGCAACAAACAGAGACGCAAATTGATCATGTTCTGATTGATGGAAGGCACTTCTCGGACATTATCGACGTAAGGACCTATCGGGGCGCTAACATCGACTCGGACCACTATCTGGTGATGGTTAAACTATCTGTAGTGAACAGTGTAAGATACCGGCGCCCGCCGCGGTATAACCTGGACCGACTGAGGGAAACCAACATCGCGACAACGTACTTGAAGCAGCGCTGCCACCGGAGGAGGAGCTCATCGATGCTCCCTTTGAGTACTGTTGGACCAGGATTAAAGTAGCCATAAGCAGCACTGCGGAGAGCGTCCTGGGATACGTACAGAAGAGTCGACGGAACGATTGGTTCAATGGCGAGTGTCAAGAGATATTGGACCAGAAGAATTCAGCACGCGCAGCGATGTTGCTTCAAGCCACTCGTCAGAACGTGAAGTCATATCGACGGAAGCGAAAACAGCAGAGTCGTCGTTTTCAGGACAAAAAGCGCCGCCTGGAAAAGTCTGAGAGAGAGAGGAGATGGAGCTGCTGTATCGCTTTCAGGAAACGCGGGCGTTCTTCAAGAAGCTGAATGACTCTCGCAACGGTTTTGTGCCGCGGGCCGAAATGTGTAGAGACAAGGAAGGTGGCATCTTGACGCAGGCGGATAATCGGGCGTTCGAGGAGGACGATTATGTCAGTGTCGCAGCCGACGGGGATGTACCGGCGCCCACTATGTATGAGGTTAGCGAGGCTATTCAACAGCTCAAGAACAACAAGGCAGCTGGTAAGGATGGTCTAGGAGCGGAACTCTTCAATATACAAGAAAAGGGACAAATTGGACTGTGAAAACTACAGAGCGATCACGGTGACAAATGACGCTTTATCCCAGTTTCTGTTCCGGTGCCTATCACCGCTGGTAAATGGATTTGTTGGGAGTTATCAGACCGGGTCAGTGGCGGATCCAGGGGGAGGGTCTTGGGGGTCCGAACCCCCCCCCCCCGAAAATTTTTAAGTTCTCGAGAAATTTTAAAATAGTTTCTATTTTAAATTCATTCCAAGTTCAAAATCATTGAAAACTATATTCGATTACCAATCCTGATTTTAATTAAATGAGGGTATTTCATATTACGTATGGACCCCCCCCGAAATTTTTTTCTGGATCCGTTCCTGGACCGGGTTCATCAACGGCAGATCAACAAACGACCAGATCTTTACTAAACGGTAAATCCTCTAAAAATGCCGTGAATATCCGGTCCCGACACACCACCTGTTCATCGACTTCAAAGCCGCATATGACACGGTGGACCGTGTAGAGCTATGATGATGGATGGTGTAAGGTGTTTTGTCAAAATTCCGGGCGCCCTCTCGGGTCCGTTTGAAATACGCAGGGGACTAAGGCAAAGGCGATGGGTTGTCCTGCCTGCTGTTCAATATAGCGCTGGAAGGTGTAATGCGAAGAGCGGGGCACGATTTTCACGAGGTCCGGACAGTTCGTGTGCTTCGCTGACGACTTGGACACAATCGGTAGAATCAAGGAGACGGTAGCAGATCTGTATACCCGACTGAAGTGCGAAGCAGCACGAGTAGGACTGAAGATAAATGTGTCTAAGACGAAGTACACGCTGGCTGGTGGAACCGATCGCGATAGGGAATGCTTGGGCAGTAGTATTACGATCGACGGCGACGAGTTCGAGGTGGTTGGCGAGTTCATCTATCTAGGCTCATTGGTGACTGCGGACAAAAAACACCAGCCGGGAGATCAGAAGGCGTATTATCTCTGGAAGTCGTGCTTACTATGGGCTCCACAAAACTTTGAGATCCAGGAAGCTTCACCACCGCACGAAATGCGCTATGTACAACACTAATCAGTGTGGTTCTCTACGGGCACGAAACGTGAACAATGCTCGAGGAGGATCTGCAAGCACTCGAAGTCTTCGAAAGAAGGGTGCTGAGAACGATCTTCGGTGGTGTGCAGGAGGATGGCGTGTGGAGGAGAAGGATGAACCACGAACTTGCGCGACTCTATGGTGAACCAAGTATCCGGAAAGTAGCTCAAGCTGGAAGGGTACGGTGGGCGGGGCATGTTGTGAGGGTGCCGGATAACAACCCCACCAACTTGGTTTTCACCTCCAATCCGGCAGGTACAAGACGGAGAGGAGCGAAGCTGGCTGGACCAAGTGGAGCAGAACCTGGCGAGTATCGGGCACCTGAGAGGTTGGAGAGAAGCAGCAACTGACCGAGTGACGTGGCGAAATATTGTGGAACAGATTAAATCATGATAATATGATGTATAATCAGGAAATTTAATACAGACTTACCTGCTGAGTTTAAATGAGAAGTATTAACTCTTTCATTCTTTTTGTATCTCGTCGAGGTATCAATTACAAAAATTGACTCACATTCACTTGCTTTGTTGTGCTGAACTTTTCTCGGTGAGCTCTGAATTTTTTGCGTAGATAAACCGTTTTGTTGATTTAGATAGATGTAGAATTTCACTTCACCGGCTAACAAAAAAATGCAAAAGCACCGACCACTCTCGCTGTGGAGGATAAGCCGCACTAGGATTGTCACAGCTAACAGGAGTAGAGTAAAGCAGGCAGCAAAGCGACAATGTCTGGGAAGCACACTGCGGCGTCTTCTGGAAATCACAGTCACTCGGGAGGTTCCAGCAAAAGGAATAAACCTTGTCTTCCTGATCAGCTGTTAGGGACCGCTGCAGAAGCGCCCAACATGAACACCGGAAGAACTCGTTTGAAACTAACAAATTCAGTTAAAATTATTCATCGTTTCAGTGTACCCGGTGAAATTGATTCAAAACCCGGAGGCCCAGAGATCGTCTCCAATAACCGGAGTCTCCGGATCTAACCCAGAAGGTCGTCAACCCTATTAAGGAGCTGCATGAAAACGAGCCAGGGTTCCCATTTCTACAGATTACCACCAACATGTTGTAATTTTTACAGCTGAATAGGTATGTGTTGGGTAAAATTCATTAAAAAATAGTCATAACCAATTTATGAGTAAAGTAGCCAACCTAATTATATTTAGCTTCAAACTGACCATCTTCACCGACCGAGAGTCGGATGGTGCCAAATCACGCTCGTTTAGAAGTAATAAATTATGTCTGCGCCAACAGACAGAGACTCATGGGTTCTCCAGTCGTCAACCTGCGACAATGAAAGTTACGATCCAACCGACCAGCTTCTCTACGGCGGCGCTTAGTGGTAAAAAAAATCTATGACCGCAAAACGGTGTGGTTGATGGTCGTCCATGGATGGTGGAGGCGGGTACGCGGTAAGCTATAAACCGAGCTGAGATCGTGCCTAATATAGATTCCCCGTTTCGGATGGTTGTGTGTGCACCACTGTGTTTTTTGTTGCGCTTTGTTAGGCCTGTCAAAGTTGATCCTTTTGTGAAGATCGGATTTGTTTACCCCGATCGAAAAGATGTGACCTCAGAATGTTGATATTCCCACAAGTTCCGAACGATGTGTGCTTTTCGATGGGTAATCAAATGACAAACATTTGCACTAGTGTATGCTTGTTGCCGTGCATAGATTCACAACTTTACGGAACGGTTTCGATGCTCAGCTGGCGTGGTGGTTTCCATGGTTCCTTCGTTATTGCGCAGTTTGTTGACTACATTCTGCGTGGGAGACGTCACTGGCAAGGCGAACAAGTAGTTTTGTTTTCTTTTCGCGTCAAAAATAAGAAGCTTTATTTTGTCTGAGTTTTATTACTAAGAATTGAAATATTGGTTTTTTGTACAATGCCTAAAAGAATTCTTTTTTTCAGACCCGAAACCGCATGAATTGTGGTGAGTAACATCCGGTACCACCCAGCCGCAGCATCCAACCTTGCACACCGAGGAAGCGTCTGACGACACACTCGGTTACCACTGATCGCTGATAGTGATCGTGACTAAAGCATCGATGACGCTAGTATCGCATTTTCAACTCGGCAAAGGCGGAACAAATACCTGCACCTACCTTTCTGGGCATAACAAGCAAATGACTGCGAGCGAGCGAAGCGAACGAACGAACGAGCTGTTATTGGTCATCATCACCCACCGCGCACATACACACACACACGCGGGGGGAGCTGCAAAATGTGTGTTACCCGAGCATACCTGCGAAGATTTTTGTCCCGCGCTGGTGCGCTTCTATCCCACCAATCAACCAGCGCACCATTGCTCCGCGCGGACAAGTTGCGGTACAAGTAAGAACCCGCTTCATGTTGCTGCTGCCTGACTCCCCACCGGCGCGGCACCTTGTTGCGGCTGATTACCTCCTTCATCTAGCCTCTGCTGAGCAAACCGCGTGTCGCGGTTTGACCACACAGCAACTATCGCGCACATCAAAACGAACGGGCGCGCGCGCGCTCTCTGATCGCGCTGATCGGTTGTCCTGTCCTGCGGCCTCTGCTGTGGATGTGTATTATGATGGGCAATATCAACGGGGGCCAGTTTCGTCGCGACTTCTGAGCGATTAACATGTGTGATTAATAGAAAAACTCGATTAGCCCCGAGGAGAGATTGGTGCTGTGCGAGATTTTGATCGGTAGGTTGTTTACAAGCGTTTAGAGCTGTTGATTTGTGAATGTGCTACGATACGTTATAGAGTTGATTGGTACCCTGATGGGAAGTTTTAAGTGGTTTTCAGAAGTTCGCTGTTTCTCCAATTCAAAAGAATAGATAACGGATTCTGAATAAGAGACAATCCACACTTTTGTCACCTTCACACGGGTGTGACTTTGCATCAGGCACCGTTTGTCCGTGAGGTAAAATTAACATGTCAGAAGGTGAATTGCCCATAAACGGACCGTGCCTTGCACTTGACACCATAAACACACTAATGTACGTATGTGCGGGCTTGGACAATAACGGATAGACGAGCGCCCACGGGTCAGGTGGAACTAAAGCTTCAAACAAAGGTCTAATTTGGTATTCCGTGGATCAAAAAGAAGAAACGTGCTGGAAGAGAATCACACATACATCGTTTTGTCATCAGCATCCCGCCGGCAAAGTTATTGTATTGAATCTATTCATCTGGTTGGTGTCACTTTGATGTTGTGGCTTGTCGAATAGGAGAATGTTTGCGTTCGTCTTTGAGTCATCATCGTAAGCGAAAGATTGCATGTTCGAATGGAATTGGGAAATTTTCGCAAAATCGTCGTTGAGTGACCCTGACAGAAACGAGGTGATGGGTTTTTAATCTGCATAGTAATAATAACGAATATGAGAAGGTTATTTTGACCCATTGCACAGTGGGAAAAAATGTACCCAAACCGATTTTTTGAATAGGCTGAAGCTGTAGAAAGTTGAATGGGACTAACCAAAAATAGTAGTCTTTTCGTAAAAAATTCCAGAGAATTGATTGAAGATAGACATAATAATCTCACGAAACGTGGGTTCCGATTTCACCCCAATTCTTCGCATGTTTTATGTTCGAAGTTAATCCTGGCTCTATACTTCGATAAAAAAACTATATGCGACTGATCGTTTGATAATTATTATGTAAACTGTCCCGGTTATCGTTTGAACATACTTAAAATTACCGCCAGAAGAGTGTGTACGTTATCATTTTACCCCAATTCTATCAGAAAAAGGACAAAAACTCAAGTGTGATGTTAAACCTGGCTGTTCTACTCGGAAAGAGGCTGAATGCCGATGATCAAAAGTAGTAATTCTTATCTAGAAAATATTCGGGAAATCGATTGAAGGTAGCGAGAATGGCCACACAAAACGTTTGTGCTCGTTTTACCCCTATTCTTTCCAAAATACAAATGTCAAGTTATACCATATTTAACATTTCAGGAAAAGGATCGAAAGTAGTTTTATGCTAAGTAACTCAGGGATTCGTTTGTACATATTAGAATAAAAATACGAAACGTGTTAACTCGTTTTACCCCAAATCCATTTTGAAGGTTCACTTGCCTATATTGCTCGGAAAGGGGTTGAATGCGGTAGAAGTTATATTTGTTATGTAAAAAAATCCAGAGAATCGATTGCAGAAAATCAGTTTGATCGCACGTATCGTGTGAATCTATTTTATCCTCATTCTTTCCAATACACAAGCTACCCCTTAAACGGGCTTTACCGAGGGGCAAGCACTAAAACTTCAATACGACGCAGTGCTAAAAGTTGTACTTAATTAGTTATTTTAAATACCGTTAAGTACCACAAAGTACATTAGGTACAGCCAATATTTAAAAAGTACATGACAAATCGACTGTAATACTAGAAAGTTTTTAAGTACAGATCTTTTCTACTTTAAATACGCTAAAATATTTTAAGTACCTCTTTTATGTACTTTAAATACTTTAAGTACTTGTACAAATTAATTACATTAAGTATCATATTTAGTACAACATAAGTAGTTTTAATTACTTTAGTTACATTTAAAATGCGCAGATATTTTCAATACGACGCACTCAAACCTGCTAGTGCTGCCCCCTCGGGCTATACCCAAGTAACCATAAGCATTAAGCCATTGCATAATATTGGCTATATATTTGCACTAATGTTGCATTGAAACTCAATTACTGCATTAACGGTGCAATCAAGCTCAATATTAGCATTATAAATGAATACATGCGCAGCCGAATTATAGCATTATCGCTTGCTTTGTAAACGTATATAAAGCTGATATAAGACGTACATGGTACAAGGATCTTTAAAGCACGTCTGCTTTACATGTGTGTTTAGTGCCACTATATAGCAAATATAAAACCGATATAATGCTATCATAAAACAGTGGGTTTATTCGTTATGCAATCCTCTTGATAATTATACACGGCATATTTCATTTCATTCGAATATCTGCTTTATAGCCTAGACAGCAAAAGCAGCGCACGTTAATTTCCATAAATCATTCATATCGCGTGAGAATGAAATTCCGAAAAGGATATACATTACAATGCATTAGAAGGGAGTAAATTGCGGATCCAAACAGTATTTTCATTTTCGGCTACGTTATAATGCTTATTGGTTACTTGGGTAGATCTCTGACGAAGGCTTGGATTCAATGTTAAATGGTCGGTGTTAAGTCAGACCGGACTAAGTCGCAAAACATAAAAAAATGAGATATTGATAGCACTGGATAAAGAATATCGTCAGCTA
This sequence comes from Topomyia yanbarensis, assembly GCF_030247195.1. Lineage (NCBI taxonomy): Eukaryota > Metazoa > Arthropoda > Insecta > Diptera > Culicidae > Topomyia > Topomyia yanbarensis. The sequence continues at coordinate 206,888,899 of NC_080670.1, read as the reverse complement.
CATTCGACGTTTGCCAGATTTGAAATATGTAACAATAAACAAGAACTATGGCAAAAATTAATTTCCAATCATAATGTAAAGGATGCTGCGATTCACACTTTAAACTCGTTTTTCTCGAAATCAATATTTTGTCACTTGGTCCGGTCTGACTTAACACCGACCAAATGGGAAAGCTTGTTCAATGAGGTCATTTTAACTAGTTATAATTTATTTCTAGGATTTTTGTTTATTATAAATACTATCTTCCATTGACAAGGCCAGTATCCTTCCGAGATATATAGTCATGCTCAATTGCAAAGCTCGATTTTGGGAAGATTGAGAGTAAAACGATTCTTCACATTCGAGCGATCACTCTAGCTCTCTACAATCGATTCTCTTAAATTTTATTTTACGTCAAGCACACAACTTTTGATCAGCTGCGCTTAGCCGCTTCCGAAATGCAGAGTAAGGTTTAGCGGAAAACACGAAATTTGGGAAGAATTTAGGATAAAACGGGCTCACACTTTCGTTTTTAACTACCTGCTATCAATTTCTCGGCTTTTCATAAATAACAAATATTACTTTTGATGCGCCGGACCCAGCCTTTTTCCGAAATGGAGAGTAAGGATTAATTTCAAATTTAAGTAATGGGAACTGGGATAAAACGTTAGCATATGTTTAATACCTAACTGTGTTCAATCGATTTCCTGCAACTTTTTCTTATAAAAAATACTAGTTATAATCTGCCACACGAGACCTTTTTCAGATATGTAGAGCCATCAGGATCAACTTCAAACTTAAGTTATAAGAAGCATTGGGGTAAGGCAAACAGGTAAGCGAGCCCAATTCAAAAGCACAAAGTTTAGAAGGTCCGGCGAAAGGCCCCAAATGAGGCTGATGGAAAACAAGTTGTCTTTTAATGTAGAATACATTTAAGGTTTCAATATAGGGGTCCCGTTTCCAAATATCGGCTGCGGCGCCGCGTCAGATTTTGAACGTTAATAACTTTTATCATACTTAACAGAATGATTTGATTTTTAGGCCAATTTGTTGCAAATATGTTCCTCTATGCTGTATTAAAATTTGAAGTATGTATATCATGTACTAATAACAAAAAAAATGTGTTTTGAAAAATCTTTCGAAAACGACTCGGAAAAGTGAAAATTTTCAGCCCATCCCGCACAGAGCCGTCGTTATGGTAGACCAACCGAACAATAAAATAATGAAAAGTTTATATATAGGTCCACTATATGATTGTTCGTATGGTTATTCGCATTGGGTTGCTTGACGAGAGCACTTGGTGGGGGAAAGACGGCATATTCCTTTGGTTAAGCCATTAGAAGCCGGACGGAAAAAAGGCTCATGCACGGCACGAGAACGAGGGAGAAAGCGATAGTATTGCATATTAGCGCGATTATATAAATATCTGTCGGTCGGTTTTTCACATCATTCGTATTCGTTCAAGCACTAGCAAGCAGCCAGTCCACCGAAGAAAAGCAGTCGGCGATGACGACGGCGGAAAAAGTGCCCCAGCTACTGGTGACTCATCGCAACCCGATCAGGAACTGTCGCCCTGCAAGAATTTCGCCCCAACTAAAGGGCAACAGAGTAGGCTATCGTTCCAGCGTCTGGGTCGTGAGATTGTGCAGGACTGCACAGTCGAGCTACGCTTACAAAGCTCAGTCGTAATGATGCCCCGAGAAGCCAACGATGCCTACTTGGTCGGTTTGTTCGAGAATGCAAAATAGTGCTTTCTAGCTCACCGTGTCCGCGGGGAGTGCGTCTGAATTATGCTCCCGCAATAAAACAAACGGTTCTTTACAGGACCAATTAATTGTGTTCTAATAAGAGTTAAACTGAAATTTACATTTTATGGTGTATAACAAATAATTTTCAGAGAGCAATATAAGAAATACGATGTGTGGAAAGAAAGAAAGAGAATTTAAATTATCCTCTCGCTCGTTTTCGTGCACTGCTTTTCCATTCCTTTCTGCTGCTACTACCATCATAACTAAAACGAATGTGCGTGTTCCCCCACCATCTCATGACCAGTGTTGCCACAATTGCATGTCGCTATAATAATTTGAATTATTTTATTGATCCTCTCTAGTATTGATAAAACATAGAACATGCAAAGTACACTAGTCGCATGCTTTTATTCGAACTTTTTGGCAGCCTCCGTTGATTAACTGCATAAATCGATTTTTTTGTGCAGCTCCTTGCTAGTAGCAAACTAAATAGCCTTTATCAGCGCTAACAAATAAAACAAAAGAATTTAAATTTGTGAAAATCTTCTCCTTCCTTCTTTTCAAATCTGCAACATTCTTTGAAAATATTGTTGGAATGTTTTTATTGAAAAACTGAACATGCAAGTTTGCTAGCACTGGCCACTATATTGAAGGCGATGGAAAGACAGAATATTCGTTTTGGTTATGCTAGTATTGGTAGCCGAACGGAAAGGAAAGGCACAGGAATGGCACGAAAACGAGCGGGAGAGCGATAGTAGTGCTTTCTCGTGTTTTCATATATGAATATTGGTCGGTCGGTTTTTCTCATCATTCGTATTCGTTCAAGCACTAGCAAGCAGCCAGTCCACCGGAGGAAAGCAGTTGGCGATGATGGCGGTCCGCAAAAGTGCCCCAGCTACTGGTGGCCCATCGCAACCAACTACCGATCAGGAACTGTCGCCATGCTAGTATTTCGCCCCAACTAAAGGGCAACGGAGCAACTAATCCGCTGGCTAACATTCCAGCGTCTGGTTCGTAAGGTTGTGTATTACTTCAAAGTCGAGCTACGCTTACAAAACTCAGCCGTAATGAAGCCACTGATGCCTACTTGGTCGGTTTGTGGGAGTGGGCGTAAATTACAATAAAAGCAACGGTTCTTTTCAGGACCAATCAATTGTGTTCTAGTGAGAGTTAAACTGAAACTTTTATTTTAAGGTGTGTAGCAAATTTTCAACAAGCAACATAATACGTTGGGTGGAAAGAAGTAGCTTGCACACGGAACAAAAATTTAAAGTATCCTCTCGTTCGTTTCCATTCCTTTCTACTGTTATTATCAGTATTACCAAAACGAATGTGTTGTTGCATGTGTTTAAGAGAAACGTTGAAGTCGCATGCTTCTATTCAAGCTTTTTGGCAGCCCCCGTGAACTAACTGCATTAAATGATTTTTTGTGCAGCTCCGTGCTAGTAGCAAACAAAATGGCCCTACCAGTGTCTGATTCGTGAGATTGTGCAGGATTTCAAAGTCGAGCTAAGCTTATAAAGTTCAGCCGTAATGGTACCCGAAGAAGCCAGTCTTGTCGTTTTGTTCGAGGCTACAAAACAGTTCGCCAGGCACGTAACTATCATGCCAAAAATATCCAACGATCCAGCGCATCACTATCAACACCAACGCCGATACCAAAGGTTCTTTTCAGAACCACCATTATTACCATAGAGAATTATTTGAAAATTTCCCATTCAAACGTGATTCTGTTGAATATTATTAGATTTAAATTAGCGTCTCGAATTGAAATCACGACGCTCCGGTTATGTGACAGATATTACCCACCCATCTTTTTTTATTGTGACCACGACACCCCATTTCAATATTTCTGAATGAACAGAAGGTCGAGTTTGGAAAGTTTGTAACTTTCATTGTACTTAACCAAATTACACAATGTTCGCACTAATGATTCAGAAATATGATCAGGAATCTTCTGTTAGATTTGTAAGTATGTATAATTTACATGAATAAAGAAAAATTGATTTTCAGGAATCAATTATTATCTGTTCTTCCATTGGCCAGTACTACGCGACTTCCTCATGCTAACAATTAATTTCATCGTTAGCCATCTCCCTCACCAAGGCCAACAACGCCAACAAAACCGGTCCTTTTCAGGACCACCATCATTTTTGTAAAGAATAATTTGAAATATTCCTCGCCCAAATCAGCTTTTGTCCGAAAATCCTAATGAGTATCAACATATTTGAAGAACGTGTTCCTTATGTATTCTACATCTCTCCGGTTATGTCGCAGACATTACCCACCCAACTTTTTATACCTCACGATTTCTGCTGAACGAAATTGCATGCAATCCGGAATCTTCACTGACAACCAAAGGATTGGTGGAGGAGTCAACCCCATGCTTCAGCAGCTCTTCGCAATTAAGGCCTCTGTTGAAGACCACACCATCAATCTCTACACCTTGGGTGGGCATGTAGACAAGATACTTCTTCGTACACGAACGCGTGTTGTTTAGTTAGATCAGGCGATATATTGATGTTGAATGGCTTATCTTAGATCCGGAAGATTAGATGGATATAATTTGTATAGAAACGGAGACTTATCGGTATTACTTCTGCCATCGGGAAAATATTCAAATCGACCTTCATTGAGCCTGAGCAGATTTCGGTAGTCGGAGATGCCTTCCCATTAGCCAACGCTATCATGCGGGCCAATTTAATTCGAACAAACGCATTGCGAATGATTTAATTTTTGTAATTTAAGCGTGTGTATTGCGAAAATGTGTCAAATTTCTAGTAATGCATGGTATAAGTATTACACCGGCCCTGGATTCACAAAGATCACACAAATAATACTCAGCGCGCTGAATAGTAGCCAAATGAAACAAATTATTTACCATTTTCGGACTCATATCCGTTTTGGATTCAACGCAAGTTTGCAAGCTACACCAATGGTTAGCATGTTCTACTACTCTTTGTTAAGACTTTAGTGCACAGGCCAAAAACCATCGGCTTAGCTAAATGGTGCTTTTGAAAAAGTGGCTGTGGTTTTTCATTGCGCAGTTGTGTTGCGTACCCCAGCTCGGTGTGGTAGTGTGATAAAAAATCACAGCCACTTTTTCAAAAGCACCATCCAGCTAAGCCGATGGTTTTTCCAGCAGGTATTTTACATGAATTGAATCGTGATGATCTAATAAATCGACTGATATTCTTCTTTTAGAGTTTTGAAAAGGTTTAAATGGATAATCTGGTGGCAAAGCTGAACACAATTTTTCTTACGCATACTACCAAGCCTTGAGGTAACTTGAGCCTTAACACATTTCAGTATTTCCAGCCATTCAGTACTTGGCACGGAAAAACACGTTGACTTGACTATAGCTCCTGTTTTCACTACAGCCTCTTACGACATGGGAAGCAGGAAACCAGTAGATTAATTCTTGGTTGAGATACTTCAGTCCACTGAATTCCACACGGCCTCTAGGTTAGTTTTATTCGGTAAAAGATAATAAGAATGTTATCAACCTTTTTGGTGGACCATAGCCACAGTTGAGTTCTCATCGAACATTTTTTGTTGTGATCTTAGGTCGTTTGATAGCCTCGAGACTCGAGAAAAGGTTCTATTGAAAACCAGCAACAAATGTCACTTTGCTGAAATATCCGTCTCTAAATTTACTGAATACGCGGCTACTCGGAAATTGCCAAGCTGAGTGTGTAGCAATGTTCACAGCAGTCAATGCAAGAGAAATATTTCTTTTTTTGTGCCTATTATCACAGAGTCTGTTCTCTGTGATAATAGGCCATCATCGAACAAAAATATTTAAAAAAAACGTGTGTAAACATTTGAACTAATGTACGATAAACACTAGCGCCGCCACACCAACCTATCCCAACTATCCGTCAAATCCATTCCGGAACCGGTTCGAAATCCTGCATGGATTCAGTGTGGAATCTTGCTCAAAGAAAACAACCGATTCCGACTCTATCGGTTGATGCATTTGAGCTGGAATTCATGCTGTCGAACTCAGCCACAAAAAAACATGACGACAGTAGCGCACCTGGTTTGGATATCCCAACTATCTTCGAGACCGTTGGAGATTTTACACAAGTTGAATGCTGAAGATGGACGTCTGTTCTCTGCGCTCTCTCCAACATCTGAGATTGGCGAGTAACGGTTCGCTCGGAAATTTCCTCCGAGGTGGATTTTGATAGTTAGCTTTTACGCCCTAATCATAAATTTGTCGAGAATTATTTGATATGTTGGAGAGGTTCCGGGGATTGTTTCTGTGATGCTTTCAACGACTGGAGTCGTTCCGAGGAAGCTGCTGGAGACGCTGAAGGAGTTGGCTGCAGAAGAGCACCTGCGCGATCATTCGAATGTTCGGCATGCCGGTTCTTGAAGAGTAGCAGAGCTGAGCTTTATTGTTTATAGTTACGCAGTTTTGTATCGTGTATTTGCAGTGATGCGGTAACGCTGTCCAAATAAATGTCTGTGAATACCGTAAAAAGCATACTTCGAATTCTATGGTGTGCAATGCAACACACGAAATCGCGTTGATGATGAAGGAGGCTTTGCTTTTCTTTGTTCTAAAGTTCATATATAGGAAGATCCCACGGCTCACAGAAACGAGGCTTGCTACTCCGCGAATTGACAGTTGTCGGTGACGTCAGAGGACTCGTTGAGATAAACAAATGGATTTCTCGAATGTTGTTAATTGACAATATTTGAGCTCCTACAGTAAAAAAAAAGTTGGGTGGGTAATGTCTGCGACATAACCGGAGAGATGTAGAATACATAAGGAACACGTTCTTCAAATATGTTGATACTCATTAGGATTTTCGGACAAAAGCTGATTTGGGCGAGGAATATTTCAAATTATTCTTTACAAAAATGATGGTGGTCCTGAAAAGGACCGGTTTTGTTGGCGTTGTTGGCCTTGGTGAGGGAGATGGCTAACGATGAAATTAATTGTTAGCATGAGGAAGTCGCGTAGTACTGGCCAATGGAAGAACAGATAATAATTGATTCCTGAAAATCAATTTTTCTTTATTCATGTAAATTATACATACTTACAAATCTAACAGAAGATTCCTGATCATATTTCTGAATCATTAGTGCGAACATTGTGTAATTTGGTTAAGTACAATGAAAGTTACAAACTTTCCAAACTCGACCTTCTGTTCATTCAGAAATATTGAAATGGGGTGTCGTGGTCACAATAAACAAAGATGGGTGGGTAATGTCTGTCACATAACCGGAGCGTCGTGATTTCAATTCGAGACGTTAATTTAAATCTAATAATATTCAACAGAATCACGTTTGAATGGGAAATTTTCAAATAATTCTCTATGGTAATAATGGTGGTTCTGAAAAGAACCTTTGGTATCGGCGTTGGTGTTGATAGTGATGCGCTGGATCGTTGGATATTTTTGGCATGATAGTTACGTGCCTGGCGAACTGTTTTGTAGCCTCGAACAAAACGACAAGACTGGCTTCTTCGGGTACCATTACGGCTGAACTTTATAAGCTTAGCTCGACTTTGAAATCCTGCACAATCTCACGAATCAGACACTGGTAGGGCCATTTTGTTTGCTACTAGCACGGAGCTGCACAAAAAATCATTTAATGCAGTTAGTTCACGGGGGCTGCCAAAAAGCTTGAATAGAAGCATGCGACTTCAACGTTTCTCTTAAACACATGCAACAACACATTCGTTTTGGTAATACTGATAATAACAGTAGAAAGGAATGGAAACGAACGAGAGGATACTTTAAATTTTTGTTCCGTGTGCAAGCTACTTCTTTCCACCCAACGTATTATGTTGCTTGTTGAAAATTTGCTACACACCTTAAAATAAAAGTTTCAGTTTAACTCTCACTAGAACACAATTGATTGGTCCTGAAAAGAACCGTTGCTTTTATTGTAATTTACGCCCACTCCCACAAACCGACCAAGTAGGCATCAGTGGCTTCATTACGGCTGAGTTTGGTAAGCGTAGCTCGACTTTGAAGTAATACACAACCTTACGAACCAGACGCTGGAATGTTAGCCAGCGGATTAGTTGCTCCGTTGCCCTTTAGTTGGGGCGAAATACTAGCATGGCGACAGTTCCTGATCGGTAGTTGGTTGCGATGGGCCACCAGTAGCTGGGGCACTTTTGCGGACCGTCATCATCGCCAACTGATTTCCTCCGGTGGACTGGCTGCTTGCTAGTGCTTGAACGAATACGAATGATGAGAAAAACCGACCGACCAATATTCATATATGAAAACACGAGAAAGCACTACTATCGCTCTCCCGCTCGTTTTCGTGCCATTCCTGTGCCTTTCCTTTCCGTTCGGCTACCAATACTAGCATAACCAAAACGAATATTCTGTCTTTCCATCGCCTTCAATATAGTGGCCAGTGCTAGCAAACTTGCATGTTCAGTTTTTCAATAAAAACATTCCAACAATATTTTCAAAGAATGTTGCAGATTTGAAAAGAAGGAAGGAGAAGATTTTCACAAATTTAAATTCTTTTGTTTTATTTGTTAGCGCTGATAAAGGCTATTTAGTTTGCTACTAGCAAGGAGCTGCACAAAAAAATCGATTTATGCAGTTAATCAACGGAGGCTGCCAAAAAGTTCGAATAAAAGCATGCGACTAGTGTACTTTGCATGTTCTATGTTTTATCAATACTAGAGAGGATCAATAAAATAATTCAAATTATTATAGCGACATGCAATTGTGGCAACACTGGTCATGAGATGGTGGGGGAACACGCACATTCGTTTTAGTTATGATGGTAGTAGCAGCAGAAAGGAATGGAAAAGCAGTGCACGAAAACGAGCGAGAGGATAATTTAAATTCTCTTTCTTTCTTTCCACACATCGTATTTCTTATATTGCTCTCTGAAAATTATTTGTTATACACCATAAAATGTAAATTTCAGTTTAACTCTTATTAGAACACAATTAATTGGTCCTGTAAAGAACCGTTTGTTTTATTGCGGGAGCATAATTCAGACGCACTCCCCGCGGACACGGTGAGCTAGAAAGCACTATTTTGCATTCTCGAACAAACCGACCAAGTAGGCATCGTTGGCTTCTCGGGGCATCATTACGACTGAGCTTTGTAAGCGTAGCTCGACTGTGCAGTCCTGCACAATCTCACGACCCAGACGCTGGAACGATAGCCTACTCTGTTGCCCTTTAGTTGGGGCGAAATTCTTGCAGGGCGACAGTTCCTGATCGGGTTGCGATGAGTCACCAGTAGCTGGGGCACTTTTTCCGCCGTCGTCATCGCCGACTGCTTTTCTTCGGTGGACTGGCTGCTTGCTAGTGCTTGAACGAATACGAATGATGTGAAAAACCGACCGACAGATATTTATATAATCGCGCTAATATGCAATACTATCGCTTTCTCCCTCGTTCTCGTGCCGTGCATGAGCCTTTTTTTCCGTCCGGCTTCTAATGGCTTAACCAAAGGAATATGCCGTCTTTCCCCCACCAAGTGCTCTCGTCAAGCAACCCAATGCGAATAACCATACGAACAATCATATAGTGGACCTATATATAAACTTTTCATTATTTTATTGTTCGGTTGGTCTACCATAACGACGGCTCTGTGCGGGATGGGCTGAAAATTTTCACTTTTCCGAGTCGTTTTCGAAAGATTTTTCAAAACACATTTTTTTTGTTATTAGTACATGATATACATACTTCAAATTTTAATACAGCATAGAGGAACATATTTGCAACAAATTGGCCTAAAAATCAAATCATTCTGTTAAGTATGATAAAAGTTATTAACGTTCAAAATCTGACGCGGCGCCGCAGCCGATATTTGGAAACGGGACCCCTATATTGAAACCTTAAATGTATTCTACATTAAAAAATAATATGCAACGGATTCATGACGTAAATGACGCCATAATTACTCTAGACACAGTGGATAATCAGTGCATCTTTGTGATTATTAGCGAAAATCAGGAATTTGGCTGCATGCCATAGAAAACATATCTCACCGTAATTTCCTGTTACCAGAAAAGGTTTTGGACGTCGGCATAGCTTCCTTGTGATGTATCAGGTGCCGATCATTCGTTAGCAGCAAACAATAAATGAATTCCATCCTATTGTTTTCACCGACGATTTCTATGACGCGCACTCGACAAATGTTTACACTCTAACGAGCTAGCCTGGTATATGTAAGCCGTGGGAAGATCCTAGCATGCGTCAAAACGAAAACTGCCTCTGTGCTCGTATGTGTGACAGTTTCTATGGCGAATGGTAGCGTCTACGTCATAAATACCAAGTTTTATAGGCTGTCCCTGTTCACTAACACTAAAAGTTTTGATGCATTTTGAGACCTTGTTTAGAAGGACTTTGGAATTAAGCGACAGGCTGTTATCGGTTGTTTATTTGGGTTTGCAGCAAAATATTTTTGTTCTTATGTGCCAAGTGCAAATTTCGATCGTTGCGATATTCCAAATTGGATGGAATGGAAGCTGTTGAAGAAAAAGTTGTCCTACTGTGATTTTAAATATCCTCCGATGGTTCTACGAGCGGGAGATTTTGAGAGCGCGAGATTTACAGCTCTGAAGACTCGTCATTAGGATTGAACAGAAAATAGGTAAAAATCGAAAACGAAAAAAGAAATTTTTTTCCACACCGTGTGTTAGATCTTCATAAAAATCAATCAGCACTACTTTAACAACATTCCACATAAGCTGATTGATTTTTATGAAGATCTAACACACGGTGTGGAAAAAACTGCTTTTTTCGTTTTCATTTTTGCCCATTCTCTGTCCAACCTTAACATCAACCAACCACTACGAACTTCATAAGCCTGATGGAAAATTAGATTACTAGATTGGTGCATCGGTGTTTCTTCGGAAGTTGGTAGTCTCGTTTAGTCTCTGCTTAAACTGTCATGAATAAACTAGTGATTGCCTAGGTGCTGTTTGTCAGTTGGTATCCGCATAAACGTGTACCATATGGCAACCATTGAATCAAACGTTGAAAAACCATTTTCAATATGGTGTGTTCAACTATAGATTAACCATTGCCTGGTATAATATCGAAAATAACCATTATCGTTTTCGCGCACTCGACCATACAAACAACGGGTTGTTTTTTCCATATACATTTTGACAACATACCATTCAAGAACCATAGAGTTTATGGTTACATGTATATTTTAGATCCAGCGTTGCATAAAATATTAGGTGGAGAAAAAAGTCTCTTCTCGTTCACATTTCAATTCTATCGATTGATGATGTTTTATTTCGCTGCGCTCGATTTTCTGCAGAAAGCTTCGTTGGCGCTATGTTGACTGACGCTTTATCCCATTGAGCTATCGCCGCAATATTGTAAGATGAGGATTTTTAATCATTTTAATCTACAGGTTTTTGGAGCAGAGTAAACAGATATACAAATAATAAAGACGATCAGAGCAATATTAACCTGTACGTAGTATACAAATCTTCGATTCAGGATACCCGGAAGGTATTGGAAAAGGTAGCTAAAATGAGTATGGTAGTTCAATACTTGAATTATAATGATGGAATATATCAATAGTATTCCCAAGATGGTGTGTATTATATGAATAGTTTGGAAATGGTTCCAAAGATTTCTGAAATGGTATTTATTTATACTAGTACCTAAACATTCGGAAGTAATCGCATACTAGACGATGCAAAGCTTCTGTTATCGAAATAGAATTCAGCATTTTGCTGGTGGCTGCGTTTTCAAATGCGCACTCTATTTTGACAAGTCGTATGTACAGTGTCAACTTTGACACCTCGTCAGCAGTGTCAATTTTGACAAGCGGTCTCATCAGCCTTGAGTTTCATGGCTATCATGTTCCCTGCTTCTTTATGTTCTCAATTCAAACGTTAAACGTCAAATTTGAAATTTGTTAGTTTATTTTCAAACGCCTTTTCCGATGATTTCATTTTTTGCGAATTTATTTATAAGCATGTCTTTGACTTTACTAATCTATCTAACAATCTTTTACACTACTACTGTCTTCTTTGGAGAGCTTATGACATTTGTCAGTCGGTCCAACTAGCGAATTAAATTCGTTAGTTGGACAGAGGCTGTGGCCCAACCAACGAATCACGACAAAAGAGATTATAACTACTAGAGGAAGCAAAGCGCCACTGTTTCCATGTATTCGCGGACTGAAACATGGGGTCTCGCTCTAGCATATTGTATCCCATTACTTTGACATGTATGTACCCGGGGAAATATGTGTCAAACTAATGGGCCTAGCATATGTAAGAGCGAGATGATAAATTTTCAGTGTTAACAGCGACACGCGGCCTCTAGTAGTTATAATCTCTTTTATAACGACTGTATTCCGATTGCGAATAGCAAAAACTTTCGAATAGAGTTCTATGTAAATCATTTCACTCACGCCACTTGGGTGATTTGTTTTCCTCCAGCTGTCATATGTAAAACTGTCAGCCAATTTAAACATTTGAAATAGTTCGCATAAAGTATTTATAATGGTGCTGAAATTCTCTTTGTTGCTGTAAAAATCATTCCGAAGACGTACAGGTCGTCAAACGGTGGGATAACAAAATTCTCACAAGTTTCCTATCTCATGCCTCCACGCGAGTCTAAGTCTATTGATGAAATTTGGTCCTTAGACCGGCGGCGACTGGGTGCTATCAGCCTTCTGCCGATAATAGCAGAATGAGAGGGTGCGAACAGATCTAGCCGAGAAAACATTGCCGTAAAAATGAATAGTTGATCGGAAATTAACCCCAATACGACTAATCTGACTAGTATCTATGAACACGGGTCAATACGTATTGAAAATTCGCCGCGTCTGTTTTTATGAACCTAATTTAAAGCTCCGTTATTGCTAACAAGCCCGTGCATCAGGTTAACAGTCCTTTATATTTCCCTTCAGTGTTCGTTATTATCGCTCGTATACTTGTATTCCACAAACAATCCGATATGGAAAATAAGAAATACTTTCCTTGATTTATAACATCTCGCGCTATTTTTGCCTGTATAATGTGTTATCACACGGTAGTTTTCAAGCCAATAAATATATCGTAGAGAATTCTGTCCAAATACTGTTGCAATAAATAGTGATCCGGCCCATTACGCAGATAAGATTAACTTTTCTAGGCAATACTCCCACGGTCCGGCTGTGTGGAGTTCAAATTGCCTTTGTTTAGGGAACATAATATACTTTCGGTAGCCGGCTGCCCAGAGTTTAAAAAGAACCAAAAACTAAACAAGATCTCTTTTTCGAGTGATCGTGCACTCGAAGTCTAACTAAACAACTATCTAAAAAAAATATGCTTTACAGGTCGCATCGCTTGCTTGGAGCGAATTCTAGACCTGATACCCTTCCAAACTACCAACTCCGCGACACCTATGGAAGAGTCTGATGAATCGTCGTCCTTCCGTTAAGTAGGTGGAGCATCAACACTTCCTGTCTACCTTATCCTTTATCCTTCCCCGTGAACGATGAAGATGGGGGCGGCCGGCAATGATGGCTATCATGCTATTGAGGTTTTAATATGGGTCGGATTGGTATGAATTCCTACTTACCATTTCCTAAGCAACTCTTATTAGATAATCAGCAGTCAAACATGATGAAGTCAGTGTGCAATCCGCCAAAATCATCGTCACAACGCAACGCAACGCGTAAACAAATACACTCTACGGAGCGTATACTCAAACATAGGTATTTTCCACCCAGTGCTAATTGTTACTCTGACAGGTATAATTTTCTACTTAACTTGGGTTATGTCTGTGACATTATTAGAGGTTTGGTATGCTTTCTATCAGAACTTTCATAACTTAGACCAACAAACAAACAAAATTTACAATATTTGCATAGTTCTTGAATCCCCAGTTCTTTTTATTTATCCGGGAAGTAAACCTCGGACCGATCGACGCACGTGCCGTTTTCTGGACTCCGCTAGCTTCCAGCAGCCAGTGCGGTGCGTGTGGGTAGCTTTTGTTCTCCTGCTCTACCCGATCCGAGCGTCAAGTTTCGCCAACTTTGCACGTAGTACCTACCTGCCAACCACCACCAAACCGAGAGCTCCACCGCGAGTCGAACGCGTAAATATGCCCATATTTGTCCACTTGCTCACTCACACATTTCATCCGACCAGTCCGTCCATTCAACCAATCGATCGACTTCTGAGTGGTCTCGCTGGCGACACAGGAAGGTTCAGTTCCGATATTCTACTTCTTTATGCGTTGTGTGTGCTTTTTTTCGTTTTGTTTTACTCGCATCATCACCCGCCAGCCAGCCAAGCGAGCGAACGAACCAGCCAAGTGTTCAAAGACGATCGAACAGGTCCACCTTCTGCGCCATCAAAAGCCGCGATTCGCGGCTAGTTGGTCCTTTCGGAAATAATAGGTTTGTTCCAGTACACGGAAGTCACTCCGGAGTAAACAGGAGCAAAAAATCTTAGCTCCTTTTTACTCCGGTTTGCTCCCAGAAGAAGAAAAAAGAGAAGAAGAGAGTACTGGAACGATTTTCTCCGGAGTACTTCCAGTTTCTCCTGGTACTGGAACAGACCTAATATGTTGTATAATACTGTCAGTATTAGTTTATCTGTCAAACTGTTCCCCATGCAGAAGATATCTAGTTAGCCGAGATTAATTTTTGTTTTTTTTTCTTTTCCCACAGATTCAATCAAGCAACGTCAAGAACGAAGAGAAGGAGGACAGCTTTGACACCTCTAAAACCGAACGGAAGCTTAGGAAAAATGATTCTGCCATCGATGCTGGAAGATTGTTCCGTGAATCAATCAGCTTTTTAGCAAGCAGTGAGTGGGTTTTCTGGACACGCGTGTATGGTTCGCGAAAAAGTGGTTTTAAGTGTCGATCAAAATAAGAGAAGAAATAATAATTCGAAAGTGGATTCGATGCGCGATTGAGTGAGGGGGTGTGATTTGTTGTTGTGTTATTGGTGTGTGTGTGTGTGTGCGTGCGTGTGTAGTTATAGAAGTGTCGCGCCACAGCAGGTCGTTTGAGGAGCTGCCTCGAGGAAATCTAGTTCTGGTCGAGAATCGGATCAATCCGGTACCGTGTACAAAGTTGTCGCGAATTTGGTGCAGCTGGTGCAAACATTGACGGATTTGATAACGACGGGAACCGGTTAGGTATCCGGTGAAGATCAAACAAGTGAATACATATTTAAAGTGAAGAAGATAAAGGATCAAACAAATTAGTGTAAACAATTTTTAACGAAGATTTCAACGAACGTTAAAGCTACGAACACTCCCTTGCGATTGGTCCTGGGAACGAAAATCGAAGAGTTGAGTGGATGGGAATCGCGAAACGTCGGAAGGTGATTAATAAATTTAGAACGAACGGTAAGTAGCCTTTTCAAACTATAATAATTTGATTACGCCAAGTAATTTGTTTAAGACCATATGTATGTAGTTACATGTAAGGTCGTATAACACCCGTGCAACGTGTAGTACACAATTTTTGCTTATGCCGCTCGCCTTCGGCATAATATCGCTGATCAAATATGCGGCATGATAACGGCTTAGGTCTGATGTTGAGTAATGGATACGCAACAATTTTGTAATCAGGTGTCTCGAAACGTTTTCAGACCGAGGGTGACGACAGCTTTTCAGTTTCTCGTTGACGCCGGTAAATTTACCTAACTTTCCCTGGAATGTAATTTATTGTAACATGTTTATGTCTGTTTGTTATAAACCAGACGGTTTATAACGTCACCCTTTCCGGGGACAAAACCCTAACACGGTAGCGAACACTATCGAAGAACCGCAGTAATTTAATTTCCATTTAAGTACCTACCGATCGCCGTTTTATGGAATGGAAATTGTCGCCTCGATTGCTTTGATGATCACCAAGGACGCCGTCAACCATGCGAGTGGGATGTTTATTTACTTTGATCCTACCTAGCGACGAGTCTAGAGATGGAGAAATCGCCTTCACGTTCAATGGTGTGCTAGGGCAAAACTGAAACTCTGGCATATCGCTGGGAAGATTAGCGCCACTTGCCCCCCTATTCCAGTACACGGCGAATGATTCATGGCACAGCATCAACATGTAATTGTGGTTATTGCTGCTGCTGCTGCTGATGCTGATGATGACAATAAATGTCGTGATCGCTTGTCACTTCGGCTCGGGCTGATAAATGTGTGTTTGTAATTAGACGAAGTACGTACCTGCCTGCTTCGATGGATTTCGGATTGAAATTATCTCGCAGGGCTATAAGTCAAACAATAACTCACTCTCGTCAGCGGTTCAGTGGTTGACAAGACAACGGGTTGACGGTTTTTCCGCTCCACCAAGCCTGCTTGGTTGGTGATTCTTGTGCTAAGCTATGCTGAGCTTAATGGCTCGCGAGTTGTGCGTGATTAACAGCGATTACGGTTTGTGGGTACATTTTCACAGGAAATAAATCCCAAACTAGTTCTAATCCATAATGGATTAGGAAAGGAATACGACGGGGGCATCGGTAAATCGTGACCCTTCTTTACCGGACAGCTAACGCGATAGCGATCGCGATCGATTCAACTGACAGTGCGGGATCTGTTCGTCGAGTCTTAAACGGGTTTATAGAACCAATGGTTTTGTTTTTTTGTTCTCATAAGAAACGTAGAAAAACAACCAAAAAAAATTAAAAAATGTGTTAATAGATTCGGCAGGTATACCACCTGCCTATCGATCCGTGACTAGGGAAAATTTATCGCGCTGAAAGCCATTTTTCATCGCCGATAATTGGTGAATGGACAGAACTATTTTAATTGTGTTTAATTGGTGGGTTCCCGGTAGTGCGCAGCACCTGATTTCATTTTCAGTGGAACTCGGAACATTCCATTCCAACATGCATTCCAACCGTACGAGATGGAAAAGAACTTCGTGGAGAGGTTTTAGTTAATGCATAAAACTAAGGTCAATTTTCATCTCCAATCTGTCATGCCAATGCACGCTCTCTCATACGTCTTCCGGAGGCGCTGGTTGGTGATCCGTAAACAGATAAAAACTGTAAACAGGATCATTAATGTAATGTAGCGTCAGTGTTCAAGGATCGACTTAAAAGTACAAAGCACAATGGCTTCAACATCGTCGTGCGACTACTAATATATGATAAACTATTAACACATCCGATATTATTTTGGACATTATCTCTACTCTACTCTCTTCTGAACGGAAAAAGTACCTAAAAAACTTTACACGAAAGAATTGAACGTGTCCATACTAGTACGCAAGAATTAGTGGTGGTTTCAATGCGCTCATCACAGTATGCTGTGTGTTTGACTGTCATCTTTCGTTTGTTTACTTTTTTGTACGATTTAATTTCTTCGTTTCCAAAATGACGCACATTGAAAAAGAAGTTAAAAGTAAGATTTTGGACACATGGCTAACTGTAAAAGGGGAACGAAAATTAGCGAAGCGCTTTGGAATTCATCAAGCAAGTGTAAAATTCATCATGAACCAGTTTAGAAAACGCTATTCTTTGGCTTACCTGACAGGAAGAGGCAGGAGACCCACGATCTTGCAACTCGCAACTGAACCAAAAAGCTGTATCTCTAATTGGGAAGAATAAATCGATGCCGTTACGTGAGCAGTCCAATAAACCTGGAACGACCGTCAGAATAATCCAACGTATGAAGAAACGAAACAATCTGAATTCCTACAAAAAAATCGTCAAACAAAGTGCAGAACAATGCAACGTACTGCAACAAGGACCCGGAGAATTCATTTCAAGCAACCGCATTTTGGTGGACTACGAGTCCCAAGTCCACAATTTTATATTGCTGTAAGGGAGGATGTAAGCGATGGGAACAGGTCGATTCAAG
The DNA here is from genome assembly GCF_030247195.1 of Topomyia yanbarensis. NCBI lineage: Eukaryota > Metazoa > Arthropoda > Insecta > Diptera > Culicidae > Topomyia > Topomyia yanbarensis. The sequence goes on along the minus strand of NC_080670.1, from coordinate 206,871,386 downwards.
TGGAGAAAATTGGTGATCGAAACTTGCTGGTATGGTAAGCTGAATTTTTACACTACCGGAACTATAAATGCGGAAATCTGTCGATCTGAGTGTCTCCAGAAGAGTGTTGCTTCTTTTATATGACAATCATAGAATCTTTCCACTGTTTTGGCGGCTCAAACGTTCATTTGGATAGAACATTATTTTTTATATGAGATTACTAAGGATAGTAAAAGTTTTAGAAAAAAAAAAACATTTTGAAGCGGCATTGATTGGAAACAGGTGTGACAATGAAAAGAATAACAATTATGTTCAATAATTGAAGTGCTTTGTTGTCAAATTGATTAAGTGATATTGCAGCTCGTGAACGTTGAGTGACAAAAGTGAAAATTGAAAAAATTGAAATTGATTTGAAAGAAACACAATAACAGCGTTTGAACTGACTAGAAACAAATATTGCAATGTAGGAATAACTGCATAGCAAAGTTCACCAATTAAAGATATTTTTCGTTATGTTGAAAATGGTGACTTTTAGAAGAATCAAACTCAAGGCTCAACTGCTGCGGCGATGACAGCGCCACCAATCGTTGCTCTAATACATGACAAATTCTTTCCAACATTGTAGCTTCGGATGAGTTACTTTACTTACTTTACTCGAGGGTGATTACAAAGTGTTGAGACATTTCTCTGTTCCTTTAGTATTTCAATTCCAATCCGATAATCTTTCATTTCAGATCTCCCTCTTATTTTTATATGCTTTTGATAGAACACGGTAAACATGAGTTTGGAGAGTTTGCGAAGTCTACACGCATAGGGACAAACAAGATCATACGATAATATAGATATCGAAAACATTCGAACGGAATGGATTAACCTTTTATACTAGGCTCTCTTTGCGGAGGCACTGACTTGAATGTGGAAGAGTTAACAGAAACGTTAGCAATAGCATGTGACATAACCATTCAAAGAAAACTGGAACCAGGATACAGATGGCGGCCGGCTTTCTAGTGGAACAAGGAACTCGCAAGAGAGCTAGTACAGATACAGCGGGAGAGGAGCGAAGTATAATGTTGCGAGCAGCAAGGGCCAACTTAGGATAAATCAGAGCATGAAGGGAATGTGCCGAAAAGCTGATTCCAACCCCTAGAATGTTGCATGACAGTGTCTATACTTCACAATGTGAATCATGGTGTCAGCTATTTTAAACTTGTCTGCGTTGTCTGAAGAACAAATGAAACCGATACGTTTACTTTTATCGTGAGGTCTGGTTAAATGTATTACAAACAATCGTTTTGCCACCAAAAATTAGGTCCTGAAGAAGATCCCCAACCATGTGTCGAAACGTTGGTAACTATGAAAAATTGACGCAACTTTCACGTGACGCTAGTGCCGATATCATTTCGCATTTTAAAACACGAAATTGTTTGCGTCACAGTGTTAAAATCAAGATCCCCGTGTAATTTGACAATGAGAAAATCAAAGTACAGTTACGCGATCTGGTACCGAGTACTTGCGATGTAGCCATAATAAAATTTGTGCCGCAATTTGAAGAATTGGATACATGCAGGAACTACTTTCTAGGTCTCAAGGTAAAGATGGACAAGTCACTCTATGCCAGGAGACATGCTGTGAACTCGAGTGATTCGTAGTTATGCTGCCTAAGCTCGACCCTCATTAGCAGAAGACAAAAGTTAAACCCGTACGATATTAAGCCTGTTCTAATGAGCCTGCCACTTCTAGTTTTCGATCTGTATACTTCACATCCTTGTTCTTACTTGGGCACTATGGCTCTAATTTTCATAACTTTCCCTACCCAGTAATCTCTAGCTAATTGAATGTCGTTAAACGTTCAAATTTTGCAGGAAAGATTATCACTGAATTCCACCGACTTATACAAATGCAGTAAAATGCTTGATCAGCTTTTGCTTTTAACATTTAAAGTCAAGCGTAATGTCTCGCAAGAAAAGAAGCCCATTTTGAGCTGATGAGAACTAATGAAACTGAAACGTTTGGTTTGACTGAGCAGGCCCTATTACCACTAAGAAGAAAGCTTACCGAAAAGCCCAAAATTATTGAAAGGAAACGGGAGTGAAGGAAAAAATTAACCCATCTAGAATGTAAACTTTCTTCTGTAGATACTTTATAGCTACGTAGTACAGCTCGTTCGAACAGCATGCAACACAGAATGGGTGCAGAGGCAAATTGGTGGTTTATACTTATAATCCTACTTGCTTCATATTGATGGCTCTGTTCGAGAAATGTTGATTAATGCTAAATTTTTCCGTTATCTGTGATTAAATGTATGTCCAAATTTGCGTTTGGAAACTTTCGTGAGTTTCGCGAAGCTATGCAACAAACATTCACGACTGATGATTTGACGGTGCTCTTAGGCCGATGACAAGCTTACGCGATTTGCGATGCGGTAGCGGTAAGCGAAGCGAATGCGTTTGACCTATCTCTTTGGCGTGTGCATGTAGAACGCGTAATACTGTCATAGTAAAAGCGGGGCGAACGCGGCAAATCACTATGGACGCGTCCGCAAACGCTTCGCTTTCCGCTTCAGCTTGTCATCGGCCTTAGACTTTCAAGCTTCATCGTTCGTTCGCAGTTTGCCCATCTAGTGACCTACTGTGGACTTTTTTCAACCCTTTCGCTTGCTACGTTATTAATTAGCCATGAATTGAAGTTTTTTTTGTGGTCGACAAACAACGGTTAAGAAAAAGCTGCTTGGCTAAATCCAATACAATTTTATCATATAACTGGCACCAAGATAGTGCTAGTTACTGATGAGAAGAATTCGAAACGTTAAAAACTAGTTTTACATTTATTTGGTTTTCTGGCTTGTTGGCATCAACGTATATTTTGAGGAGGTTTTTACGATGAAGGCTTTCTAAGGTTTGAAAACGAGTTTCGTGTCTTGAAGGTACTTTGAAATGAAATTGAAAAGGAAGTGAAAATTAGGGTCTTGGGCATATGCCGATGAGAAGAAAGTGTAACTAAATAGGCCAAAACTGGCGAAGTGCGTTTGAATCTACCACGTGAGTGTAAAATCCATTATAAGCAAATTTGGGGACCACCATTCTTTGGCTAAACTGTCAGCAAGAGGCAGAAAACTCGGATTTTCCAACCCGAAACTGGATCAGAAAGTAATATTTCTAATTGGGAAGAATTAATACCGGTGCGTGATTAGTCGAATAATGCAGAAACGAGCATCGGAATGATCCAACGTATCAAGAAACGGAACAATCTGAACAATGGTCCGGGATCTTTTCCACCAAAGCAGTATTACAGTGTTCATATCACATAGAAACTTGGGATGTGATTATTTTATTTTTAGTTAAGCTACATTGGGATCAAATTTAGTACTTAACATGGTGACCATTATTACCCACTTATACCACGGTCGAAATAATGTACAATGTGGGTTTAGGGTCAAGTTTTCTCTGGAGGCACCCTCCCTGGGCTTCGGTGATGAGTCTAAGGGCACGTAGTCTAGGGTTAGAATCGGAATATATTGGCTTAAATGGCGCGTTCCCCGTATGTAGCCGGTGGGAGATAGGAGTGGGAGATCCGAGCGTGTGCTGGTTCTTTGATCTCTTAATCTCATGACTATGAGTCATCATTAGACCAAGTGTTTTTTGCGGATCAATGGACTGTCATCTATAACAGACGATCAGACCGAAGATGGGTGTTTTTATCTCTACTCGCTCGAACTGTCGCTCTGACTCGTGAAGATAGTGAGTAACATTTCTCTATAACGAAACGGATTCTTTGTTTTCAGAAACAGGGACGACAATCTCTTATGGATGGAACCTTTTTCTAAAACGTACTGTTCAGCCACTAGTTAATGCTCAACTTTTTAAGAAATTCCAAACTCCTAATCGTAGTCTAGATACATGTAATATCTGTTTCTTTCCGTAGCTAATATATTTCCATCCGCTCAATAGCATTGATAATCTATATTCCCTACTTTATAGATCAATTTACTCAGCCTTAACATTATCCATGCATACTAAAAGTAATCTATATTTGTGTTCTACCTTAAATCAGATTCACACTAACACTCACTTAGATTAAGCAAATGGCATACCACAATAGATCTAAATACCGGTCGCAGTGGTTCGTCTCCAAAAAAACCCACAAATGCATTAAATTGCATATTCTCTCATATACACTCACAATCTCACCCATTCTAAACGTACAAACGCTCGTGACATTCGCGATAACCCAAATCTGGTCACGAACGCGAACATGTAATTGCAATCATTCACATACTTACACCCGCGATCTTGCCAACAAAACACCCCTTTAATAAAGTGAATGACTTAGCACTTATAAATTTACAAACGTGCACTCAAGCATTAACCCACCGCTCGCGCGTACTCCCTTCCGTAAGTCTCTACCCTCGATCCTAGCAGCCTAGCCTCATGCCTTCTGATGGAACAACAAAAAATTACACTTGTATACACTAGACAACACGTTCCATGGTGACATGACCGGGAACTCTAGTAATATTCGAGAACTCACTCTCTTCCAGCATGTGAACCCGTACACTTAAAATTAGATATCAGATTCACGGTCCGCGTAATCCTCTAAAAGCACGGGAATATGCGAATGGGCCTACGGTTATACGGTCGAGTTTATACACGCGAAGTCACATACACGCGACAAACACGTTAACATACAAATGCTTGAGTCCTTCGCGATCATACACTCAACCTATATTCGCGATCTCGCAAACATGATAACATCCCGGTGGTAAGGTGAACGTCTCAGCACTTATAAATTTTCAAAGATGATCTTAAACGCGAACGTACTAACTCCTGCGCTTGCGCAATCATGAATCGACCACTTCTGGAAGTCTCTATTCTCGGTACCAACAGCAATGCCTAAAATTCTCATACCTATTCAATGAACGACGAAATTTAGAGAATTCATCTTCGTCCTTTCCTTGCCACTTTCGTCGCTAAATGCATGAAAAAATAAAACAATAAAGGCGATGTCCCCTCCTCTCTCGATTCTACGAAAACGAGTAGCAGCAGCAGCCACTTTCGTTTTCCTATGACGATCCGAAATTTCAATTTCGTTTTGATGCATGCTCAGTAATTTGCGACTATCATTCATTAAATGAAATTAATGCAATGTGCATCTAATAATGCAACTAGAACATAGTTAAAATGAGAAATATGCACACCGATCAGGCTTCCGTCTTACAATACCATCATTAGCTCGCAAATCTAAAGAATCGAGCATCGACAAATAAATATCATTGCTAGTGTATTTTCGTTTCCCCAGCAGTAAGGTCAATATCGAAGTTACCAATATCATTCTGAATCTCAAAGCGAAAACGAGCGTGTGGAGAGAATAATGAAAACGCTCTGCTACATGCTTGCTTTGTCCTAGCCCTAGCCCTCTCATTTTAGATTTCGCAAAGTGCTAGTGGTATGGAAAGAAGCTTCGTTCTTTCGTCAGTTTCGCCAGATTTTGGCAAATGAAAAAAACATTTTCCGACTCTGACCAGCAGTCTAGGCCCATGCCTTCAATTGAACCAATTAACCCTCAAATTAAAAGTTCATTGAAACTAGAAAACTGTAACTAGCCGGACCTCTGAGACCCCTTGCCTTTTGGAGGGTTAACCGGGAACTCTAGTGATATGGGGTAACTCACTCCCTGTCAAAGTGAACCGCACACCGTAAACTAAATATCATAATGACGGTCCGCGTGACCATACAAGAACACACACGAATATGGCCACAGGGTTACAAAATCGAACTTATACGCGCGAAATGACGTACACGCGACAAACACGTTAACATACGAACGCTTAAGCCCTTCGCGATCAACAGCGCACACCTACGCCAGTAATAAGGTGAACGTTTTTGCACTTACAAAGTTTCAAACGTGAACCTACAAACGTCCGTGTTTACGCGATCATGAATCGGTCAAGTCCAGACATCATTACCTCGGTCATAGCAACTAAGGTCCATACATTCAGTTGGACCAATAAAAAAAATAACGCTTATATCCACTAGACAACCCGTTCCATAGCGACATGACCGGGAATTTTAGTGCTATGGAAGAACTCACTTTCTTCTAGCATCTGAGCCATACACAAAAGATTAAGTATTAGATTCACGGTCCGGGCGCGATCATCCAAGAACACATGCGAATATGCGAAAGACACACGGTTATGAAATAAAATTTATACACGTGAAGTTACATACTCGTTAGCACGCGCGACATACAAACGCACACGCGATTGAACACGTTAACGTACAAATGCTCGAGCTCTTTGCGATGATACACGCGATCGTGAAGTTTATACGCCCGCACAACGAATATCACATTCAGAATCACGGCCCGCTATAATTGACCTAAAGCAGTGTTTTAGTGGGCGACGTTGCCTGTCTCGTCTGCAATTGTAGTGTGTGATTCTAACCCTTCCGAGAAAATAGCTCTACAGCTCCAGTAGGACAACTCTCGAAAAAAAACTTTTCTCTTCGTTTGATTCGATCGATTTTCGTGACCGCTGTACTCAGTAGCTGGAAAGAAACAATTATGCGTGGAACGGCAGTATTGTAGAACATAAAACCAAAAACCATCATTCCAGTACTACCCTTTAAATTATTTCTAAAATACGCTAGAACGATTCTAGTAACACTTAAAATTCCAGTGAGCCTTTATAACAGTTCTAGTGCGCAACAAAATTCAATATAGCGCACTCTCCAAACTTATACGCTACGCCACTAAAAATTCTAGTACACTCCGAAAACTTTTCTAGTACATCCCATTGATAATTTTTGTACACTTTTAAAGCTATTTTAGTGCACTTTTAGAACACAACTCAACCTTTTTGTGAAGAAAATTTTAACCTTAAAATAATACTCCCTTATGTATTCTAGTACTTCAATATAACAATGCCAGAACCCTGAAAATCGTTCCAATTCACTTATGGAAAAATAGTGCTCTATCAAAATATTCTAAGGCGATTCTATTAAATTCTCTAGAACCATTTTATTACGTCTATATTATAATTCAAGTAGCATATTGAAAAAATCCAGATTATCCTCAAGATCATTCAGAAGCATTGAATAATAAAAATTATCCCAAAACCATCATCACAATACACCCCTAGAACAATTCTAGTGTACTCCAATATCCATCAAATTACACTCTAGAACAATTCTAGTACATCCTTAAAGTTATTATAGTACGTCTCCGGAACAACTCTAGTTCACCACAAAATAAAATATAGCGCTATGCTCAGATTCTTGTACTACACCCATAATCTATTCTCGAACATCTCTAAGGTCACTCTAGAACACCCTATTAACAATTATAGTATCCTCCTAAAACTATTCTATTACAATTTAAAACCATTCTAGTACTAAAACAAATGAAAAAATACGCTCAAATTAAAAAAAAATGCTGCCAGCAATACCATTGGCTTGCGTTCATTTCGATCAAGCAGTTGTTGGAAATCCAAAGACCTTTGTCAAGACAGCCCACAAACTACTTGTTAACACATGTTGCAACGGTATTGTACGTGCGTCGAGTATGTTACGGGGAAATAATCTGAATCTGATACCAAACATAAAGCTGGACTAAGCAATTTTTGTTCCTAAGCAAACAAGCTTGACTAGCGTGATGTCCCGTAAGACAGAGGGTGCTATTAAACTGGAGAAAATGAGTTAGATCGAAACTATCTGAGGTGAAAAAATATGATATATAAACGTGTCCTGCTATAGTGTACAACTCAAGAAATACCACCTGGTGCAATGAGAAGGAATTTTTAAAATAAATTTTCTATTTAATTTCAAAATTTCACTAAAGCACTTAACAAAAAGAAATATAACAATTATTATTCATGTTTGGTACGTGCAGAAGAATTTTAGTAAACGAGATCAATTTCAATTAGATTTTTGAAGCGTGGAAAAACAGCTCATGTTTCAAATAATGGAAAATTTCATCATTTTTGTCCAATGTAATTTGAATGAAAATCGAGTTTCAGTTGTAATTAGGATACATCGCGAATCGAACGTTGCTTTCTTTGGGTTCCATTCCGAAAAAATATACATTACTCTACTGGCTGTATTCATACAGTATCCTATGCCACAATAGAGCTGTGGTTGGAGAACTGCCACTAATCGGAAATTATTTGCAGGCAATCTCCTTCATCATCCTGCTCGAAGATTCTCGTTCTATTTCCTAACCGGTGCCACACACAAAGCACAGTACAGATCAAGTAAGATTACTATTTCGGGGAGGCAGTACGAGCCATTTCTGTAGCATAATGCGTAATGTGAGTTAGTGATTTTGCCGGTGGCATTAGCCAATTCCTTAGCTTGGCCACATCGATATCAAAAGGTTGTTCGAAGTTCGTCGATCGCACGAGACGCTGACTGGGCAGAACGTCTTGAGTTGAACCGTAACAGGTTTGTAGATTCTAGTATAATAAAGTTAATCTTAGTTGAACAGTGAATTTGAGTACTTCAGTCTACTTTTATAAGAAGAAATTCGGAAACAGAAATCGTTAATTTGCAGTAGCTCCGAAGTTGCTAAGGATGCTAGCCTCGCAACCAGTTATTGGAGCTTGGTTCTCAATCCCGTTTCTCCATTTGTTTCATTTTTTGATCCGTTTGCTATTACACACTGCATTAGTATAACAGGTAGTGGCGACTTCGCGTCAAGCAAAAGGCGTATAAAATGTAAAACCAGCTCATGTTTTAAAAAAGGAAAGAAAATTTTTTTTTTGTGATTTTTTTGAAGGAAACTAAGAGTTGTGAAAAGCAGAACAACCAGATTTCAGGAGGAGTTTTCTTCGAGCTCCTCTCTTAAAGATGTTTGAGACATTAAATAATAGCTCAGACTTTAAAGAAGATAAAGTTAATACTGTCATCGGCATGAAAACGAATGTGTAGATAGCACATACAAACATGTTTAAATCGTTGTTTTCTCTAAGAACTATTCTTTAAAATATTTTTTAAAATTCAAAAATAACAGCTCATTTAGTGAAAAAGGATAAATTCACCGATATATTTAAAAAAAATCACTCAAATGAAAATAATTTTTTTTCGTTTTTTCTTGGTTCTAACCTCATGCAATTGACTAGAAATTAGAAAACAAATCGTCCATCCTCTGTGAATTACTCAACGAACATGTGTCTAGGCAGACTTGTCCCTCGTTACCATGATAACCTATATATCGCATCGCACGCATTTTTTCTTTCTTTGCCATTTTTTTAAAGGCTTGAAAGAACCGCTCATGTTCTAAAGATGGATCAATCAATCAGTGAAAATGAAAGTTGCCAAAAGCATTAGAATTCATTGCGAGAATTTGTTGGTTTTGCATTGATAGCTCCAAAATATTTTTTTTAGCTGGGCTGTTTTTCCAGTTTTAAAGTATTTTTAAGACATGAAAAAACGGCTCATGTTTAAAAAAAGGAAAATTTCGCTTTATGTTAATTTTTCATCGGAACGAAAATGAAAATATTGCTATCTATAGCAATGTAACGCATCTAACCCATTGCTTTTTCTGCGACTAATTTCTAATGAAAAGGATTTTTAGAAACTCTAACAAAGAGTTCATTTTTTTTCGAGAGTTGTCCTACTAGAGCTGTAGAGCTAGGTTCTCGGAAGGGCTCCCCGTCAGAATCACATACTACAATTTGCAGACGAGACAGGCAATGTCGCCCAATAAAACACTGCATTAGGCCAATTGTAGCGGGCCGTGATTCTGAATGTGATATTCATTGTACGGTTCAGGTATGTGCGGGCGTAGGGACTCGCGATCGTGTGTATCATCGCGAAGGGCTCGAAGATTTGTACGTTAACGTGCTCGATCGCGTGTGCGTTTGTATGTCGCGTGTGCGTTTGCATGTCGCGTGCGCGTTTGTATGTCGCGTGTGCTAACGTGTATGAACTTCGCGTGTATACATTCTATTTCATAACCGTGTGCCTTTCGCATCTTCGCGTGTGTTCTAGAATGATCGCGCGCGAACCGTGAATCTGATACTTAATTTTTGATTTTTGGTGTACGGTTCAGATTTCAAAAGAAGGTGGGTTCTTACATATTATTAGAATTCCCATTCATGTCGCCGTAGAACGCGTGATCTAGTGGATATGAGCTTTATTTTTTTTTTTTGATTGGTCCAACTGAATGTATGGACCTAAATTGCTAGAATGAATGCTAAAGATTTGATCGCGCGCGTTTGCGGGTTCGCGTTTGAGACCGCGTTTGTAACGTCGTAAGTACTAAAACGTTCACACAATTGCCGGAGTGTTATCAAGTTTACGCGATCTCGAGCATAGGTGTGCGTAGATGATCGCGAAGGGCTTAAGCGTTCGTATGTTGACGTGTTTGTTGCGTGTGCTCGCGCGTATGTGACTTCGCGTGTATAAATTCGATTTTGAAACCCTGCGGCCATTCATATATTCGCGGACCGTCATTCTGATCTTTAGCTTTCGGTGTACGGATCACATTCTGACAGGGAGAGAGTTACCCCATATCACTAGAGTTTTCGGTCATGTCGCCATGGAACGTTTTGTCTAGTGGATATGGGAGTTATTTTTCAATTTTATTATTTTTTTTTTAAATTAACAAGGACCTAGATTGTTGGTACCGAGGATAGAGACTTCCGGACGATCCCGATTCATGATGGCACGAGCGCGGGAGTTTGTAGGTTGACGCTTGAGATCGTGTTGCTAAGTTTATGAGTGCTAAGATTTTCACCTTATCACCGGGGTGTAATCACGTTTGCGAGTTCGTGGGCGTAGGTTGCTTGGAAAATCGCGAGGGGCTCTAACGTTTGTGCGCTGACGTGATTTTGTAACTTGTGTTCTTGAATGGTCGCGCGAACCGTGAGTCTGATATTAAATTTTCGGTGCGCGGTTAGAATTCTAGCAGAGAGTGGGATCGTTTATATCGATAGGGTTCCCGGTCATGTCGCCATGAGACGTGTTGTCTAATAGGTATGAGCGTATTTTCTTAATTGGTCCAGCTGAAGGCATGGACCTAGGCTTCTAGGATCAAGGATAGACTTCCGTACGTGACCGATTCGTAATCGCGTGCACGATGGCATTTTTGTAGGTTCCCGCTGAGACCGCGTTTGAGAATGTGTGAGTGTTAAGACGTTCACTATCACCATCTTTGTTGACCCAGCTGAAGGCGGGTGTAGAATGGCAGTATAGGACTCGAAAAGAAGAAATAAAGGACAATATATGAGAGACGTAATAGATTAGATAGGTACAAGATACAGCTGAATTTATGATCATCACATGAAAGACATACATTAGTACTGAGAATTGGGCCCTAAACCCACATTGTATATTATTTGACCATGGCAGTGGATAATAAAGGTCGCCAAGTTAAGTACTAAAATTGATCACAATGTAGCTTAACTAAAAAGAAAATAATCGTATCCCAAGTTTATGTGATATAATCACTGTAATACTGCTTTGGTGGAAAAGCCCCCGGACCACATCAAGGTACAGTATCATGCCGAGGGCGTAACTCTAACAAAGAGTTCATGTTATAAAAATGTCAAGGGTCACAAAAACTTTTCAGAAATTTTTATCTGAATGTAAAATTTTTAAAAGGCATTTCGATGCGTTGCCTCTCGTCTCTTAAGCATTGAGTTCTTTATGGTTGATTCCTAAAAAAAATACATTTAGAAAACCAGAAGAACAGCTCATGCTTCAAAGAAGGGAACATTCATCTTTATTTAAACAAAAATTTCGCATGAAAATTTTGTGGGAATTACGGTATATCAAGTATTATAAGCTCTGAGAGCAATTCCTTCGACGTTTTTATTATTTTCGGTTGTGATGCCCTACTAATAAAATTTAAGCGTTCAATCGAAGTTATTAAGACTGTTTTGAAATACTAAGGCTTGTGGCAGCTCTTTCCTATTTTATTCAATCATTAAGCATCGAAGCCTGTCGATGACGACGAAAACATAGGTTGATGTTAGCACATTTTTCACTCAATGCTGAGTAAAGAAGCCAATACGTGGTACAGCAGTTTTTGCTGAATGAAAGGTTCTTCCTGGCGTGTTCAGTGTTCATTGCAAATAATATGACATGGCAAAAGTGAGAATATAACATTGAATCATTTCGTCTTATTAATATGTTCATTAATCAATATCACTGCTTTAAAGGATACTTTCATTGTTATATTGTTAGCAATAACGATTTATTGCGTCTTATGCAATACTTTCTTTCGAAATGACGCCTATTTTTTGAAACTTGATAAAAAAAGACAGCTCATGTTTCAAAAAATGAAAATTGTGAAAAGGACTCACAATACACAATCTCATGCATTGCTTTCCCAAAATAAAAAATTTTGAAGCAGATTCCAATGTTTTTCCAGATTATGACATAATGACCCAAATGCCAAACGACGTTCAAAATGTGGTGCACTTTTTTTATTTTGTTAAATTGATGTAAAACCCTGTGCCGTTAATGTTTTCGGTCCACCAAAACCTCGAAATCAGGTTGTAAATTTCGGTACTCGATCACTCGCGGATCAACAATACAAAAACACTACTCATCAAAATTGACAAACACCAATAAATTTGATTGAAGTTTATTGCCCCTATTCCGAGTAGGATGCCGACTCACGTCACGACGGATAATGAATCATAGCATGTTTGTCTCCTGTTTGCGGCTACCGACCAACCGCGGCATGCTATGTTTCTCAAAAAGCTATCAACTTTAATTTCGTATATAGGTAGGCTCCTCGCAGTGCAGTCACAGGCTGTGAATGAACAACAACAACATTCCATATCTGGAAGTGGGACAATGAACGACGGAGGACATCCCTGCTTGGCTGAGGGCGATGCGAGTTTCGATGCTGAGACGATTGGTTTAGAGCGCTGCTCAGCCACGCTATGACCGCCGGGGATGACCTTAACCCACAGCGTGCTGGTGATTCGGTTCAGGAAATCCTTTCTGTTGGCGATCGTATTAAATCAAAACGAAGTCAGTAAAACAATTGTACTTTTACAGTTGGAGGCGGTATAATGATTACCGATTTATTACGATTACTGCAGCTACTTACTGATGAAAAAAACCAAGCAAAACAAGTTCAACCATTAGCAACGGTGATAGCGACGTACTAATTTGCGTCAAAACTTGTCAACTTTGGCGTGGGTTGCGCTTAATGGTAAATGCACTGACCGCTGCGCAATTGTGACTTCTTTCGAATTTAAAGCTTGATCTGAAAAGCAGCGTATGAATGACTCTGTGTGCAAAATTCCATCTCCAAAGCAATCGCCCGCCCGCTTGCTGTCAATCAGTTTTGCGTGGGGGACTGCGCGATGGTCATTCCGGGCGTGCAAGGAAAACAAAGATTCTTCCACAGCCTACTACTATTACTACTTGAAAACGACGCTCTACTGATTGAGGTTCAAATCAAAACTCAACGAGCGTTGATTGAGTGAGACAAAAATCGATGTAAATCAAGAATCATTCGATTAGGATGGAATTTATTACCCAGTGTCGTAACAGCTAAGATGGGTACGGGCAAGAACCGTGTTTGGGCAGTTCAACAGCTGTGCCACGGCCGTGGCATAAATTGCTTAATAAATGGCTAATTTATGTATTTATTAAAAAGGATTACCTACACGGTTGAATGCGAAGTAAAAGATTTTCCGGTTTCCGTTGTATGATGACCAGCATATTCACCATTTTTTTGACGTTTCGGTTATCACCTCTGTCGAGGTTTGATTTCATTCATTTGAGTTAATTACTAATTATGAGACTTCGACTACCCAAAAACCATAATTCATACGCAGTACAACTTCCGCGGGACTATCAAATGTCATAAATCGAAAAAAATTCTCGCCCCATTAACTCACATCGCACCGAATTCTTAAGTGCTCTGTTTTCATTGTAAAACCACGCAAGCGTCAAGAAGCATCAGGTCAGTCAGTAACTTGGCACTCGCCTCCTACGATTAACTTGAACAACGGCGCACTCGTTTCAGAATGGCCATTCTTTTTACTGCTTGTTTTGATCGATTCGGGGTTGGTAAAGTATTTTTTTTCGAATCGTTCACATATAGGAAATTTGAATTTTAATGGTCAGTGTACAGGTACTACCGATCTGACGGTAGTTGATTAAATTTTTATGGTGTTTTGATTGGCGTTGATGACATTCAATGAATTCTGACGCCCAAATGTTTGAACTTTTCTGTCTTCAATTAAAATTTGTTTTTGTTGTATTTACTATTATTGAAATACTTATTCAATCTGTAATTGTTCTGAAAAGATTATGTATTTGGCCACACTAATCTAGAGTAGTTCAGATAGATAAGGTCGGACGGGAAGCGAACAACAAAAAGTAATATTCAGACAATAGACATATAACTGAATAGAAATAATTCTCTATAAACTATGCATCTCACTGCACAACGAACCTATCATAGTTGGTTGCACCTAGCACCGACAAATGACCGTGTGTTTCCTACTTTATTATGTAAAACGTAGGAGTTCTGCGGTTGCTTTGATGTGAAACCAAGGGCTAGGTCATATGGTTAAGGGGATACTGACGCAACGTGCCTTCCATTCGAAGCATTTAGCTATAAAATGTCCCACTGTTTCTTTGCAAATTAATAACGCGTGTGCATATATTTAGGCTGAAGCTAATCTAAATACTCAAACAGAAATATTTGAATTTAGTGTCTATCTGGCGACCATGTCGGTCTGCGACAATACTGATGAGACGCAGGCGTAAATTCCCATAATTACAAAAATGAGTAGTTTGGTTGGAAATGCCTAACAATGCAAAGTCGCTTTTCTTTAAAAATATTTGATATTAGTTGTATTATTTCGCAAATGTAACCCCTTAATCCATCGGACTATAATTAATTCAGAACGCTGCTAATTGTCACTGTCGGAACGGTGATCGTGCATGTCGTTGCGGTGAATAGTGCCCAACATGTCAGATGGTTTATTCTGGGTAGATTGAAAAAAAAACTTGAATAAATTTTTTCCTGAAGAAAAACTTGTTTTCGTCGTAAGTTGGCAATTTTTGGTACATCTGCTTCAAATCGTCACTGTATACAATCATCAATTCTCGAAAGGCGGAGAGAACTTTGATTAGTGTCGCGACCATATCTGGTCATTGTAACAACTGTGAACTCAAGAATACTCCTTGTACCGGTGTTGTAGCATTCCATACGAGGCGAACTTCCTGAGGCCTCTACGGATTCTGACGGTGACGGTGATTCGAAAATATTAGACGCGTTCGGAAGCAGTATTGGTCAGTTTTTCGGTGATAGCGAAATGTGATTTGATGTTTAAAATTTTAATTTTCGAGTTCTTGATTTCCAATTTTAGAATTATAGATTCAAAATGCAAAAAAACAATTCCCATTTTAAAAATAACAGATTCGTTTCACGTTTTAGTTCTTAGAACATTAAATTTCCTGGTTTGGTTCAGCTTTTCCATTTTTCAAATGCTATAACCCCTAAACAGAGGACGTTCTAAAATATTCCAATAGCCTTCGTTGGATTAACGATGTTCAACAGCTAATTTGTCAGACTGTCGTCAATCAGTGAAAACGCATAGTTCTGATACTGGTAGAAAAGTACAAATATATAAAATTATTTTGGGGTTTAAAAGCTTACACATAAGACGACAAAGATTCCATTCAAGTAACATGAATTCGTAGCCGCTATCAAAATTAGTTTCCTCGATGTACATTGAACTCCGTGCGCAGAATTAATTCAAGGATATTGTTAATAAATTCCACGGAAAACTGGATCTACAGTTTGAAAGAAACCTGTGAATTTCCATTCAATTAGATGTAATAAAAAGCATCCATTGAATATAACGGAATGTAACATGTCATGCCAGAGAAGTGGATCACATGGCACATGGAACGCTTTGGAAGTCATATCTATCAATTTTCAAGAGAGATAAAAATAGCCCGTATGCAACTATCAAGTCATTCAAGAAAAATATCAAATATTCGAGATTAATCTAGTTTGAGAAAGCCTACAGTATTTACTTACTTCAAGTTACCGGCAGGAAAATTTCCGCATAACATGAGGAACGAGCCAATCGATTCATTATCTTCTGATTTCTTATTATGAATCGTTAGAAATCGTATCCCGCTCCTTCGAAAACCGTTTCTCACAAATTTTCATTTCCACACAAACACTATTCACATACTCTGCTTTAAAAAAAAGAAGCTATTAATACTATAACACAATTTTTCGCAACATTTCTGGCCACCCGATCTCGCAATACGCAACCGACTACATAGAAAACAAACACTTAATTTCCTCTACCTCGCAACGACACAACCTACTGCGATGACGCTCACGAGAGGCAGCTTTTTGCTCCACAGCTCGCTTCTTCACTTCCGAAAGCGACAGCACCACAGACAGCTCCGCGCATGATTGAACGTGTCGCGCGTTCAAAATGGTGTTTTTCTGCGCCGATATTTCGCAAACTTTAACACTGCTTTTAATCACAACACTTTACTCTGCTTTTTGGCAACGAATTTTGATTCTTCTGCCACATCTTTTTTTACCCATAGCACACATTAAACACTGCGAAGTGGAAAGCAGCAATTCCTTCACTGCACTGTGGTTGGATACTAGAATCCGCGACGAGTGAAACGCACTGTTTTCCGTACGAGAAAAAAAAACATCCGAAACATTACGCACGATAGTTGTAAACTGTGATAACTGATCTACGAAATTTGCTAGAAAACCGGGTGGATGAGGACTGTTCCTCCGGAACCGAACCGTAACGCGATAGCTGATGAACTGAACGAAAAAACATCGATAGGGCGATGTGCAGCGCATTGAGTGACTGAGCGTGTGTTTGTGCACTCTGCATAGTCGCGCACGCAGATGATCAAGGGAAGCGAGCAGAGTTGCCAGATTATTTGGTTGATTATCTGTATTATTATAATAAAAAAAACTTCTGTTTAACATAATATTTCATATCATTGCTGTTGTTTAAAATTTACTTCTCGGTTCTTGTTTTCATTTAGTGGCTGCCAGTGGCTGTTTTTGTTTAGTCTAATCAGCTTAAGCCTTTTTTCGTTGGGTGTGATACATTTCTTTTTATTGTCGTAGTCCAGTTATGATAGGACTCCAATTAGTTTTTTAGAGCTGTGATTTCCCACTTTGTCAGTTTCGTTTTAAGGGCACTCGATGAGACCCCACAGAATGGTTCTGGACCGATAAAACTAGTGGAAAACCCTCTTCTTGCTATTCATCAGCCTTTTCATTCCCTGAAACCCCACAATGTTCTGGAATTCAGTATAAATTGACATGATTTTTCTCGTCAATCGTTCATTTTTGGCCCATCTCCATAGAACAGCACGGACGGAGACTACAGCTATGATAAAAAGTGTTTCTTGGGAATCAATGGTGAAAGTTCCATCGTCCATCTTCACACTATCTATCTCATCTGTATTTTTGAGAGAGGTTTTTGTGGTTTCGCAACGACGGGAGTTTGTTCAACCCGCTCGCACATCAGTCTCCAACTCTTTCTTCGAGATTTCCTAATTTCTACGTTATAAGTCGAAAGAGAATTCTTGTACTCATCCAGTCCGGTTGAACAGTTTCCTAGTAACTTTTCTGAGCTTTTCTATGATTTTGTTCCACCTTATTGGATGTGAATAGATACGGAAGGTAGAATTTCTACACTAAACAATACACGAAGATATAATCCGAAATAAAGTTGGTAACCGAAGCCCATGAACGCGCAAGCACCATCGGACTCTTCTATTGATCGTTCCGTTCTATCTGCCCTTTTCTCATTCTGGATCCGAAAGTGTGCTCGTGCACACCGTTGCACACAGGCAGAAATTTGTACAAGTGCGTGCTGCTGGTTCAATGAGAAGTCGAAAGATGGTGTTGGAGTCACCAGAAAGCTGTTGCCGATGATTTGTTCGTGGAATTTGACAGTGGGATATCTTGTAGTACGCCACCTTTGCTTTGAGCAAGCTTAGACTGATAGAGTCTGAAGGGGAATGGTTACTAAAGGTGAAAATGGAGCTTTATCTCGAGAAAGTGACCTACTTACAGCTACATCATGTCTGTAATTGTGTACTGTTACTGTGTTCAGAAGTTTAGCTCAGGCGGAAAAATTCATAGTGAAAAATAACATAACCCAACGTCGCGCACTAGACCAGACTACATTAGTAGATGTCGAAATGTGGAGAAGTGGAATTCATTACGAATGATACTTAGAGAAAGCTTTCTACTGGCATAGTAACAGAACTTATTAGGCACAGTCTGGTTTCTCATCTTGCTCAGTTCAGACAGGACAGGACATGCAATCAAATTTACCCGTGCGCCGCTTTGTCTATTTACAAATGCAATCATTGATTCCTTCTACCTAGTGCGTGAAACGTGAACAAACAATGAGTGCCAATGCAAAAGAAGTACGTTGTACGTTGACGTTTCGGCCTAAAAAAGCGTTTCATAGGGTGATTGCCACTCGCTTACCTGCTACATATGGCTATTTTCTATCTAATATATATTTCTTGCACGAATGTATATTGTTGAACGTCTTTTTCGAACATTCCAGTGAAATTGTCATGTCTCTACATTTAAAGTTAACCGAGCAAAAATGCGCCATACAGCGAAGACCCGTTTTTATCAGCCCCCTTGGCTAATTTTGGGTTGACAAAATGGGAACAATAACAAAACATATTTGTTTATTTCTTTTCAATAAACCGAAGTTGTAATAATGTTCCTCTTCAATCCCAAGACATAACCTTATAACCCTGTCTGGTTGACAAAATTAGGTAAAAGAAATCGATAAAATGGGGGGCCGATAAAAACGGGTCTTCTATGTATTTCAAAACTTGTAGGACCTACAAGGTTAATATCTTCAGGAGATATACATATAATTATCTGACATACAACTGTGTCGTACACACCATCTTCCTATCTCGTACCAGTAAAAAGTTGATAATAGCGCCACCCTTTTTCCCATTTTTTGTTAACAAACTGTTAAGTTAATTTGTTAATTATTTCAACGGCATTTAATTAGCAAGGGACCGTAAGGTGAAGTATATTTTCAATATTAGGAGCCATCGTACTCAAGGAAGAGCAAGGAGATGAAGGAAGTTTGTTTAGAAAAACGTGAAAGGATCATATGAGCAAGCTTAGAGTTTCCCGGTGACTTAACTCTTTGTCTGCTACCGCAGGAGTCAGGATCTTTTGCCATTAGAAATGCGAATTACCTGAGTCTGCGTCATATTCGGACGAGCGTAAAGTAACTTGTTACTTCACGCTATCGGAACCGACAAAAAGTTAAGTCACGGAAAACTTCCACACTAAGCTTTTTACGACGTTGAAACTCATAGAATGAGCTAGTTTTTGCCCTCTCTTATTGCCTGCCAAGGTGTTTTGTTACATAAACTAACAGATAACAGTCGACTTTCTCATCTCTCATAGAGCAGAAGCTAAAACTCGCTAGGCTAGCGACTAATTTTACCTACCGCTTTTTTGTTTGTCCACAGCTCAAAGAGTGTTACTATGTTTTAATGACGCGTTTTTTGATCTGCGGCACACGCTAATCGCAGAATGATTGAGAAAAATCCTTTTTCATTTACAGAAGGCGTTACATTTACGTCCGTCGTGATTTGTATGGGATTTACAGTATAATTTTTATGCACCTAAAGATCATCTTACAGGAAGTTAGACGTTCATCGGCCAAGCGGTATGTCAACAATATGAAGGTTGGCTGGTTTGGATAAAACTTCTTCCTGTTATGCCATTTGATAACGCAAAAGAGGCCCTTGATAAATCAGGATCTAGCGTTTTAGAGTGGTGGAGCCCCTGATCGCCACAAGTAACTTTTCAACGTGGAAACGATTGTAACAACCTATGCACTTCGATCCATCTCTAATTTGAAGTGTCGAGATGAGAGTGATCAGTCCTATAGTGGTCCTTTTACTGGC
Organism: Topomyia yanbarensis; assembly: GCF_030247195.1. Lineage (NCBI taxonomy): Eukaryota > Metazoa > Arthropoda > Insecta > Diptera > Culicidae > Topomyia > Topomyia yanbarensis. Next base: position 206,851,470 of record NC_080670.1, on the reverse strand, counting down.
GATATTCACCAAGCAAAAAGTGATGTTTCCTTAGATGAATTGGCATAGTAAAGCCACTACCAAGTGGATGTTTTCTTCGACAAGTCAGTCCTTTCTTGGACGATAACCATAACATCACTAGAATGAAGGAAAAGGCTAGAAAATGTTGGTAATCTGGTAACCTAGCTTATGTTATCAAGTTGCCATTAAAAAATCAACCTTCGAAACCACGAGTCGGTCGTGAACGCTGTGCTGCAGAGATTTTGTATCAGTCGACTTCGAACAACTTTGAAAAAGATTCGGAGAAGTTGTCAGTAGTGCAAAAATCGTGAAACAACTCCAAACTCTCGAGATCACTGACCTACCTTTCAGTTAGGTTGGCTGCATACAAACGGCCATTGTTAGACATAGGAGTAGCTTACTTCGGTTCAATAATGGTCACGGTGGGCAGAAGGTCTGAAAAGCGTTGCTTAACGATACGTGCAATATACAAAGAGATCGTGGACTCCCTTAACACCAGCTCTTGCATAATGACTCTTCGCAACTTCGTAGCCCACAGATAAACCCCACTGGCAGTTTACAGTGATAGAGGAACTATCTTTATAGGTGCGAACAGGGAACTCCACGGCGCAGTGAAAATGGTGAACCAGGACAAGATTGTACACGAGTTTACTACATGTGAGTGTGTCAGTGAAACGAAATCTGATGGAGATGGTTGTGAAACTGGGGGTATCCGAGAAAAAGAACTCCGAATCGTAGGCGATATCATAACTATAGCAGATCCTGCAATTGTTGGCCCAAGGATAAAGTAATCAGAACAGTGGAAAAAGACGGCCAGGCACGAAACAGTCAAAGGAGGTTAGGACCGGACAGCCGTGTCGAAGCAACGGACCCGACACACAGCGAGGGGATTATCAGAGTCACACACTTCCTGAGTCAAGAGAGTATAATCATTTGAGGTGGTGAGTGGGGTAGCTCTTTCTAGTATTTCTGCAAAAGAATGTTTAGAGCGTCTTTTGAAGGATCGCTACAGATTCTTCGGGCTCTGTTTGTACACGGGCCATGATTATACATGACATGAACTCTCCCCACAATAGCGTCACTTTTCAACAATCCCAATGCAAGAGTTATCCTCATGGTTCATTGTCACATCGATTCTTATTGCTAAAATGACACATTTTCTTGTATTTAGTCCAGTGCGACAATGCATGACGCGTGGTATGAACAGCCGAACAGGCGAACGATCCGTTTCGAAGAAGATGTAATTAAGCGCAAAGCAGTCCCGCCAATACGAGTTTGTAGGGACACACAATGTCGTCCCATCTAGTGCGATCGCCTTTCAAAACTTTCACTCACTGAAGCGAAGTCATTCCCGTGATTCAGTAGATCCACGCATAACAAACGCGAATCGGTGATCACACCATCGATTTTAATGTTGTGAGCGGACACGTAGACGCGGTATTCATTCATAAAACATTGGTCGCCACTAATGTCATTTGCTTGCTTGAGACAGAATACTACAGAACACTAGACTGCAATAAGAACGAGTCAGTATCGTGGCTTAGTTGAACGAAATGCGCCGTTTCCAAAATATATTTAATCACATTCAATGTGTCCAAAAAATTAGCATGGATGGGTCCAAAATTAATAAAATCTATGACGTAAAGAAATATCAACGTCATGTTTCTGCCAATTAATAAAAACCCCATTGACAGTTTTTCTCCAATGGTAGTAGTTTTTGAACAGATCAATTGCAAAAAAAACAGACAAGTACAAATTTTTCAACGTGGACGAAAAGCAAGGGGTGAGTCGCTTAGCACAAATCGAATTGTGCTCACAAACAAACAGCGTGGTAGCTTGTGCCGCAACGTGCCACGATGTGCCACGTTGTGCCACGGTGTTCAGTGAAACAAATGCAATGGTTGCTATGATTATTTAACTACACTTTGTTGACAGTTTTTGAGTTGTCAGAAGTGTGCCTCATTGTGCCACACATTGTGGTAATGAGTGAAATGATCGTGTATTATTGTGAATCGTTATCTTATATCGTGTTATCGTAGGTGATTCAGTGTGTATGGCACATTGTTCTAAGCGACTCACCCCTTGACGAAAAGTCACTTTCTCAAGGAGTCTAAAATTGATTGGTAACCCTATTCTTCACAAGATCCCATCGTATTTAAGAGGCTTTTTCCTCCAATAAGAATCACTTTATTTTAGTTCACTTTATTCAGTATTACTCGTATGAAAACGTTATATTTTTGAAATTTTTACCCAATTATAATAAAAAAGTTTATTGGCAATTTACAATTAATAATAAAACCTGGTGAAATAGATCCACTGGCATCGTTTCCGACTCTAACCGGGCCATACTTTACATGTTTATCTTTTATTTACCCAATCGCATAGTTTTGCCTCGCTTCGCCGATTGCAACGCCTACTCTGTGCTTTTATCATTTCGCATTACTATTCATTGATTCCTATTTACAGGGTTAGAAACGTTCCTCGTCGGCTCACAGCGTCTGTCATTGCATTTTTTGTTTTTTTTTGTTATACATATTTGCACATGTCTTATTTTTACGCGCTCGTCAGTCACTCAATTGATTAGTTTTCGCTACAGTAAAGCGCTGTTAAACTTCGGGGTTTCAGTTTCTATTCAGACTCGAAAATTGCCCGAACTGTCGTCACTCATTTGTGAGCAAATTGGGCTGAAGATTGGCAGTGAAATTGACTTCATGACCTCTGCTACTGCTGCTTGGTGTCCGGTTCAGTGGTAGACTTGAAAGTGAATGAGCCTAAAGGTAGGCTATCATCTGTGTTCGTGCGCTGTTGACTGGCTGGCTCATCGTGTCAGTGAGTGGCATGTACAATTAGTCGGAGAGTTGTGATTTAGGCAAAAATACTGGCCAAAATTCATTACTAATTTATCACAAAGGCTTATAGCCTTTGTCGACAAACTCGCCTTTCAATCTGATATAATTCTTCAGCTTGAAATGTTCGCTAATATGAGGAATGACGATGAGATTTGCCCTGTATTTTTCAAGAGAAAACAATCACTGCTGAGGTATAAGGAACAAAATAATTATAAGTCTCCGGAATTAGTACAGTCGTGATTCGCTGGTTGGGCCACACCTCTGTCCAACTAACGAATTTGATTCGTTAGTTGGACCGACTGACAGATGTCAAAAACTCTCCAAAGGAGATGTTAGTAGTGTAATTGCATCTATTGACATCTCTAATAATTGGCAGATTGATTGTCAAAGTAAATTTAACATAAGATTTTGACATTCAGATGCTTTTTAGTTGGACAATGGTCCAACTAGCGGAGGTCCAACTAAAAAGCGGTCCAGTTAAAAAATGTCCAACCAGCGAATCTCGACTGTATTGAATTATGGTTTTTAGAATCTCATAGGACTCAGAAAAAAACAACGGTTAATCTTAATTATGATCGTATTCCTGAAAGTTACGTCAACACAAGAAAAATGTCAGCGTTTCAACAACAAATATTTTCCGAAGGTGAGATGGCACTTGAGAAACGATTTCTCCGGCAAAGTGTGAATCACGCCACTTCCATATCAATTAGAAGCATATTATAAATGCTTAGTCTGTTCTAACTGCCAATTAACTACTACCGGCGACCGCTGGACACAATCGGTTCTTTACGGTCCATTTCCTTTGCCATTTTTGGTTCTCCGTCAGAAAATGAAGCTTGCTAGAGCTCCGGCTGTGGTAGTGGCGTTTCGCACGGAACTCAAGCGTTGGAAGAGTATGGAGTGATCGATGCTAGACACTTATTGATGTTTTATTCAATTTCCAATTTTTGGCCCGTGAATCTGTGAAAAAAAAAAAATGAAACGACAAATCTTAATTTTTATATAATACGAAAAGTAAGATCGCTCTTTTTAAACTACCGTTCTCTCCTTGATTCCAGTATTTTTCTTGTTTGAGTGCAAATACTCAATGTAAACTATTTATTTTCCTCCAAATGACACATCAAAACAGGTCAGTGCCCATAACAACTGCATAGAACTATTATTGAAATCCGATCTGAACTCATTTCCACCAGCCTGCTGTGATAGCAATCATCACGATCTGTCAAACCATGGAAGGGACATTTTTCTTCCACCAGACGTGACCGTCGTTCGATCTAAATAGTGCAAAAAATTCTTCAACTAACAGCATTTTTCTCTCATTCCTTCCACAGATTACGAAACATGGTTCCATTCTGAGCACGTGTGACCGAGGTGCACCCCGAAACAAGTGAAAACAAACAAAACAATAACAGCAAAAAATAAACGAACGAACTGAAAAAAATCTAGGTGCGAAATCGTCGTCGGAATTAACCAGTGACCCACAAAAAGACATGAGTGAACCGAAAAACCTGGTGCCGCCAAATCGAACAACGCCGGGTGCGTCGCGCAGGGCAAAGCGTGGTGCCGGCGATGCTATCGTGACGACGTCGAAGGCGACGCCGGCACCCAACAGCAGCGGCGGCAGCAACAATAACAACAATGCTGGCAAAACTATTGTCGCCGAGCAAAAGTTTGAAGGACTCACGCTTGAAGGCGTCAGCCAGAATTTGGTAAGTCACGATCTTTCCATTTGAGTGTTTAGTCTGCAAAGTGCTGTAGGAATGTTTGATTATTGTTTATTGTTACCTGTACCTTAATGTGTTTAACCTGTCCAGATTCGACTGCTGATAGTTGTTGTTGGATTATGTTTGCTGAGCGTTTTATTTTTCATTTTCAGTCTAATTGAGTTATGCAGCAATTTCCGTTTCAGAGCAGTATTTCTAAAGTTTGACAAGATCACGACTCGTGCATGCATATATGTAGATGAGCACAGCTGGGAACATTAATTGCGATGACGAACCATCTTTTCCCGTGCACCTACGCGTAGTAGGTTCATTGATGTAAAACACGTCCGACACGGTTAATGTGCGATCCTCCCGCAGCAGGTTGCTTCAGAGTGTAGCGGCAATAACCAGCTTTCAAATTCGCCATACAGCGATTCTGTGAGAAACCCCTCTAAGAACAACAGCCGGCATCATCTGCACTGACTGGCGCGGCCTACTACTACTACCGTTGATCAGATTGCCGCAAGAACGCCCGATCTCATAAATCGGCGCAAATACTGTCCAACATCACCCCCACGGTACATGTACATATGTGTGTGTGTCTGTATAGTATTCACCCGAGCAGCAATGCACCCGGTTATGTAACAATTCGTGGCTAGTTTTGTTGAGCAGGGCCAACTATGCATATACTATAACTTCGTTTAGGTTATGTTAGGTTAGGACAGCTCATTAAAACGTGAACGTGCTACTCTTCCCGCTGTCTCTATACTCTTGCTCTCTCTCTCATCAAGGTTGCAGAATCGCCGGTTGCTACTCGAACGAACGAACAAATACCGAAACCGAAATCAGCTGCATATACATTTCATGCATTTCGTCCGACTGCGCGGTTTGGTTGATGCCGGTAGACGCGATGGTATTATAGCAATTGGCAATAAACGGACATCAAGTAGCCCTTTTATTGGCCGGTCTGGTCGTTATGGTGAATATTTCGCGCGGCCCATCAAATAGCACCCCCGCCGGCTACTATGTTTGTGTTTAGCTCGTGGTACTGCACCGAACCGAACGACGACGGATGGATGCTATTGGGAAATGGTTAGTGCATACCTAGGGGTTTTGGTTGTTGCGTGTCAAAGACTTATCTCGTGAGTGTCTTGAACTAAAGTGGCCTCTTAATATGTGGACGATTGGTCAACATTATACCTTCGAGAGTGCTCTGTGGCGGATTGCGAATGGAATTGGTCAATATTATCGTATATACTGTATGTAATTTAACGCTTTATTTCATAGTACACTGAAACGCGAGAATCTACCTCATTAAAGACGCTGAATTTCCGTAAAAAGACTATTTTAATTTCTCGAAATAAACAAAAACGAGTGCGATCCGATTCTAAGACAAAATTTAAATTCTGAAAAATGTAAAACGTGATCTTATTCAACATACAGATTTATTACGATAACTTTAACACAACACAGATTTTATAGAACGTTTTTGTCAGACGGTGACATTTGCTGAAGGCGCTAGTTCTTTAACAAATTATTGCAAAACGAAGCATAACAATTTTTATATTCGAACACATTCGAATTTGTTGTTTTGATTTTGAATAGACAATATTGTATTCCGCTAATTTTTAATTTCCTGATCGCGCATCAATTATCTAAATTTATTCATTGAGTACCGACAAATACAAATGTTGTTATTAGAATAATACTAATAGTCAACAAAATCATCTGGCAACTCTGCTCACTTGCCTCGCTCATCTGCATGCGACTGTGCAGAGTGCACAAACACACACTCAGTCACTCAATCGCTGTGCGCGCTTCGCCAACGATGTTTTTCGCTTAGTTCATCAGCGACCGCGTTACGGTTCGGGTTCGGTAATTTTTTGTGAAGACGCAGTCCTCCAGCGCGACCGGTTTTCTGAAAAAAAGTTTCGTAGATCAGTTATCACAGTTTGGCATGTTTTCTTTTTCATTCGGAAAACGAGCTCGATTAGTGCGTTACCCTCGTCGCGGATTCAGTATCCTACCGGAATACCGCAGTGCAGTGAAAGAAGTGCTGCTTCCCTTTGCAGTGGATAATGAGTGATGAAAAAAAATCTGGCGGTTCTTTGCCCAAAAAGCAGAGTAAAGTGTTGTGTTTAAAAGAAGTTTTTAGGTTGGCGAAATATCGGCGTAGAAAACGCCATTTTGGACGCGCGACACGTTCAATCGTGATCATGCGCGGGGCTGTCTGTTGCTCTGTTGCTTTCGGAAGCGGAGCGAGCTGTGCAGCAAAAATGAAATGGAAATAATAGCACGGTGGCAGCATTCGGTTGACGCTGCCGCTCATGAGTGTGTCAGCGCAGTAGGCTGTGTCGTTGAAGGTGGAGGAAATTAAAAGTGTTTGTTTTCGATCTTGTCCACTGTGTATGTATAGTGAAATTGGGTAGATAATGCAAAAATAGTGGTGAAGTTTAAAAAAGCTTATTTTAAAGCAGAGTATGGAATAGTGTTTGTGCTCGCTTCGTTGTGGAAAAGAAAATTTGTGAGAATCGGTGTTCGAACGAGCTGGATACGGTTGATCGAAGTAAGTCATATTTTACAAAACTAGATCAATTTTGAATGGTTGAGATTTTTTGAAATGACATCGCAGCTGCGGTACGCACAATTTTTATTCCAACTGACGCTTCAGAACAAGTCAAACTGATGTTTTACACTTCTCATTACTTTTTCCAAAGCGTTCTATGCGCCCTGTGATTCATTTCTCCGCCTTACACGACGGAGCGGAAAGGGATATCATCGAATTTAATGACAATATCCTTGAGTTTAATCTGCACACAGAAGACAAATTGATTTGGATAGCTACTATATCACAAAGAGTTGATCGGAATTAGTCGGCGATGAATTTGTATATATGTTGATGTTTTATGGTCCGCATTTTATAAATGTCCATGTAAAAAGTAAGCGATCTCTACGAGTCCATGGTACTTAAGGGGAGCTTATTCTTCTGAGTAAGCTAAAAAACCCCTACATAATTTTGAATACTTCTACTTTACTATCGCTATAAGAAATATGCGTCTTCACTGATTGGCGATATCCTGACAGTTTAGCTGTTATATAACGTTGGTCCAATGAAGACCATTGCGTTATTGTGAAAAATTTTAGGGGAATACTAACCAAGAAATTTCAATACTGAAAAATCTGTATCGACCGATCCAAAAATTTTAAATTTGAGAAACTCAAAACCGACCCGAATCTGGCCTTTTTGAAATTAGAACTTTTTTTCTTATATTTGAATCTTAAATTTCTTAAATAGCAAAACTCGAACGAAACTTCAAAATTATAAAAATCTCAACACGACTTGAGCTCAAAATTTTTAAATTTAAGAAGCCCAAGAATGTTTAAGTAGGTATTCGACCCGAGCCCAAAGATTTTTTTTTGGAAAATTCGAACCTAAAAATTCAAAATTTCAAAAACCCTTATTTCCAATTATTAAAATCTTCCTGAACTCGAAAGTTTCGTATGCACTAAATCCGAGCCTGATGGCATTTATGAATTAAACCACGCACCCGAGAGGTCGGTACATATACTTTGCTATTTTTGCTTCTTTAATTTCTTCAAAGGAAATGATACTTCTGAAGAAAGTTTATGGTGCCTAGCGATGTATGACATACATGTCCTACACGGATCCTCAGCAACATTGGTAATGTATGTCGACAAACAAACAACTCGCCTCCAACTACATTTGATTCGGGTAATTGGTGACTTGCAGAGCAAACAGGGACTGCCACCAACGGTAATCAGATTAGCGATAAGTAGTCACAACGGGCAAAGTTGTCCCTACCAGAAAAAATCAATCCGAACCTTAACATTTTAAAGTTAACCCTGTTAAATATGCGTCTAAAAATTAAAAAAGTTTGAAGTCCTTTTTTATTTAAAAAAAAATTCCGCTCCTATTCGAAAAATGTTTTATCTGAAATTATCTAACCCACACTCTAACTTCACTCCAGCAGGGAAACGGTAAATTTGAAATATTCAAACTAGAGACTTACCTAGAGAACATAGGACCGTTTGAGAAAAGAAGAATTTGGCGCATGGTGGTTAATTTTGGACCAAAGAATTCAAATTTGAATAAACTGATTCCGAAATTTTTGAACTTGAAACACCCAAAGTTCACCCGGACCCAGCAGTTTAAATTTTTTTTAAACCCTAACTTGAGATCAAAAATGTTAGATTCGAAGAATCCAAGAACGTTATTGTAGGAATCATTGAATCCGACTCGGACCGAACAATATTGAAATTTAAATTTTTAATATTGAAGAGCTCGAACCGGATTTTATTAACCGCTTGGCATTCAGTAACCAAAATTACAAAGGCTAGACCAAAAAGATTCACGTTGTTGTGTCTGACCTGAAGCAATCAAATTCGCTTGCTCTTCACTATAGAATACCGCTCATATATCCCTTCACGAGAGGTGGAGATTCACGGTGTCCTCATCGCATCAAGTTTGATTATCGAAGAAAATATTCTGGAATATGGGGTTGACAATTTCAGGGAGCTCTCGTATCAGTCAATGAGGATAATTGCGTTTAGTATCGTTCAATGGAGGGTTGAAGACATGGATCCCCATCAGACTACTTTCAAGTGATTTTTCATGGTCTGCTCTGTCTAGTTTATATTGACAAATGTCGTCTATCACATTATCTCTCGACATCGTCCGCGTACAAACTGCGCGGGAATAATTCCAAGCGATCTTTAAACGCTCTATGTGCTATTAGGCAGAAATGCTGCTAGGAGCTATGTCAGTGTCACTTGCCTGGAAAAATTCCTATGAAATCGGTCTTCGATTCTGGAGAATGAAAAAGATTGCGAGGAACACGGAAAGGAAACGAAACGCCCGCTTACAAGTACGACTGTAGACCATCAATCGACTAGTAACTCACTTTTAATGGAGCAGAAACTGCCACCATCGATTGTCAAAAGTGTGCTATTGGAGGCAAGCTGAAAGCAACAATGGAAGTCATCGATGTTAACGCCGAGTACAAAGTACCAAAATTGCATTGCACTGTGTCGAGAATCATCAAACTGCTCGAGCGAATATAAATATGGTCAGTTACTAATTTTAGAACCATTCGAACACCATAAAATGATCTCAATAACCTATAAATGCACCGAAATAGGTTTTTTACATGGGATCTACTGCACCATGGCGATGGTGTTGATCCCATTACAGACTATGAAAATACCAATCTGGACCATGAGCATGGTGGTATTATGGGCTAATCGTGTACTCGGATGAACATTATGACCTGAAAGGAACTTTTCATATGCCGGTGAGTTCATACGAGACAACGAATTTTATCCCATAAAAGAATAGATTGAAATTGAACATCAAAACCTCAAAACAATTTAACGTGAAAAAAATAAAATTATTATGAACAAAATATTATGCTGACAAAATCGGGGGCTGGTAAAATTAGAGATTGACAGAATCGGGTCTTCGCTGTATCACAAATAAGAAATTCGGGAAAGGTTTGCTAAAATTTCACTAGGTTTCAAATAAAATTTGACTATATCATGTTCTACTTAGACACAACCATACGCATTTCCTCGCATATTCGATACTCAATTCCTTTTTTTTTGGCCACATGAACACTGCTTGATAACAAAGCAAATATTATTTGGATGTGTTCCAAGTTATTTCAGCTCGATTAGTGACGCCAATGAACGCGTGTTATCTCACATTGCAAATGATTTTGTTGTCAAAACTTGTTGATGAATGAATCAAAGCATACATCTGTTATGTCTTCCGAAATGTTTGTGAACTCCCAATCTTTCATTCCGGTGATATTTTTTGTGATTAATAATCGCTAAATATTTCTGCTACGATTTTGACATTTGAAATTACAGTCGATGTCCGAAAAAAAATCCGGAAATCAGGAAATTACACGGACTGACCTGGAAAACCTGTAATGTTCAGAGAATTTGTAATAAAATTAGGCAAATTTTTCAAACCGGTGTTAAATTATGTTTTACTATATCACTAATAAACAAACAAACAAACTACCGCCTAATGTAGCTACGCCACTACGCTTTACTTCGAGTACTGACCTAAATTAATTAATAACCCCTACGGCTGAGTAAGCCGGGCAAACGAGTGGATAACAGATTTGCTTGGAAGGGGCCGCCGCTTCCGACGGCGGGTCGACGCCCAGCTCGTCCAGTGGATCCTCAGCGGCTTGCCGCCGCTTCGGTTCCTTGGCCTCGGTTATGCGGTTACACCGCATTACGCTGGCTATGTGGTCAACTTTAAAGCAGTTCCGTACTAGTTTTATCGAACATATTTTGCACCTGATACATTCGAAAAAAAAAAATTGGACTATTGGAAATTTCAGTACTATTTTCTGTATAATTGATTGCGACAAGCGATCCAAATATGATATGCTATACCTTAACCCTTAAATGCATGAAACTCATTTTCCTTGGTACTCATTTTTCTGGCTGGATACGATATATACCTCTTGTTAAGGCTTTATGTCACGGAATTCGGTATGTTTCCAAATGGCAACAGTATGCATTTAAGGGTTTAATCGCAAATCAACGTTGAGAAAAGGATATAATTGGCCGATCAATCATATAAAGAATAGCTCATGTTATAAAAAAGGAAAAACACAAAAAAATTAAAATAGTTGTATTTTATAATTTACAATTTTTTTAGTCAAATGCTTGGTAGAATTCAATGTTTGTTTAAGATTAACATATAATAGCATAAGTATAATTAACATATAAGTTAAAATAAGCATAACAAAGTAAAAGTATAAAATAAATATATCTATTGCTTAAGTATTAAAGAAATTGATATGATGTAATCTTCGAGGCTAGTGTTTTCAAATGCTCTCGTGATTTGCCATTTATTGCTTGTAAACAATTTCTTTTGAATGTTGACCGAGCAGCGCGCGAGGTGTTCCAATTTTTTAAAACGTGTTCGAGTATTTCAAGTGGTATATGGCTAATTACTCGAGCAATATTAGCTTCTAATGCTTCAAACTTTTGATTTCACATAACCCCATAGAAAAAAGTCTATAGGTGTGATATCGCCCTATCTAGGCGACAAACTGACAGGTCCACGGTGAGAAATTAAATCTCTCACGCTTAATGCCACTGTTTCATTACTTGTGTGGCACTTGGCGCTGTCTCATTGGGACCAAATGTTGTCAAGATTACTAGCTTCAAGTTCGGACAATAACCAGTCTGTTAACATGCTTTTAAACCAAGACTCTTCCGTAAAATACGCCATGTTGTTGCATACGCCTGACTACAAAGCTGGCACGTGGGGATCTGGGCTTAATGTGTACAAAATATGTTCTGAGCACTGATAACACCTCTTGGTTGTGTTGTAGTAGCCGGATGAAAAGGAATAGGTCGAGCCACCCGCATTCCCGTTCGACTTAGTCGTGCTCTTCCGTTGAATAATGTACTTTTGAGTTGTTTGCGCCTTACTCGAAAATTGGTAAATTTAACTTCATCAGCGACCGCGTTACGGTTCGGGTTCGGTTTTCTAAAAAAAGTTTCGTAGATCAGTTATCACAGTTTGGCAAAAACTAGATCGGGTAGATCGCGACAAAACTGGGAGCAAATGGTTCACGAATACAGATATCGGTATCGAGAGAAATTCCGCCGTCGAAAAATTCTCAGTCAGAAGAAATCGGCTACCACAGGAGAGAAGAATAAAAACGCTGGTGGGGATGAGAAAGCCAAAAAACCAAAGGCTGCCGCTAAGAAACCGGCTGCGAAGAAATGGCGAGAATGCGTCCCACAAAACCTATCCCGTCCTGCCTGACCATTCACTGCAAATAAATCCAAGGTGTCACATATGTATAGTCAGCAAACATTGGTCACGTATCCAGGACAGATTCCTACGTGCCAAAATTCTGTGATCAGCCGCTACACCATGGAAAACCTTGAGCAGAGGCTGCTAAGGAAATTCCATCTGTTACAGGCCCGACCGAAACACAGTCGTCGTATGCTAAACAACAACCGGTTGCTGGCGCTGGCGACCGAGGACCCGGCAGTAACAAACACTAAATAAATAATGATCGTGCCCAGTACCAGTAAACGACTTTCTTGTTTTTTTTCTTCGCTTTAACCAAAAGCGAAGAAAAGAAACAACTATTACATCAAATGCCTCCAAACTAACAACCAACACCACTAATAAATAACAACCAACACCACTAAAAAACGACTCGTAAGAAGAAAGAATCAAACTAGAACTTCCAACAATGAACAGCATGAAAGCAGTACTGATGACGACATGGACCTGAGATAGACGGACTGACCCCCAAGTTGCAGAAGATAACGCAACTAATGCATCATCGTCAAGGAAAGAGGTCTCAACACACAGCAGCAAGCTGCTTTAACAAAACCCGACGGACTGGTAGTAACTTAGTATTTTTCTATTTTTACATCTTGTAAAAACATAATAGATCCACTGCTCAGTAGTGCTAACGTATTAAGCTGTGCCAAATAAGTCAGAAGAAAGAAATAGTCTAGAAATAACAAATCACCTTTCAATGTAAATCTGATAATTCCAAGTTGTTTATTGATCAATATATATATACAGGGTGTTTGGTTCATGAGTAAGAATCTCTCGAGGGGCGATTTACTGTCATATTTGGAGCAAAAAATCGTTCTACACATACCATCAAATCTCAACCGTTACAGAGTTATTGAACTTTTTGTGTGTTAAAAACTTAGTTGTCTTAAAATAGCTCTAGCTCAAAAATTATACCTTGTATTTCAAATCTTTTAGATCCGTTGGATAGGTGAGAAAATTTTCCACTGAAAAATGTCCTCAAATGTTTCAGCTAAGGAGGTTAAGTAATCTTTTCACAGTAATTTATTTAAAATTTAACAATTTTGATCGATTTTTTGTTCACTTCGCGAAAATATTAATAGTTAACATCACTATTTTAATAATTCAAATTGTTAGTCTTGAAAAGTTGTATAATTTGTTCTTTGACATGATACACTTATCTTGTCTTATTTTCATCTGTTTTGGTTATTGAACTTGGATATTTTTATCTCATATTCACTAATACTAGCTCTTATTGAAAAAGTATGGCACTTATTGAACCTTTTCTTATTTTTATTCGAAAGCCAGGAAAATTTGGCAGAGAAAAATGTATTAATACCTTTCAGTTAAGTGAATTTAGTATTCTTTTAAAGGTTCATTAGTTTAAAGTTAGTGTTATTATTAGCATTTTCGTTATTTTCTTAAAATAGTAAATAATAAACTTCACCATAATTATCGTAGAATCAATGCATCTCAGCAATTTCTACAATTCTTCCTTTGACTCCATTCAATTATCTCTTTTAGTTTCGAAGTAAAATCATTTTTATCTTCTCGTTTCATATGCAAAAACAACGATTTCGAACCCACTGCATTTGTGATAAGGTCATGCTGTGTTAACTATTAAATTGCAACGAAATGAAAAGCGATAGGGATAAAGTTTCAAATAACAAGTTGTAGAGAATATTAAGGGGCACCAAATGAACAATAGTGACGATAAATTTAGTTGATTAATAATTAGAATAATTACAAAAATCACCAAAAAACGTAAATTTTGAGTTATTTTACTAGTACAAAGTCATGTAGTACACTTAACTAAAATATATCTGTACATAAATCGAAACGAATTTTTCTCAGCTTTCCAATGAATCGCTGATAATAGCGATATTAAGCATATTTTTTAGATTAGAGTCTTTTAAGAACTTGCAAGTCAATTACAGGAAAAGTTTAGAAGTCAAATTACAAGGAAACGAGAAGAGATAGGAATATTATGTTGAAGAACAAATTATGAATCGTCCTCAAACCTAACTTTTGGATAATAGATATTGCTACAATCATAATTCATTATTTTGAGAAAATTAACAAAAACCTCATCAAAAACACTAACTTTTAATTACTTTACAACTAAAAGGTAATTAAAACTAATTATCTGAAAGACATGAGAAAATTATTCAACAGAAAATTTTCTCACCTTTCCAATGGCACTAAAAGATTAAAAATACGAGGTATACTTTTTGAGTTAGAGGTGTTTTAAGATAAACAAGTTTTTTATACAAAAAGTTCAATAACTCTGTAACGGTTGAGATTTGATGGTATGTGTAGAACGATTTTTTGCTCCAAATATGACAGTAAATCACCCCTCGAGAGATTCTTACTCATGAACCAAACACCCTGTATATATATATATATATATATATATATATATATATATATATATATATATATATATATATATATATATATATATATATATATATATATATATATATATATATATATATATATATATATATATATATATATATATATATATATATATATATATATATATATATATATATATATATATATATATATATATATATATATATATATATATATATATATATATATATATATATTGTAGTAGGAAACGGAAGGAATGTTAGTTCGACATTTGTTATTGCTAGAAATCGTATATATCACTGTGCACTCCACAAGTGTCATGGGAGGAGGAAACGTGCTAGCAGGAATGGAGCTTCGATAAAAAATTGTTCCGGAATTAGCGCGCGATATAAGGTTGAGTAATCTCTGGGCCACCAGGAGACTCAATAAATAGTTAAAAAGACTTTTTAGGAATATCATCACGGTAAATAGCGAAAAAATATCAAGAGATATACTTATAATTGATTTTTTTTTCGAATATGTTTTATAGAAGAAAAACTAGTAGAAGAAAAAGAACAAATCAATCTCGAACAAATTAAGCGAGACTAATGAACAAACTGAAGCTACAACAGAAAAATTAACAATGTAATTCTTAAAGAGAATATGAAATAATTTTGAGCGGCCCATAATAAGCATTCACTGTACCGCAAGCTTTACTTTGTATGTCGGATACATTAGGAAACTCATGTACGCGTCGTTTGTACCCCATCTCTGTTAGCACGTGGCCACAGATTTCACCAGACCGTTACACTTCCGCTGGAAGCGTAACCGCAACCCCCCACCTACAGTCAAAATGTATGCACTGACAGCGGTTAGGGCTAGAACCCGACTTTAATCCGCTTCCGACAACCAACAGATAAAAAATTCCACGAAATATCGTTTTAAAAACTTGACACTAATTGTAAATGTAGTAATACTAGATAAAGCTGCTCATGAAATAAAGAAGGATAAATAACAAAAAAATTAAATTAGTTTTTGTGCTCCAAAGCTTGTGGCTGTGGTCCACTAGGAGGTTAGTAACAGTCTATTATCTTTCTCATGACAAAAAAAAATTATTTCACCAAGAATTGATCCACTGAATTTCAGATCCCATCTCGTAAGAGGCAACTGAAAACTGGAGGTCTCGAGTCGAAGTGTTTCTCTATGCCGAGTCGCACATTGAGTGTCGTGAATATTATCCTTGCTATCCTTGCGACGTTTGTTTCTTCACAAATCGTGGGATTCAAATGATGGTCATGTCATTAATGCCCATTTTGGGGATTCGCTGTAAGCCAACGTGTTTGGTATGGTCTAGTTGCTTTGTACACTAAGTGCCGGTGATGAAATGTGCAGTGGTCTGATCGACCATGGTTCGAGTAGCAGGAGTAGCATAAACGTACACCAACTATGCATGCATTCCGCCTTTTTCAGGGAGGAAAAGCTTCCATAGGTTCAAGAATCGTATTTCCACGAAGAAAAGTTCTATATTGGAAATCTACTTAACCCCGTCTTACAACAAAATGGCGGGACAAATCCACGTGAAATGCCTCGTGCATGTAAATTTGTGTATAGTGCTATTGACGCATATCTTCTATCCGACCAAACAACTCGTGATATTTGTGCTGTCACAGCCAATACAGGGGATACGTCTATTGTTGGGTATACTTGCCGCATTGCCTTGTGATTATTTCAAAAGGGTTGTGTCATACTGTGACAGAAATGGGTTTCCACCCATGATCGGCAGTGATGCAAATACCCACAACATAATTTGGGGAAGCTCAGATATCAATTTGAATTTATGGACTAGTTAAGCAGCATAAATTTGCACATACTTAATGTAGGAAATCACTCAACATTTGCCCGGTCCGGTAGAGAAGAGGTGTTAGATGTAACTCTCTGATCTGACAGTATTACGCATGAGTTGGCAAAATGGCTCGTACCAGACTTCATCTCGTCGTTTTCGGATAATAAGTACATCGTCTTTGATCATTTAAACGTATAGATGTAGCAAACACTTGCGGTTGTAAATTTTAAATCTCTTTGATTAAACCGTTGATGCGTGTAGATCCTTTTTGGATTTTCGGGGAATCGAAAATTGAGTCCCTTCCCACAACATCACGTGTGAATACTGACGGTTGCGAGAAGCCATTAAAAATGGGTAAAATTTTGATAAAAATCACCCTTCAGCAATGTTTCGGCTCATGGTATAGAGTCTTCGAGTCTCAATACTTGTCGAGCTGGAGAAAGGCCACTATTCGATGGCGCTGAAGAATGATCTTCACGGGTGGCTCTTTTCAATCCCTCTTAACTCATTCATCCCCAGGTTCATTGGGTTTGGTTTAAGGTATGGTATTGTTTGGTTTCTCTCCGGATAACGAACCAACCTGTACCTGGCTGAAACAGCAATTGGATGAGATAAGAGGGAAGGCAGGGAATTTCCGTTTCATTTTCGAACCATATAACCCTCGCCAGCAAAAAGATATTTACATTCCGTGAAATCTTTAGGAATGTTTGAATAGTACTGAATTTGATGTAGCTAGATTTTTCATAACCCTGGTTCGTAGGCAGTTTGCTGGGAAACCCTGAGAACCAAGAACTGCAGTATTTTTGTCGTATCGACAATCGTTCTCTGGAATTTCTGAAAAAACGGTAAAACCTGAACTATGGCCTCCAAAAAGACACAGCGAAAGTTTATAAACCTAAATCGGTTTAAGCCGAATTTGAATGACAATTCTTTATCAGGAGCGTAATCGTTCTGTTATTTTAATATCCCCTCTGGGGTGTTATATCCGCTCATCGAGAAGTGTCTAGTTCGAGCTAGTTGCTATAGAAATATAGTATTCCTAGTTAAAGCTGCTCATGAAATAAAGAAGGATAAGTAAAAAAAATGAAATTAGTTTTTATGCACCAAAGTCATTGCAATACTAAGACATTCGTCTAAAACAGGATCGAATAATTATCTAAAACTTAGAAGTCATGGATACTCCGAAGTAAACATCTGAAAATGACAGTAGTTTCTTTCCCTCTTAGTAATTGTTTGGTTTAATATCCTTAATGGCCTTCGACCTGATGGCTGGACACCGTTCAATATAATGCGTGAAGTTTGAGGATCCGTTACTAAGAATCAGTGCCATCCGGTGAACTAGATCCCGGTTTAATAATAAAACATATGACATAAAACACAGTGTGCCATGACTTGCTAGTCCGTGCTAAAATTCAAACCACTAAACTGAACAAAACGGTCACACGAAACTTGATTGGAAGCGTAAATAGCTCACGATTTTCGTTTTCAATTTAGGTTGAGCTTTGGTCTTTTGGCATTATTACCATGCACTTTACACTTTTTGCTTTTTTGTAGCGAAAAAAATGACGACTACCGCCGTCACGTCTTTAAATGTTTCCCCCCGCATCGCTAACAATAACAATTCTATTCGCGGCTGGATACCTCCACTGTCAGAATCATCGCGGAGCCGGTTCATTAGTGTGTACAGTGCACTTAAGCCGTTCGCGCAATTAGAACTGGTGCTACTGATGATGACGGCACGCCGCCGCTACGCCGCACCGTGAATGGCTATCGTGTGAACATTCCGGTGACCTTAAAACTTCGTGAGCTCCGGGAGTAAAACCAATCATCGTTCTAGGGTAACTGCGACCAGTACCGGTTTCCTTCTTAAGTAACCTAGTCAAATGGTTCATTTACCCTACTGCTGCGATTTAATTTCCCACCTTGGGGGCCATAAAGCAAGTGATCTTTGCCTCGCGGTGCAGTCGGTAATCAATACGACCGACCGACCAACACCACCCTCTTCACCATCCATTGCATCATTCACGAACAACCGTACCGTAACCACCAGCTAGACTAGCTCTCGGTACAGTTAGGTTCCATTAGTAGTAAACATAGCCGCTCTAGTACTATAGTAGAGTGTGGTATTTACTTTACACTTATCAGTGATTGATTTTCATTGCTGTGCACATTTTTTTTTCTGCGCCGCACAGCGCCGATGCACCGGACGGCGACGACGCACAGTGGCGGGTCTTCAAACAAAAGTCGGGCAAAACCTCAAATTTTACCTAATTTGGCTGAAAATCACAATTTAAGCTAATTTTGAGGTGCTGAGCTCATTTTTGATGTCAAAAGTCGTAAAATATTAAATGCATTTTTCCATACAGTGTCATTGAACCTTTCTTATAACTATGATCCCGTTTTCATGATAGATTTTCCGTTACTGTTCACCAATGTCAGCAATATCATAAAAAATGAAGAATACTACTTTAAATCCATTGTATAACATATTGGTTTACTGTAGATTGTCTAACTATTTTAAACAAAACACCATGCGCCTCCATATCAGCAACAAAGCTTAAAAATCTCCTTAAAACTTTTTGCGCACCTAGGCGCAGAACGAGACCAGGATATTCGAAAAGTAGAGGTTATTTCCCATAAAATGTATACTATGTCACCGTTTCGAAATGATTCCGAAATTTGTACAGAATACATTAGTGAAAAAAGTATTTTTGATCTGACCACATCAAACATATTTAAAATTAAAAGTCATAGTTCCAAGCAAATTTACCAAATGTATTTTATTCACTAACCAAGTTCTTTCGTTCATCTACACAATGAAACTAGTTGTTCTAAAATCGGACGAAAATCAAAAGAGCAACATGCGTTTGAAGTGAACAGAGCAATGGTGGTTTCGGAAATGAAAATCAATAAAAAGTCCGGACTTTGCTACGTTTAAACTCATGTTAAAAATCGTGTTCTTATCCAATGATCATTAAATTTAGAATATACATCATTCAATATATGAGAAATTTAGAAAAAATATAAAATATCAATATTTCAAAAATAAATTTTTGAGGTTTTGGCCAGCCTCCAGCCACTGTGCGACGCGTGGAGTTTCTAGGTCTATGCTTTTACATGCAGTAGGCCGGTGTTGTTCAAACATAGGATCGTGAATTGTGTGCAAGTCTCTCTCGCTGTGTGTAGGAAAAAGGGTGGCGTTGGGAGGCGCTATCCGATCCGGTCGATTTTCCACGGTTAGCTAGTTTGTGGTTTGAGGCACTGTTAAAAATAGTGTAAAATTCTATACAACAAGTTGCATTTTGTCATTAGCTAGTGATGAGAAGAATTCGTAACACAAAAAATCAACTTTTCTAAGGTTCTAAATTAACTCAATAATTATTGATTTTTTTCACTGTGCCCCAGAATGCAACCCGTGAGAACCACCCCTTTCGAATTGGTTCCGAAAGTCACCCAGCCATCATCATCATTAGGTCGGTACTCCACCCTCCGCTCGATCACTGATGGCACGCGAGAGGGTAAGCGAGAGAGAGCACTAGAGCAAGCAGGAGAGCGTGAGTTGGTAACTTTAACTTTTTCCAGCAACTAGAAGAGCCTATAAGCGGACCCTACACGAGCAGAAATATTGACAATAAATCATTTATTGATTAATATATTGATGGTGTAAGGTCATCTTGAAAATATTGATTCTGTAGAATTTAAATGGGATTGATGGATTGAAGCAGTCTTGTCAATATATTTATTGACAATATTTCTGTCTCGTGTAGGGTCCGCTATAGGTCAACACGTACACACGACCACCGTGCCTCCTCGATTGCCCCTTCGATCACCGACGCGCGATGATAGGCTCCCCCAGTAGTAGTTTAGTTGCGCTTTAGTCGCTGTACTTTAGACGAAGAGAGAGAGAAACAAAAATGGCAAAATACTAAGCCGATCTAAACGAGAACGACGTCAAGAAAACCGGGCTGCTGATCGTCGTCGCACTAGCTTCTCACACCCCCAGCGTGCGGTCGGTCGGATGGTTGGTCGTGTTGGGTTGGGTAACGCGAATCAGCCCGAATTTTCGGGTTTAGAAGAGAAACCGTACCGAGTGATAGATAGATAGGTGGTAAACAATCGAAGCAAGCTCTGCACCTAGTCCGGATATTAGTTGACAGAAGAACGTTCTTTTTTTTGCTCGGTTTGGACTGGTTGTTTGAAATCGAATAGACGAATTACGTTTCCGTGGCGACCGTTTGTTGGCGTAGTATTGATTCCGGACCGTGCTAGGAACCAGGAATACCCGACCAACAGATCGTAAGATCGCTGCTGAAAGATACAGGAGGAAAACAAATCAAATTTTTACTAGTGCAGATCAAGTGATTGTTCATCGTGACAAGTAGCTGGTGGGTGCATGTGTGTTTGTGTGAGTGTCAGTGTTTTAATACTGGCGCAGCGGGAAGTAAGTGTTCAGCTGTGTGTATCGTGAAGCGCTCTGTTTGCAAGGTTAACTTTAATAGATGCTGCTGAGCTGTGAAACCTCGGAATGAAATAAACATTGACGATGTTATCATCATCATCGCCGTCGTTGTCGGCATCATTGAGCGAGTTGAATTGCGATGAAAATGGTTGATAATGGTCGGTTAGTGTTTGATCAAGTGCAACGGAAGTGAATTTAAAGTTCAAACGTAACCTTGAAATGGTAACAGAAGGGGAAGAAGATTCTCGCATCAGGTATTTTAGGGGAAAAAATCTTATTCAGCGGAGCCAGTTTGACTAAAATCTAGTATTAAGTACAAAAAAATGATCTCAATGTATTTCAAACGTCAGATATCTCAACTGACCCATATTGATGTCTGAATTTGGAGGAAAAACATCGTCGAATACTTTGACAGGACTAAGCTAGCGCCGGATTGACGCTAGCTCCTTAAAGCGAAAACACACTGTGCTCAGAAACACATAGTTTTTGCAGCTAGCGTTAATCCGTAGTCCTGTCACTAAGTTAATGTCAGCTTCTGATGAGACGAAGTCAAACCGCAAATTCCGTAACGAATTTGGGTGAAACCACTTTTTGCGCGTGAAGGGCACAAAACCTAAAACTTAATTAGTTATGGAATACGTTTCGATTTCGCCTCACCGGAATCCGATACTAACGTCAAATTTTTCTCCTTAGGGAGAAATACATATAACATAGTACATATTGTATTGGCGTTGTTAAGCCGAACCAGATTTCGATTTCACTGGTTCTCATTAGCTTAATCAGAATTCCTTCTCTTGCGGGAGGTATTTGCTCAGGAACTTAAATTGCGTCTCCGATTTTTTCAGCTAGCATCAATCCAGCTCTGGCTTAGCCCAGCTCTAAGTTACTATCGAATTCTGATGAGACGAATACGAAACGAAAATTCCATAACTAAATTAATCATTTACAGTTAAGTTTATCATAATACAACAATCTTTGAATAACCAACTTCGACGAATTTTGAGCAAGACTTTTTAAAATTACATTTAACCGTTTGAAAAGAGTGTAAAATGTTAGATTTTCTCAGTGATATTTAATAAAACAATTTAGAAATGATTATAACTAAATTATTTGTTGTCCTATAACTGTCGAATAAATTTTATAACTGATTTCTATTCGCGTTCCAACTTTACTTTTCGTTGGAAGTGATCGGAAACATTAATCAATTAATCGTGACATCGTTTTGCTTTTGTCATGGATGTCGCCTTCGTAGTAAGTGTGAAATTATTCCCTCCTACAAGGCACAATTTATGGGCTCATCAATATTTAACTAACCATCAGGTAGTGTGTTGTTATACAGTTGACATTTCCTTTTTGTACCCATTTGGTTTAAGTGTGTCGGTCTTAATTGGTTTATCTTGACATAGCAATCTTATTCTGGTTAGCGCCAGTCCAACCAGAACGAGTAGAAATTGTAAATTGGTGGAACTTTTAACTAAGTTTGTTATGGAATTTGCGTTTCGACTTCGTCTCATCCGAATCCGACCCTAACTTAGTGACAGGATTGAGCTAGCGCTGGATTGACGCTAGCTCGAAGAAAAAACGAACACTATTTGTGTTTCTGAGTAAACCCTTAGTCCTTAGTCGCAAGAATAGTGTTTTCGAGTTTTCTTTGAGCTACCGTCAATCCGGTGTTAGCTTAGTCCTGACACTATGTTAGTGTCGGATTTTGATGAGACGAAGCTGAAACTCAAATTCCATACCTAATTTAGTTATAGGTTTGGGAACTTTTAATATTTTTTTTCTGTATGTCAGAATTAGTATATATTCACAAGAGTAGATTATCCACCTCTGGTGACTCTTTAACCTGGATGTTTTTTTTCTGACCCGAAGATAGACTTCAAAAGAAACTCTGAAACCAGACAAAATTTCGAATCAAGGCCATTTCTCGATAAACTTTCGCAACACTTTCGTCACTGTTCTTTGCATAATGAGTTAAAAACAGTAATGTATGCTCTTTGGAATTTCTCCTGTAACCCGTGAGTGTAACAATTTAGCACAAGGTGGATAAGAGTTCTGTTTTGCCGGCTAAGAATTCAAAAGCACCAGCCATTATCGCTGTGGAGAATAAGTCGAACAAGCATTGCACTCCATAGCTAAACTCAAAAGAGAATGAAGCAGGTAGAACAACGGTATCGCATGGGAGGCACATTGCGGTGTCGGAATTTTTGTGGGGACAAAGAATTTGACGATTCGTCGCTAGTTGAAATTTGTGGAATGCAGTTGAAGTTGAAGTTTGTGGAATGCAGATTAAAGCAGGGCGGACGAGCAGGATCGCAAAGAAAACTTGTGAGGTGGGGGGGGGGTACAATGTACACCCGTACACCCCGATATCAACTCCGCTAGCGAATGACGGATCCCAATAGTAGCATGTCTGTAATAACATACGTACATGGAACTATTGAGATCCAGAGCTACAGGTCCAAAGCCCTGGTAAAGGAGGATGGTTGTGATGATCCGGGCCGAGATCACCACGTAAAGCAAGGTAGGGCATAACCCCAATTCCAAGGCGTGAAGCGACCCGTGCCGAGGGATGAGTGATCGAGGGGGTGAAAAAGATGCTCGATCGTTAACGGAGCCTGTGGGGTACCTGGGCAACCCCCACAGTAAGCGTCCCTTACCACGCTAATGCGGAGCTCTGGCGTGGCGGACATATATTTCTCGCGCTACTCGTGGGACTATACATGGAGGCAAATAAAAATAAAAATAAACAGACGGAGGTGCCAAACCCCTTCGCAAGAGGTGGTTTGGCGAGGTCTCCCCCCCGTGGGGAGAGTAGTGGAGCGATGAGTGCTACACCCGAAAGCACCAGTGACCCCCCAGCAGCGGTAGGCAATACCCCTACCAATGCATCGGAGGGGCCAATAGCTGCGATGCGCAAAGTAGCGAAGCAACTCGATGCTATAATCGACTTCGCTAGCGCAAAGCAGAACATAGCCAAGGAGTTGAAGTTGAGCCTTCTGGAGCTCCGGAAAGCTGTTCGTGTCGCAAGACAGGAACAGCAGGCATATGTTGAGAGGGTGGAATGTCGGGAGAGGCCCGACAGAGAAACCCAGACAGTGGCCTCCAATAGGGAGGAAAGAGAGAAGGTCAATAGAGGTTCACAGACAGTGGCCTTTACCTTCTACGGAGCAGCCACGTCGATCGGAGCGGCGACCGAGTTCCCCTCGAAGGGAAAAGGAAAGGGCAATCGCAAGACGGCATCGAATGCGAAGCGCCCTAGGAAGTCGCCAGGAGAGGGTGCCAAAACCGACACCACTCGGCGTGCAATCGTCAAGGTCAAACGCCGCCTGGGTGAGGTAAGCGAGGGCGAGAGTGACCTCGCTGTGGAGAGCGATGGTACCAGCAACCCGACACGACCGGGGCAGGGGGGCTCAAACCCCTGGACGCTGGTTACCAAGAAAAAGCCGGCACCGAAACCGGAGGTACCGCGGCCTGCGAGGAAGGCCAAGGACAGAGGCGAAGCCTTGTGGTTAAAAACCGACAAGGACAAATACGCCGATGTCCTTAAATCGATGAAGGCGGCCGAAAGTCTCTCGGCCCTTGGGCAGGATGTGCGTAGCGTAAGACGCACCAATACGGGAGAGATGCTCCTGGTGCTGAAGCGAGGCGCACGATCAAGTGCAGTATATAAGGCCTTGGCCCAAGAGGTCCTTGGTGAGGGCGCCCAAATCAGGTCGCTAGGTGCGGAAACAACTCTCCAGTGCAAGCACTTGGACAAGTTCGCGACCGCAGAAGACGTCGTCGCAGCCGTCAAGGAGCAATGCGGCGTCACAATCGAGCGGGCCTCTGTGCGATTGAGGGACGGACCCTCTGGCACCCAGGTAGCCTACCTCAGGCTACTGAATGCGGATGCCAAAAAGGTAACCGAGAAAGGGAAGCTGAAGATCGGCTGGTCGGTATGCCCTATTAGTATACCCCAGCCGCCTTCAGTGGACAGGTGCTATCGGTGCCTAGAATCCGGCCATAAAGCTTACGAATGCAAAGGCCTAGACAGGAGCAAGCTATGTCGTCGATGCGGCGAGGAGGGGCATAAAGAGCGGGGGTGCACTAAGGCATATAAGTGCCTTATCTGCACCGCTAAGAAGCAAGCCCATAAACATGCTATGGGCGGACCTTCGTGTCCCTTCGGCGAGGTAAATAAGAAGAAGCCGTGAGAGTCACACAGCTAAATCTTAACCATTGTGCAGCAGCCCAACAGCTGCTGTGGCAGACGGTCTCGGAGTCGAGGACAGATGTCGCCCTCTTATCAGACCCGTACAGCATCCCTGCCGGCAACGGCAATTGGGTGTCGGACGGGTCTGGAATGGTGGCAATCTGTACAACGGGAAGGTTCCCGGTTCAAGAGGTAATACACCCCTCCGCCGAGGGTGTGGCGATTGCCAAGATCAATGGTGTGTTCTATTGCAGCTGCTACGCCCCACCAAGGTGGCCAATAGAACAGTTCTACCAGATGATCGACAGGCTCTCGTCGGACCTCGTGGGCCGGAAACCGGTAGTAATAGCGGGAGACTTCAACGCTTGGGCAGTGGAGTGGGGCAGCCGCTGTACAAATAGCAGGGGTCAAGCGCTAATGGAAGCGTTTGCGAAACTCGATACTGTGCTAGCTAATGATGGCTCCGCTAGTACATTCCGTAGAAACGGAGTGGAGGCGTGGATTGATTTGACCTTTGCCAGCCCGAGTCTGGCTCCAGGCATGGAATGGAGGGTAGACGAAGGCTACACCCATAGTGATCATTTGGCAATCCGCTTTAAGATCAACTATGGTGTGCAGCATCCGAGGGCGGGAGATCCCTGTCAGGTACGCGGGTGGAAGTCCAATCACTTCGACAGCGAAGCTTTCACCGCGGCCCTGGGACTGGAGGCCAACACCGACAGTCTAAGCGGGGATGCGCTGGTAGCTGTTCTATCACGCGCGTGCGACGCCACTATGCCGAGAAAAACACTGCCAAGAAACGGTAGATGCCCGGTATACTGGTGGAGTGCCGAGATTGCAGCTCTACGGTCAGCCTGTCTCAGAGCTAGACGTAGGATGCAAAGAGCTCGCACCGAGGATGCAAGAGAGAACCGCCGTGAAGTGTTTCGAGCTGCGAAATTAGCCCTTAACAAGGCTATTAAAAGCAGCAAGAGAGCGTGTTTCGACAACCTGTGTGAGAGTGCCAACGCGAATCCGTGGGGTGACGCCTACCGGATTGTGATGGCCAAGACCAAAGGGGGCTCCTCACCCCCAGAACGGTCTCCGGACCGGTTGGCAACGATTATCGAAGTACTCTTCCCGTCTCGAGCCACAAGCCCCTGGCCACCTGCACTACGAGACAGTGCGGGCACGGTCGAAATGGTGGCTCCAGTGACGAATGAAGAACTACTCGCAGTGGCTAAATCCCTAGCAATGAACAAAGCTCCAGGGCCGGATGGAGTTCCAAACAACGCTCTCAAGGCAGCGATCATAGCGAACCCGAACATGTTCAGGCTAGCTATGCAGAGATGCCTTGACGAGTGCCGTTTCCCCGATAGATGGAA
Organism: Topomyia yanbarensis; assembly: GCF_030247195.1. Classification (NCBI taxonomy): domain Eukaryota; kingdom Metazoa; phylum Arthropoda; class Insecta; order Diptera; family Culicidae; genus Topomyia; species Topomyia yanbarensis. The sequence continues at coordinate 206,824,865 of NC_080670.1, read as the reverse complement.
AAGGCAGAAACTGGTGCTGTTGCCGAAGCCCGGGCGCCAGGCGACCCATCGGCGTACAGACCAATCTGTCTGATAGACACGACTGGCAAACTGCTTGAGAGGATCATCCTCAACAGGCTCACCCCGTACGCGGAAGGTACGGACGGTCTGTCAAGCAACCAGTTTGGCTTTCGGAAGGGTAAGTCCACAGTGGACGCTCTCAACTCAGTGATAAATACTGCCGAGATAGCGATCCAACGAAAAAGGCGAGGTATTCGATACTGTGCGTTAGTGACACTTGACGTGAAGAACGCATTCAACAGCGCAAGCTGGGATGCCATCGCGCTCTCGTTACACCGGCTTAGCCTACCGGTGGGTCTGTACAGGATCCTGGAAAGTTACTTCCAAAACCGCGTACTGCTATACGAGACCGATGCCGGTCAGAAAAGGGTTCCGATTACCGCCGGAGTCCCGCAGGGCTCGATCCTAGGCCCGGTGCTATGGAACCTCATGTATGACGGGGTTCTGAGACTGAAGTTCCCTCCTGGGGTCAAGATCGTCGGCTTTGCCGACGACGTAACCTTGGAGGACTACGGGAAGTCAATTCCTGAGGTAGAACTAACCGCAGAACACGCGATTAGCAAGGTGGAGGAATGGATGAGCGCGAGAGGCCTGGAGCTCGCTCATCATAAGACGGAGGTAGTTATCGTCAACAACCGCAAGTCGGTACAACATGCAGTTATCCATGTGGGAGAAGTCGCGATCACTTCACAGCGAAGTCTGAAGTCTCTCGGAGTCATTATAGACGACAAACTGACCTTCGGCAGCCATGTCGACTATACGTGCAAGAGAGCGTCGACTGCTGTTGCGGCACTATCGAGAATGATGTCCAACAGCTCAAAGGTGTGCGCCAGTAGACGTAGGTTACTGGCAGGCGTTGCCGTATCTATCCTCAGGTACGGCGGCCCGTCATGGTCAAGAGCACTGAGGGTAACCAGTTACCTACAGAAACTGGAGAGCACCTACCGCGTGATGTGCCTCAGAGTGATATCTGCCTACCGCACGGTATCACACGATGCATCCTGCGTGATAGCGAGCATGATGCCAGTCGGGCTGGTCATTCGGGAAGATGAGGAGTGCTTTGAGCTACGTGGAAATAGGGGAGCCCGCGAGCGCACCAGGGTGACCTCGGTCGCCAGATGGCAGCGTGAGTGGGACAACTCCTCGAAAGGTAGGTGGACCCACCGGCTGATACCTAGCATATCGAGCTGGGTGGGAAGACCCCATGGGGAAGTTCACTTCCACCTGACACAATTCCTGTCAGGCCATGGCTGTTTCCGTCAGTACCTCCACAGGTTCGGACACGCGGAGGTCCCAGTCTGCCCGGACTGCCCAGGTGTAGATGAAACTGCCGAACACATACTGTTCGTATGTCATCGGTTCGACGTCGAAAGAAGAGCAATGCTTGACGTCTGTGGCTGGGACACAACCCCGGATACCCTTATTCAGCGGATGTGTCAAACGGTGGAGAAGTGGAACGCAGTCTCGGCTGCTACCATCCAGATTGCCAGTAGGCTACAGGTAATCTGGCGAACCGAGCAACAGACGGCGGGCACGGCTAACTAGTGATTGGTTAGTTGGAGCGAAAAAGGCCAAGCGCAAAATAAGAGAGTGAATGGTCTGTTCATGCCGAGGTTGGTTGGCGCAGCGAATGGCAACCGCGTAAGGGGTAAACCCAGCCACCCCGAAGCAAGACAGAAGAGTGAGTGTATAGGCGTATAAGTGGACTGCCTCATGCCAAGACGGGAGGGTCGTAGCGTAGTATGTTGGAACTAAGCTATCGATGCCTCATGGCGTGGCAGAGGAGTGAAAGGGTGAGCATCCAAGTCAGTCTCACACTGCATGTTAAGGGTGAGCATAAAAGTCAGCCTCACAGGTTGGTAGCAAGCAAGGAATGAAAAAGGTGAGCACAAAAGTCAGCCTCGCATGGTATGTCAGAAGTGGGGCCTAAGAAAAATGTCCCACATGGGATGCCAGAGGGAGTGACAAAGGTACAATAGAGTGGCACGATTGAGAGTGAATCAGGTGATAGGGTGAGCACCCAAGTCAGCCTCACATGGATGGGTAGGGCGAGCACAAAAGTAAGCCTAGCAAGGAATGAGTAAGGTGAGCACACAAGTCAGCCTCGCATGGAACGTAAAAGGTGAGCACAAAAGTCAGCCTCATGTGGGAGTGTTTGAGAGTGAATCAAAGTGTGATTGAGAGAGCACCCAAGTAAGCATACAGGATGTATGATCGCGTGAGTGAGAGTGAATGAGTACACTTAGTACAGCCATCCCCCCAGAAGTAATACCGAGAGGTAGTTCCTGGGAGGAATGATGGCGGAGCCCAATGGAGTTTAGTCGGTATTAATGGCTGGTCACCATTCGAGTCCGACACGCCCCCAGTGCACCCCGTGTGGTAGATTGGACCCTACCGTTAGCACGTGTACTGGGCTAGGACATAAAGGTCTTCTCCATTGTAAAAAAAAAAAAAAAAAAAAAAAAACACCCCGATATCAAGCAGCTAGTGGCGAAAATTAAATCTTCCGTAATGTCTGCTGAACGTGAGCAGTAGGCACTTTTGGTGAAATCTGAATCCGAGGAGTCACCGCAATACTCGTATGGAGAAGTGTGAGTAACCCGACAGAGAACCTGAAGGAACAGAAGAGCGAGCTAGAGCCAACCAGCAATTCGAGGAACGCTGGAAAGGTCAGTGGGGCTGGTGCATCGTGCAAAGTCAACAGGCGAAGCGGAAGAAAAACGGCGGCAGGAGGATAAAAAAAGAGAACGAACAGGAGAAGAAAGAAAAACTACAGGCTTCTCGGGAGAGGTACAAAGGCGATGCACTGATCGATAAAATATCGTACGCGGTTCTTCTCAAGAGAAAGAAAGGACCCCGAGCTGAAGGCGTACGTGAGATCTCTGCCGCGCTAGGGATTGAACGAGATCACGACCGTGGTAGAACCGAGGGGTGAACTGATTATACTGATTAAGCACGCTAGTACACGCGACATACAAACGCTGACGCGATCAAACACGTTAACATACAAATCGTGATAATCCACGTGACGTCGCAAACATTAAAGCGTCTCGGTGATTTGATGAACGTTTTAACAATAATAAATTTAAAAAACCCGGTCTCATGCGCGAACATACAAGCGCTCGTTCCCACGCGATCGTAAAATCTCCGCACCTTCACTTCTGAACCGTACATTGAATATCACGATCAAAATCATGGCCAGTTGCGATTAAGTAGTGTTTTGGTAGGGTTACATTTCCAGTCTCGTCTGCAATTGTAGTGAGTGATTCTAACAGGGAGCCTTTTGGAAAATCCTACTATACAGCTTTTGTTAGAGCATTCAAAAAAAGAGCTTATCGGCAGCAAATTTATTTACGGTTTCATGATGATCACTAAAAATATCTGCATAATGACACCATGAAACATTGTTTACAACTTTTTGAAGATTTGTTTTTGCTTTTTTATTTAAGTAGGGTAACCCGCGGCTATTCTGACCTATCTAAGCATATCGCTCTTTTAGGTGGATGTGATGTAAAAGAATTTATCAGTCAATGGTCCTAATTGTTAGTTTGAAACCTCACCTACATTTTGGAGCCATAAAAATTTGCACCTCTCCATGGCAGCGCTAGGCGACGATCAGCAAAACTCTACGTTTTTCCATCCTTTTGCAATGTGGTCAGACCGTCAATTTTGTTTAGTTTATTTTACAATGGAATTGTACCTATGAAATCTTTATTGAAGAAATTCCAGAAGATGCAAAAAAAATTACGTTAAAAAAAATTAATCTGGGTAGTTACAGCTATCGATTCGCGCATCATGAATTGTCTTTGCTGTGTGCAATCGTGTGCGCAGCTGCAAGCCGCTGAACGGCGGTTGATGGAATAGGGAGTCCGAATGGCACCGCGTACGCTTATTTCGCAAAAAGTGGTGAGCGTCTTGAAAATATCTGTGTTCACCCAAACAAAAATCATTTAATAAAAGAGGAACCTTAAGCTTTCCCAAACACCTGTTATTTTTTTTCACTTTTATTTCTTACAATAATCCTAGTTTTACCATTATAATGATTTTTGTTTTGAGGATGTCAAAAAAATGGAACACGAATCTCCTTTCTAAAAAAAACTGCAGAATGAGATTCATCCGTCAAAATTAATGTCTCAGAATAGTGCTTCCACGAATATTTACGACAGTCAGAAAGTTTCACGATTTTCTGAGAAATCGAGGGTGTCTGAATTACCTCTACGTTCTTAATAGCGCCAGGTCCCCGTAAGTTATTTTTCAAGCAACGACAACACGGCTATTTTCCAGATACCGATCGAAACATCAACAGGTTGGCGAGAAGATATATTTTACAAATCCTGGTACAGTTTGCTGTGAGGTTTGCCTAAAATTAATACGGCAACATGGGACAGAAACAAGCAGAACTTCCCTGAAGAAGAATTAGGCGAATAGACGAAAAAAAAATTTTAATTGGTAGAATTACGTTCAATCACTAAGTACAATACTTTCCAACTGATAACCGTCACTCTCCCAAGATCGCCACTACCACTATGGTAGATTTAAAACAATTCTAAGCTAAAGTAGAAATATTTTTTTTTATTTCGACGCTGCATTGCACTGCAAGGAGAATTATTAAGATCGTTATTTGTGCGCAAATTCCATTAATCGGATTTCATTTTGCTTTCAATGTAAAGTGTTCATCCGAAATGATGAATTTTTCATTCGCAATGTGTTTACGGTGAAGTGCACGGCAGCAAATTGGTATTTTTTTTCGAGTTGTTTCGCTGTATATTTTGGTGCTCACTTATGGTTATTGTAAATTACGTTGTTTTTCTTCGAAAATTCAGTGGACAGCTAGAAACGCCTAATTTTCGTGCTCATTTATGTATAGATCGTCCAACCTTTTTTTAGCTCTTGAAAGCACAGTTTTCTCTATTCTGGATCTAAACTGGCTTGTCCTTGAACACTTGAACGACTTCCTTCGTATTGAGTAGTCCAATTTGAGGTTAACAGTTCAGCAGGAGTACAGCTAACTGTAACAAGTGCATTGGTTGACATGTTAATGCTTGTTTAAGCCGTAGAATAAATGTCAGAATTTAGTCTAAAATTTTTCCGATGAGATATTATTAAGCAGTCATCTCCTTACGAATTTTTAAGATAAATTAATTCGTGCTAGTTCCATGATTCGACGGTACAACTCGCCTATGGAAAGCAATACATACTATCCAAATTTTCGGCAACTGTTCAGACCATAATGACAACTGCAAATGCTGCATCCAGTACCTCAAGACAATAGAAATGCACCACCACCAGCGAAATAGTAGAGTGGTCAAATATTATTCTGACAACTTCCTAAAAATATACATAACTGAAAGCATTTTTTCTTAAAAAAACGGGTTCTGGTACGCCCCTAGAATATTATAATATGCCTTTTAAACCGCTATTAAAATTCAGAAAAAAAAATAATTGGAATTTCGGGTGTCGACTTTTTCGCATTTCACCGAGGCAAAATTCGTTCATTTATCGTTTTAAATGGAGAACATTTCTCGGTATTTCGACATGAATTTGTGAATAGTGCTATGAAGTGTACGGGAAGATAGATCGTGTAATCGTACCTCGATTGCGTTACCTTCCTAATACACGGGGATCTGGACCCCTACATAGTCACACTCAACAAAGTGTTCCATGTTGTTCCAAATAGTTGTGTTAAACCGTTATTCTGGAATATCTATCAGTACAACATTACGTATGTGATGGAATTGAATGTGAGTCTCTTGGTTCAAAAAATTTTCTGTTCAGCATTTTCGTATGCCGTATGCCGAGTATCGTCCCGGTCAAGTCTAATAATATTAATTTATACGGAGAACAGGTCCACTCATTTCGATGCATAAGATCCTCATCCTTTCGTTTATCTACTTTTGTTTTAACTCTTTGTATATCTGGGTAAGATTAAAAGCTAACTGAGCTAGTGGCCATGTGAAAAACTGTTTAAAACAAGATCGAATTCTTTCTTACTGCAAAAATATCAATATCCATTGTAACCATTGTCATCTGTTCCAGGGCTACTACGTTTCGAATGAAGACCACAATTAGAACCCGTAAGAGCACCAACATTGATCACATGCATTAAAATGAAAGTTAGTCGAAATCCTATCGGAAGCATGAGGAAAATGGCGAATGAAACAAATGTATTCGAAAAACCGGATAGAAGGATTATACAATACGATCTTAATACGACTTGAAAAACGAACCGTTCGTCTTCTTGTTTTCGGATGAGGCACTACTTACCATGGACAATGTATCCAATAGAAGCACTGATGTACCGGATAACGTGAGATTCACATACTAAACCAATCATCCAGCTCGTGTGATGCTAGCTTTCAGTAAAACAAACGAGACTTGGTTTTGATTGGAAAAGACAGATACTGAGATATTGGGAGTTGTGAATACTGGTTTAGATAGATATTCTTACTGGAAGGCCCTAGTATGCTTTAGATTGTGTCTAATTTTGACCAAAAAGCAAATATTGTGTATCAGCAAGACGGATCGGCAACCCACATAGTCAAAAGAACCCAATTGTAACTATGAGAAACACAAGCCATGATTCTTGGTTAAAAAATGTGGCCTCCAAGTGCTAGATCATCGAATCTGCAGTTAGATTAAATGATTGGTCAACGGTAGAAATTGTTTTCCTGGAACCGTTCGATTACAACAAACCAACGCCTAAATATCCAATCGACGTAAGTAAAGCTTTAAATGCAGCAGGAGTTGAAAACTATGTCGACATACAAACAATCGGTAAACTTCACTTCAATGTCAATCTGACTAAATTGAACCTAAAGGACTGCATCTCGATGATTTGGTATCTAATGGTTGGACTGAGATCCCAGTGGATTATACGGCGATGATCCAAGTAGTATGTAGCAACATCTAGATCAAAAACGTTGAAAGACTGCAAAAACGGAACAAAGACAGGGAGCTCGAACGTACCCGGAAGGTAAAGAGTACATTCTGCGTATGAAAACTTCCAGTTAGAGTAGAGCAGTATTTATTCCCGGTATGGGCAATGCAGTCAGTGATATTTTGGGCATTAAAACGAAAAATGCAGATGTCGCAGTGAAATCAACAAAAAAATTGAAATTGATTTGAAAGAAACAAGAAAAACTAATAATGATGACGAAAGATAAGTTGTCGTATGGGGTGAATTGACAAAAATTTTGTACACAAAACTGTTTCGAAATACTACAAGATCTGGAAGAGGCTCACAACGAAGAACAATATATAGTCAGAAATTTGCGTAAAACCAGAACAAAACTACAAAATGAGTACGTGAAAGAAGAACTTGACGAATTCATAAATAATTCCCATAAAATCAGTGAATGGGAAAAGACTATGAATGATATCCAGAAATGTTGGAAAATTTTAAATGTCTAAAATGACTAGGCTAATGAAACTACTGACTGGTATACATCTCGAAATTATCAGTATGGAACTAGTGATAAGCACAGCACAGTATTAATGGAAAATGGAAGTTATTAGATAACACAACTGAGTAAGAAACTGATATGAATAAGAATATTCAAATTTTACAAAGCAACCAATCCAATAGAGACAACAGATGACATTTCATTACATTATAATATTCGTGAAAAGAGAAGACATAGTAATTGCAGGCATACAAGAAATGTCGATGAAGACAACATAAATATAGGACAAAAGGATATAACTTGGTAACTTAATGTATAGATGAATGTTTCGGTGCAGTTGGACTACTAATCCGATAGTACGTATATTTTGAAACCGTCCAATTAACTAATTTTCGTCCCGTGAAACTTGTTTCCATGCAATCAAGAAATCTTCTCGACGGCTTCATAAACCACTTTAAGCGCCACTCAGTCAGAAATTAACTAAAACCGCAGCAAGAGAAATCAAAGAACTGTTCAAATACTTGGGAGAAAGTAGATGGAGAGCTGCTCTTAGTTGAAGAATACAATGCTAAGAACCCGCTGTAAGAAAAAGAAACCAGACCATGCGAGAGAACAAAGATGAGTACAGGAGCAGGATAACTCGAAATTGCTTTTGCCGAATAATTGATAAATAACCACCATTCCAAGAATCAACTGCGCGCCTACAGCTATCGATTTGTCAATCGAAACCAAGGTTATTCTTGAGGAGTACAGCAAGAAGAGTTCGGCAGCAACTAATTGAGATCCTAGTGGAAGCACCAGCAGTCGCAGATAAAATAGTAATATACGATGAAACATTTGTGTCAAAGCGGATTTCAAGCAGGTCAAGAGATTTAAATGACTACCGGGAAAGGCAAGATTCAGGATTAGTTTCAGCAGAAAGGATTCTCAAAGTTTCCGAAAAATACTTGGTTTGGCAAGCGATCTGCACATGTATACTGAAAAGCGAAACTTTCAGTAAAGATATTCATGACAAGGAATGTTAGCAGAAACGCTTGTGAATCGTATACCTCCAACAGCGTGCAAATCGCATCATAGGACAAAAACCCTCCAAACTCGTCAGTGTAGCGAACAATATTAGGCAATCATCTGGCGGAACCTCGAAAAAAAAAACTCAGAAAGTAGTTGGAGAAACATGTCAAGACAATTTGGCGTTCGGCTTCAAATAAAGTACGGCGGTACAAAATCTGATGAAAGGTGTGTAATCTAAAGCCCGAAAATTTGCAATGAATTGGATTTATTTACTATGGATTTCGTATTTTATAGTCATAGAACTTCAAAAAGAAATATTGTTTGCGCTTTTATATAATAATCATGTTTGGCCAATACTAACCTACTGTGCTGGATGTAGCTGTCTGTCTGCAGGTAAGGTTGATGTTAATCATCTAAAAACAACACAGCAACAATATGATTATTTTCATATGCACACATTCCTGTGAGTGAAGGACTGCGACTAAAGAAAATACGATTTTCAGAACAATTGTCAAAATTAGAGCTACCTCCCTAATTTGAACATATTCAGTCAATGGAAAAAGCATTTCACCGAATTATTCCCACTTTGTAGAATCTTTTCTAGTCAAAAGTGTAATTTTTATAAATTTATATTATGTGTTTCGACTTCGTCTCCTGAGTAGCGTTGTAGACTGTTTTGGCCGCCAGTTAGACACCATTTCCAACAAATTCATACTACTTATGTGATCACCAGGACAGCCTGTCTCGACTGATGTCTCGGGAAGCACAGAAGTTCAGGTTTGCAGTTGATATATAGTATCTAGCAGGCGGCCAAGACGGTCTGCTTCGTTACTGGTGAGACGAAGTCGAAGCACAAAATCCGACTTTATTTTCGTTCGGTATTGTTAGGTATTCAAGCTCAAATTTGTTGAATGTTAAAGATTACCTCAGACCTAAACTAACAACTAATTTTCGGTCCCACCCTCTACCTCGGAAAGTGTGAATCAACAATCAAACATCATCTCCTGCGCGGCTCTCTAATCGACAGATTCAACAACATTACCATCGCCAGCATGATTGCTATATTTGATGAGTATGCTTGCCAACCTTGGGCGGTAGGTATGTACTTTGGGTACCTAAACACGCATCCTCTGGCAATCACACTCAAATAGAACGCACTTTTATTAGGTTCCCTGCCGCCACGCGTCACTTGATGAGGAGTCCATAAATAGTTTGCTGAGTTGAATTGCCGATGACCAAAATTAACTCAAACTCAAACCGTGTTTACCCGTGTTAACCGCGTCCCTCGATCGTCCGTGGGTCCGTCAGCTGCTGCTGGACGAATGTTGGTTGGGCAATCGGCGTCGTGATCTGCGCAAGGGAACGTGATCCATTCGAGGCAAAGTGCTAAAAATATTTAATTTCGTGTACACATACCATTTGCATTGTGTTTCTTTAGGCTTCTAGTAGGCAGGGCCTGCTTAGACGAAATTGGCCGAAAGTTGATTTTTGACAGTAGTTTCATTCATGGGTGATGGTTTAGCATATATTTGTCAGGTGGAATAATAGATGTATGAAACAAATTCATGCATAGGATTTTGGGTTTCTGCCACCCCTGTAGTTACCTTTTGCGCTAAGAAGTGTAGTGGATACGACCGAAACATACACGGTATGTTACGTAAAGTCTTCCCATTGAAGGCAAAAGACTAAAAGTGAAATGAAGAAAAAACAATGGCCCTTTCAAATGCAAATTTCAGAAACCGAAAACCGCTGCGCTAGTAAATTTATAGGGATCCTAATCCAGTGTGCCCATGCATAAATACATCACTGTTTGACTATCCTATTTTCTTAGATTATTTAAATTAATCAGTTTTGTGAGAATTATTCTGTCTGGCTGCACTTCTGTAATATTCTTCCGACCCCGCCGTCATTGGGTAAGCATTTTTCTAAGTGACCGGTGCACTATGGCGGTTTTCTTGCCGAAACACACACAGTCAGACACCGTCTGATTTTCTTACACCCCACCCCACCCACATTAATATGCGACCCACATATCCACGGGGCGGTGGGCTGTGCGCGCGCAGATCGACAACACGCGGAAAACCGACAGACTGTCAGAAGTAATTCTACCTTCCCCCATATCGGTTAGCATTCATCCGGTCGTCGTATCTACTACACTCGATCGATGTACGGCAGCAGCAGTAACAGCAGGCGGCGACGACCCGTCTTCTTCGGTGCATTCGTACGTTCTCGTTCTCTCGCGTCATCATCGTTCGCGTAATCGGCAGTGAACGCAAATTGGCGCAAAGCGCATCATCCATCAGTAGGCTGGCAGTCAGTCAGTGAGTTGGCGTAGTACAGGTGGCAAGAGGCGACGAACCGCCGGGTTTTTCGTTTCTGTTCTGCTTCGATAGAGTGCATTCGGTTTCGTTTCGGAAGAAAAACACTGAAATCCGTCAAACTGGGGGTCGGTGGGAGGGAAGTGAATTAAGTTTTTCACCTAGAAAGTGTAATGCTTTTTTGTGCAAGATTTGAGACAGTTGGCAGTTAAGGTGCTACTCACGATGTCACAACCCCCTCAAGTCGAGACAAAGATGAATTGGTTTTACCGAAGACACAAAGTGCCAATCTTCAATTCAGATAAATGTTCTGTGTTTTTACACAAGTAGTTATTTGTGAAATCAATTTCGAAATCAATTTGTCTACCTTATTGCGGTGTGATTCGAAGCATGACTTTTAGTACCTATCTGCGCGAAACTGTTACCAAAGTGTGGATCAAAACTGTGCAAAAACATGTTGTTCCAAGTCGAATACTTGTTGAGTGTCAAGAGAACTATTTTCCTGCGACAAATTCTGTAGCAAAATCAGCCGAAAAACTGGTCCCGATGACATATTTGAATGTCAAGTAACAAACATCTCTTAACCCCGTCGTGACATTCTCTCGAATCGTTATTCCAGTGCCTACTACTCTGCAACCTGTAGCCAAAATAGATGTTAGTTATGGTGGGAAACTGTTGTTAGCACGACCAAGTCGCTAAATAGTTCCGCCATCGCGTGCGCTCCGCCGCACCTTCAAGGACAAATTTCGTTCCCAGTTCCCAACCCAAGTGATGCTGCTGCTGTGAAGCGCGGTGGTGCTGGCTGTGAGTGTTGAGATTACCAAAAAAATATTGAGTTTGTATCCGAGCGGGGGGCCGAGGGAGTAACCGTAATGACAAATGAAAGTGAAGGTTTTGTTTTGTTTCCTACGGCGCCGCCGCCGCCTACTGTGAGGTGTGATTTAGAAACAATGCCGAAGAAGTGTTGTGATGGATTGGACTAAGAGATAAATGATGCTTCGGGTAGGAACTGTAGGATTTGAGATGAAACAGACGACGCTGGCATTGGATCGAGGTGAAACTTTGATGGACTAGTCCGATTTGAAATGGGAAATTCAGATCTAACAACAATAGACGAGTTTTGTGTTTTTTTTTTCTGACGAATTTTTGGGCATTAACGTACCTCGAAGTTAGAAGGGTTCAGACCGATTTTTTTCATTTCCTGGGCATCTTAAATTGATATTCATTATGATGGGTTAGAAGAGTCCGGTAGATCTTGCTAGTTTAAAAAATAAAAAATTAAAAACTAGAAATTTAAAAAAATGCGAAATGCAAAATTTAAAATTAAAACTTGACAAAAAGTAATGAAAAACGAAAAATGAATGAAGAATGAAGAATAAAAAATGGGAAATGAAAATTGAAGCACGAAAATTTAGAAATGGAAAAAGATAAATGTAAAACAAATGATGAAAAATGAAAAATAAAAAATCGAAATATAAAAATTAGGAGTTAAAAAATTCAGAAGTTGATGAAGTAGAAATTCAGTAAAAACCTAATAAATTAATGAGTTCAAATATAAAAAACGAATTTCGGAAATTATTGTATTTGAAAAACAAAAATACGCAGTATGGAAAAATAAGTAATTTAAAAAATAAATTAAACAAAAAAGTCAAGAATCAAAAAAATTAAAAATCAAAATTAATGAAGAAAATCAAAAACTAAAAATCCAGTTAAAAATAGTCTATAATGAAATACAATAAAATACAAGCGAAAAATTAAAAAAAATAATTAGGAAAATAAAAAACAAAAATATTTTAAAAGTTTTGTTTAGAAATTTAAAATTTTTTAATCAATCTTCAAATTTTTTTAAATTTCTGAATTTTTGATTTTAAAAGTTATAAAAATATAGAAATTTTGAAAAAATGAGAATCTTAAAAAAATGTTAAATCTATGGATACAAAAATTTAAAGTAATAATTTATAAAAAAGAAAATGGATAAGAAAATTCAATAATTAGAAAAAATAAGGCTTAAAAATATTAAGTTATAAAATAAACGAATTAAACATGAAAGCAATAACTAAACAGAAAATTATAAAAACTAGGAATTACGAAATTTAAGTATAAAAATAGTTGAACAAAATTAAAAAAAATCAAGTTTACGAAAATATAGTTAGAAAATTAGGAAGTCAGAAATTGAGAAATTAAAAATAATTACTGAAAATTTAATAAAAAATATGGATAGATTAAAAAATTAAAGATTGAAAGATCAGAAAATTCGAATGCAAAGAAATTGAAAAATAGGGGGTCAAAGAATTGAAAAAAATTAATCAGTTTAATTAAAAACATGGGAAGCGCGAAATCAATAAAAAAATATAGAAAATAAAAAGCATCCCAAAAATTTAAAAATTAAAGAATTCAAAAGTGAAAAATAATAAACAAAATAAAAATAATAATTTGAGACCAAAAATTCAGTGTGGAAGTTAGAAGACCGAAAATCAAATTTCAAGCATCAGAATTCCGAAATCAAAAATCCAAAATTAAAAATCAAGGATTTTCAATCAAAAATCGAGAGCCAAGAATCAAAAATTTAATTTCTGAAATCTGCTGAAAATCTAAAATCTGAAATCTAAAATCTAAGATCTAATATCTAAAATTTTTAATCTTAAATCTAAAATCGAGAATCTAAAGTCTAAAATATAAAATCTAAAAAAAATTAAAAATAGAATTTCAAAAGCCAAAATAAACATAAAACATAAAACATAAAACATAAAACATAAAACATAAAACATAAAACATAAAACATAAAACATAAAACATAAAACATAAAACATAAAACATAAAACATAAAACATAAAACATAAAACATAAAACATAAAACATAAAACATAAAACATAAAACATAAAACATAAAACATAAAACATAAAACATAAAACATAAAACATAAAACATAAAACATAAAACATAAAACATAAAACATAAAACATAAAACATAAAACATAAAACATAAAACATAAAACATAAAACATAAAACATAAAACATAAAACATAAAACATAAAACATAAAACATAAAACATAAAACATAAAACATAAAACATAAAACATAAAACATAAAACATAAAACATAAAACATAAAACATAAAACATAAAACATAAAACATAAAACATAAAACATAAAACATAAAACATAAAACATAAAACATAAAACATAAAACATAAAACATAAAACATAAAACATAAAACATAAAACATAAAACATAAAACATAAAACATAAAACATAAAACATAAAACATAAAACATAAAACATAAAACATAAAACATAAAACATAAAACATAAAACATAAAACATAAAACATAAAACATAAAACATAAAACATAAAACATAAAACATAAAACATAAAACATAAAACATAAAACATAAAACATAAAACATAAAACATAAAACATAAAACATAAAACATAAAACATAAAACATAAAACATAAAACATAAAACATAAAACATAAAACATAAAACATAAAACATAAAACATAAAACATAAAACATAAAACATAAAACATAAAACATAAAACATAAAACATAAAACATTTGAATTTAAAAATTTGAAAAATTTCTAAATTTGTAATGCTTAAAATTTGAGTATTGGACTATTGAAAAATTGGAAATTTGAAAATTTGGAAAATTGGAAAATTTGAAAATCGAAAAATTGGTAGAGTGGAAAATTAAAAAATCGGAAGATTTGAAAATTTGAAGAATGAAAAATTGGAAGATCGGAAAATTGCAAAATTGGAGCATTGAAAAATTGAAACATTGAAAAACGGGAAAACTGAGAATTGAAAATAGAAAATCTAAAATTGGAAAATAGAAAATCCGAAATCGAAAATTGAAAATTCGAATATTCAAAAACTCGAAAAATCAAGAATTTCAAAATTTGGAAATTTGAAAATTGGGAATTTGAATATTTGAAGATTTAAAAATTCGAGAATTCAAAAATTTGAAAATTCGAGAATTCAACATTTGAAGAATTCTAAAATTTAGAAATTCAAAAATACGGAAATTCAAAAATTTGAAATTTCAAAAATTCGAAAATTCAACAATTCAAAAATTCTAAAATTCGATTATTCGATAAATTAATTCAAATTTGAAGATTTAAAAATTTGAGAATTCGAAAATTGGAAGAACCAAAAAAAATGAATATTTGAGCGTTGAAGAATCGTCGTAGATAATTTAGTATTTTTTGATGGTTCAACATGTGTTAGTAGTTGGATAAAAATTTGTGAATGCAGATGAGTCCACTGTATTATTTTAAATGTCGTGGGTGGGTTTTTGGTAATCCAACGCAGAGTTTCCTGTAGTGTGCAGATTGTTTGCAGTACTGACAAGTGGGAGACTGATTGTCATAAGTTCACAGGGTGGTTTGAGCACAGGTTGAGTCAGGTCACATGGTCACGAAGTAAGGATAAGTTCCTCCACTTAACATCTCTAATGAACTAGCGAATAGTGCTATCGCGTGTACGCGGAGACAGATCATGTAGTCGTACCTCGATTGCGTTATCTTCATAATACACGGGGATGTTGACTCTAACATTGTCACACTCAACCTAGCGCTGCATGTTGTTTTGGGAAGCAAACTGTTCAGCTAAGCGGTTACTTTTGAATCCTTATCAGTACAATATCACGTACATGGTGAAACTGAAAGAACATCAATTCCGCTTGAGACACATTTTATGTTTCAGCAAGCACTCCATTTGTTGTATCGGTGGTCTAATTTTGGAACCTCGAAAATCCACAACGGCAGTGTAATGGCGCCACATAGAAATCTCCTCTCTATCCAAGGTCAACTCGATCAATACAGTCCTCACTGTTGGAATGCAAATAGCGGTGATTGACTTCTACAGTACAAAGCAACGGTAATGGTATATATCTCCGGTTTGCTATTCGTGACCGATGTCTTTTCTGGATGGAAGCACTGATTTTTCTTTATTTTATATTTTCTATTCTTGAGTTTGATTTTCTGTGCTTCGTATTCTACTCGTCAGTAATTGACACCAACTTGGGACCGATTCAATGTTAAGTTTTTATTCCAATTCTTTGATTTTCAAACAAACAAAATCTCCAATTCTATGAATTCTCCATAAATTCCACAATTTGGTTCCAACACCTAATCCAACTATTTCAAATATTTTCCATTGAAAATAGAAGTAAAATTATGAAGCAATCAATCTCAATAAGCTTAGATTTTCCCAGCATGAGTACACGTTTGTTCGTGACAACCGAACACAGTCTATGTATTGGAAATTGACGCTAGCAAAAAGACCACCGCTTGCTGTGCTGTTATGCCAGCAGTAGGTCACTTGGATCAACGATATTTTCCGCTTCCAATGAATGAAAATAAAAGAAAAATCAGGTACCCGAGGAGGTGAAGAACTTACAGATGGTAATCTGTCGTTTCTTTCATCATGACAGCCTCAGTAAATTGGGAAGAAAACAGGTGTGGTGCCCTCTTGGAGTTTTGTGGCGCAAATTGGGTACCTACCTGATACAGGTTCAATTACCTACGCCAACCCGAAAGCTGAATGATGGCTATCTAGGACGGTAATTGTAGATTTTTTAAGACGTTCTTTTTTCTAGTCTACCATGCTAAATTGTCTTTCAACATAAATAGTTTACGTAATAGTACCATAAATTTCACGACTGTTGGTATTTTTTGAGAAGTTTAAAACTTGTTTCACGGTCATTGTCATGACAATTGCTAAATGCAGATTTATTTCTTCTAGCTGACGCTTCGGTGGTGAAATGTACCAAGTGACAAATTTTCGTGAACAAAAAAGACAATTTTACGCTTATTAGATATGTAATAATGGAAATAACTGAAACCAATAATCAAGTGATTAGTTGTCGAAGGACCAATATAGATGGGGTTGGCACATCGTTGTTAGCATGTCATTTGCCTACGATAGCGATAGAGAAGCGAGCCGTAATGTGCGCAACAAATAAAAAGCACCCTTCAAAAATTAAGAATCAATCGAAGCAACCCATTCAAAACTACTCGGCAGCGGCCACCGACGACCAATCATCATTTCGTGTCCGTCGTTTGATGGTCGCCTGATGGTTTGTTGGCCTTTCGCGAAAAATATTGATTGCTCTACGAATGCCGAACCCTTGCCCAAGTGGGTACTCTGTGAGTGACCTTGTATTGCCAGCTGGTTCGGCAAATTTGCGGTAGGGAAAGTACGCGAAAAGAAAATTTGCACCTCAGACGGATAGTAGAAGGTAAACAAAGACCGCAAAAATCATTTCACTGTCTGAGGTGAATCCTGTTATAAGGTACGTAAAAAACAGTGTTTGAAATGGATTACAGTTTTATCACTTCAAATCCTCTTTGTTATGTTATGAAGTGCTCGCTCGATGCCACATTTGCAAATCATACAAACGATTCAATCTAACGTATGGGGTTATCCCAAATAGGAGGTATTTAACCACCGTAATCTACTGAATATTTTAATAGCAAACATTTCAACTCCTGAAAGGTGCACATTCAAAGGCCCTCTTTTCGATTAAAGGGTAACCAAAAAACCCTACTTGATAAATTGACTTTCGTAAGTTCAAAATCGAGCCACTTCAGTTTCTCCTCGACTGGAAGTCAAAAGAGCGTAAACACACACAAACATCGAACTGACCGAACTTGGTGGAAGCCCGGCATTTATGGACCTTAGTGGCCGCTAAGCCACTCTCTAATGCAATGCGGTTATTTAAAACGGTTTGGTGGAGAATGGATTGAACCTCTGAGTACTATAATTTAGCCGTCGAACTGACTGGTCGTAAATGATCGTTACAGAAGTGTGGTTAAAGGGACTTTCGGTTTTCGGTTAAAGTCTGAAAAATGATGGGTTTTTCTGTAATGAAAAACCCTTCACTGTTTTCATCTTTCTATGGGCGTTTCTTGGAAATACATAACTTTTTTGTGGCAAATTTAGAGTAAAAATAGGGTTGATTAGTGTAGACAGTTTCAATCACTTTTCACAAGGGCATTTTTAAACTTTTTTTGGTTATTACGAAGGTTTACCTTCATAACGGCCGAAACATTTTTTTAATGTGGCAAATTGTATTTCAAAAATAACCTTATTGGTTCTGTGTCAGTCTAAGGCGGTACAGTGAAAAATGCACTTCCAGAGACCTCAAGAAGCACCGAAGTTACTTTTGAAGGCTCCCAACTAGGAGGTACCAGATGTGATAAAAAACTGAATATTTGCCACATCCACGGTTTGCTTGCCAAACAAGAATTTTTATTACGAATTTCGACATCTTCACTGCGACACACGTATAATGTACTAGCTAATACCCATCGCGCGTTGCTGCGACTTTGAACGAAATAGGAGGAAAACACAATTTGTTCCGAAGCGCCATCTGGCGGGCCGATAATCCCCAACAAATAGCACACAAACACGCTCCATAACAAATACCTACTATATATAAATTTTGACGGTAATTGGTGAAGCCGTTTGGATGACCATTAATCATATACATACAAACATTGACTTTATATATATATATATATATATATATATATATATATATATATATATATATATATATATATATATATATATATATATATATATATATATATATATATATATATATATATATATATATATATATATATATATATATATATATATATATATATATATATATATATATATATATATATATATATATATATATATATATATATATATATATATATATATATATATATATATATATATATATATATATATATATATATATATATATATATATATATATATATATATATATATATATATATATATATAGATGGTCCAGAAGAAAAAATCATCAATTCGCTTTTTGACGCCTTTGCTGCTGCAACACGAGTGCAGTTTCCTCGTTGGTTTGACAGATCCGTCAATATGGGGCGGCGGCCGCCTGAGAGACAATCAGAGAAGTGAAGTCAAAAATAGAGATGCCGCGTGTACGTTTCAATCATTCGTTGCTCGCCTGCTAAACGAGCAACATCATGATTATAACGTCCGGACGGTACACTTAGTACAGGTTAAACACTCGTTTCTTCGCTTCGTGTAACGCTTATCGTGCGGGCGATTTGAAACGAACAAATATGGAAATGATATTTTTCGAGTCATGCACACACGATGATTTGGAAAGTGGGTAGGTAGGGTGAGTTTTTGGACTGAGCTCAACACACGGCAGGGTGCGACATGTGGGTAATGCTTTTGATTTAGCATCGAGAAAAAATCTTTATTTTAATGCTTGTGTGTGCGTTGGGCTGATAATTCTCATGTCAAAATTGCTTTTGGGTTTGTAGGTAGGGTCTATTTTGGCCCTATTAGGGAGAGTGCAGTACTAATTCCTCGGCCTACAATCGATGGAATGCGTATAAATTGGCATCAGCATCTTTGCATCGTTCCTAGGAACCCATCTAACCAATAAAATGGCCTGAAAATGGTGCTATACTTATGTTTGAGTGCGACGAAAACTCAAATTTGTGGGGGTGGGGGGGGGGGGGTGGTCAGGCAATGAACCTTTAGGCACATACGTTTCATATTTCGGATGTACATTGATGCTCCTTTATCACTAAAGCATCTGATAACATTCTTCTGTAGGTATTTCTGAAGCACGGGTGGACTCAACAGGTTTTGTGTTTACTTAAAGGCGGAAGTTAGCTGAAGATTGAGGTGGGTAAGGTGATTGAGTTATTTTAGAATATTTAATGTTCGTTCAATACGTTCAATGTTATCCCGAGGAGACTCAGACATCTCCTGCTACATTTTCGGGTTCGACATTGTTTATGCTTCCTCGGATGATACTTTCGCCTTGGTCTCGATAAGTGATTTTTCAGCATTCTCATCTCGCGATTCCCGTCACTAGTTGCTTTGTCCTAGCGCGGACTTTGTTCTTGCCTTTAATGATCTCGTAGAGCGCTTCTATTTTCTTTTTGAGATCTGTCGTGTTAAATCTCCCAACTTGCAGTGAATATAAAAATAGCCACACGGTTATACACGTTAACATACAAACGCTCGGATCCTTCGCGATCATCCACGCACCCCCCCTTAGGCCCACGATCTAGTAAATGTGAAAACACCCCTGTGATTCAGCGAATGCTTTAGCACTTATAAATTTATAAACGAGGTCTCAAACGCGAACATATAACCCCCGTACACTTAATATCACAATCAGAATCTGTGGGCCGCGCTTGACCCTAACAAGTGTTTTAGGCTGTGACATTTTCCATCTCATCTGCAATGGTAGTGACTGGCCTTTCGAGAATCCAGCTCTACTGCTCCAGTTGGACCAGCCTACAAAAAGAAGAATCCGGACCTTGTAAGGATTTCTAAGCAATTGACTATAAAACATAAAAAAATCACTGTTTCTGTGGGCGTTTTTCTTTGGAAATGCATAACTTTTTTGTGGCAAATTTAGAGTAAAGGTAGAGTCGATTAGTGTAGAGAGTTTCCATCACCTTTCACAAGGGCCTTTTTTAAACTTTTTTGGGTTATTACGAAGGTTTACCTTCATGACGGACGAAACATTTTTTAATGTGGCGAAGTATACTTCAAAAATAACATTATTGGTTCTGTGTCAGTCTAAGATGCGTGAAAGATGCGAAATCCGACTGAAACAGTATCGAGACTTCTAGAGACCTCAAGAAGCGCCGATATTGCTTTTGGAGGGTCCCATGTAAGTTTTCCGTTAATGGTCTCAGATGTGATAAGGAACTGAATATTTGCCACATCTGCGGTTTGCTTTAAATAAATCAAATTGAATTATTAAATACATACGTAGAAACCTATTAGTTGTCGTTTTGTAATAATTGTAGTTTTTAGTACTAGTGTACAATTGTTATGTGTTAGTCGTATGTCTATCTGTGTATGTATTCGTCTGAGTATTTGTGACAGTTGGGTCAAGGAATGGATGCAGTAACATGTGTTTTTATCTTCTATTTCATTGGTCTGTTTCTTTTGTACTTCTATTATCCTGCTTATTCGTTACTCGTGTGTATCAAAATAGTATCAATCAATTTTGTACACTTCTAATCAATCTCTTTGCATCTTTTTTCTTTATTGGGCATGTTATGATTCCTTTTATTATTATTTCTATACTATACTCTATCTAAACGAATATACTTACAAACGTGCTAACGCTCGTGGCCTTCGCGATAGCACAAACCTGGTAACAAACGCGACCATGCAATTGCAATAATCTACACATACTTACGCCTGCGATTTCGCCAACATTAAGACTTCCCGCTGGTTAAGTAGACATTGTAGCATCTATAAACTTACAAACGCGCAAGCATTAACTCACCACTCGCCGCGATCATGAAACGGTCGCGTCCAGAAGTCTAACCTCGGGGTCCCGCACTTAGGATGAACATAAAATCATTCATTAGACTAAATTTCAAAAAATATTTGTCTTATCCCACGAGATCAACACGTTAAAGGACATCCGAGCGACAGAAAATTGGACACTGCATGACTATTGAACCAGTTCAAACGTCAATCCAGCATTTTGATTAAAGTTTGGAAGGCACCGAACCTTAGCCAACCAACCAGAAAACCTTGTATGGCGAGCGATCTGTGGATGGGGAAATCTATTAATTTCTACCTCATATCTGAGTCTGTAAATGGACAAATCCACATGGAAGCGCCCAAAAGTGAGGTCTTACGAAGACTCGACGCTTTTTGGTCGGATTTGGCAAGTTTCATTCTGCCTGGTCAGTCTGTTTTACATTCCTACAATTGAAACAAATTGTACCGATTATATTGATAGATTCGAGTAATTTTTTGTCGCTTTAAAAGCAATTTTAAGCAAACTTTGCGCGATAACTAAGATATTGAACACTTCTTGTATCGAATAGTGAGCAAGGAAGGTCAGATTACACCGTACCGTATGAAAATACTATAGCGTAGGTGATAAGTCCGTTTCACTGTACGCAGCTTACCTCAGTTCGAACTCGCACCACCGCATATAGTGTGCTAGACCGTTTGTCACCATCGGTTAGATCGGTCAGAAAACCAAATAACCTTTCAAGATGTACTCAGTTCATCTTGCGTTTTTGACGATATTTGGGCATCGGCAGCGACCCGTGCTTGTGGAAATCTGAAATCGTCTTTGTTCTCCGTATATTTTGAACCCATTAGACAACACCTTCAATGGCGACATGATCAGGAACTCTAGTGATTTGGAAAATTTCACTTGATTTTAGCATCTGATCCGTACATCAAACATTAAGTATCAGGTACACGGTCCGCGCGCGATCATCCAAGAACACACGCGAAAGGCACACGGTTATAAAATAGAATTCATACACGCGAAGTTACTTACACGTTAGCACATGCGACATACAAACGCACACGCGATTGAAAACGCTAACGTACAAATGTTCGAGCCCTTCGCGATGATACACGCGATCGCGAAGTCTATGCGTCCGCACATATCTGAACAGTACAATGAATATCTTATTCAAAATCACGGCCCGCTGCAATTGGTCTAAAGCAGTGTTTTAGTGGGCGCCATTGGCTGTCTCGTCTGCAATTGTAGTATGTGATTCTGACGGGGAGCTTTTCCGAGAACCTACAACTCTACAGCTCCAGTAGGACAACTCTCGAAAAAAAAATTTAAAATAAAAGAAATCGATCTTTAATTTTTGCATATTTTACAAAAAAATATGATCAAGAAAGGACTTTTGCTTGGTTCGCCTCTTGTTGTTGCGATGTAATTTGTATTGTGTTGTAAGAAGTACAAGTTATACGCATATGTACGTGCATCCAATAAAACTCCCACTGACCGCCATTACTTCTATGCACACCTATTTATGTATATCAATAAATTCCTTTTTTATCGAAAAATTCAAACATTTTTAGCCCAGGAGATGAAAGGTAATAGCTCTATCATACATCCAACGGCCCATTTCAAGAATGCCTAGTTTTACACGTACAATCTAAAAACGCCTTCATGTATATTAGGCGCCGCAAAAATACGTTCATGTAACAATTTGATGGGCGTAATATATTGACACTTCTAGAATGAAAAAAAAACATTTTGGATTCTGATATGCATTTAAATAAAGCAAAATATTTCAACTAATTCTATGTATGCGTCAAACAATAACATAAAACGATCTCACTAACATCCGGCTCCTAATTGATTCGGCGAATATTATCGTTACAGTTGAATACTGGAAAATCTAACCAACCACAATCGTTTTTTCTTTTGCTCAGTGCTACTAATAATTATACGAAAAATTCGCACTACTTCCGACGTGATTCAATTGTTTAGAACGCGCCAAAAAAATTTATCTCGTTTATGAAATAAGTGAGAATAAGTCATAAAATAAGACAGAATGAGTATGCCATTTTGTTGCACACATAAAATTTTTGTTCGAAAGTTGAACTTAAGAAGAAAGCCAATATAAACACCAAAGAGGCGTTAAACTGTGCTTCGACCAAAGGTACCAGAAGCGCACGTTGCGGCCCTGCCAGTCACAACGACGACAATGACACAATTTTGTCCCGTCCTGTGCGGCGATCCATTTAAAATCTTCACTCACTGGAGAAATGTGTCCTTGAAACAGTTAATCTGCTCACGCATGAACAACTCGAACCAGTGGCAGCACTGTCGATCTCAACTATCAGAGCGGACATGTAGACGTGGTACTGCTTCGTAAAAGACTTCTCGCCAATAATGTCATTTGCTTGCTTTCGACAGGCTATCACTATTCTGAGCTTCTCTGGACGAACGTTCGAGATAGCTGTGACGGCTGAATATTTCTGCGTCAGCTCGTTCGAAATCGTTAGAATACTTACCGGAGTATCATTGATGCGAAAAAAGATTAGATATGGTTCGACCGATTTCAATGATTTTAAACGGAAGTCGAAGTCATGTTCCATCTCAGCATCAGCTGGGTCTTTTTCAGAAGAATTCAAACTTGCGGAATACGAAAGAAGAGACTACAATTACAGGAGATAGAAACAATTTAAAGATTTTCGTAGCAAATAGACCAAAGAATGTTGTGAAAACCTTTTGGCAGCAATAGATCATATAAGCATCTTTGTTTCACTCTCAGGTGTGAAAAGATTGGTGGGTAACGTCAGGGACATAACCGGAATGACGACACTATGTGGGTGAAATTTATCTCTTCAGAATAAACAGCTTATTGCGAACTATATATCGGGGTTGACAAATAGATGACGAACGTGCTGAATACAGCTTTGAAACCTAAGATAGCGACTACTGGGTAAGCAAAATGGAAAAAAAAAGTTGTCTATAATCCCTGCAATAGACGGATCGATATCTGACGCCATTTGAAAATCCAAAATTTCTGTTGCGTGAAAGTTACCATTTTAGATCATAAATTGGCGTCAAGCTTCGATTTCCATCATCTACTTGTCAATTCTTTACTAAAAATATCCACCTAGTTAAGGTTATCGAGAATTTTTCTCAACAAGAAGTGGAAGTTTTATCTGTGATTCTTGTCGCCATCGCTGCATCATTCTTGAGATGTTGCTGATTCAAATCTAGACACTCATCGCAATCAGAGTTTCCAGAATGCGAATCACTGTTTGGGTTGAGTAAGATATTATCGATCATTTTAATGTTTTTTATGAAGAACAGCTCATGCTGTAAAGAAGAAAAGAAAGGATTTGAAGAAAAATATTGTTATATTGACTGTTCAATAGAGTTTGGAGTCATAAAATCTCTCTATTCGTTAAATTGGCTGGTGCATTTGTCTGTGGAGTAGGGTATTGCCACTATTAGTCACGCGGTAAAAAAATCCTTTCTATTTTCGTGACATTTCCTATCATGATAGTCGTTCTTCAATTCACTTTATTTGTCAGCGTTGTTCGTTGGTCTACAACTCGAATCCGCAACTAAACAAGCTCTCTCATAGAAAGTTCGAGCATCATTATGCGTATGTTGGTTTATGGTTCCATTTTTGCTGTTGCGTGACAAGTGCATATCGCTTGCCAAACTAGTTATGTTTTTTAAATCTCTAAAAGTTTTTTATTTTCAAACTAGAATCGTTTTATCGCCAAGGTTTGAATTGAATTTTTAACCGATTTTCAAACTGAGTTATTACCCAATTTCAAATTAAGCGACATCTCCATTTCACTATTCCGTCCAATTGAGGTTACAAATATTCCAAATTAGTGACAGCTCATTATTTCAAGCCAGAATAATTTTTCCTTGTGCTATCTCAGAATCAGATCTCAGAATGGTGTGGGTTACAAATGGGCTAATTTATGTTTCCTGATTCCACAAAAAATTCACACTCTTCTATCCACAGCTGTGAATCGCTTGCCAAGCAAGTTTTTTTAAAGTCAGTCTGTAAATTTAGAGCGAACCTACTGTGGCACGAATTGAAATACACTATCAAACTTAATTTCATTGATAAAAGTGACTCAATACTGAAAATACTCATGCCAAGAGTGGAGTGCTAATTCCATCGTAGCAACCCAGCATGATTCACGCGAAGTACCTGCTGCTGTACCGGTTAGGTCGGATCTCAACCGAACAAAATACCTATAACCTGTTCACTGTTAACGGTGAGAAACAAATCGTGAACGGGTGGAAAATAGCACCCATGATTTGTACTCTGTTGTCAGACCGCCTGAAACTGGGATTTGCTCTCATGCTCTACTGTACCTCCACTGCTCGCGAAAGACACCCATGATTAATTTGGACGGCTTCGATTGAATATAGGCTAGAGGTGCGCCTTTCTCCCCTCCAGCAGCTGGGTTTGACAGTTTATGCTGCAGTAGAACGACGCGATCTGTAATTTTCTTCCAAACTCCCGCCCTGGTCCCCCATCTTCGACCGACCGCGGTTGCCTGCAAAATTGTTCAGCGTGACGGTGTGGCGCAGTATGCCATGGGAAAAGATCACCATGCCGACCACCCGCCCGCTAGGCAAACGCGTCGCTCGAGAGAGCGAGAGGGAGTGGTTCTGCAAGTGCATCGATTCGGCTTTGCTGGTGTCCTTCTATGCGCTTAGCTTATAGAGACAGCTTATAGGTTAGGTTAGGTTAGGGTTTCGTTTGTAAACGAAACGTGCTATATTATTATGGTTATTACTTTTTTTTTTATTTGTCCCGATTGTTGTTGGTGACAGTCGCTGCCGGGAACTGTTTTGCCGACAAGTGCATAGTTCAGGCGAATATTTATGACAACTACTGTAACGCCCTCCCTCGTTTGTCGGCTCGGTAAATTCTTACGTCGTTTAGGTTTTCGATGGCTGGGTGTGACCTTATTCCTACGTTGGTTGGAGAATTTACGTCATTTTTTCAACAACAAAGGATTAGCTTTAACTAATTAAAGATGGCTTCAAAGTTGAAAGCAAGCAATTTCATATATCGATATCGATTATTTAACTCGAGTTCAAGTTTATTGCCAACATCCGACGGCCAAATCCATAAAGTTTCACGTCGTCAATAATCATAAACGCTCAAAAAATGAATGCCGCGCGGAATTTTAATTACAAAATTAGCCAATCAAAATCAACAACTGTCTAAATGTAGCCGTGGAATATTCGAAAGGAAACGCCAACAATTGCTGTTGCCATATAGTAATTGATTAGCGTACTGTAGGTCGACTTCCACTTCGCAAAACGATCAATCAATTCCCGTGGTTTCACAGCAGCACATCACCGAAAAAAAACAAACTCGTACACCGTCACCCAAACCCCTAATCCACAACCCACTCTATCAGGTGTTCAGTAAAACAATTTACGTCGCCGTGGTTACCCGTCCGAAGCAACCAAGCCGCCATCCTTCAATGTCACACCACCCATTCGAATGGTGGTGATATTGATAGTTTTACCGCCGTCGACATGTCAGCCGCCGCTTCAGTGCTATCATCATCATTGTCATCATCTTCATAATGACCACCGCCACCAACTCGGTCATCATTACCGCAACCAAAGTTACCAAAAACCACCGGCAACCGCTGGTGAACCGATTCGGGTGCATCGCATTTTCTCGACGGCGGCTACCCAGACAGATTCGCGCCGACCGATTCAGCGGGAAAGTTCAAACGTTGTTCCGCCTTCGCGAACGGATCGTAACAATAACAATAGCAATAACAAATCCGATTATCAGCGACAGTGTAAACGCTCAGCAAATCATAGAAACAACAACTACAGCAGTCGAAATGGATCGAGGGCGGCTACTAACGCCAGCACTAATCCAAGCAACCTTCGGTACACCTCACGAGTAATTATTTCCGATGACTTTTCACAGGTGGACATCCGATCGGACGATAACGAGGTGGAGGCGGTCAATCGGGAAGGTGAGTACGATTCTAGGTTAGATTTTTCTGTTTTTTTATATCGAAAGGCCTTTCCTGTTAGAAGTTTTTTATCCAAAATTTTTTAATTTAATATTTTTGAGTGATTTTGATGAAAAATTTAAACGTTTCCACGTGATTGATTTCTTATAGTTTCTCATTCTGTTCCTGGCGACTTTTTACGCCTAAATGCTGATAATTGTCCTCCATGTGTTGAACCGAAAGCTTTTTTTGCTCGATGTCGCACTGCACATAGGAGGATTTGAACAAGAAAAAGTGGCCAAAATTCTGTTGTCAGATTTGTACTACTGAATTTTTGTTGTCTGTTTTTTAAATCGGTTAATCCGTAACCAATTGACAAGTTTGTGTATACGTAAAACAGGCTTTTCTCATTTAAAATAATAAAATCGTCCAAAAAGAATAAAATTTTAAGGGCAAGGTAAAACTCATTTTTAAAACGGCATTTTCAATATTGTTTTTACTATAAAGAGAGTGCTGATATATTCATTCTATTTCCATGCAACATTTGACGTTATTCCCAGAATTTGCATTGCAATATATTGAAAATTGAGCGAATAACAGTTTTGAAATTTTGCGCAGTACTCCTTCACATAATTCCCAAGGTAACAACGGTAGATTTGTCGTACCAATGCACGACATTCCCAGAGAACATGCTTTGATGTTCCACTTTCAGAGCCACAGACGCGACATTTATCGCGCGTAAGTTTACCAATCATTTAATGGTACATAGCTTTTTTTTTAATAAAAACGCTTTTAATTCACCTAACAGTGTGATGAGAAATTTCTTATAACTCTTTCCACTCTCTTCGGGCATTATATCGATCAAATTAGCGTGGGACAAATCAAAAGTAAAGCCCCAAAATTAACATAGGCGGACAATAGACTTATTACTAAAGCTTTGTGAATAAAATATTCAATTTTTTCATTCAATGCATTATTAATGGAATATATTTATGTTGTGTAAGCCCAAAAATAATAAAAAATAAAAATATTGCGTATATTTGAAGTATATATCCTTAATAGCGCTTATTAAAATTTTCATGGCGATCGGAGAACTAGAATTGAAATTGCAACCCTTGATAACACGCTACCTCAATGCGATTATTTCGATTCCGACTTTTTCCAAAAGTGACCTCGCAGTGACCAACATATTTCGGATACCGTTGGACTCACAATAGCTAGTGATTGAACAAAGAATTTTGATTTGCATCATTACTGCTAATCCCAATGCCAAAAAACCAGCCTAAAGCTATCAATAGATGCTTTTTTAGGGAAAATCGTCATCATTACTGAGTGTACTGAAAACTTTAGCAGCTTTTTTTTTCTCGAAACCACATTTTTTGCGGTAGCCGGTAATATAACTCGAGCAAACGATTTTCTATCGTTCTGAAATTTTCACAGTGTAGTCAAAATTGCTTTTTCTCGTTTTTATAGTTACTACGTCCAGCAAAACATCTTGGTTTTATCTGCGTCTTATTATAATATCGTAAATTCGTTTAGATTTTCACCGCATAGGTGGCACTGCAAAGTTAACTTTTCATTTCGCATCCTAGAGGTTTGGCGTCTTCGGCAAAGTTTTAAAAGGTTCAGAACTACGACAAGTTGTTGAAGATAGTTAAGCTGTATGTCTTCAACTAACAAAGTTATGGCGATAATTATAAAATCACAAAATGTCTAGGATGCGAAATAAAAAGTCAACATTGCAGCACCACCTAAGCGGTGAAAATCCAAACCAATTTACATTATCATAATAAGACGCAGATAAAACCAAGATTATTTGCTTAGCTATTAAAAAAATCCACTCCTACATCGCTAGAGGTTTTATTTTGCTAATATTCATTCCTGCCCCATTGTGCAGTGACGTGCGCAGGATTTTTGGTGTCGATTTATGTCATTTTCAGCGTTTTTCTATTAAAAATATGCCATTTCGTGGGGAATTTAAATATCTTAAAAATCCTACGTACGTCGCTTTCTACCTTTCTAATCGAAAAAACTTTTGTTTTTGGCTCTAGGCGAAATATTACGGGAGACTGAGTGGCTGACTAACTGAGCGCAATCCTATCTCTGCGATCGCTGCGCATTCATGAGCATAGAAACACGTTGTCAGGCACATCCAATACGCCCAACTGGGTCTCGCAAGGCAGTCGTGTTGGCCCTCTAATTTTTATATTATTTATCAACGATATCTGAAACCGCGTGAAGTCTAAAAATCAGATGATCTCAAAATCTGCATACTTCAAAAATAGTGCTCGTTTAACGGAATGGAAGTCAGTGTTAACAGATGAAAAGCGCTAAGTTTCGGGTGCTTGCTTGCTCGAGCACGTTTTGAATTTTTTCCCAAAACCTCTATAATGTTTTCCGAACAGACGATAAATTCTGATCAGGTACGTACTGCCGTTGTTTGTTGATTTAACTGATGTCGTATAAACTACGTTTTCCAAATTATGCTTACTTTAAACCTGTTCCAATTTGTTTTTTTTTTCTAAAAAACGTGTGCGGATCGATAAATCTGTACCTTTTAAAGTTCTGTACTTGTGGCTCACATCAATGTATATGGCACAGATGAGTAACTGGGGTCGAATCCTGGCCAATTTTTTTATTGCTGCTATTGCTGTTATTATGCCTTAATATGAACTAAAAATAGACAATGACTAGTTTTTGGAACAATTTGGCATCTATCCTATCAGTGCAGAGGTCAATTTTCTGTATCCTTTCGAAAACATTTAATTTCGAGATGACCTTTGTGAGTATATTTGTTTTGCCAGTTACATAAACAGTTGATTGGTGGTGAACGATCAATTTTAATCTTGGCTCGTACCTACAATCTAGTCTCCGATTTATTTTAATTGAACAGAAATTACTTCCTAAAATAGTTTTCCACCTACTTGTACCGAACACTGCCCTTGTATGCAAAAGTGGCGTAAACGCCATTGAGTATATTTGTCAGGAAATCAAGTTTTGTCTTGCATGGTACGGTTTAAAGCATGCGTCACTTTGTTTTTCGCGTTTTAAAAGTCATTTATTATTTTTATTTGAAGTCGCCTGCACTGAAAGATGGTGCGAATTTTCGTAGCGAATTTAAAAATACGAAACAGTGAAATTTGACCAAAGTGGCTTTTGCATACAAGGGCAGTACATCATTTTGGTGTATCTCAAATTAGTAAAAAATCAATATCTTCAAAGCGCTTGAAATTTGTGGAACGGACAAGATCGGAAGAGTTTGAATGTTTTTAGGAAAGCCGGAATCTTGTTTTATAATATTGCTTTAGCAACTTTGCCGGATCTTGCCGCAAACCTTAACTTTTTTATCGTTCAAATTTGGAATAAAATCTTAAACAAATGGTATTTTTAAAGCTTTCGCTTATTTTTTAACCTGATGTTATACAAATTGTTGTGTTCAACTACGTTTCTTATAACATTGTCTTATTTAATACAGTCATCATCGAGATTTCTGGATATTCAATAAGCCCTTAGAAAATCCGAGAGGTGGCGTTCATAGTGTCGGTAAAGATTTTTTGTTATTAGCACTATCGATAGAAAAGCTGTCAAAATTTCAAAATTTCTATCGCCGATTAAAGTCCACAACATTTGTTTATTTATAACAATGGAAAAAAGCGAGTTCAGGGCTGTCACCAAACATCTCCTTTGGAAAGGCTTAAGCCTGGAATAAATCAGAGCCAAGTTGGATGCAGTTAATGGCCCATCCGCACCTATGTTTGCGACGGTTTACTATTGGGTGAATGAATTTAAACGTGGTCGTTCAGCCACAAAAGATGAACATCGTTGAGGACGCCTAGGTGAGGTGCCTACTCCTGAAATCATCCATAAAATCCACGATCTGATTTTGAGCGATCGGCGAATCAAAGTGCAGGAATTAGTTGAGGCCACAGGCATATTACAAGATACAGTCGCTTCAATTCTACATGAATAATAGCCTGTGAAAAAAATACAGCAAGATGGGTGCCGCGGTTTGCTCTCGGAGGAGAATAACCTCAATCGTGTAGGGGTTATGTTCACGCTCTTCCATCGCAATCCTACCGATTTGCTTCGTCGATATGTCACTGTGGATGAAACCTGGATTCCAAGGCGGAAGTCATTGCTCAAAGGGATAAGTATTTGGCAGAACTTCCAAAATCCCTTTTTTGGACGGGATAAATTTTTTGGGGGAGCTGAAAGGTTGGGAGAAAAAAGAAAATTTCCAAAAAAGTGTTTCCATTTTTTCCTAAGGACTTATTGAACGACTCTCGTATAATGAAAAATTATTAACAACCCCTTAAATATCACCATTTTGCATCCATGAAAAAAGTCTTTAGCAATTTGCGACAGCTTCCTTATTTTTCCACGTTGTGCAGTATGCTTTTAGGTATGTAAAAAAAATAAATATAAAATAAAAAACTACAAGGGGCAGCCCTATGGGGTTGCACGAACTATAGACGTAGGACTATACTACTTAATGTAAAATATTTATTTTCTTAGTACTTAGTGTGTGGGAAAAACACCAGGACCGGTGAAGAAAAATCAAATTTTAGACAATATAATCACATCTCATGTTTAGTACAAGCTTTCTAGTTGCTCTCAAACAGATACTAAAAGTTCAAACACCCATGGATAACCCCAAGTTTGTAGATGTGTTTCGATGCCACAGGATTGTAAAATGGTTAATATTACGTCATGAAAATTCAATTCTTACGTCACAATTTTTTTTTGCCTGAAAAATGCCCTGTGTGTATGCAAAGCTCATGATTTGTTGGGATATTAGCATTGATCGGAAAATGCTTTCGAACGCTGCGCATTGCATACATACAGGACATTTTGCAGGTCACCAGAAGCTGTTCATTTTACCACCGCCACATGTTCATTTTACCCACTCGCTATAAACATGTCTCATTTTTGGACATGTTTAGAAATCAAAAATCATGTTTGAAAAAATGTGTTTATGACGAAGTATTTTTACCAAATATGTACAAAACATGTCTAACAAGAAACATATAAGGTGATCGTAATATCTCATTCACTTATTAGTTAGAAAATAATGACTGCTTATACAACGTTCACACTACGAGTTAAAACGTGTTTTAACGCTATCTTGATGACATTTTTTCTTGTTGCTAATTATTATAACATGTTTTAACTCTGTAGTGTGAACATGGTATTAACGTGTTCATTTTACCGCCAGTTCCCCTACCTAACAACACATTCGCCCCAAACATTGAACCCAAGCGCACAATGCAAAATGAGTCAACGCTGATGATGATGATGGGTAGAGCGAAAGAGACAACTAGTACCACCACGACACTATTAGCGCGTTTCACCAAAATTCCACGCGGCCTTTCCCGATTGAAAGGAACGGCCGCGCTTAGCCCATATGTCATAATATCATGATTTTGCATAGCGAAGGGCTGAATGATTTTGTTCCAAAAAACAGCCCTGCGTTATGCAACACTTTGTGCAGTTGATTATACCAGTTGCAAGTGGAGCCAAATTCACCAAGTTCCGTAAAATTCCTTTTAAATTACAGAATTGATAAAATTGCTGAGATGAGCTAAACTAATTAATCAAATTCTGTTTTGAAAACTGTCCTTGCGTTTAAACCAAAATGGGAAGCTTATTACTACCACTACATTACTTAATTTCAAGCGCAAAGTTAAACCAAAAATTTACTGGCAACATTACAGCGGAATTTAGGAAGCAGTTGGAGCGGTCGCCGATCTGCTTCGCCAGCCGTTCAACAGGGAACTGAGCGTATCGGGCCAAGTCCGTTCTTTAAATAGTCGATGATGACGTCATTCATAGAAGCGTTGCGCGCTAGGTACACCAATCCGTCGTACAGGGCTTGGGAAGCGCTATCTTCTGTGCGTTAATGCGCGATATTTTGACAAGGTTGTATATAATTAAATTTTTTAATGCTAAGATATCAAAAATCTTTGGGTTTATCTATTGGAATCTATTCTTAGAAATATTTCGGGGCGATTTGGGTAAAAAATTTGAAAATTTATCGTAAGATGGCTGAATTATATGCGTTTAAAATTGGACCACTTTTCGTTACATACCATTTTTGTAGAATTTGCAGAGTGCATCCCCATATCGAAAACAAAGACGTAGTCCTACGTCAAAATCTTTTTTAATCCACCTAGAAGTGCAATTGTGCCTTTCTCAATCATGAACACGAGAATTTTTGCGTTGTTTATATTCATTAAAATCTTTCAAATGTATATATTACATTTTTATTATACACTACATGACAACTATATACAAGAAAAGAAATCATTATTCGAGTTCTAAAATTTTGTAAACGAAAAAGCAGCTACGGTAATATTAAATTGAAAAGAAGGTGCAAAATTGGCAAAGTCCCAAAAAGTCGATTTTTATGAATAAAACTTTTTTCGAGATAACACAAAATCTCGACGTTTCATGTATTTTAAAGATGTTTGGCATCAAAAATACGAATTCGATTTCTGAAATTTCATGGGGTCACCCCCTTTGAAAAAAATTTGAATTCCGGCTTTTATGGGTATTTCATATGTGACCGAACGGTTCAGTCTATATTTCCGGAAAAATATAAGCGACCCGAACGGAATTTTATAGACATCTGTGGGGATAATATAGCTATCATTTGGGACGTAGTTTGTGAAAATCGCTCCAACCATTTCCGAGAAAGTCATACGAGTTTGCTAGTTTTGAAAGATGGCCGCTTTTCCCGCGCACTTCCGGAACCGTCTATGGTGGTCAATGTAGTCAACGAAAGTTTGTTTAGCCGTCGGTGACCTAGAACTGCAAATTTAAGTTGTTTGAGAGACATTTTAGCGATTTTTTTACCTTTTTTGCTTTCATCGGAGTATCGGTTTGAATCGCAATTTGCTATATGATCGCCACAACCTGTAACTCCGGAACCGGAAGTCGGATCGGGATGAAATTAAATAGCCATTTACAGGGACGCAATACCTTTCATTTGAGGCCAAGTTTAGTCGAATCGGTCTAGCCATCTCCGAGAAACCGATGTGACTGTTGTTCTGAATTTAGATACTTCCGCCTGGGCTTCCGGAATCGATGATG
This sequence comes from Topomyia yanbarensis, assembly GCF_030247195.1. Classification (NCBI taxonomy): domain Eukaryota; kingdom Metazoa; phylum Arthropoda; class Insecta; order Diptera; family Culicidae; genus Topomyia; species Topomyia yanbarensis. Next base: position 206,790,693 of record NC_080670.1, on the reverse strand, counting down.
GTGGCCAATGTGACCAAATAGACTTTGAATGGATGTTAGTGACTTACAAATCGAAGCAGTTGTGGTCATATTTTGGAAAATTTTTCACCTTTATACATTCATTGCAGAATTTATTAAAATCGACATTTTCTGCGTGTTCGTACTCATCACCCTGTAATTCCGGAACCGGAGGTCGGATCCATTAGAAATTCAACAGCAGCCTATGGGAACCTTTCATTTGAGTTTAAGTTTGTCAAAATCGGTTCAGCCATCTCTGAGAAAAATGAGTGACATTTTTGGTCACATACACACACAGATGCACATACATACATACACACATACATACACACGCACAGGCATTTGCCGAACTCGACGAATTGAATCGAATGGTATATGTCACTCGGCCCTCCAGGCCTCCGTTAAAAAGTCAGTTTTCAAAGCAATTGCAATACCTTTCTATTGAGAAAGGCAAAAAGGGACTCGATTTCTATGACATATAGTGGATTATAAAAAAAACCAATAGTCGTTTTGGAATTTTCCAAGGCAATTACAAAGCATGCAAACTCCAAACAACTTCTACTGTCTATCGAACCGCAAATATTGATCAACATTTTGGCCCTTTTCAAAGCCACCAATACTGCGTTAGGAAAGTGGAAGTTTTAAAAATAATTCCGTTCCATTTATAATGCGTTTCGCGATCTATTTTATCCATCTGCCATCAATATACATTTGTTACACACGTCACGTGACATTTGTTTACATTCACTATAATCAACCGATCTTCAAATAAATCGAGAGATCACAGAAAAGATAGAAACAGCCGTTGTCTTCTCTGAAATGTTTCTACTATTATTAATTTGTAATCCCAATTTTTAGAAATCATTTGTATAGAAAGGGTGTAAATGGTGCTTGCATAAGATAGAACAACAGCGAACCGACAGAAAAACTTTGAAGCCCAAGCGGAAATGTCAAAACCATCACCACGCAACCCGCGAGTCGTAGCTGCCTACTGATAATTGTCAAATAGCGTATAGCATTGCACGTCAATCACGCTACTTATGTTTATTTGCATAAGCAGATTTAGTTCCGAGTCCATCCGTACCGGCAACAATCTAATTGCTAAACGTTTGAACTTGTTTCTTGGTAAACAAAAGTAAAAACAAATTCCTCTGGTGATCTATTTATTTGTTTATTCATAGTGTGTTATTATAAGCACTGTTCGAGGGTTACTGGCCTTTGTGGTTGCGACTCCAAATAGAAAACGACTACCTTAGTCAAGTGCATCGTGTATAAAAAGGTGTCATTCGCAAACATTAAAATGCATGGTTAGTTCCTGACAGGGCCTCGTTCAAAGTTGTTTATTTTACTTCAAACAATATGCCTTTTAAAATATGATGGATTCTTGCTTGCTGCCGTTAAAGTCTGTTACTTTTTCCATCTTCCAATCTCTTGGGAGCACTGAAAGCTTTTTTCCACTCTCCGTGACCATTCTCTGAGCAAAAAGCAAACAAACCGCCCACTGCACAGTGGGACGAGCCCGGACTTAAGTCCATATATGAAGGTTATGCGATATTCTCAGTAGTATTTTTCTCGTATCAACTGAGCCATTGGAGACATTTTCGCGAGATTTTAGGTGATTTGAATGCAAAATGAATTTTTGACAGCTTTTTGAAGGGCATAACTCAAGTGTTTTTTGCATTATTTGACCATAGGAACTACATACGGTTATTCTCGTTTTTCAAAGAAACGGTTGATTTTATGAATTGCGTTACTTCACCAAAATAATCCGTGTGATAAAATTACATCGTAAAATCGCCAAAAATAAGTCACTAGTTGGTTTAGTTAGTGTTTAGATAACTGTTTGTCATGAATTTTTATTGAATTCGAACTTCTAAAGCGATAACAACAACGACGCCCGTGAATGCCCGCGATCACACTATGCTCATTCGAAAGCTTTTCATTTTCTCTTTAAAATGAGCCTATGCTAGTTTTGCGAAAACTTGCGATAAGCAGTCAAAATTTGAAAAAACTGTGAATGGAGACGCATGGTTATTACTGATATTTAATTTGAATATTCACTTTATGACTAGAATAATGACACTAATTTATGCACAGCAATAATAGCATTTAGAGCATGATCTACAAGGGTTTTACTAGTGATCAAGAGTAAGGAGCCGAATGGGAAGTATGGTTTTTAAGTGGTAAAGGAATTAAGAATGTTTAAAATTCAGTCAATATTTTCAACCATCTGAAATGTGTCATAAAATGTTTCATGAACTATGTTTGCTAACTTACGCAATAACTGTCAAATTGAGTGAACACAGTTGAGTTCTAGTCATTTGATAAGACTTTTTTTCGATATTATCCTAATAAAATAAGACCATTTTTAAATGAACCATTAACGCGAAAAAAGGATTTTGGATTTATTTTAATTTAAGGTATGAAATAAGCAATATAAGCAACTTAAAACACACCTGCGAAAACAAAATCGTTAACCATCTTGTTGATTAGTGAATGTAATCAATATTCCACTAAGACGCTCAAAATGTTTGTTGTGAAAATGAAAAAAATGGAGTTTTCATACCAAGTAACCCACTAATGAATTAAACGTTCCAAAATTAATCGATCACATCTTATTTCATCCTTAAAAATAATATAGTCATTTCTAAAGCCACATAATGAGAATCAATTCGTTTCAATACGGAAAATAAATTCCAAAATTACAATTGAAAGAAATCTTTATAAAAGACAAAATATTTACTTTTAAGCCACTCTAATAAATAGTAAAGTTAATTTCTATTTTCTATAACCAACATAAGAATTCAGCGTACAAAAATGTCTTTAAAAAAATTTTTAACCTTCACAGCAAAATAATTATTTTTGAGCCACCCTAATGTATAATAATTTTTTTTGCAGATATTAATATCAAAAACGGTTTAGCACACGAAAATTAATATACACAAATTTTAAGAACGATTTAGAAAAAAAAAATTTTTTTGAGACACCCTAATGAATAGTAAATGTTTATTTTTGAAATGTTTTAATATCGAAAACGAATTCAGCGTACCAAAATTACATAAAGACGTCCTATATGAACCGATACGGAAAAGTTTGGACTTTAGTCCACCTTTTGTTCTAAGTCGTGCCACTGTGCAGTGGCACGACTTAGAACAAAAGGTGGACTAAAGTCCAAACTTTTCCGTATCGGTTCATATAGGACGTCTTTATGTAATTTTGGTACGCTGAATTCGTTTTCGATATTAAAACATTTCAAAAATAAACATTTACTATTCATTAGGGTGTCTCAAAAAAATTTTTTTTTTCTAAATCGTTCTTAAAATTTGTGTATATTAATTTTCGTGTGCTAAACCGTTTTTGATATTAATATCTGCAAAAAAAATTATTATACATTAGGGTGGCTCAAAAATAATTATTTTGCTGTGAAGGTTAAAAAATTTTTTAAAGACATTTTTGTACGCTGAATTCTTATGTTGGTTATAGAAAATAGAAATTAACTTTACTATTTATTAGAGTGGCTTAAAAGTAAATATTTTGTCTTTTATAAAGATTTCTTTCAATTGTAATTTTGGAATTTATTTTCCGTATTGAAACGAATTGATTCTCATTATGTGGCTTTAGAAATGACTATATTATTTTTAAGGATGAAATAAGATGTGATCGATTAATTTTGGAACGTTTAATTCATTAGTGGGTTACTTGGTATGAAAACTCCATTTTTTTCATTTTCACAACAAACATTTTGAGCGTCTTAGTGGAATATTGATTACATTCACTAATCAACAAGATGGTTAACGATTTTGTTTTCGCAGGTGTGTTTTAAGTTGCTTATATTGCTTATTTCATACCTTAAATTAAAATAAATCCAAAATCCTTTTTTCGCGTTAATGGTTCATTTAAAAATGGTCTTATTTTATTAGGATAATATCGAAAAAAAAGTCTTATCAAATGACTAGAACTCAACTGTGTTCACTCAATTTGACAGTTATTGCGTAAGTTAGCAAACATAGTTCATGAAACATTTTATGACACATTTCAGATGGTTGAAAATATTGACTGAATTTTAAACATTCTTAATTCCTTTACCACTTAAAAACCATACTTCCCATTCGGCTCCTTACTCTTGATCACTAGTAAAACCCTTGTAGATCATGCTCTAAATGCTATTATTGCTGTGCATAAATTAGTGTCATTATTCTAGTCATAAAGTGAATATTCAAATTAAATATCAGTAATAACCATGCGTCTCCATTCACAGTTTTTTCAAATTTTGACTGCTTATCGCAAGTTTTCGCAAAACTAGCATAGGCTCATTTTAAAGAGAAAATGAAAAGCTTTCGAATGAGCATAGTGTGATCGCGGGCATTCACGGGCGTCGTTGTTGTTATCGCTTTAGAAGTTCGAATTCAATAAAAATTCATGACAAACAGTTATCTAAACACTAACTAAACCAACTAGTGACTTATTTTTGGCGATTTTACGATGTAATTTTATCACACGGATTATTTTGGTGAAGTAACGCAATTCATAAAATCAACCGTTTCTTTGAAAAACGAGAATAACCGTATGTAGTTCCTATGGTCAAATAATGCAAAAAACACTTGAGTTATGCCCTTCAAAAAGCTGTCAAAAATTCATTTTGCATTCAAATCACCTAAAATCTCGCGAAAATGTCTCCAATGGCTCAGTTGATACGAGAAAAATACTACTGAGAATATCGCATAACCTTCATATATGGACTTAAGTCCGGGCTCGTCCCACTGTGCACTGTTGCACTGTGTGTAATGTGCCAGCAGTTACTCCACGGACAAGCTTACTTACGATGGTATTGTAATGTATCGCGAAAAGCATACCTTTTGGCGCATTCCAGTCTTGTTTGTACAGTGTAAAATGTTGCGTTGCGTTGTCGACCAGAATGTCACGTGGTTTTTCATTGGTGTGCTTTTACTTGAGTTCTTTACGAATCATTCGTCTTGATAAAAAAAAAATATTTCAACGTGTTGCTCAACAACACAGCAACAATGTGATGGGGTTTCATGCAGTGTCAAGTTACCAATTTGTCATCTTCAAAGTTCACGCCGCTTGCTTAGATGCGGTGAAGAAGTTTTTTTTCTGCTGTCACGACACGTGCGAATTTATAATTTAGCGGAGGCGGTGTTTATTTCTGTGTTATGCGTTAGTTATTGGAAAATATTAACCCTTATTCTATTCTTCTCTCGTTTCCAAAAATCAATTCACAGAGGAAATAATCAAAAAGCGCAAAACCGAACTAACCACCACGCGCCAAATCGAGACCCGCATCAAGCGCCAGCTGCTGCTCGAGGATGGCAAAGTCATTGAAGATTCCGGTCCGATCGTGTCCACCAACACCACCGAGGATACCGACCGGCAGGAAACGGTGCAAACTGAGGTAAGCAGCTATCATTAATCCTAGTTGGGAAACGGCTTTCGTTCCTTTCTTACGATCCCTTTAGTGAATAAGTAATTGGTTTCAAATTGGGAAGTTTACCAAACAAAATCGAAAGTTAAATGTTTATTGATGCTTTTGTTTCCCTCCAGCATCGTACCCTGGGTGATCCAACGGCGGAGGAAGATGTTACCAGAACGCGGGCCGTCGATTCGGGCGGGACACCGGTCCCCACCGGTACGGATGCTGATGGCCCGCATAAACTAGTCAGTGATGAAAACGGAGGAGGAGGTGGTCAAACAGTCGTCGGCGGCGGCGGTGGCGACACCAATAACAGCAACAAACCAAAGATCATCAGTGCCATCGTGGCCCGGCCCGATGGACTGCTGAAGAATACCAAGGAGAAGGTGGAGGTTTCCCGGGAGGAGACTAAGGAGTGCACGGTTATGGCCGAGCGGAAACATTTCGGCGATTTCACCGATGATGTGAGTACCTTTGTGCCTTATTTTAGATTCAATCGGAAAAATTATCTTATGCTTAATCACAACCCATCAGCCAGGGGTTCGGCAACCCCTGTTGACCCTTATATGGGTCAATTGCTGCTGCCTACTACTGACTGTCGAGTTCCTTGGCATGCAATCATGACGACCGGGGGAGGAGATCGGTTAGTGGTGCAAATCGTTTCCACCCTTTCTCGGGTATCTCGAGCGAAGCGATGGCAGCGAGACCTAATTTAGCATTTTTCGTGCCATCCGTGGCAAATCCAACTCCCCCGCCGCGTATTCGCCTTGACGACTTTCGTTGATCAGCGGGACACGGTTCGAGCGCTTACATAACTGCATCGCCGCTTGGGTTCGCCGCGCCGGTTTTGTAGCGTGCACAGATGTTTCGCCGCGGGTTACCGATTCTTATTTTTTTCTGTCGTTTGCCCCCTGGCTTTAAGGTTCCTCCCCCAGTGATTGGTTGAAGCCGCCGGTGGCGTAACGATGGCAGACCCAAGGATTAACTTCGTGCTGAGGTGCTGGAGGTTTCTTTGCGCAGAATTTTCCCATTGATTGTGGTAGCCGGGGTGAAGTTTACTTTCTTTTTTTGGCCGAAGTGTGCTTAGCGAAGATCAACTAATTCAGTTGATTAAATATCAGAATAGTTTCTGTTTTAGTTAAGGATCTTTAGTCATTTCTATACGACACCGGGCCCTAAAAACAGACATCTCAATTAGATCACAGCTATGCAAGTCATCCGGTTCTGTTGTTGAAAGAGTGTCCTTCATCACATAACTTATACCGCTGCGCTCTTGAAAATCTCGGAACGGAACGTGAAGTGCTTTTGTATCACTCATTGTAACTGTACTTCATATGGGGGTCCATACAGACGCCACTTTTATCGCTTCTAATACCTAATAATAGTGTCTGCGACGTGGCATTAGCGCGGGAATTGTTCGTTCAGCAGACCACTCGTTTACGAGTGGTATCTGCCCCTTTCCACACTCGCGAGTTCGTGTCGATTAGCGACGAACTTCTTCCCATCATCATCATCATCATCATCGTCGTCGTCTCAGCATCATAATCAGCTAGCAGTACCATTGTTATTAACACCATTTCCTGGTTTCAAGAATGAACATAACCTCAGCTAGTGTTTTACTTCCTTATTCATTGTCTGGTAATTCGACGAACATTGGCAATGTACAATTTCCCATTTTGTGAACATTGTCAAAATTAGTTATGGAATTTACGTTTCGACTTCATCTCATCAGAATCCGACACTAACTTAGTGACAACTAACCTAGCGCTTAATTGACGCCGGCTTCAAAAAACCAAAAAACCCTTAATTGTGTTTCTGAACGATCCCCTAGTTCTGCCTCGAACAAGAATCAACGGCCAGAAAATTGGCCCATAAACTGTAGAACCAGATGCTGATGAAACTTTATGGATGTGTCTTGATCGACAATGAAACGGCGATGCGAAAGCCGATTTCAAACGAATCCAGAGGCTCAAATTCTGCAAGGCTTCCGCTCGCGGTAAGGTTCCTGGCAGATTAAAGCTTGTTTTCGCGGATAAGTTCGTGAAAAATATATGATTTGGTAAGGGATCTGCTCCTGAAGTCTGTGGCAACAGATTGGAGAAATTTCGCTAAGAGATTATAGTACCAATACTTTTTCGATTCACCGCTGGTTAAATTATATGGAATATTCGTCTTAGTAATAATATCACAAAAGTAACTAATCATGTTTCCATTCGCTTTTTATTTTTTAACTATATGCATATTAAAATATATTAATTTCTCCTTTCATGTACGAGTGGAGCAGAATACGGAAACTGTGGAAATACGAGCTTTGTTCTTCAACACAATAAAAAGGATGAGAATAGCAAAGGACGATTATTGTTGGAAGTCACTGCATCCCATTATGCTCAGAAGAAAACATAAGAAATGAAAAATGGAAATAGAATTTGAAAGAAAAATGGCAGTTATTTTATGATAAGAAGCATCCGAGCTATTGTTTGAACAGATTTCAAAATCATCAAATTGCTCGCTACGACGCGACAGCTAGTGTGAGAGATTATTCGAATGTGTTCTATTCACCGTACCGAGTCCAAACTAGAAACCACAAAAATCTGTGAATCAACCTCAGCTGCCGACAACTTGTCTACGAAACAAAATGCAGAACTACTATTCTACAGCATTAGACGGATATTCAACTCAAATTATACCCCTCCGTTTGTTACCAGATTGACAGGGTCAGTACCTCTCCTATTTGTCGTGCCGCAAGTGCCAACAACCTCCGTAAAGTGCCCTGCGTAGCTCAAGTGTAATCAGCCAAACTAGTTGCCGACCGCAGTGTAGATTGTTATACGGTTTCCCTCGCACCGACCGAACGCGCACGCAATGAAGTTGTTAACTATAATGGAATGTGCGGTCGGATGTGGCATTTTTCATAAACACACGTTTAGCTTTAATAATAATTGTACTTGAATCGACCGTTTACCGGCGATCCTGAAGCGGACCTATTTACGTATTCAAAAAAAAAACGAAATCGGCTCAGATCCGCGCTGGCGCATGGTGTTTTACGCCGTGAAAATGAGCTAATTAGGCTCCCTATGGTAATAAACCAGACGGCAGTTTGCGGCTGAAATAGCTCATAACACCGTTCATTGGTTGCGAATTAAATCATCTTTGTGGCGCGACGGAAAACATGCACGGTTTTATTTTTATGATGGGAATAGTCTCGCGTTGGAAGTTCGTAGGATTGGTGTCGGAGAGCAGAGCTGGCAGAAAATAGTTTACAAACCGGGCTGCCCTTTGCACAACCTGCAAGCGGTAGTAGTTGAATCAGTAAAGAAGCAAATCGCGAAGGCATTTCTCTCGTTTCTTTCGCTGCCTCCTGGGTGTGATGATGCTGTGGAATGATGAGATCAAAGTGTAACGATGTAACCTGTTGCTTGATAAGTATTTTTTGCTTTCAACCGTCTTTACAATATTTGATCGGTTCAAGAATTTACCCACCGAAGGTGGTTGGGTGTTTCTATGGTTTTGGTCCTTTATCACCGGTGTTGTTTTAAGAAATTTTATAAACCGAAAAAGTAACCAACTTTCGAACTGATTAAATTAACAAATCAAAACAGTCCAAAAATGAGGACCACCCTAACCTGTGAGGGTGGCGGTTCGTGAATGTCGAACGTTGCAATCGGTTTTGCATTACAACTATTCGCGGGGGTGGGGAAGATATGAACTAATAGCAGTACAATGTAGGAAAGGTTTGAAACATGTCTGTTTCACCTCTGTAACATGCTTCGGATACCCCATGTAGCTCTAATTGAAATTGACTTATATGTTTCATTGTGCATCTGCCTTAAAGTGTAATAGTTATTATCACTAATTATGACCTCCTATGGATTGTTATTGTTTCTTCGACCAAGGCTAGTTTTTGTTAGTTTACTATGCTGCCAAATCGATATCGTTTTTATGATTGAATAAAAGTTTCGAGAAAAAGAATGGCGTGGGAAAGAAAATGACATTTCCCATAGTGCCCATTGTTCAGCTCACTGTGGCTTGTCCTCTTTTAGAAGCTTTTCTTATGTCCAATTTCCATTTCATCGCTGAGTATCAAGTACAGTTCAATGAAAATAGATGGTTCATCTTTAAATCAATACGGTTGCGATTGATGTCAACCACTGCAAGATCCGTCCTTCAGTTCGCTCTCAATCTTCTCACACTCGAGCAGGATGCTATTTTCAACGTACGAAACCTTCTGGAAATTCGTTGTATTTGACAAAGTATATTAGAAAAAACTGAGCTGTATTTTAACAATTTGGTTTTGGTCTAGATAAGTTGAAACTGATCTAGATCTGTCCTGAGTTTCGACAAAAATATCATAGCGAAAATTTCCCTCTGTGAAGTAATTTATTTTGATATTTTTAATAAATACACTGGTAACATTCATGCACTGTACCCCATGAAGATGGCGCTGTATGACATTTCATAGAAATTGTTTTTAACACCCAAACGCTCGGGATGGGATTTTCGCGGAATTTTTGTTTTCAAAAATTCAAACTCTAGATAAAGAAGGCCAATTTCGATGTTTTATATGTCAATAGAACCGGATATTCTTCTAGTTCATACTAATGCAGACTGGACCACCATGGTTAAAAAACATCGGGGTTATTCCGGATTGGGGTTGGGGTAAATCGGTTTTGCCATTTGGGTTTTTTTATAACTTTGAAATTTTCTATGGAACTAACCTTAAACTGTTTTAAAACTTGTAGGATTTACTAAAGGACATCAAAATAAAGTATTTCGAGGTTTGGCCAATCTTCCCCGAGGGCCCTTTAGCCGGTCACATAAGGCTGAATGCTCATTGAGAAATTGACTCCAAGTATGGCAAAGTTAGTGTAGATGGCAGTGGACTACTATGTGTAAGAACCATTCTAACCATTTCATCATGCTACATATCAAAAAAAAATCTTCGTGAGCTTCACAAGATTTATCAATGCATTCGAAACACGTTTGTGGGCCATTTGGCTGCGATGATCAGTTCCGGTGAATCCTGAATCTGGTCCCTGAGGGTCACTTTTATCAAACCGCGAACCATCATCATACCACACAAAATATAAAAAAAAACATCTACGGAGCGTAGTAAAAAAATGTCTGATTTGGTTCAAATTTCGAGCAGACACTCCTGTTTGGACTTATACTCGACTCATGAGTTGGCGCATAAGGCTCCTCCGGCTCCTGGCTACGCCACTTCCATGATCTTAATAGTCGACTACAGTTGAGGCTGGAACCCAAAACAACCTTTAAAATAAAATATGCAAATAAATATAGACACGCGAAAAAAAAGTCCGAAAATGTTTTGCTTGTTGACTAAGTCGGACTCAAACTGTATCATAAAAATCTTATAAAAGCATTATAAATATACCAGATCAATAAAGTATCTTCAAGGTACATCAAAATATTCTATCGCATCGTAAAAGTTACATTACCTTTCAAATACTGTACAATATAACAGCCTCATTAAACAACCATTAAAAGGCCATAGAAATCATTAAAAATGGAGGCTATCATAATAAAAAAAACTGTTAAAGTATTGAAAGACCATAAAAATATCTTGAAATGCCAAATTTAAATACCTTAAAAGGTCTATAAAATATATTGAAGGAACTAAAAAAACTAAAAAAATGCTATTAAATACCATAGAAATAAGAGATGTACCATAAAATGTTATAAAAATATTATAGAAGCACTATAAGAAAGATATGCTACTTTCATTCAAGCACCTACCATAAATCTATCATAGAAATTTCATGAATTCTTAACCATAAAGATTCCTTTAAAATATTGTAAAAATATGCAAAAGTTTCACAAAATGTGGACGTAACCTAAAATTTCATAGTAAGATCAGCGTAGTATCATTAAAATATTAAAGTACCGTAGACATGACATAAAAATCTTTTTAAAAATCCATAAAAGTTTCAACAATATCAGAATATGATAAAAATACCATGACAATCCTCTAAAATACCTTAAACGTACTAAAAATACTATAAAAGTACAGGCCAGATTCGATTATCTGTAGGGTGCAATTTCGCTTCGGATAATCGAACAAAATTTTTTTTTTCTTCAAGAAATATGGGTCATTCCACGCGAAGTGATCAAAAAAGATGCAAACTTGAAATCGACCTTCACGGATTTGAACAAAATTTGGAGGAATTGTTCATCTAGGGCCAATATATAAAAACCCAAATTTTCGTGTCAATTGAACCACCCCTCGGGTCATGGGAGCACCCCCCGTTTTGGCAAATTGCCAAAACCCTTGATTTTCTTTTGATCATATCTCCCGTTCTATATACTCTAGAATCAAACCACAAGATGGCTTTTGAAGAAAATTGTTCAAGGAGTCTATAAAAAATATTATTTTTTGCCGACAGTGTTGCCAACTATGCAATTTTTTCAGTTAAATATTAAAAGTTACTTTTTCTCAAAATACGTATATTTTAATTTTGAAAATTTTAATGCCATTGCATTCCTCAGACATTTTTACATAAAAAACACTTATCGTCCCAATATAATATGAGCGCATCCTGAGATATACCGTTTTGAAGGGAAAAACTCCGATTTTCTCATATAAAAATCCATTTTAATTGGCCAAAATTGCGAAAATCTTCAAACTGTCATAAAAATCGACCCTGATCTGCTAGAAGCAAACCAAATACGTAGTTTTTCATCATTTCTCGTCTACTTCACGAAAAAATATGTTTGAACTTAGAATACTCAAGTTGGTTTTTTAGTGTTGTGCGCTTGCGATTTTATATGGGAAATTGCGTTTTTTTCTCTTCAAAACGGTGTATCTCAGGATGCGCTCATATTATATTGGGATGATAAGTGTTTTTTATGTAAAAATGTCTGAGGAACGCGATGGCATTAAAATTTTCAAAATTAAAGTATACGTATTTTGAGAAAAATTAACTTTTAATATTTAACTGAAAAAATTGCATAGTTGGCAACACTGTCGGCAAAAAATAATATTTTTTATAGACTCCTTGAACAATTTTCTTCAAAAGCCATCTTGTGGTTTGATTCTAGAGTATATAGAACGGGAGATATGATCAAAAGAAAATCAAGGGTTTTGGCAATTTGCCAAAACGGGGGGTACTCTCATGACCCGAGGGGTGGTTCAATTGTCACAAAAAATTGGGTTTTTATATATTGGCCCTAGATGAACAATTCCTCTAAATTTTGTTCAAATCCGTGGAGGTCGATTACACATGCCTTGATCACTTCGCATGGAATGACCCATATATTTGTTATGAGTTGAAAAACAGTATCTAAGGTACATGCATCAATGTTTGACTTATGGACTTTTTCGGTCAAACCGTTTTAATAAGTGAAACGAACATCGATCATTTTATATTCTATAAAGTGAAAGTAAGACATGTAATAACTAAATTCTCCGCGTGGAACTTCAGTCAACTTAATACTGTATTGAGTAAATTAAGACAGCGATTACAAATGAATTTGAGATTATGTGCCACTGGTTTGCATACAGCACAAAAACTTTGGGAATCTTCTAAGGAAGCAACACGCTAGATTCCATTGAGAAACCAAAAAAAAAAAGGGTCGAAACCATCGCACACAGGTCCAATAATGGACGCCTGCTAAACGCGTCTGCTGGGCGTCGTCCAACGTTGGTCCAACGAAGGACCAGCATTGGACGATTTTAAAACATGTATTTCTTGGGGGAATGAATTTTACACAAGTTACATGTAACAACAATGCACAATTTTTCACGCGCACGACAACAAGGCACAGTGGTCGACATGATGTTTTTGGAGCAATTGTTCGTATGAATATTCCCCACAATCCGATAAAAATTAAAATTAGGCATGGCTTGCTATGATCGAACTAAAAAAACCTTTTTATTCTGACAATCTACAAAGTTGGTAACTTCGACATAGTTTTAGAAATGCTCGTAATGAAGAATATTTTGGAAAAACTTGAACTTGTAGGACTAAAGGTTATCGATTAAAAAACCGTTTTCTACGGCAACCCCCTTAAATTTAGTTTTTATAATATAACTTTTTCCACTGTGACTTTTCGTGCAACTGATGTTCCAGACAAATGTAGAGGACGTAAAACGACGTAATATTGTTGAAGACTGTATGTAAAAATATTTATCCGTTTCAAAGTTATTGAAGATGTTTACCTTTTTTTATGCCAACTTCAACTACGTATAAAAATGAAAGGTACTAATCAAAATGCACGAGCAGGCACTTTTTTCAATGCCTAGACTATGCACAACAATGGGAAGAAGGTTTGATCCGTGGCACTCTAGAACTCTATGAATAGGGTAAGCTCACTTTTTCTTGTTTTTTGACGTTTTCCATATAAAAATGAACAAAAAATTTCATTTTTTTTTTTCGTAAAATTTAGCAAACAAGTAACGTTTTTGGATATTTTAAACTATAAATATGCTTATTCAAATGCATTAGGGGATTCAAGTTGTTATACATTGTAGCACAGTAAACTTTTTTCTCTTGTTTGCTTGGTGGAAATATCATCCAGGATCTTCATTTGGTCATTGTTCAACGTTCTACGTAGCCGAGTCGCTTAAAGGCTGTTCAGTGCATCTACTTTGTAAAGAATTACTAGCACTGTTCTTTTCTGAGCGGTGCGAAATACTGACTACAGTGAAGATCCTATTTTATTAGTCCACGTCCCATCATAGCCCCCCCCCCTCCTCCCCCCAAAAAGATCCCCCTCAAACAAACACCTCATGCATCCTACTCGGACCCACTCCCCTCTCATTCCAATCACTTTCACCCCGTAGGCATACCAAGATAGGCTGGGGGTGGTTCGGTTGTGGGTTATTCATCCCCTGAACATACCATTGAGTATGTACCATAAAATACCTTTCAAATACTATAAAATATAGCAGCCCCATTATAAAACTGCCATTAAAATGTCATAGAAACAGTTAGAAATGTAGACCACCAAAAATACAGTAAAAATATCAAAGTACCATACAAATATCTTAACAATACCGTGAAAATATCATAAAGAAGCCAGTACCACTAAATACATTCAAATCTTTATAAAAATCTTAAAAGTACCAAAAAATATTATAAAACCGCTACAAACATATCAGAAAAATAAAAAAAGTCCCATAAAATACTATAAAAATATTAAAGTCCCATAATAAAGGGCGAACACGAAATTATTGCGACACCGAAAATGTCATGCCAATTTTCTTATAATGTTTAAAATCAAACCAAAATTTTAGGGTAGTTTTATACATATATTTACTTTAAAAATCAAAAGAAAAGTTAATCGATGGAGCCTTGAGTATAAAATTGAACGCATTTTCGCTTGATGCCCTCCATCAAAGTCTTTACAGTGTCATCCGGTACCAGTTTGTCAGTTTTTTTTCCGTTTTCTTAACATGTCCTTCTCGTCTTTGACTGTCTTCTTGCTCTTCCGAAGTTCCCGCTTCATCATTGCCCAGTACTGCTCCACCGGGCGCAGCTCCGGACAGTTTGGCGGATTCATGTCCTTTGGAACAAAATGGACAGAATTGGCCTCATACCACTCCAGGACACGTAGAATGGTGGCATGATGCCAAATCTGGCCAAAATAGGGGAGCTTCGTCGTGCTGCTGCATGAACGGCAAAAGGCGCTTCTCGAGACACTCAGATTTGTAGATCTCGCCATTTACTGTGCCCTTTGTCACGAAAGGCTCTCTTCTCAGTCCGCAAGAGTAGATGGCCTGCCAAATGAGATATTTGGAGGCGAACTTCGACATTTTCTTCTTCTTAAATTTGTCGTGCACATAGAACTTGCTCTTGCCGGTGAAAAACTCCAACCCCGGAATTTGCTTAAAATCGGCTTTTATATACGTTTCGTCGTCCATCACACAGCAGCCATATTTTGTCAGCATCTTCTCGTAGAGCTTCCGTGCCCGAGTTTTAGCCGTCGATTGTTGCCGCTCATCGCGGTTTGGGAAGTGCTGTACCTTGTATGTATGTAGTCCAGCTCTCTTCTTTGCATTCTGGACGTAGCTCTGCGACATGCCGATCTTTTTGGCCAAATCACGGCTTGAGACGTTGGGATTTGCTTTAATCATCCGCTTCACCTTTCCCTCCGTCTTTTTGTTCTCCGGTCCCGGTTTTCTGCCAGCTCCTTTGCCGTGGTCCAACGTCAACCGCTCCTGGAACCGCTTCAACACTCTGGAGACGGTTGAATGGCGAATGTTCAACATTTTTCCCAAAGGCCGGTGCGACAGATCAGGAAATTCCAGGTGTTTGGATGGAATTTGTTCTCTCGACTCGCGTTGGTTCACCTCCATTTTCGTTGAATCGAAAAACACGACTTCGGGTTTGACAGCATGTAAACAATACACATCAATGAGAAAGTGTGCAAAATTTGGTTGATTTTTACTCAATGGTAAAACAGTTATGCCCTGTTAAATATGTCGCAATAATTTCGCGTTCGCCCTTTAAATATGAATGACATACCGTAAAAGTACCTGCCACAAAAATTTCATAAATGTTTGACCGTGAAGATATCTTTAAAGTACTATAAAATTACAAAAAAGTCTGACAAAATGAATGATGCCATAAAATCCATAAACAACATGGACGTACCTTAAATGGTTGTTAAAATCAGTGAAGTTTCATTTAAATATCATTAAAGTACCATCAAACTCCCATATATACATCTATTACATTCATATTACACTTGGTAAGTATATATAGGAATCAGAATATATTGGCTCAAATGGCACGTTCCCCGTACATAGTCGGGGATTTGTGCCTAAAATGAATTTTAATTTTTAACTGAAAAAACGCATAATTGGCAGCACTGCCTCCAAAAATAATTAATGTTACTCCTTAAACAATTTCTTTGAAAAAAAGACATCTCGTTGCTTGATTCTAGAGTAAATAGAACCTGAGATATAGTCAAAAGGTCGTGAAGGTCGATTTAAACGCTATGAAAGTACCATGCTATAACTTAAAAATAATATTTTCTATGAGTCTGTTGCGGCACAGCATCATTTACGGCCGCTCTATTCGGTCATCGTTCATCATCATCGACCGATCCACAGTGTTCACTTACAAAGATGGGATAAAATGAGAATGAGATCCAACCGAGATGCCAGTCGTCGTTCGTTCTATAATTATAAATTAAATGTATATTGTACGAACAAAATGTATTTGATTAGAGAAGCAAAACGACCTGATGATCAAATAAATTAGTAGTAAGGAAAACGGACCGCAAGTTTTTATTCGTTATAGCCGTTTTAACGTTTTCGAACGGATTGCCATTTCTTCGGTCTTGCGGTAATCAGCCGTCTTAATAGCAACCTAATGTTCGACGAAATCTTCAGTCTATATGCCCGATTAAAAGACTAACCAGGGAAGCATGCAATAAAAATATCAAGTACTAGATAGATACGATCAAACAGCCATAAAAATATACCAGTGCCATAAAAAATTCATGAACCATAAAAATACCTTCAAATTACTATAAAAAATAAAGCTCTGCAAAATTCTTAACAATGCCTTAATATCCATAACAAAAACGGACTTACATTTATGTATCTACCATAAAATGACTAAAGCATCAAAATACCATAAAATCACGTTCACATTCTTATACATACCTTGAAAGTACAAAAAATACTATAAAAGTACTATTAAAATATCAAAGTTGATATTGCAAGAACATCTTCAGATACCTTCCAAATCGAATCTAAAAAGAGGAACTATAGCATTGAAATGTATCACTAAATTTAACTTTTTGCCTTTCTCATATAAAGAAAGGCTATGCAATCACTGTAAAAATCGACTTTTTAACCGAGGCCCTGAGGGCCGAGTGTCATACACCATTCGATTCAGTTCGTCGAGATCGGGAAATGTCTGTGTGTGTATGTGTGTGTGTATGTGTGTGTGCAATTTAAACTCAAAATTTTCTCAGAGATGGCTGAACCGATTTTCGCAAACTTAGTTTCATCTGAAAGGTATAACGCTCCCATAAGCTGCTATTAAACTTTTAGTTGATCCGACTTCCGGTTCCGGAGTAACGGGTTGAGGAGTGCTGTCACACAGCAAATCCTTATATAAACTGGTACCACCATGATGTTAAAATGATGTAAAACATATTAAAATTGATGTAACATTACTCTAGTTTGCGGGTCTGGATCACTAATGATCAATCAAAGCAGCTTTGACCACATTGGCCACCTATGACGGTTCATGACGCCCTCGGGGAACCCGCCAAGTTCCTAAGCTAATATCACTCCCATTCCACAACGAATTCTCTACCGATTTTTACGAACTTAATTTCAAATGAAAGATACAGTAATGCCATTGACTGCTGCTAAATTTCATTCGGTTCTGACTCTTGCTTCCGGAGTTACAGGGGTGTTAGTAAGGATACACTGGAATTTCCCATATAAATCGGTACAATCGTAATACCTCAGAGGCTAAAAACTATTGAAATGGTTACCAAATTACTTCTAATCGTAGATCTAGATCACTGATTGCCAATCAAACATTCTTTGAATATATTGTCCACTATCGACGATTCCGGAAGTCCGGAATTTCGGGAATATTCCACAATTAAAGTCACATCGGTTCATCGGTGATGACTGAACCGATTTTCTCAAACCAAGTCTCAAATGGAAGGCAAAATATGCAGCTGAGTATTGCGTAGCCGCCCCTTCCCCCCTCCCCACCTTGCCCTTACACCTCCCTCCTTCATCACTCCCCTCTTCTTGAATCACCCTCACGCCCAGATTTCCTTCATCCACCCCGTATACCGAAATAAGATGAAGGATTTCTGACGCATCCTCCACTCCCACTCTACTAACCCCCCATTCCCTACACGTTCAAACGCATTCCACCAACCTTTGCAAATTATAATCACATGAAGATAACATTGAACTCATGCTTATTAAGCTAATTAAATATTATTCTTTTGCCTTTCTTATATAGAAAGGTTATGCAATTGCTCCAAAAACCGACTTTCTAACCGAGGCCCGGAGGGCCGAGTCTCATATAACATTCGACTCAGTTCGCCGAGATCGCAAAATATCTGTGTGTATGTATGTGTGTATGTATGTATGTGTGTATGTGTATGTGTGTATGTATGTGTGTGTATGTGCGGATTTGTTAACAAAATGTCCACATCGGTTACTCGGAGATGGCTGAGCCGATTTTTACAAACTAAGATTCAAATGAAAGGTATAATATTCCCATAGGTTGCTATTGAATTTCATTTTCAACCGACATCTTGTTCCGAATTACGAGTTGGAGAGTATGGTTACAAAACAAAATTTGTTGATTTTTCCAAATCGGTTTCTCGGAATTTTCTGAACCGATTTTGACAAACTTAATTTTAAATGAAAGGTCCATCAGCTGCTGTTGAATTTTGTGTGGATCCGAGTTCTGGTTCCTGAATTACAGGGTGATACGTACGATCACGCAGCAAATTCCGATTGTAACGAATTTTGCGATGAATGTAAAAAGGTGATTTTTTTCCAAAATGTGCACAACTGTTGAATTTGTAGATCTAGGTCCCCAACAGTCATTCAAAGGCTCTTTGGTCACACTGGCCACCATCGACGGATCCTGAAGTATCCAAATTCAGAATAACGGTTATATTGGTTTCTCTAAAATGGCTAGATTTGCTCAACTTAGTCTCAAATGAAAGGTGTCGCGTCCCCGGAAACTGATATTAAATTCCATCTCCATCCGACTTCCGGCTCCGGAGTTACGGGTTGTGGAGTGCGATCACATAGAAAACTCCGATTCAAACCGATACCGCGATGAATGCAAAAAGGTGCTCTTATATATACTTACCAAGTGTAATAAGAATGAAAGACATTTCCATAAAGTTATATTGTACGAACCAGCTATTAAATCATAGTTTGGAGAAATGAGAAAGGCACAATTGCACCTCTAGGTGGATTAAAACAGGTTTTTTATTTTCCAGATAGCTTAATCGACTGCATAACAACATTATAAAAACTATAATAAATATCATAAAAATAGCGTCAAAACTATAAAAACACCTTAAAAGTCCCATAAAATACTATATAAGTCTTATAAAAGTATCACGCAAATTCCTAATGTAAATTGCTGTTAAAATACCGTAAAAATATCAAACTATCATTACCATAAAAACTATAACAATAATGTAGGCGTACCATAAAATACCATAAACCATTCATTAAGGCCCATAAAAATAGTATGAGCGCCGTAAAATGCCCCAAAATCCTCTAAATGTATCATAAAACATGCTTTTAAACTATCACAAAGCACATCAAAATTACTATAACTAAGTGTGATAAAAATATGATAACAATACTATAAAAGTACCAAAAGAACCAAAAATGTAACAACAATACCATAAAAATGAGCTAGCGCTAGCTAAGGGAGCCATTAGAATACCTTGAAAGTATGTGAAACTTCCTCAAATTTCGTGGCACTTTTTTTAAAGGTCATCGGACCTCTCGGAAGTGCGATATTCTTGGAGTTTTCTGATTTACTTATAGTTTGTCTTAGGATCTCTCTGAGACTCGTTTAGATTTTTTCAAGCTCACAGAGTGTATTTGATGATAGTAGACCTTACCGTCCACTCTTTTGTAATTTAAAAAATCCTTGAACATTTATCGCAATAGTAGTGCTGTGGTCTTTTTTGAGATTTTTTTCATAATTTAAAAAATTAAGCAGTCTAACATTTCTTCAGACTGAGCAAACTAATTTATTAGTGTTTATTTGACCAACCAGGAAACTAATCCACTGGGCATTTAATACGCGTGGGGTATACGCATAGTCTTGTCTGAGCGAATGATGACTTTTTAATTATGTATGAGGGTTGAGGACTAACAATTCACAAGAATTCAAAACCAGTTACCAATTTTTGGCAGTTCTATCAGCACGAAGAACAAATGTTTTATTGTCATATTCATTGGTTTGCTTTTAGTCCACTGAATCAACAATAAATTTAATTAATTGTGCTTATTGTCTTGAGTACTTACATATGCTTTGGAGTAGTACATGTGCTATATTACTGTTACGTTTACAATATTTCTTCATGAGCATAAAAATATTGTAGCTAGATTATTGACGCGAAAGGTGACAAGTTAATTTTTTTTTGTTCTTGTTTTGAATCTTTTTGCCGGAATGAAGGAGCAATGAATAGTAAAATTGTCCACCTGCCTTTTGATTTATTTAACGTGCAACACTCCCGACTCTCGGCTGTCCGGAGCTGAAGTTACTTTTTTTACAAGCCGAGCATTCTAAAATTAATTCAATAAACGATAAATTTATCATAAACTCTCGGCAGCCGGCTGCCCAGAACAATAAACACAAGATAACACTACTGAGAGTTGCATAGATCGTATTACAGATCAAGGTGAATTCAGATTTGTGTAACTCTTAACCCCATCCTGCTAACAAAAGCTCCTTCCCGTGGCAAACGTGGAGATGCAGGGGTATACACGGCCTTCATAACAACATTCGTTACACTAACATGCCTGCCCGTCCCCGATGACTGTAAGTACGTGGCCGACGCCGATATTGGCATTTTAAAGTATAGAACTCTCGAAACGTGCACATTGTAGATGGATAGCTACTCCCAGGTCCAATTTGTTTTAGGAGTTGCTGCTTTGTAAAAGATACCTTGTCGCAACTGCTCGTTGCACCGCACCATACATCCAAATAAAATAATTGTCTGCACCTATATGTAAACATCTTTGCCATGCGATCGCCCCTATAAATCGGGCGCCGCTGGCGTTCGGAGATGATCGAGGGAGAAACGTCAAAAAGAATTGCAAGTCAGCGAGGAAAAGTTGTACTCTACGAAAGTTTATTTGCCATTTGTAATTCACGATTAAATACTACAAGTACAGTTCAGTAGATTAATTATTCTAGTTGAAATCAAGTACAGTGCAGTAAATCTAAAATTATAGTTCTAAAAACAAGTGCAGTACGATAAATTGAAAAATTTCTAATTAAAAGCAGTTAAATCCTACAGCTATTAGTACGGCTGATTGAAATTGGTTAGTTTAGTGCTATATATTGTTCCTAACTAAATTAAATTAAACCATAAAAATCCTTAGGTACTACATAGCTGCTATCCTTTCATCTACGGTATCGTAAAAACTAAATTAATCATACAACACACAATAAGAGGTAAAATATTCAGCATGAAAGCATGGTGAAACTTAACCTAACCTACAAACCTTATTTTAGCATTACCACCACCAACTGAACTACTGTAAAAGACATAAAAGGGACACTAAACGTAAGTTTTCTTAAATCTATTAACTAAAAATATGCAAACGTTATATCGAACCACTAACTAAAATATGTACCACACTGAAAAATTATATATCCCTCCGGCAGGTATTTTTTAACGCTGTCATATACTGTAAAATACAACGTTCAGAAAATCGGAAAAACTGTCTCTTTTTCGTTGCAATCGCAACACACCTCGTTTCTATTAAGTATATTAAGTAAATATTAAAGTACTGTGCAAATATCTTAATAATGCCGTAAATATATCCAAGAAACAGAAAAGTATCAAAAACTTATCATAAAACTGCTACAAAAATACCATAACAATAAAAAAGCGTCCCAGAAAATGCTATAAAAAATTTAAAGCCAATGTATGTGAATGAAATACCATAAAAATGCCAGATTCGTAAAAGTACCTACCATAAAAACTTCATAAATGTTTAAACGTAAGATGCTTTTAAAATACTATAAAAAATTTCAAAAGTCTCACTAAACTCGTAACGTCATGAAATCTATAAACAAACATGGACGTACCTTAAAATTCTGTTAAAAAATCAGCATAGTTTCATTAAAATATCATTAAAGTACCATACAAATGCAGTATAAATTTCATTAACAATCTACAAAAGTATCAGGAAATATCATAAAAACACTAAAAATATAATAAACCTACCACCACAATGCTTTAAAAATACCTTAAAAGGACTAAAACACTATAGAAGTATCAAAAATATATGACCGTACCATTAAAATAGCAGAATACCCATTCCCGTAAAAATACCTTCAGGATACAATGACAATATCATAAAAGAACCAAAAAACTGTACTAACATAATATAGACTTACCTCAAAATGCTATAAACATCATTACATTATATTAAAAAACTTAACAAAAAGGCCTTTTCACGTTTTAAAGAAAAAAAATGCCTGAGGAACAAGATGGCATTAAAATTTTAAAAATTAAATTACATGCTTTCTGAGAAAAATAACTTTTATTTTTTACTGAAAAAAACGCATGATTGGCAGCACTGCAGCCAACATATTTTTTTTTTCTGGACTCCTTAAACAATTTCGTCAAAAAAAGATATCTCGAGGTTTGATTCTAGAGTAAATAAAACCTAAGATATAGTCAAAACAAATTTGACCATTTGGGCGGGGATTCTCCCATAACTCGAGGGGTGGTTCAATTGACATGTTTTAAATTTTTAATACATTGACCCTAGATGAACAATTCCTCCAAAATTAGTTCCAATCCGTGAAGATCGATCTGAAGTTTGCTTCTATTTTTTGATCACTGTTCTGCGGAAATATCCATATAGGAGATATGGGATAAAAATGTCACGAAAACGCTATGAAAGTACTATGCTATAACTTAAAAATGCCAAAAAAATATTTTCTGAGCCACAAAACTATCATAAAACTGCTATTAAAAAAAGCGTAAAATAATATAGACGTACCCAAAATATCAAAGTTTGTACTTTAAAAAAACCTTCAGATACCTTCCAAATCTAATCTAAAAAGAGGTTAGGAACTATAGTATTGAAATGGGTCACTCAATTTAACATTACATAACATAAGAATTATCATAAAAATTGCGCCAAAACCATAAAAATACCTTAAAAGTCCCAAAAAACACTATATAAGTCCTATAAAAATTGCATACAAATTCGTAATGTTTTGAAATATTAAATACTGTTGAAGTACCATAAAAATATCAAACTATCAAAACTACCATAAAAACTACACAATAATATAGGCGTACCATAAAATACCATAAGAATTTTATTTAGGCACATAAAAATAGTACGATAAAACATAATTTTTTTAAATGCCATAAAACACATCATCTTGGGATTTGTACTCCTTTGGATATTCTTGGAGTTTTCTGTGTTACTTATAATTTGTCTTAGGAGACTCGTTTCAATTTTTTTAAGCTCACAGAGTGTATTTGATGATTGTAGACCTTACCGTCCACTTTTTATTAAAATAAAAATTCGTTCAACATTTATTGCAAAATTAGAGCTGTGATTCTTTGTGATCTTTTTAATAATTTGTTTATTATCATAGATGGGCAGACCGCTGGTTCGCCTGCAATCAGCCTACGACCAAAAGGAATTAGTTATGGAGTATGCGTTTCAACGTCGTCTCATCAAAATCCGACACTAACTTAGTGACAGGACTAAGCTGGCGCCGATTTGACGCTAGCTCCAAAGACGGAAACACGATTTGTGTTCCTGCGCAGTTGTCAAGCGTGATATTCCACACTTTCAGTTGTAGGTATCAAATATGTTTTTACTAAATATTTTCCTTATTGTAGAAAAATTGGGTTCTACCAACATTTTTCTTCTTAGGAAGAAATATAGCATAGTACAAAGGGAATTGGTGACGAGAGAAATATTATTGGAATTTCATTAACTTGAGATAGACAAAGAACAAGAAAAAATTGAACGTACTGCAAAGCTCGAAACGCATAAAACAACAAAATAGACCCAAAAACCATGATCAAGCTTCAGAATGATTTTGCAGTCTTTCTTCTTTGTCATGCGAAAAGCGGTTAAACAAGAACAAGTTTCACCGCTAGCAGCAAACCAAAGATAAGGGCCTACTTTGATGTATACTTATTACGTGCGCCCGTCCTTCCCGGCCAAACCGCTTGTTTTATTTATCTGCAGTTGGCCAAGTCCTTGAAGTTTCGTTTCGGGCCCGCTGCGGACGGACCCGACATTTGCTGTTTATGTGTATTTGAATTTTCAACTTCAACAAACTGACTCCGGAATGGAAAACCACTTCAATGCAGGCCCCAGCATTCTTATGCAACTTGGTTATTGGCTGGAAGACTGGATGCTGTGGCACGCAGTTCACCGTAGTACGTAGGTATGTTGACAAAGCGCACCAGTCGGACAAAACGGTACCCATTGCAGCACCCCCCGGTTTTCGGTTTGACTCCGTACACTGCAGTTGCAGTTGCAGCGTTTGTGATCCCAGCAGCGCGAAACTTGATTTTGCAACCCAACAAAAACCCAACCGGGGCGAAAAGAAGTGGGCACATACATACCGTCAAACAAACACCAGTTTTTCTTCTGGTTCGAGAGTGCGCAGCAACTGTAATCTTCAACTCCAGTGGGTTTGCCACAAACTTGTTTTATTTGCCTTCTTCGCCCTGGTTGGTTTCCGACAGAATTCCTGGTTCTGTTGGTTGGTGGTTCAGAGTTGGAAATTCAAATTGTAGAGATAAATTGAAGTAATGCAATTTATCTTAATCGCTCATTTTCTTTCAACTAATTCAAATAAGAGTTCGAAAAAAAACACTCTGACACCCCTAACCCCAACGCTATCAATGCTCTTGATTAATGTTCCAGACACGCCAACGAAAAAAAAAGAGAAGGTTCGCAACCTGTTCTGTTTTCTTTCTCTCGCGCGCAACGCGATAATGTTTGTGCTTTTCAGTTTTCACTTCAATCAGACCTCTCCGAACAAGCTGCGGAGGAGCCTACTTCGATGCGAGGTTGACCTCCACTCCAACAACGCGACCGCTCGCTCACTCTCGCGAACGAACAAATGAACGAACGAAACGAACCTTCTCTTCCCTGCAAAGCCTACTATACAGCCCGAACGAGAACAACCAACCAACCAGTCGTCGTCGTGGGGCTCCAAACTCCTCTATAGATGGTAATATTTTTTTTTTGAGTACAAACAGCGAGGCTCCAGCTCTCTGGTGGTGGGACCTCTCGGGCTCAACAGAATCGACAAAGCCTGTCAATAGCGGTTCGCGTTTCGCCGGATTCGGGTGGTGATGGTGTGCCTGCTTGGTTGATGGCCTCGCTTGGCGCTTGGTGTTATCGAGTGAGTGTGTGTGAGAGAGAGGGAAAGAAAGAAACCGGGTGGATTGATCGAGGAAGCGGCGCAGATATACGGAAAAAAAGTCAACAAACCACTGATCTTCTTTTTTTGTTGCTTGATCGTTTTATGGTGTGTGCGGAAGAATGCCGATCATCGACAGTTAGATCATCGATCATTGGCCGTGGTGGTGCACCTATCAACAGCCATAGAGTTGAGAATCGGGGCCCGCAGCGGAAAAGTGAAGGATTTTAACCTTTCGTCGGTTGACGGAATTGGTGGCGGGCTTCGGAAGTCACCGAAAAGTGATTGGTTCTAGAATCCTGTCGTTGGGGACGTTGGTGTCAGTTCGAAGATTAAATCGGAAAAGGGGATAGTGATAAAGTGGGTAGAGCCAAGGACGGTAAAGTGATTATACACCGAGAAAAATAACATAAAACATAAGAATCAATCAATCGGAGCTTCGTCGGTGTTGTGTTTGTACACGAGAAGAAGAAAAAAATAATAAACGTCAAAGGGAAAGGAATTCCAACCGAGGAGTAGAATCGATCGGTGTGTGCGCGCGGTCGGTTTCCCCGAGGCCGAGGAATCAGTGCTGAAGAAGGCACGAACAAAATTTAAATTAGCCCCTTGTGTGCCCTTTTCACTGATGATCAGCACAAGACGCGTGAGATTTTTCGTCGTTTGCGGAAAAGGTGACCACGATCGTAAACAGTGCCGAGTGGTTCAAGCGAAACGGTAGACAGATAAGTGAACCCAAGGTGTGACTAGAATTTGGCATTTGCTGCTAATTTCGAGTAGCATTCTAACCAAGAAGCGGAGGTGCGGTCTTCAAGGTACATAACTAATTGTAAAGGCTTTAATGGAACACGGTTTGAGTGCTGTTGAATGATGATTTTAACTTGTCAAGTTGGGCTGTCGAATGGCCCGGGTTAAAATTCCTTTTCCTCCCAGCAAAATAAAATAAATTTATAATTAAATTGAAATTAATTTAATTGACAATAAAGTTAACAAGCTGAAAATGTAGTCCATCTTTCATGTTACTGATTCGTGGAACTCTGTATGCTCAGACCACGCCTTGTACATATGAGAATCAAACAGCTATGTGTCAATTCTGTAAACAAAATGCATACGATATAATCTTCTGAAAGAAAGGCATCGGTAATAATCGTGGCCGAATATTGCACGTGTTTCCAACGATAATAGAATATTTTGTAGGCCTCATAGTTGCTTGCGGTACTGTAAAAAAATAGGTACTGTGCAAAACTTTTAATAAAGAATATATCTAATTTAGAGCTAATACTTGACAATACTCATTCGTGGATAAGGCCGTCTTATGACCACTTAAGATCCCGGGGCACCATTAAACTGATGGGTCCATATGGAGCGAGTGTAAACAACTCTACCTTTGTTTACATTCGATCAAAGTAATAATGCATCAGACCAAAAAATGATTAATTTCAGTATTGCTTGCAATTAATACAATTCATGACCGATGTTATAAAAAGGCCTCCAAGGTCTAGGACGACGTAGTTTGGCAGTGCGGAAGCAGAACAGCTCACACAATCGGTGATCACACCGTCAATCTCAACTTTGTGCGCAGGCGGGTAGACGTGATACTCCTTTGCATAAGATATTATTTTTATTTTCATTCTTCTATGATTGTGTCGCTAAGATATAACCTAAAAATATCTTAAATTTCCAAATGCCTCTTTACAAACTTGTTTTATGACATAAAAATCATAGAGGTGACAAACTTCATTAAGGGGACCTGGATTTGGTGGAAAATAAAACAATATTCGTGTTTTTTTGTTGTAAAATGAAAAGAAAGAACTTCTGCTTTTGATCTTTTATTCGTTATTTATCGATGATTAGAAAATGTTTTTTTTTCTTGATAATTCAAAATTGCGGATCTCGTCGGCCTCTGCGTGCGAGGCATCATCCTACTTTGTCAAGTGCAGGGCCTCTCGTAGTTAACTGCAATAAGAAATGATTATAAATTATTAAAATAGATGAAATTTCCTATGACTTATAGCTAATTTCAAAAAAAAAAAATGATGGAATTTTTTTTAAGGACGTTACAGAAAAAAATTAAAAAGACCAGTTATCGATAAATACCGAATAAAAGATCAAAAACAGAAGTTCTTTTCTCACTTTTTCACAAAAAAATTTGATTTTCCGTCAAATCCAGAAGGACCCCTTAAGCAACCTGTTCAAGGGGACCTTCTTCTGGATGATGAACTGATGACGGCAGTTCGTCCGATGGTACCTAGAAAAGCGAGTAATTACAAAGACGATGTTGTGGTGCGTTAAAGCTGAGACTCTGATCCTTTGGGGGTTTACCTTAAACATTGTGAAGATGTGATGAAATTAGTGTTGTTTTCTTCACGAGTTTTTGAATTTTTGATTGAACACATTTTCCTGTATATTCCCAGTTCTCTGCAGGCACTTAGATCCATCGCACTTTTATTTAGTTCGGCAGTATAGAAAATGAAAGAGTAAAAAATGGTAGAGCTCAAACCGCATGAACATATTGCTTGCCGCTCCAGCAATTTTTGATCAAATTTCTCAATATAATCGCATTCTCCGCTATGATGGCAGTATAATACTGTGGACCTGTAGGAATTTTGGAGCCCTCTTTTTTACAGGTCTCACAGTCCATCCAAATGCATACATCCGATCACCGACTGAAAAAAATCACGGACGCAATTTCCGGTCCTTTGTTGCAGTACGTTGCTTATTCTGTTCGGTGATTTTTTTTACTTTTTTACAAGTCTTCACGTTGTGTTGGCTAAATCAACGAATAACATTAATGTATTCTTCCTAATTAGAGCTACAGTTTCAATTATAATTACAGTTCTTTCCTTCATAATTTCCGATTATATCTTTTTTAATTCTACAACGAATAAAAAAAAAGAACTAGAGAGTTCGATATACTAAAGACGGGAAATGGTAACGTTAATGGCAACTACTTGACTTATAGATTCAGCCAGTCGCAACATTTTAGTCGCTCTCGCTGATTTCTTGTTGTTGCCTGTTTGATGTATCGTCGCGTTGTTTTAGCACTTAAATAAACATTGACTGGTGACTCTAGAAAGCTACTAAAATACTGCTGCTGGTAGCAACATTATGTTTACCGTATGATTTCAAGCTAGAAGTGAAAATTGGAGTTGAAGAATTTGTTTCTTCACCAACTGCGTGTTGTGGGTCGTTCATTTCTGTCTCGTTATTGTACACTTCTGTGTCATCATCGTGGTTGCGATCAGATTTGCTTCCTTGTCTGTTGTCCTTACGGATAATGAGTATAAACTTTCTTGCTGATAGTACTGGCTGTTGGTTTTGAAGTGCTTGGCGCAACCGCTTGTGGTTCAGCTGAAATTTATTTCTGTAGATGATCTTTCCTCAGCGGTTTCAGAGCATGGTAGTCCATAATGGGCTGTCTTTTTACAAAGCTAGCACGTATCCGTTTGTCATTGATGTGGGCAAAAAAGTATCTATGCAATTGTACGATCGCCTTATCTTTTGTACTGCGGTAACCCTGAACAATTTGAAATGTTGGAAAGTAGTCCCTCGTAATGGGTTCTATTTCTCCTAAACGTGGCACGAATCTTTTATTGGCCTCTTGATAGCCTCCATTTTACCCCCTCCTCTCATTCAATTCAGTGAACAACACTTGCTCTAAGACCTCATTTCACCTAATAAGAGACACAGAATATTCTGTTTTTCGGCGAATAAATGAGATAATTATTGTTGTAGAAGGATTTATATTCAAGTCCTCCTATTTACACAACCTTGAGCTTGAAGGGACGTTTAAAATTATCTTCTGTTTGGGATAACACAATCGAACTTTTCTCTCACGAGGATTACAAAATCTTCTGCAAACCGAATAACTTTGTATCCCACTTAAGTTAACTATTTCAATAGCTCGTCTACAAAAAATGACCACAGTAAGGGCGACAGAACTCTGCCTATAGGGAATCCCTTATTTATTTTTATAGACAGCTTCGTGTTTCCAAGGTAGTTATTTCACGGTTTGTAAGTTGTTCCAGTTTATCGTGTAAATATCAAACCCTTGTTTTCTCATTTTCTAATGAATCGAAAAAAACTGGTTTTCGTCAATAAATAAAAAATATTGAAGACAGACTTCCGGTCATGTGGACTCTTTCTAAAAAAAACTCGCTGACGGAAAAAGTGCAGCCATCTTGTGATAAAATGCCGAACTCTACAATGGTACAACGGTGAAGCGTCATGAAAACTTTATCAAAGATATATATCGATCTGGAATTTCGTAACCGGGATCCTATGATGTTCATCAAACTACTTACAATTGCATTCGCTTGCAAGTAAATCAATGAATCTGAAACAATTTTTAACGCTTCTTTTGAGAAATTGTCTTGCAACATTTGGGCAAGCGATATTTTCTTTCGCTAAATACATCTTCTACAGTCGCAAAAAAACATTGCTGATAGAAAATAAAAAATGTTTCACCAAAAAATCGAACAATATAACAATATTCATCGAAAAAGTTTCAGCATACGATCAGTCAAAAAGGACCTAATATGAAAAATAACGTTTTTCGTTTGGCTTTAATACTCAAATTATGCACTTTTTTCAGTTAATGTTACATAATTTCGAAATAAAGATATATTAGGTCAGTCTATCTTCTCATCTCGTTCAGAACAGAAGCTTTAGCGCAGACTAACAGACGTAACACTCGAAAACAATTCTTCACCCGCTTTAACGGTTATTTTACATATATTTATAGTTGGAATTTTTTCAGTGTTATGTCTGTTAGTCTGTGATATTGTGGTCAAAAAAATTTGCTCATCTGGATTTGGTTTTACAATGCCAAATACTACCAAAAAATTGGATCTTTCATCTAAATTGCGATATCACCTAATTTCGGTGGCTCGTTTGAAAAATTTTGGCTCTTCAAGTCCATTTTTCAGTAGCAAAATAACAATTTTCAAACTCGATTCAAATTTTTTTCAGGAATATCTCCTTTGCTTTTTTTTTAAACATGCCTGAAATCATT
Source organism: Topomyia yanbarensis (assembly GCF_030247195.1). Taxonomy (NCBI): domain Eukaryota; kingdom Metazoa; phylum Arthropoda; class Insecta; order Diptera; family Culicidae; genus Topomyia; species Topomyia yanbarensis. The sequence continues at coordinate 206,760,122 of NC_080670.1, read as the reverse complement.
CCCTTTGAAATACAAGAAAAAGATTTTTTTTTCGCTTGCTCCAAAAACGAAAAAAAATCTTTTTCTTGTATTTCAAAGATATAAAGATATAAATATTTTAAAAGGACCTAGTTTTATTCAATATTGCTCATAACTTCGGTTCTCAAAGTGATATCTGAATTCTTCTATCATGAAAAAAAAAAATTGTCTTGATGAGCTTTAAAAGTTGTCTGAAGACACCGCTCATGAGAAATAAAAAATAAAAAAATTACAGTTTCTGTTAGGAACACCCTAAGTTGCTTAATTAAAAAAGCTATAAAATGAAAACCTTTTGAGACTCAACTACGACGTCTTCGGCAAAGTTGCTTGGTATATGTTCCTACACAATATTCCTGAAGACTACAATATTATATCTCCCCACATTCAGTAAATAATTTTGAAGCACCCTAACATTAAGAGTCACCCTAATACGATCTACATCTGAAGATGACTCATTGGATACTGATTATTTGTTCTGAAGACATCGTAGCTCCAAAATATAAGGTTTAGCTATAAACATTTTTTTCTTCCTAAATTGTGGATTCGGACCACTGTGAATTGGTCCAAAATAAATCCAAAATTGGCTTACCCTGGGTCGGAAATTGGTCCATAGTTGGTCCAAAACAAACTAGACATTGGTCTGAAATTGGTTCAAATTAAATCCGACATCGGTCCAATATTGATCCGAAATTTGCTCCGGCATTGGTCCGAAAGTGGTTCTACATTTGTTTTAAAATGGTCCAAAATTTAACCAAACTTGATCCGAAATTGGACCAACATTGGTCCGAAATATCACCATTCGATTGATTTTGGTTCGAAATTGGCTCAACATCGGCACAAAATTGGTGAAATCAGCTCGAAATTGGTCCAAAATTTCATCGAAATCGGTCTGAAATAAATGGTCCGAAATTGTCTGGATATTGAACTGAACTTAATCCAAAATTTGCCCGAAATCGGGTCAAAATTGGTTCGAAAATAGGTTCGAAATAAGTTCGCATTGAGCCGAAATTGATTCGAATTTGGACCGAAATTTGTCCAAAAATTGGCCCGAAATGGGCAAAAATAGGTCCAAATTGGCTCAAAATTGGTTCAACATTGGTCCGGAATTGGTCTAAAATTGGCTCGGCCTTGGTCCGAATTTGATGGAATTGAAACAACATTGGTCCGATATTGGGTCAAAAATTAGTCTAAAATTGATCCAAAATTGATTTGGTTTTTGAAAAATATCTCAGTAGGAGTATATACAATTGTTCATCTCATCATTCATCAATTTGTGACATTTAACTTTGAAACAATGGTGACGACGAAGGGAACGCCATTGGATAATTGTAATATTTCGTTCAGTTTTGCATGAATTCGTATTTCATCCGGTAATTTTAGAAAATTTAAACAATTTTCTAACAAATCGAGTATTGCTAAAAAAATTCGAAGAAATTACAACAAATCTATTCAATCTCAATCCAATTTTGCTCGAATTTCGAGCAATTTGATGTAACTGGCAACTCTGTATACTATATGTTCGAATCTTTTAATAATTCTGGCAACAAAATTTATGTATCTGTTTTCAATTTGGTCATGCAGTTATGCTGCTGGAAATGTTTTGTTTTGGTTTCATCGAGCACTGAAACTGTCAAAAGTTGGGTTTCGAGATTTCAATTTTTTTTTCATGTCATTTTTCAAACCATATGGGGCTATTCCTAGGGGCAGGTCACTCTAGAAATGTATAACAAATTTGCATCAAATTAGAAAAAAATGCATTTAATTTTCATTTTTGCACCAACTTTGCACTCCCTCGCAGAAAAGTTTGTTTAACAAACGTCCTACGCTGATTCACTTTGTTCGACGTTTTGTTGAATGTAGGGCTAGTTTTTTGTAGGGTTTTGACGTCTTACACGCAACGCAAAATACATTATGAATTTGTATTTTGATGGAAAGAAATGCATTTAATTTAGCTGATTTTTAAAAATGCATCACATCACATCTGCCCCTAGGGCTATTCCAAACCATTCTCAATCAATGTTGCAAATGCGAATCCATTTCGAACTAACCAATGCCAATCTTTATCAATCGGTTCAGAATTATAAAATAAAAGTTCACTTCATCAACAAACCACGGAGTGTCGTTCACCTCGGGTGACGACATATGCGCACTTATCATTCTTTTTTAAACTTATCTCATAAACTGGTTAGTTGGACTGGTCTGTCTATAAAAGTCCCATCTCAATCACTTGAAATACATGTGTTTTGACAGCGGGCAGTTTTGGGATCCCTCGCACTTTGAAAGCGCGGAGTCCAGGTTAGTGGGAAATGCGCAATATCGAAGTGATCGATGAGTTTGTGTATTTAGACCAGGACGGGTACAGGTGGGCACATTTCTTTTTCTATGTATGAGTGCGGTTGTCATTTTTCTCTGATGAAGGAGAAAAAGCATAAACAAATCATGTAGTGGGCAGGGTGGCCAGATAGAATTCCTTAATATCGGTAGGGTCACTAAAAGTTTATCGGTAGCTATCGGTAGGCCGGGCACAGAGAACAGACATCCATGATCGAACAAAAATATTTAAAAAAACGTGTGTAAACATTTGAATTAATATACTAAACACACTAGCGCCGCCACACCAACCTATCCCAACTATCCGTCAAATCGATTCCGGAACCGGTTCGAAATCCTGGATGGATTCTGCATGGAATCTAGCTCAAAGAAAACAACCGATTCCGACTCTATCGGTTGACGCATTTGAGCTGGAATTCATGCTGGAAGTCCGAATCGGTTCCGGATTAGTTTGACTGGGTAGAGGAATAACCGCTGTCAATTCTGTCGCACTCAGCCACAAAAAACATGACGACAGTAGCGCACCTGGTTTAGATATCCAAACTACCTTCGAAACCGTTAGAGATTTTACACAAGTTGAATGCTGAAGATGGACGTCTGTTCTCTGTGAGCCGGGTGTCCCAAAAACGTTGTATTGACATAGAATTGTACAATACTGACAACACAGATCTCAGACCAAATCCAACCCACAAAATGAATGTTGAGTAGGATGTGTCCAAAATCAATAAAAATCGGTAGTTTTCGGTAGGAATAACAAAATATCGGTAGTATTGCCTTGGTCGTCTGTGAATCGGTAGGGAAGACCAAAATCGGTAGGATTACCGATAAATCGGTAGGTCTGGCCACCCTGGTAGTGGGCTTTTCTGTTACCGTACGTTTTGTTTTGGTTCAGTCATAATTATTACTTCTAGTAAGCATTCAATGAGTGGATAGACCGAATATGTCCAATGCATCAAATTTACAGCAAAAGACACGAGAGGCAGATAGAAAAGTATGCTATCGATGCATAAATAAAATTCTGCGTGCAGGGTTGCATGGATTCATTTTTCTTCCTACGTAAAGTGAACACACTTTATCACCTTTAAGAGATGAATGTGTGCAAAAGTAAGGGAACGATTCTAATGTTCGATGTGCCTACTACGATTTATCATCGTATTCCCGTGAACTTTTCCCCATGCTAGTTCCATATCTGTACTTCAACGTCTGTGTGCTGCACCACTGTTGACTGCCCGCCTTGCGGGGGTGTGCTTGAGATTAATAAATCGTGTGTCTTTCCACGCTATGGTGCATTTAGATGCACACATTTCTTAGACGATTTGCAACCATTGGAGGGAGTACGGAATTCCTTACATCGAGAATGAAGGGTTGGCCCCATTCTGGGAATGTCAAAGTCGAGGTGGGCAAAAGATTCGAAGAATGTCACGCGGCGAAGAGGGAAACTCCTCCGCTTCGAGCAGAAGTTGAATTAGAAATAGAATGGTTTGTGAATTAGGTTATGTTGTTCTCAGAGTGTTTATCAACTCATGGAACATTTAAGTTAATTAGAAATTTATGGTACCTATCATGTTTGGTTAGGCATGGCCATCATCTGACCTTCCCATGCGAAAGCAATATTCTTTGTGACACTTAAGTACAAGCAGTGACCCCCTTCACAATATCGGTACTCACATGAGAGCCATCATTTATTTTAGCCGAGGGTTCGACGTTTGTATTTCCTTCAGAGCAAATTACAACAAAGCTAAGTGAAATAACGGAACCCGATGCTGAACATGCTTCCAAGGTTTTAATTGGAGTGAAATGTACCCTACTAAAGGCAGTCAGTCTACATCATTGTGATATTAATAAAGGTCACTATTGCTACAAAAAAGGGGAGAACTGCCATTAATCGATGAGAGTTGAAAGAACAGTTGGATGTTACCTTATCTTGCGCGACGGGCAGGGCAGAACAATTAACAAATAAACACTAATTAGTTGAAGAATTAGTCATTAGAAATTTCAGTAAGCACGGAATATAATTGAGAAATATACACACTTCTTCACACGTCGCTGTGTTAAGTGTCAATTCTACAGCAAAAAACACGCCTGCCCCGATCGATCTGTTCTACAGATTTGCGAAAATTTGCAGCGAAACTAAGAAGTGCAGCCAATCGAACAAAATGGTTTCGAAAAAGCAAAAGTATTGCTATTCACATCAAATGTTTTCGAATATTTTTGAATGAAAAATTAAAAGCAGATAGTGTTCTCTGTTTTTTTATTTCATTTTGTATTTGATTACATTGTTTAGTTTGCATTACATTTCCAATTCAATATACTAAATGTTCTGCCACTTTTCATCCCTATTGTTCACATGATTCGGCTAATTATTAAGATATAATATGCTCTGACAGTCAAGGGCTTATAAATATTGCGGTGTAGGAAACAAAGGAAAAGTTCGAAATTTTATACTTATTTATATTTATATGTCTAACGTAATAAAGGGTCGTATTTGCAAAATCCACTTGAGAACATGAAAAAATATTAATAATTGTCGAAATTATAACAATTTCCACAAAACGCATCTTTTTCAAAGAGTTTTGCCGTGGCTACGATTCCTGTCTAACAGCTCAACTGAAAGCATAGAAATAAACAAAAAATCATTCGTACAGGTACTTGTGGTGTCCTTGAGCGATTCATTGTAAATATTTTTTTTAATTCATGCGAACGGGACGACTTTTTTCCACTAGAAAATAAAATGATTAAACAATTCATTAAATTGACAAGAAATGACATGGTCCTCGTAAGGAAGCAATAAGAAAAACGCTTTAGGTGTGCTTCTACTGCTTGGATCTTTGTAATAATTTGGGAAAACCTAGGAAGTTTTAAGCCTACTTGTCATTTGCTTAAGGAGCTAAACATATAAATTAACTTATACTACGTTTACACTACGAGTTAAAACGTGTTTTAATTTTATCTTGATGACATTTTTCTTGTTACTAATTATTAAAACGAGTTTAAATCTGTAGTGTGAGCATAGTATTATAAACTATAAAGAGAGCTAATCGTTACATTTGTTGATTGTAACGCAACGATTTTTATCGGAAATTGCTTATAGTACTGTTCGTCATAATTTCTAATGTTTCTATGTTTGCAAGTCTGTGCAATTTGTTTGTACTAAATCAGGGAGGACGATTTAAAATCACTTTCAGGGCCTAGAATTCCTGCTTATAAGGAGGTATAAACATTTTATATATGTGTTGTCTTTGGCTTGGATTTCTTCAATATGATCCTTAAAAGTAAGTGTTTTTTATCGTAAATATTTGTATTTGATTTGGTCTGACCACGTTAAATATCATAATATGGTTATAATTTGGTTTAAGAGAAAAAGCACTTGACTTATGCGGAAACACAATCAATTGTGCTTTTGCCGCATTAGCGGAAATTTTCCATTTTTTCAGATAATCATTGAAAATATTCAAGCTTCGTTGCAATCGATTGCAGATAATTCGAAGGCTTCTACCTGTAGCAGAGATGCTAGTATCATCACAGAAAAGTTACTTTTTACAGCTTTTTCAGTAGACGTGGAAAATCAGAGGTAAAAATATTATATAGGATTGGAGCAACGCTTGACCTATGAGGGACGCCTGCTTTAATGAATAGCTTATTAGATATTCTGTTAAGGTACCTGTAAGGTATGGTGTTAGATTTTTTTTATAATTTTTATTATGTAAATTGGACAATTGAAATCCAATATTTTGGCAATTAATCGTTTGTGCCAAACACTCGAAAAGAATTTTTCACTAGTGGTCTATCCCCCATATGCTTGTTCATATGTCAGTGGCGCCAAAATTGCAAATGTGACCACTGTCCCAACGACAAATATATTTAAAATAACCGTTAAAGCGGGCGAAGCATTGTTTTGGAGTGTTATGTCTGTTAGTCTGTGATATAGGTTACTTTCCTAATTCACTTTGTGAAATTCACTGAGCTAATGGGATTGGGAACAGTGAAAAAGTTACTAGAACCAAAGTCAGCATGTGCAATCAATTCGCTACAAATCTCGACAAACCTACGATTGCGGCGTAAAAGCTAACTGTAAAAATTCATTTTGATTCAAAATTCCAGACAAGCGGTCACTCGCTAATCACAGATGTCGGTAGTAAACAAAAGAGAAAAGTTTTCTCTTGCATTTAGTACTGTGAACGGTGTTCGACCAGTAACGGTTTGTCCGGAGTTTCCCTTTAAAAAGAATTTTGGCAGTTGGCTTGTACGCCGTAATCATATGTTTGTCGAGAAATGTAACTTCGATTTGTCAAAATCAAATCAATTGTTGAAGGATTCCTAGCAGACGAATAGCACGTAGGTCCATTCGGGAACAAAATTGAATAATAACCAGCAGAGCAATCATTAAAAAGTAGTTTACCGTTGGAATAGCTTTGAGCATTATTCCAGGATCGGTGTTTAGCGTTAAAATCACCGATTATAAAGAATTTTGACCGATTTCTTGTACGTTTTTGCCTTTCTCAATAGAAAGGTATTGCAATTGCTCTGAAAACCGACTTTTTAACGGAGGCCCGGAGGGCCGAGTAACATATACCATTCGATTCAGTTTGTCGAGTTCGGCAAATGTCTGTGTGTGTGTATGTATGTGTGTATGTATGTATGTGTGTGTGTGTATGTGTGTGTATGTGACCAAAAATGTCACTCATTTTTCTCAGAGATGGCTGAACCGATTTTGACAAACTTAGTCTCAAATGAAAGGTGCAACGTTCTCATAGGCTGCTATTGAATTTCTAACGGATCCGACTTCCGGTTCCGGAATTACAAGGTGATAAGTACGAACACGCAGAAAATGTCGATTTTAATAAATTCTGCAATGAATGTATAAAGGTGAAAAATTTTCCAAAATATGACCACAACTACTTCGATTTGTAGTATTAGGTCACTAACATCCATTCAAAGTCTATTTGGCCACATTGGCCACCATCCTCGGTTCCGGAAGCCCCGGCGGAAGTATCTAAATTCAGAATAACAGTCACATCGGTTTCTCGGAGATGGCTAGACCGATTCGACTAAACTTGGCCTCAAATGAAAGGTATTGCGTCCCCGTAAATGGTTATTTAATTTCATCCCGATCCGACTTTCGGTTCCGGAGTTACAGGTTGTGGCGTGCGATCACATAGCAAATTGTTATTCAAACCGATACTCCGATGAAAGCAAAAAAGTTAAAAATTTCGCTAAAATGTCTCTCAAACAACTTAAATTTGCTGTTCTAGGTCACTGACGGCCAACCAAACTTTCGTTGACTACATTGACCACCATAGACGGTTCCGGAAGTGCCCGGGAAAAGCGGCCATCTTTCAAAATTTACGAACTCGCATCAGTTTCCCGGAAATAGTTAGGCCGATTTTCATAAACTTAGTCCCAAATGATAGCTATAATACCCCCACAGATGTCTATAAAATTTCATACGGATCGCTTATATGGGTCCGGAAATATAGACTAAATCGTCCGGTCACTCATGAAATTCCCATATAAGCCGGAACTCAATTTTTTTTTTCAAAGGGGGGACCCCATGAAATTTCAGAAATCGAATTCGTATTTTTGATGCCAAACATCTTTAAAATGCATCGAGATTTTATGTTATCTCGAAAATTTTTTTATAAAAATCGACTTTTTGGGACTTTGCCGATTTCGCACCTTTTTTCAGTTCAATATTACCGTGGCTGTTTTTTCTTTTTCAAAATTTTAGAACTCGAATAATGATATTTTCCTGTATATAGTTGTCATGTGATGTATAATAATAAAATGTAATATATGCATTTAAAAGTTTTTAATGAATATAAACAACGCACACATTCTCGTGATTCATAATTGAGAAAGGCACAATTGCACCGCTAGGTGGATTAAAATAGGTTTTTTAAGTTTCGTTTCAAGAAATTAGTTGCCTCGCCAGTGCATTGAAAAGGCGAATACGCTGCAGCAATAAAAATAAAACCAAGATCGGTTTCAACGTCGATACCCAAACTATCGCTCACCTTGGTATCAAGAAACGGCAAGACGCGATGTTTGATTGTTCGATTATCCGCTATAGTGATTCCTCCGCTGAATCCAACAATCCGATCAAATCGATGAATTATATAATTAAACTTACTCTTTAATTTTTGTTTTAAAAAAGTGCTATATGCACATTATGTACCCTCACGAAGTTGAAAAATTCATCTTCACACGTTTTTAAATTTAATAAATTGTTATTTTAAGTCATTATTAAACTTTAAATTAATTACAATTTTGTTAGCAAATTTCCACCCAGTTTGAAAAGCTTCAAACATGGAGATAGAATTTAGCATTTCAGTCATCAATTGAAACATTGATTACTGCAAGAAATTCAATCTTTCTTCCATAATGCTACGTAGATCGGTCGAAGCAAAGGAAGCATGGAAAACGAAATTGGAGGCATGGTAGTCATCGTTGTTTTAGTCGTGGTACCTGCCACTGAAGCATAAGATGACGCACCATTGTAGGATGGTGTGACGGAGATAGAAGATCCTTGTACAGGTGCTCCCACACAGAAAACAATATTTTGTAATTTTAAGTTTATTTTCATGCACATATTTGGAGCATGAATATAAATGTAAAATTAAGTTCCACCACAAATACATACGACTTGTCGTGCTTTCTTCAGCGAATTTTATTATAATTTTACACGTGGATTGAAAACTACAGTTTCTTTAAACGGAGAACAAATGCACCTCAATGTATTTTATTCTAATATTACTGTAAAATGCATGACATGTAATATTACACGAATGAAAGTGTAAAATTGTATGCTTTTTTATGCTCCAATTGAGTGCATTGATTTTAACGTAATTTTCAATTAAATATTTGATTCAATCTTTGTATGTTTACATTCGTATTGATTTACATGTCGTTTAAATTTCATTATTTTTAGGTGTGCATGTCGTCTATAGTATTCCCACTTAACTCGCACGTTTAGTTATTTATTTATTTGAGGAGTAGGGAAAAGCCCGCTGGAGTTGTTTTTCATTGGTTCAAACTTTTTCTCCAGCAAGCATGAAACCTCATCATTTGCATCAACAGATTACAAACATCCAAATGATACATATCAGCTCTTATTTCTACAATTAATAGTAACATTATGCAATTGCTAATTTATAACTAACACTGATATTAAAGCTAACTTGACAAAGGATTAAGAAACAATCGCTTGGTAACGCTACGGGCAAGTTAAAGTCAAAAACATCAGAACTGGTTTTGACGAAAGGAATGCGGAAGAAAGTATTATATCGAAGGTACGACGACGGATATCGAACTTTTAAATTCGGTAGAAGATCAGAACAATCGATACTTGACTACAGTAGATCTGCGATGAACGTTGCTTTTGAAATATCTCGACGAACATAAGCTTACAGCGATCCTGGTAGCTCGGGAGGTTTACCGGGTCCCTCCACGGGAGACGACGAAGAGCGAACCTGACAAATTTACGTTGGATAGATTCGATGCGTTGAATATCGTTTTGATAATAAGGTGACCAAACTACAGCTGCATATTCGAGCGTGGAGCTTACAGTGCCTTTAAGCAGTGTATATCGATAAAATCCTTAGCGGCTCGAAAAATACATCCTAGAAGCTTGGATGTTTTGGAAATAGTGTAATCTATGTGTTCCTTAAAATTCAGTTTGATGTCCAGTAGAACTCCCAGATCCTTGACGGACAATTCCCGATTAAGGATAGTCTGTGAAATATTAAAGTTGAACTTGGTGGTAGAATGTTTCAGGGTGAAGGCGATAACTAAGATTCAACTCCATCCTGTTAACCTTACACCAATTTGTGAAAATATTCAACTGAGACTGCAAGAATTCAGTATCGGTGGATGTTTTGATCGAAAGATTTAAGTCATCCAGATAGAGTAAAAATATAAATGGGCCTAGATGACTGCCCTGTGTAACTCGAGAGCTTGCAGCAAAAGGTCGTGCTGTCGCCAATTTTTACAGCCTTTTCACGTCCTGACAGGTACGAATGGAGCTAATTGAGAAAAGCGCCGCCAAATTCAAGCCTATCTAGCTTGGAAATGCGTCAAGTGTCAGAAATGAGTGGTTTTCACCCGCTATAGTACAGGCGTCTAATCATCCTAACGAATGTTACGCGGTCACTAGTATCCAATACAGTGCAGACACAGTGAGTATAGGTATAGGCTAGCGGGGTCAGACCGCGGGTAATTATCGACTCGGCGTTGCGGCAGTTATTTGCGAAAATCTGGGCCGGCCGGTAGTTATGAACCCGTGGCCCCCTCCGACCGGAGCTTCGGAGTCGTTTTACTGAATTTGGCGTTTGGTCGATGCAGTGTGGGATGGAGTGAAGGCACCAATCGGGTGATAATTCGTATGCATTTCCGAATCGCAAAAGTGAGGTTACGAAAAAGTAAGTACATACAGCTGTCAGTTTGTGGTACAAGGAGAAAAGTTCGCTAACGACTTACTGCGGTGCATTTTCGTGGATGGATCCACGCGGTATCTCATTAGCTTAATTTCGATGGGCGATGCTAAAAAATAATTTGACAGTACTGTCGAAAATTCCGACCAAAGCATTAAGGGAGGGAAAGTAGGTTGTAATTTTCAAATGGTTAATAGTAGAAAATCAACAAACTGATGATCATGAAAAGCAATCGATTCAGCTTAATTTCATTCTGTCGCAAGTATGTCGTCACTATCATCCCATAACAATGCCAAGGAAACAAAATGATTTTATCTAATATTTTCGGTAACGCTTGACACCCTTTTTTCGCTTTGTTTACCTAATGAAGCTGGCAACCACTGGGCGAAGCAGATGCTAAGGCCTTATCTACGAAACAGTATGTATAGGAGAAAGGACAAATACATTTTAAGGGCTTAGCGTGTCATAAACCGATTAACAGGCTGTCATAAATTAGGTGAGTTGCCTTGATTTAAAAAGTATTCAATTAATGAACAAAAAGCTAATCTTGTTACCGTTTAGATAACATCTTTTGTTCCACAGAAACAAATGTCTCTCCGAATAACCACAAAAAAGTTGCCCTAGTATGAATATAAAATATACAAAAAAACCTTCTCAGGATTACATACACGAGAGATCTGCCATAAAGGGAACAAGTTTTACTGTTAACAGCCGGTCGGCAAGGGCTGATTAGCGGCATTATTTCAAGCTTTCGTGTTGCCAAGCGTTCGTGGTCATGAACCGTTTCACAACGGCAATCTAGTAGGCCAGAGAAATAAAATAAAGAACGGGCATTCTTTCAGTTTTTTTACAAGTTGTTTGGCAAGGCTCTGTATATTGTATTACTATTACCAATTAGAAAACAATTTTTTAAGATGTTTCTAAAATAATTTAAAGGAAAGTACATTTAATTTAATGTTCTATCCGTGTACAATTCGTTTATGCCAAATCTTACTTTCGAACGAGATAATGTTCCGCACAATCATCACAGCCAACGACCCATATCTATGCCACAACAGCACTTGCACTGCGACTTTTCCTCTCAGCTCAATACCCAAAAAATCATCAACCCGCCCCGGTGGAAAGTGAAAAGGAAAACAACAATTGAAAAAAAGTATGTTACACAGTCAATTGCAAGCAAATAAAAAATATTGAGAAACGCAAAAAAAACTCCTCGCACCCATCAAACCGACGTGGTGGATACCCGGCTGAGCAGCCGGCAACACTAGATCGAAAGTGAAATTTGATTATTCATCATTATTGATCAATTAACGACTCGCCAGCCTGGCAGCAAGCCATGAGCCAGCCAGTTCGCAGTGGTAACCGATCCTAGCTCACAATCATCATCACCCGGTTGGGGTGTGTGCGCGCGTGGCCTGCTGCGATAACGCGCCGGCCGCCAACACGGGTGAACAAAATTCAATTTTTTCAACTTGACTTATCGAATTTGAGATTTCCGCTTTGTCGACGTCGTCGTGCGTCGTTCGGTCATTCTCTCGTCGATCATTAAATGCTTTAAATTTTGTTTTTGGAGATTATGGCTAGCGCCGATTCGTGACATTCGTGCGTAAATGGATTACAGTAGGCGTGTTTCGAAATTCAACAGTGCTCAACAATTGGTCATCGATGACCAAATTGTTGAGTTAAACATGGCTGCCGCGATTTTTTTCGGTGAGCAAAAGAGAAAGTTTTGCTCTGTTGTGATACAAAACTTCGGATGCAACATTGCACGTTGGAGAGCTGCGACACCCATTCCCCTCTCGCTGCTGAGCAGCAAAGAGAAACTAAAATAAGCTGGTACCAGTGATGCCACATTTTATATTATTTACCGGGAATAAAAAAATCGCACTACTTTTTCAGAAAATTTGTACCGAAATTTACAGCAATAAGTTAATGCAAACGTTTTGCTAGTTGAATAATATTTGGTTAATTTGGGTGTTTTATACATCAACCTTTCCAATCTCGCTTTATTTTTCCGTCAATAATAAATAAAAAACACTGAGTTCTTAGTGCAAAAATCATTTGTTCTATTGTTAAGGTTTCAATAATAAGTTCATTCGCCAGCAAATCATTTGTTTGGAGTAGTCAAATTACAAAATATATTTGTATTACACACCAAAGAAAAACAGTTTCCGTAAATTTATATATCCTATATAAACATTCTTAATATTACTAGGTATTAGAAATGTCAAATAAAACTATTGCTTTACCATTTTATCTCCAAAAATATGTACCATGCTGTAGTTTCCTTAGACATCATTTTAATCTGTACCTATACAATTCAAAGAATCTGCAGCTTTATAGAAACATCTGTACTTTTGGTAGCACTGCGCAGTACGCATACAGATCTGTCAATCGCGCTTCTCATTCGTTCTTGAAATGATGGTGGGGGCATGCAGTCGGCCGAAATAAATTCCCATTCTCACAACATGTGGTCGGCACCCAGGATGCTATCTCTTTCGCTTCTTTTACCTGTTGTATAAGCTTCTTTCAAGAATGCGTATACCACCGTCAACGAAGTTTTGTCGTCAGTGTGCTCTTGGGCTCGCATCTGGTAGGATGGTTGTTAGTTGATGCGCGCAGTTGTATGATAAATAGAGCATTCAAGTTTTCATTGCGCTCAAATACAGTTTTTCACTATTCTCGGGTTATTTTTGCTATTATCAGTTTCTCGGTGATGGTTTGGCCGATTATCACAAATGCCTCAAATTAAAGGCATGTTTTCCTGCTACAAAATTTCGTACGGATCCGTTGTATGGTTCCGGAAATATAAACTGTTAATCGTCCGGTCACATGAAATTCCCATAGAAGAAGGAACTAAAAAATTCTAAGAAATCGAATTTGAATTTGGGATGACAAATATCTTTAAAATGCATGAAACATCGAGATTTTAACCAAACCATTTTTGGTGTTTAGATCATATGGGCATCCTTCCTATACATTATGCGAACATTATCCTGTTTCTCCTACCAGCTGATGAAGACGACCAAACTCAAACCGCTGATTACTGGTTCAAGTTATCGATTTGATCGGTCTTTTCTTTTACAAAATTTTAGAACTCGAATATTGATTTCTTGTATATAGTTGTCATGTCATGTATAACGAAAATGTATTACACTCAGGGTTTTTTACGTGGGGGTTACGTACCGCGTTAATTCGAAAATCCTCGTAAAAAAACCGCGTTAATTCTTAGAATATTAGAATATATTTAGACTTAGAATATTTTTAAAAGTTTTTTTTTTTTTTGCACGGATTTCGCAATTATCTCGTTTTTTACAAAAATATGCCTAGTCCTTTTGAATGCAACAGACTTAGAAGATTTTCGGAAAGATGGAAGAGACGGGTCTGGACTCCTTATGTCCCGCACCTCAACAATATGGGTCTTTTCTGAATGGTCTTGACGAGTAGGTGCCAGAAATTGATTTTTGGTGTCATTTTGAAATCCAAGATGGCGACTTCCGGTTTAGCGAAATTCTCTACAACCCATGCAATATGGGTATTGTCGGAATAGTCTTGACGAATAGGGGCCATGCATAAATGACGTAGCATTTTGGGGGGTAGGGAGGGTATACTAAATTTGTGACGAAGTGTGACGAGGGGGAGGGTAGGGTCAAAAGTTGCGCGACGTAGCATTAAATTTAAAACCCATTGTTTAGAGAAAATAATTTATTGATTCTCCATTCCCAAGAGAAATGAATTTAAATTCAAATAAGTTACTTTTGATGCGGTTTTTCATGAGGTAAATTTTACGATTCGTGGAATTACAAGTTCACAAAAATACGAAAAGATTTTGTATGCGGATTTAACTTGCTACATTAGTTAGTTAATGTTGCTAACTAGTAGACTTAGTTTGGAAGCTGAATTAAATTTTCACTTCGGATTCAGCCAAACAAAATTTAGTAATTTAGAACGTATGCTTCTTAGAATCATTGGCAGCTGCAGGATTGTGAACTGAGAGAACTTCTTTTTATGCTCCCCTTGACAAATAAAATTCAAAACAAAGCTATCAACACAATATTTGTGATGAAATGGGCTTATTTTGCACGCAATTTGCTGTTATAATGAAAATGTTGATAAAAGTCGTCAAACATTTTGAAAGGACATGTATTTAAAATAATTGAAAAACATGTAATTTTTTTTCATCACCCGGGTGCTTTGCATGGGACGAGGGGGAGGGGGTACGTAATTGCTACGTTATTTACGAGGGGGAGGTTAGAATTTTGTGACCAAATGCTACGAGGGGGGAGGGAGGGGTCAAAAATCTCCGAAAAAAAGCTACGTCATTTGTGTACGGCCCCATAGGTGCCAGAAATGTGTGTTTGACGGCATTTTGAAATCCAAAATGGCGACTTCCGGTTTGGCGAAATTCGTTATAACCCAATAAATATGTGTATTTTCGGAATGGTCTTGAAGAGTAGGTGCCAGAAATTGATATTTGACGCTATTTTGAAATCCAAGATGGCAACTTCCGGTTTAGCGAAATTCGCTGTAACCCAATCAATATAGGTATTTTCGGAATGGTGTTAACGAGCAGGTGCCAGGAATAAATAAATAAATAAATCAGCATCTTCAGCCCAAGGTTGTCCATGAAAAATTGATTTTGGAAGCCATTTTGAAATCCAAGATGGTGATTTCCGGCTTAGCGAGATTCTCTACAACTTAACCAATATGAATATTTTCGGAATGGTTTTTGACGAGCAGGAGACAAATGTCGAGTTTGACGACATTTTGAAATTCTAGATGGCGACTTCCGGTTAACCGAAATTCCTGAATGGAAAATCTGGGCGATCATCCAAAACATCCTCGAATAAAAGATCTAATCATAAACCAGCGAAATGTAAAATATTTTTATGTGTGCATCCTGAAGAGTGCGGTGAGAATGGAAATGAGAGAAGAAAGAGATGTATGTAATGTGAGTTGGGGGTTTTAATTGATTCAAATTAAACATATTGCTAAAATTCAAGTAAATTCAACTGCCTAATTAAAGCTATTTGTACATCCCATACTGATTATGTTATAGCGAATTTCGCTAAACCGGAAGTCGCTATCTTAGATTTAAAAATGGCGTCAATATCAATTTCTGGTACCTACTTAAAGACCATTCCGAAAATATCCATATTGTTGAGGTGCGGGCCATAAGGAATCTTCCAGACCCGCGTCTTTCAGGTTTCTGAAAATCTTCTAAGTCTTTTGCATTCAAAAGGACTCAGAATATTTTTTTGAAAAAAACCGTGTTAATTTCGAAATCCACGCAAAAAATAAACTGCTAAAAAAGTTCTTTGCATTTCAAAGGACAGATTTTTTTTTCAGAGAAACATTAAAAAAAGGAAATTTATTCATTTCAACTACCATCAAAGGCATTTTCAACATCATTCTTCATTAGATGCACGATATATGTACCTATGTGAAAAACTGGTGCGAGTATTACGTACTACTATTGCACTGGCGGATCGCATTCATTGCAATTGAGTGAGTTTCAGGCAACCTATATTTTAACTAAAGATTAGGACAAATCAGACTTAAGTCCACGCTGGCACGTAGCCAGAAGGAAGGAGGGGGAGTCTAAAGAGTAACTCTGCTCCCCCACCACATTTTCGGGAATAATGATAAATGACCACAAATAAAAAAAATAATAATTCCAAACAAGCGTGTTTTCAAATTGATGTGAAAATGATATAGAATAAATTTAATAGTAGAATGAGCATTGGTAAAATCAAATTCTTACATTGGCGATCCTGCCGGTTATTGTAAAAAGAATCCAGTTAGAATCCCCCACGCGGTTAAATCAAGTAAGGAAAGAGTGAAAGCGTGTAAACTGAAAGGCTTCCCAAAACAATATGGCGACTCGAAAGAAAAAGAATTGTGAAAGCGTGTAAACCACGTGCCTTTTCATACTAGCAAAATTGCTGCTTGGTCGCCTGTCATGAAAAATGGCTGCTTTGTAGCCTGCAAAGAAAAAAGTCAGCAGCCGCATGCATATATTATATTTCGCAAAAATCGCCTTAAGGGCCATCCATATACCACGTGAACCATTTAGGAAAGGGTAGAGGTCACGAGAAAGTCCATGCTTGTCCATTGGGATGGGGGTATGGGTAATGTCCACGTCGTCATATTTTTGTTTTTTATATAAAAATGAAACAAATTTGTATTGTCATTGGTGTGAGCGGTTATATTCAATTTTTTCAAGATTTTTAAATAGTCCAAGTGCTTATAACAGCATAGTATATGCGTGTGCATCACGTGTGAAAATTGAAAACATCTATGAAGACTATGATCGAAAAAATCATAAGAACTCGCACGAAAAAGAATCAGAATTTTTTAACTAGGGCTCCCTAATTCATCTTAACACCTATATTCATCTCACCCATTTGAACACATTAGTTAGAGCAGTATCTGCTATCTCTATTCAACGCATTAGCTCAAATGGTAGGATGAATAAGGGTACGTTGTGCTCGACTTTTCGCTTCGCTCAAACGCGAGTATTTTACAATTCCCAGGAAATTTTTTTAAACTGTGCTGCTTCTTAGGAACGAAGCGAAGATGATGATACCTATTTAAGCGCAATCCACTAACTCTAAGTCGAGTTATCAACGAAGGAGTGTGATATCCTGACTAATGAGATGAATACGGGCTCCTCTACCTGTAACATGGTCTAATCACATCAATTTTGGATTTCATAGCTAGAGGTTGAAATTACGAACCAATTCAAGAATTCAAAGGTTATTTGTGATGAATCTTTGAAATGTAAATATAAAATATCATACGTCGTTGAGATTTGAACGATTTTCATAAGGTTTGCTTCATATTAGTCTTCCACACGGGAAAATTTTCTAGATCCCATTTTTATGAAACTACCCATTTTTTTGAAAGTCCACATGGACACCGTAGGGAGGGGTAGGGGTTTATGAATCGTCCACACTTGTCCACGAGGGGGTCAGAAAAGAGGGGTTTTTTGTCCACGTGGTAAATAAACGGCCCCTTACAGTACGCCACATCGCAATTGAATAAAAAAGCTCGCGCATAAATGTCAGCAAAAATACCTTGCCGCAATGAAAACTAGGCATGACGGTTCGGGACAACCACTTTATATTCAAATCACAAAACAAATAGTTTTCCTTTTGTTCTAACATAATAACATCGCATAATTGCATATAATCAATCGTAAGACTAAAACAAAATGGCCGCCCGCATAAAATATTACCGCTACAAAGCTTGGCATGGCAGATCGAGACGATCGCATTGTATTCAGCTAAATGCCTTGAGCACGATTTTTTTGAGCCATTAATGCATTGCTCGTATACGCACACCAGCGTTAGCAACGACGAGCCAAAGGGCTCATTGATCGCAGCGACCTCGACCGGCCATCTTTTTGCTTACGATCGCCTCACAGGTAAGACATGCTCCTGTTGCTCTCATTTAAGTGTAATACCGTGATGGGATATTTTTAAGCAATGCAATCAAATTCTCAAATTTTGGTCTACGTGGTTTATGAATGGCCCCTTGTCTCTCTGGTCGTGACAATTTGGTGTATACAGTGCTACCCAGCGGTGAAAACACGACCCATGGGCTTTTCCCATGTAAATTATCAAAAACGGTTCACCAGAAGTTGCCATCTTGGTTTTCAGAATTGCGTCCAAAATCGATCTCTGGTATCTACTCGTAAAGCCTGTTCCGAAAATACCCATATTGATTAGGTTAGAGAGAATTAAGCATTTGCCACAAAAATGGGGTAAAATAAATAATAACAATTGTGGCGAATTGGCATTCAATTTTTGAACCACAATATAAAATTAATTCACTTCGTAAATATTCTATGTGCATACTTTTTCGATCGATCTGCTTCTTTCTATAACACTCAGCAAATGATCAAAAAAATTTTAAGCAGGTTTTCACTTGTTCAACAAATATTTTGGTTGTAGTACAGAACCTACGAATCAATTGTCGACAACCGACCAGTGACGGCAACCGACCAGTTTCCCCTACCTACTACGAAACTATATGAAGTGAAACAACGAGAAAAATGTTAGCCATTCGTTAGGTGTAACATTTTTGTAACAAATAATTCAAAATTATTTAAAGCCATATTTAAATGTTTTTGAAACCAAATTGTTTGTTAGAAATTCAGAGTTTGGTAAATAATGTCTTTGATGCGGTTGGCCAACACGAATCGGTGCCGAAATGGATCATGTGTGGCCTCAATAATACTGTACAAAGATAATGTGGTCAATCGATAAAACTGATTCAAAACCTTTATAATAATTTTTAAAGCATGTAGAAAATCTCAACTAAAATAAGATTGAAACTTCATGAATTTCTCATTTCAACTCAGAGTTTTTTTTCGGAAGCATTTTTAGTAGATTTACTGATATTAATATATACTGGTGACTGAATTAAGGTCCATATAAGTTCTAGAATATGAATTGACCAATTTTACACAAACTCGAATTCAAATTCCAATTAGTTCCAATTAAAGTTAAAAAATTCCTTTCGACAAAAACAACACCGCATTTAATGTAAAATTTGTAAATTTTACATTCATCAAGCAGTGACCGCTGGCTTATTCTTTGTTCTGGAACTCTGTGGACTCTCGAAAGTATTTTCAAAATAGCATTGCAACTATTGCGCTTTTTATCTGTTTTGCCTAAACAATTTCAAGGTACCGAAGAGGGGCAGTAAAACAGTTTTTGCATGTCGCTAAATATTGTATTTAAACACTAAAGTGTGTTTTTAACTACGCAAGAGACCTCAATATATTTGACATTCTCGTGTTCGCTGATTTTTTTTAAGACGGATCAGAAAACGTAGAAAAACATCTATGGTCCCTTAAGAGATTGGTATACATCAGCAATATTGAACGTATTATTGTTTGAATTATTTTCCAACAGTAAATATACTGTTTGTTTAGGCTTAGGTGCTTTTCTGATCTAACAGGTAGGGTGATAATAGAAACAAGGAGAAAATCTGCTCATTACCTTATATTTTCATAAAAATATACAGGCATTTTCCAACGTCAACGAAATAAGCAGATTGGAAGCTACACCACTAATTTTGTTCTACCGACTCTCACTTTTTCCGCAACTTTTTACCAAGTTTTATGCAGCCGAGCTAACCAAGATCTCAGTACAAGTGACGTTTGTTTTGCTGAAACTCGGAAAATATATTACTGAAAATCAGTAAATTGAAGCCACGTTGCTGAACTATTAATTGAAAAAATTAACTGACCGTTCAGCTGTACGGAAAACACTGAACTGAAGATGAGATATTCAAATTTTGAATCTTCAAAAGCGCGAACAATTTTGAAGAAACTACTTACCACCGAATCAAACTTAAATTATAAATGCTAATAACAGTTTTGGTTTCATCTCAATTAATGCCTGAAGCATTGAGACGAGTACATATAGACCTTTTTAGTAGACCCAACACGAAAAACACTCAAATAGCTATATAATTAACTGTAGGAAGCTAAAAAATGCATTTAAAGAATAGTCCATAAAGGAAGAGTATTCTGATTGCAATTGAAAAGCGAGATAGTGAACTTGTTCTTTGTTTATTGTCTTGTTTTCAGAGTGCGCAACTAGTGTTTAGGATAAGCAATTTATTAACTAAAATGTACATAAGATGCGCATAAGTTGCCCAGGCCGAAAATAGGAAAAAACGACAGGCGCAAGTCCAATCAGTTTCTAAACTGCTCACTCGACTGACACGCAGAAGTGAAACTTATTCACCAGCAATTCAATACTAGCGCATGCCAAATAACTGGTGTATTGGTATGTGTACTTTAAAAGTCTCTTTCCTCTCGATGCCGTTTGTTGACCAAATCATCGGCCCTCACCGTACGATGGATTGTTGAGCTGTCTGATGTGATGATCTCTCTCTCGCGCAACATAATCAAGGTTTGTTTATGTTGCACACTGGTGTCACAGCGCGTCGCTTTACTCTCCCGCAACAAAAAGTCATCAAAATACCGATGAGTTGCTGGTGGATTTAAGGACGCGGCTAGTGACGTTTGGGAAATTGGAAGCGGGGAACGTTGACTCCAGAGAAAGAGAGGAGTGTTTTTCGTGTTGATTGATAACTACTGGAACCACTGTGTCTGTCACGTTTGCGGTGTGAATCCTTGTCGGGTTTTGATCCGTTGTTTTTCGGCCCTTTAATACGATTTTTTATATATTCCTATGAACTTGAACTAGTTTGATGTCGATTATCGAAAGAATGCAAATTTAGATAGATAATAACAATCAATTCTGAGTTCGGAATGTTTCGCAAAATTTACCTAACATAAATATAAAATATCTTTATGGTTGAACCAACCTCTTTTGGAAGGAATTGGACAATTTCATGGAGGATATTAAGTAATGCAGTTTAATAGAATCGATTTTCCGGATCAAATTCGTGACCTCGATTGACAGATTAGCCATCGAAGGGATCGATCACTGAAAGAATCGCAGTTAACTGCTTCAAAAAGGCTCTCACTATAGAGAGAGAGATTATCAAAAGACTATTGAGGGAATCAGAAATTTTGAAATATCTAGTTCACGGTGACTGATCGGAGCGGGGATTCTTTGAAACTACCACTGCCGTGATCCAACCGATCCAAGCGTGTCAAACCCGAATCGGTGACCGCCCCGTTGACCTAAACATTGTGTGCTGGCACGTAAACTCGGTACTTCTTCGTCAGGATCTTATCTCCTGCAATATCATTTGCTTGGTTGACCAGATGTTATCTGGGCAGGCTTTCAAAGTTTCAATTGTGGTCGACATGGAAAAAGATCACAAATGGTTCAACGGGTAGGACTTCAAATGGAGGAATCTTGTTTGACATCAATTTCAGGTAATTTTCGAAAAAGGTCATTTATGCCAATTTTGGACCGATTTCGGGGACACCTTTTGAATCAATTTTTGATCGATAAATCTGACCAATTTCGGTATATCTCGGATCAATTTTGGACCAAATCCAGCTCAATTTGGAACAACTTCAAACTAATTTTTTCCAAATTCGCACCAACTTTGAACCAATTTTGTATCACTTTTTGACCGAACTCGGGGCAAATTCAGAACCAATTTTGGGCCGATTGCTAGCAAATTTTTGACCAATGAAACCCCGACCTCGGACCAATTTTAAACCGTGCTCGGTCCAATTTAGGACCATTTTTGGTTCTATTTTAGACCAATTTCGTTTCAGTTTTAGACCAATTTCGGTTCAATTTTAGACCAGTTTCGGATTAATTTTGGACTAATTTTGAACCAATTTCGGACTCGCTTTGAACCAATTTCGGTCCATTATTTGACGAATTTCCGACCACTTTTGGACTAATTTCGGCCAAATCTCGAACCAAGCTGGACTAATTTCCGACCAATTATGAACCAATTTTTGGTCCAATTTTGGACCGATTTTATGACCCATTTTGAACCAGTTTTCGGACCAATTTTGAATCAATTTTGGACCACTTTCTAGGCTTGGGCCGCTTTCGGACAAATTGTTGACCAGTATCGTCCTGGGACAATTTTGGACAAATTTCGGACAAAGTTTTGGACATCAACGCGGATCATTCGAAAGACGTGACAGGTCCCGTCCCGTCGACGGCGGATGCTACGCGTTTTACAAGTCCTTTGTGCGTGCAAAATAAAATGATCTGTGGGCCGAATCCGGTATCCAGTCAAATATCGAGTAAACATACTGAGAAGAAGGCTAGAACCAAATGTGGACGCGATTTCTCAATCTGTCACGTTTTTTAGCAAAAGAAAAGGTCTTGGTACTGCGGCTGGACCAATTTCTGCCCAGTCCTGGGCCAATTTTGGACAATTATGGCCAAATTTTGGACCAATTTCAGACCAAATTTTGTCAAAAAATTGGACCCATTTCGGGCCAATTTTGGACCGGTTTAGGACAAATTCTTGGCCACTTTCGGTCCAATTTTTGGCCAATTTCGGACTAATTTTGGTCCAATTTCGAAACGAGATTTGATCGATTTCAGACCAAGATTTGACCAATTTCGAACAAATGTTGAGTCAGTTTCGGTTCAACTTTGAATCGAGAATTTAAACCAATTCTGGGTCAATTTTAGACCGATTTTTGATCAATTTCGGACCATTTTGGACTAATTTCGATCCAATTTTGTAGCGATTGTGGGCAATTCTTTGGCCAATCTCGGACCAATTTTGGACTAAATCTGGACCAACTTTTGTCCAATCTTGGTCAATTTTGGGCTAATCTTGGACTAATTTTGAGCGAAATTTGGACCATGTTTTGACCAATTTTGAATTAATTTTGGATCAATTTTGAGCCAATTTCGAACTAGTCATGGACCAGTTTCGGTCCAAAATGGACCCGATTTTGGACCAATATCGAATTAATTTCGGTCCAATGTCAAACCAATATTTTGCAAATTTCAGACATTTTGGACTGATTTCGGACCATTTTCGAAATTTTTTTTAACCAATTTTGAACTAATTTTGGACCAATTTTAGACTTACGTTTGCTAAAAAAAATAGTTCAATTTTTTTTTGACAAAAGTCTCGGACGAATTTTGGATGAATTTCGATCCAATTTTGGACAATTTCTTGTCCAATTTTAGACCAATCTCGGATAAATTTTGGACCAAATCTGGACCAATCTCGGACTAATTTTAGACTAATCTTGGATCAATTTTAAAATAATTTCGGACCAATTTTGGGCCAATTTCGGTTCATTGCGGGGCCAATTTTGGACCGATTTCGTACCAATGTTTGACTAATTATGGACCAATTTTGGTCCAATTTCAAAACGAGTTTGGACCGATTCCAGACCAACTTTCGACCAATTTCGGACAGTGTTTTTGAATATTTGACCAATTTCGGTTCATTTTGAACCGATTGCGGAAATTTTTTTGGGCAATTTCGGACCAATATCGGACCAATTGTGGTCAATTTCGAACCAATTTTGGACAAATCATTTTTGTGTTCAACTTGATTGTTTGGTGTATGACTAGAATTAAGACCAACAACACTGGAGCTTTGGAAGGTGTGTTGATGAGTTTAGACAAATGAGTAAACAAACGAATAAAAAAACCAAAACGATATCAAAAACATGCTTTCCCTGGCAAACCACCGCGTTGAACTTTTCGCTATTACTTCACAAAGTGAAAATGGGATTTAAACCATTTTGTGCATTTTAGTGAGTCGTGAATTTGTATTACGGCTTCGTCTCATCAGTATCTGGCAGACCGATATGGCCATTATACAGATTTTCTTACTGCTTACAAATTTAGCCCGCGGGTGAAAATAGATTCTGTCCAATACAACTTTTGTGCATTTTGAATGTTTATATAGCATACTGTAAAAATACGTAATAAAGTTTGAATACATTGAAATTGTTCAAGCGGCGAGTATGGAATAAATATTAACAAGTTTTGAATCGATTTATTGGACGTCTCAGTGCGAGCTAGCCCGTCCGTATAAACTCGTCGAGTTCGACAATATGTATAACTTTTTTTTTGTCTTAAAAACCTAAAAGAATACAATAACCGTTATACCAAACGCAGTGAAAATCAAGTTATCTGGACGATTGGGCATTGCATGTTCTTCAAGCATTCAGCTGCTTCTTGGAAGGAGTTACAAGCGCTTCATAAGCAGACACGCAGCTGGAATCAGTTGCAAATTTTGTCCGTGGTACTGCATGTTGGGTAGATGATGCTTTATTCATCTCAATGGGTCAGGGTGACTCACATTTTTTTAGACCAATCAGTACAGAATCAATAAATTGCGCTTGAATCAGTAATATTATCACAGGTGATGTCCCGCAAGTACAGACGCTTTGTTTGCTGATGAGAAACCGAATTTAGCGTCAATCTGTCGACCACGAGACACTGTTACTGATGAGACCAAGTCGAAACGCAAAATTCTAGAGTTACAAAATCAATCGTATCTAGCAAAATATCGGTTATTTGTTATGTTTACCGAATTCATTCGTTTGACTGTTTAACATGCCTTACTAATCTAGTTAACGTATTCCTATTAGTGGAATAAGTAGCGGGTGTAAGACGAATTAAGGAGCAGTTACCCTATTGTACCGCCTCACATTCAGCTGCACAGTCAAGCATGCTGAGAACTGCAAGAATCGGCAAGATTTTCAGCAGCAAAGCAACCCATTGCCCACCATCAAAATACAGGTTTGCGTACACGAACGTAACACGATCGGAACAGGTTTTTCTCTCCTCTCAGCCTACTGCTGCGGTCTGTTCTTCGCCGTGTGTTTTGCTAGTTGCAGTTTGCAGTTACAGACAGGGCTCATTCTTACAGCTTCTGACGTGATCCGGTCACTCGTCGACCACCGGTAAGCCCCTATGTAGCCCGTCTACTGCATCAGACTAAATCTAATGATTTTTGATAGCTGCCATGGTAGCCGCCCCGTAAAGTTGCGGTGGAAAATAACATGTGCTCCTACTGAATTCAGTGCACGGAGTTGGTTAGCCTACTGCGGTATTTTGCTTGCGGAGGTCGGCGAAGGACCTTGTGTCTCTATCAGGTTGGCCGTGCCGTGCACGAAGAAGTAATAAACTGGGTGCTGGGTTGAGGGTTGTACATTTTTGTTGATAAAATCAGGTTTTTTTTGCAATATCTGTATTTTTACACTAATCTATTTCTACACGATCAATAGTTGCATGTTTCGAAAAATTCTCAACAACACTTCAAACTAAACACATTTCGAACAAGTCACTTCTCAAAATGTTGATCAACCCTGCATCCGTACCCACCGCCAACTATATTCACATCTATTTCTTCGGCCTTCAAGCAACGCGCACCCAAGTAGGCCGCTGATTAATGCTTGTACTTAATTTTTGAACCATTTTACGATTTCGACCGAGTCGGCTTTGGCGTTTCTTCGCACCCGCCGCCACTGCCCTTGCGCACTTTCTTTGTCCCGTTTGGTTTTCTTTTTCGTACCAAAACCATTCGCTTGCTATGATCAACTTACCAGCGCTTAACAAAACTTACGCCGGAACCTTGTATAGAAAAAAGCGGTGACTGCTGCGTTTTGTTTTTGTTATTTTATGTGTGTCGAGGTGAAATGCCTCAAGTACTATTGTTAGGGGCTATTTTCACGGCTGCAAACGCCGAGTGACCAACTGGTAGGTGCTCGTATTATCTGGTCGGTGTTAAGTCAGACCGGACTAAGTGACAAAATATTGATTTCGAGAAAAACGAGTTTAAAGTTTGAATCGTAGCATCCTTTACATTATAATTGAAAATTAATTTTTGTCATAATTCTTGATTATTGTTACATATTCCAAATCTGGCAAAAGCCGAATGTAGCTGACAAAATTTCCTATCCAGTGACATCATTATCTCATTTTTTTATGTTTTGCGACTTAGTCCGGTCTGACTTAACACCGACCATCTGTTATCTGAACTGAGTACAGTCGTGATTCACTAAATGGACCACCCCATCTCTTTCCTAGCAATCATTGTTCAACTAAAAAGTAAATGTCAAAATTTCATGTCAAATTCATTTTGACAATCATACTGACAACAGTTAGAAATGTTAGCAGATGCATTTAAAATACGAACATCCCTTTTAACTACTTTTTGACATTTGTCAAACTAAAAAGCAACCCACCTCAAAAATGTCCAAGCAGCATTTCACAACTGTAGTGGATTTCGATCGATAATGGGCCAAACTAGTGCTATCTACCCTAAATATGTCTTCTGAATAAACGCGCGTCCTTAGCAAGTCAAAAATAAATAAATAAACAAATAGGTGAGATTAAACTTTTTACGCGTATACGTTTTTGACACTGGCCCGAGCTAATGAATGGATTGACCGTTTATGGGCTTAACAGGCAGCGCGCGTTTAGTTGAAAGTTTCGAAATACACGTATGGAAATAAGAAATTACCGTGTCGGGCAGGTAAATATTTATTTATCGATAAAGCGTCGCTTCACACATATTTTAAATCGCAGTAGTCCGTTCATTATTCGGAACCATCAGTCAGTCAGCGAGCTCGAGTGCTGTCAGTCCAGTCTATGCTTAAATTTATATATAGTAGGTAGGTCGGATTTGCGTTTTATTATTGGCATGATTTTTTTTCCCCGCTGGCGGAAACCTAGTTTTCGTTGTCTTTCTCTTTCGATTAAACTGACTACGGCTACCGACTCCGTCCGGTGTAAAATTATGGCGTTTTGCTCTCTAATAAAAGTGAACGTTCCGCGATTGAATTGATTGAGCTATTATGGTGATTGTGTGAAAAGGAATTGGGGTTCAACCGAAAGTTTTTGGAATTTGTGTTTACGGTGTCTGATCTTTTCGGGGGCAAACAACATTGTTAGGGAGTGACGATGCTATTTTTCATTGTGTTAAACTTCTTCGTTTGCTCATGAAATGAAGTATTTATTATATTGGCCCGTCGGGATTTGAGATGGACCCTAGCTTGTTCCCTTCTTAATAATAAACCACCTAACGAAATCTACCTTGGATTGCATCCCACACAATTTCGTACCGAATGGACAGGTGACAGCCAGTAGAGCCAACACCATCGCATATTACCATACTAGACTCGACTGGTGCATGTCAAGTGCAAATAGGGAGCAGTCTTATGTTATTATTGCCTTGAGCTAGCGTGGCCTTCGCTGCCCGTTAGACTCATGGATTACTAGATACTGAATGCATTGTATGAGAGCACTAATTCAATTCACCGGACGGGTTGTCCGAGCAAGAGCAAAGTTTTATTGCTTGATGAAGTGAAGCTGTCATAAGTCAACCTACGCTGTATTTTGAGTGTATTATTTAATCGGGTCGTTCGAGTCCTCCCGAATCAGACTTTTCGTCGAAAACCCTTCTGATTTTTAAAAGACGTCCCGCTTAAGAGTGTCCTAATTTTCTTATAATAATAGTGAATGCAAAATTTGGATCATCTCACTCCCTTTTTTCTATTAGCCTAAGATAAAGCATTTATATTTATCTGCAAATTGACAAAAAATCCAGCAAAATATTGAAAAATGCCATTTCTAAATTATCCAGAAAGACATGTTCGCCCGAACCCCATGTACGTACACGGTGTGCGTACACATAGGTTCGTGACGCCAGTTTTCTCTTTCTCACTCTCATCATCACTAGTTTTGACTCGTTTTGCCTTGTGCGAATCGTTCTCGTGTACGCACCTGGTGTACGTACACAGATGTTTGAACTAGAGTTTGCACATCATTCGCTTGGACCGAAGACCACCAACGTAAACTCAGCTGCGACTGACAGAAAGTTTTTGAGCAAACCTCAAACGGAAGATCGTATAATTCGTGGCCAAAAAAGAACTTCTCCTGTTCGCCAAACATAGGAAAGAGTTGAAGAAGATGGAAAATTTGCGCAAGGTCACCTAACAGACCTGCACTGAATGCCTATCACCGACGCCAGAGATATCGGCTTATCATCACTTAGACCGGATCCAAAGGCTTTTCTTCCCTTCCGAAGGGTCCGATATTTGTCCAAAATTGGTCCAACATTGCTCAGACATTAGCTATAAATCGGTCCAGGTTGGTCAAAAATGGTCCGAAATTGGTTCAAAACTGGTCCAAAATTAGTCCGAAATTGGTCCGGTACTGGTTTAAAATTGGTCCGAAATTGGGCAAAAATTTATCCGAGATCGGTCTAATTGTACCGAAATTTATCCAACATTTTTCCAAAATTTGTCAAAAATTAGATTGAAATTGGTCCAAAGTTGAACTGAAATTGGTCCAAAATTGGTTTGATTTCAAATTGTTCAAAATTCGTCTGAAATTGGTCAATTTTGGACCGATTTTGGACTAACCTCGGACCAATTTTTCACTATTTTTGGACCAACATCGTATTAATTTTGGACCAATTTCGGACCAATTTTGAACAATACTCGGCCGAATTTTTGACTAATTTCCAACTAATTTCGGACCAACATTAGGCCAATTTTGAGCCAATCTCGGACCAATTTTTGACTAATTTTTGACCAATTTCGAAGCAGTGTTGGAGCAATTGTTGGCCAATTTTGGACAAAGTTTGGACCAATTTGGGAGCAACTCTGAACCAATTTCAGACCAATGTCGGTTCAACTTTGAACCCATTTCGGTCTAATCTTGAATCAATTTTGACCGAATTCGGACCAATTGTGGGCTAGTATCGATCCAATTTCGGACTGACTTCGACCAAGTTTTCAACCAATTTTAGACCAATTTTGAACCAATTTCGGACAAATTGTGAGCCAGTTAGTTCAAAATCGGTCCAAAATTGACCGGAACTTAGACCAAGATTTGTTCGAAATTGGCTAAAATTGGTCCGAAATTTAAAATTTAAAATTGATCCGAGATTGATACAAAATTAGCCAGAAATTGGTTGGTTCCGGAATTGGTCAGAAATTGGAAAAAATTGTTCGAAACTGGTTCAAAATTTGTCCGGAATTGGTTCATAAATTGTTCGAAATTGGACAAAAAAAGGTCCGCAATTTGTTCGAAATTGACTGGACATTGGTCCAATTTTTGTTCGAAATTAAACCGTAATTGGTAAAATTGAACAAAAATTGGTCAAAAATTGACCCAAATTTGGTGGAAAATTTGTCATAAATTTTGTTCGATATTGATTCAAAATAGGTAAGAAATGCAAATTGGTTCAAAATTGGTCCAAAATTTTGTCCGAAACCGGCCCAAAGTGAGTCCGAAATTGGTCCAAAATTAAGCTGAAATTGGTTTC
This sequence comes from Topomyia yanbarensis, assembly GCF_030247195.1. Lineage (NCBI taxonomy): Eukaryota > Metazoa > Arthropoda > Insecta > Diptera > Culicidae > Topomyia > Topomyia yanbarensis. Next base: position 206,730,621 of record NC_080670.1, on the reverse strand, counting down.
AAAAATTGTCCAAAATTGGTTCAAAATTGATCTGAGACGGATCCAAAATTGTTCCGAAATTGGTCAACAATTCGTCCAAAGTTGGCCCAAAATTTGTCCGGAGTTGGTTTAAAATTGATCCGAAATTGGTAAAAAAAATTGGTCCGAAGTTGATGAAAAATTGGTCCAAAATGGGTCTAAATTTGGTCCAAAATTTGCCCAAAATTGGTTAAAAATTTATCTGAAATTCGTTCGAAATTAACTAGACATTACTGGGGTGGGCGTAGCGTATTGGTAAATCGATTCCCTTCTACGCAGCGCACCTGGGTTCGAGTCCCGACCCCGCACATAGGGTTAGAAATTTTTCATAAGAGATTTTTCTAACCCGAAGAGGTGAATGACCTTAAGGTTAAAACCTCTATAATCGAAATAAAAAAAAAAAAAAAAAAAAAAAAAAACTAGACATTGGTCCAAAATTCGTTTGAAATAGGCCCGAAATTAGCCCAACATTGTTCCAAAATCGGCTCGAAATTGGTGCAACAATGCTCTGATATTCCGTCCTGATTATTGCCATCATATTTAGGTTTCCTCGCTTTTTATGTCAAATAAACTCGGTTCACTGTCATTCAGAATGTGAAATTAATTTAATTTAATTGATTTTGGTTTGAAGAAGTAAAATCTCATAACGGGTGGAAATCAGTTGGTGATCAGCTCTGAATTTGAGACACGTACCTTTGAGACGATGATGGAGACATACGTACGACTGAAGGAAACTGCAAAGCGAATAGGACTGAAAATACATGAGGAGGAAGAAGCATTACGCCTCCCAACGCGCCTCCCTATTCTCACAGTCACGTAACTTGGTGACTAGAAGGAAATTTCCCTGTAGTCACTAGGTGACGTGACTAGGAGAATAGGGCCCCGTGTATTTCGGCACTGTGTCCACTTTGGGCACCGAAAAACCCGTCGGCCGAACAAAAAACGCTAACGCACGACCATCTACATCAACCATCTACATAACGCTCATTAGACCGAATGTTCTACAAACTATCTTTTGTACTATACTAAAACTATTTTTTCTGAATGATCCGCTTCACATTGGAATTATTACCATACCGTCAAGCTTACGTGGAATTTCGTCTTTCGGCTTAGATAAATCGATTGAATTGATTGTGTAATAATTTTCAAGTACTACCTTCGGAAGTTGCGAATAAATCATTATCTTGCAAAAAAAAGATGGCGAATCTGAAGTACTAACATTCTACCACAGACAATATCCCACAAAACCCAACCACTTTTTCACATTATCAATAGGTTTGTCGGGATCGAATACCCAAGTATAAAAATTAATTTGAAAATCGCTTCGACAAAAGTTAACTTCTTCTAATGTTGGATCGATTGGCAGCCTTCGACAAAGTTGTTGATAATCAAATTATCTTTCAGAATCTCACTATAATCGATAATTTAAAAAAAAAAAAAAATGAAATGTTCAATACTGGACAATAGTTTCTGTTTAGGTCGTCAGTCAGACCGAAGATTTTTTTTAACTCTTGCAAGTCGATTCAGTCAGGTGTTCGATGTAATTCCCAAATTCCAAACATTCTCAGTGTGCATCTGCTCGCATAATCGGCATAATTTGTAGTTAGGTACGTGTGCAGTAGGCGCTGACTGAGTTACAACCTCATCGGGATTTTTTTCGTCTTCTGCTCAGTCTCTGACGGTTTTTCACATAGCGCGATGCATACCAATCAGTCTTTTTCTCTCTCTGCTGCTAGCACTACCCAAGCTACCATGAGAATTGTCTGCACTTTTTTCACCATTCCAGCATTTCACGCTTGACTAGAGTTATGTGCGGGTTCGAAGAATAAGCTATAGCTAGGGAGCATTAGGCAAGCTTCGGTTATGAATGAGCTGAGGAGCGAGAGCCCTGTTTGTGATTCGTGATCGTGTGTTGATTGCAAACATCGGCTGATCGACAGTTCTGTGGCTCCGTTGCTTGGCTATTGTGGTGTACTGTGTTGGTTGGTTGTCATGGGGATGCCCGCGGGGTTTTGACTTTTGTTCTGCACAGTCCGGTGATTGGTGATCACGATTGTTATGCGAAACATTTAGATGTTTGTTTGTTGGTATTTGCTGAGTAGATGATTAGATTTTCTATCTAATTCATTAAATCTTATTTCTGTTGTTGAATTTTGTCTGAGATGTTAGAACCACAAGTTTGTGATTCTTTTGTCTCTTCAATGGATTTTTTTTTTGCCAAAAAGTTCTTTCAACCAGACTAGATAATGAGAAATTCAGATACCAAACGAAGACTAATTTCTACGATAACTTTAAAGACATTGGATTTAAAGAGTTTACAAATGTACCTAAGTCTTCGCATTAAGCACAGCGTTTTCTGTCCACCTACTTTCCCTTTACTACAACCCATCATCCCGCAACCCAACAGAAAGGAGACCTTTACCATTATGGAACCTTCTAATACCCAACCTGTGTGTAGCAAATAAATAGGGCACTTCTTTCTAATCGACTCTAAACATCATGTTTTGTGCACCGGTCCCGATTCTCGGTAAAACTCGTGACCTCCATCTCTGGCCAGGAGAAAAGGGCCGACCAACAGACAGCTGGCTATTTTGCACCTATTTTCTTTCTTCGATGGCGGACCTAGCCTATTTATATCGAGAAAAACAAACTGAGGCAGTAGGCTGTGATGCTGAATCAGTTCACAAAGAAGGCGTTGTTCGGTGTCCTCCTTTTTTCGGATCCGTAACACCGTCCGTAGTGGAGGTAAGAGATCGCCTTAGTGTTACTAATCTTGGAAATATATGGAAGTGGTTGGAACAGGGGTCGCATATGCAATTATGACGCTACTGAACTACAAGTTTGCACGAAGTACAGACTAAAGTAAACATTACACCATTGCACAATATTGGCTATACATTTGCACTAATGTTACATTCAAACTCTATTGTAGTATTAACAATGCTAACAAGCTCTATATTAGCATCATAAGTGCATACATGCGCAGCCGCAATATTGCATTACGCTTGCTCTGTATACGTATATAAAGCTGATATAACGCACAAATGCTTTAAGGATCTTTAAAGCATGTATGTTTCACATGTGCATGCTATTATAGAGCAAATATAAAGCCGATATAATGCTACCGTAATTATGTGGGTTTAAGGAACCATTCATAAATTACGTAACGCAAAAATTGCCCAAAAAGGACCCCCCATGTAACAAATTGTCACACAATTCTCCATCTCCCCTCCCCTATTACGTAACAAATTCCTAGAATTTCTTTTTTTCCTGGGTGAAAACATGTTATGTAACGATCTAACTAACTCCTTCTTCCCCCTATGTCAAAACATGTCACAACTTGTCGTACCCCCTCCCCCCTAAAGGCGTTACGTAATTTATGATGGGTCCCTTATTCGTTATGCAACTCCTCTTGAAAATTATATTCGGCATATTTAATATCATTCGAACATATGAAGACTTTTTTTCATTAGGCCCAATCGGCAAATGAGAGCCCTCTTTTTTCGCCTATTACTGCGAAACCATAAAACTTTTTAAACATTCATTAGCATGTTTCGAAAGATCAAGTTTTTTACTAGCTTATTATGCATAGAGTTGAAGGGAAATCAGAAAGATGACCGAGTAATTCGCGGAAAGGAAAGTAAACAAAGAGAGGCTCTCTTTTGCAGATTGGACCTATTGAAAAAAAGTCTTCATATACAATAAAGCCCAGGCAGCAAAAGCTGCACATTTGCCGCAAAACACGAAGAGAGATATATCTCTGCTCGAGACATAGGGGAAACCGAGGAGAGTTGAAACAGATGAGAGTTCAAACAACGCTCACTGCTAGCGAAACCATGCCGTTTGAAATCTGACCAAAGTACTTTTGTTGTACATCTTTCCTATGTGTTTAACAAACGAATTTTTGAAAAATGCCTGACGGTTTGGTTTTGCTAGAAATGGGCTTTGTTTCAACTCTCCTCGGTTTTCCCTACTAAGGGTAATTTTCATAAACATTATTCATATCGTGTGAGAGCGAAATTCCGTTAATGAAATTCATTACAATTCATTGGAAGGGATTCAATTACGGTTTTGTACAGTATTTCAATATTTTTCGTTTTTGTTCATCATACCGAAAGGGAAACATATGAACTCATTACAAAACCATTGCGGAAAATGACAGCCAATTGAAACTTTCTAATGACATGAGTGGTGCCAACACCAGGCTTTCAAATTTGAAATTTGTGCGCTGATGCCATATAATAGCATTGGTAACGCAAAAACGGGCTGTCATCTCTGCACAATAATAGCTCAATGTTTAGAATATAGGGCTTAACGGCTCTTAAAGACTGCCTTATGTGTAGATCTAAAGCACATATTAGGGTACGTTATAATGCTTATTGCTTACTTGGTTAGTATGCTCAAGAACAAAAGATGTTGTTGCCACCATGAGTTAATTTGACGAAAACAAATGCTGCTCCAGCCCGCTACCGCGGTAATGCATTTCACATTTTGTGCTATTCAACCGAGCATCCGCGAGGTGGATAATTTACAGAAGACAAAATTGAAGTTTAGACTTTAGACTTTTTAGAAGTTTAGACGGAAGTCACCTTCATCCAGTTCCATCACCCACGTAATTCAGTACCAATATCATTCAACTTGTTAGCCCCAGCTGAAATTTTCGTTTTACAAGACATCCTTTAACACGCGGTTGAATTTGAAGGCGTTAAAATTAAGATTCCCGTGTATGAAGAAGATGACAAAATGGAGGTACGACTACACGATCTAGCACCACGCATGCCCGCACGGTTTTGAAGCTTCTTGTATTTCCAAAGCCTGCTCAGTTGCTGGTTGGATGATGAACCAAAATTCAATTAGCAATTTACTGATGTAGTAGAATTTTTGGTAATAGAAGACTAGTGGGCATGATGGCGATTCGATATTGATGATTTTCTGAAAAGATTAAGGTTCAACTGAGAAAGCCGCGAGAAGCGGCCATCTTGGAAAACGCCAAAAGCAGTTTTTTCTCACGCCATCGAAAAAGTCTTCATGAAAATCAATCAGTAGTACTCTACCAATGCCCCGAATACATTGATTCATTTTCATGAACATGTTTCCATTGGTGTGAGAAAAAAACGGCTTTTTTCATTTTCCAAGATGGTCGCTTTTCGAGGCGTCCTTAGTTGAACCTTAAGGGCGTTACGCATTCTGATCCAGATAACTTTACGACCTTGGATTGTGTGTGTGTGTGTAAGTTCTCTATATTGTGCCATACAAATTGCATGCCTGTAAATGTTAAAATTGTATACATTCGCCATCTTGGATTTCGAAATTGTGACAAAGATCAATTTTTGACTTCCAGTTTTTTGATAACAAATGTATTTAATACAGTCAGGTTTTTTTTCGCGGTTTTTACGAGGTTTTTTTACGCGGATTCCGCGTAAAAACCGCTTTTATTGGAAAATCTGCGTAAAAAACCGCGTTAATTCGAAAATCCGCATAAAAAAACCCTTGGCGCACCTCAACAATATGGGTATTTTCGAAATGGTCTTGAGGAGCAGGTGCCAGAAATTGGTTTTTGACGCCATTTTGAAATTCAACATGGCGACTTCCGGCTTAAAGAAATTCACTACAACTCAATCAATCTGGCTAGTTTTGAAATAGTATTGACGAGTAGGTAGGAGTAGTAGGACACAGGTCGATGTTTGACGACATTTTGAAATTCTAGATGGCGACTTCCAGTTTACCGCAATTCCTGCATGGAAAATCTGGGCGATCATCCAAAACTTCCTTAAATATACGAACTAATCATAAACCAGCGAAATGCAGAATATTTTTATGTGTTCATCTAGAAGAGTGCGGTGAGATTGGAAGTGAGAGGAGAAAGAGAAGGATGTGGTGCGAGTTGGGGGTTTGAATTGATTCAAATTAAACATTTTGCTGAATTCAAGTATATTCAACCGCTTAATTAAAACTATTTGTACTACAACTTCAACTTCCAAAAATACCCACATTGGTTGGGTTATAGCGAATTTCGCTAAAACGGAAGTCGCCATCATGGATTTCAAAATGTCGTCAAAAATCAATTTCTACCACTTACTCGTCAAGTCCATTCCGAAAATACCCATATTGTTGAGGTACGGGCCAACACGGTTTTTTCACGCGGACTTATCCCCGCGTAAAAAAAACCTGGGTGTATACATGTTTCCGGTGATAATCCGTTAAAAAAGGAAGCCATCTTGAATTTGGGGCCACTATATTGGATTTAAAAAGGACAGGTAACCTCAATTGTTAAACAATGTCTAGAGAAATCCACTATAAAATAAAGTTCCGCCATCTTGGATGTTTCTATGGATTTGACACAGAAAACGAGGAAAGAACTTGTGCATTGTGTAATCATTTTCGCTCTATTTGCGAATTTATTTTTCAGTGTATCAATTTAATACATGAAAGGTTGTCATGTAGCATTTGGGCTCGCTAGCTTAGATTTCAATATGCCGGCAAAAATGACAATATCTTCGACTGCTACATATATCACTTCTCCTTACAAAAATACTATCATTATGCGGTTATAGATTTTAATTCTATGTAAAAAGATGCCCTTATTGCATACAGGTTACACCTTTTTGGATTACAAAATAGCCGAATGCATCAACTTTTGGCGTTTAGACATTTTGCCCATATAAAAAATGTGCTTTCTGAGTAGTTATTCCATAAAATGAGCTTATCAGAAGGTTTCATTTCATAAATGGCAATATAAAGCCAACTATCCTAAATTACGGATTGCCGTCTTAGATTTTCTAATGACGGTAGATATAAACTTTCAACACATAGACATCTTTCCCTAATTAAATTTGGTGCCTTTTCATGGTTTTGGGCCCAAAAGTCAGCATGAAAAGCTTAAATTAATTTCGCCATCTTAGATTTTAAAATGGCGGCAAAAAATCAACAAAATACATTGCGTGGTTTTAGGTTAGCCATAATTTTAAAATGGCAGCTAACTACATTTTTTAGAGTTAGTATTTAGCGTTTCGGATTCCCCTCATCAGTAACTAGCACCGTCTTGGTGGCAGTTGAATGATAGTTCTAAACTAGCACCATAATTGGCACTCCTGCGCTTTGCTTAGTACTGTCACTAAGTTGGAGCTCGAGGCGCCCCTCCAATAACTAATTTAACTAGTTAAGTGCAAAACCCAAAAAGTCTTACGTCTTGCATGAACAATAAACGTCTGGTTTGTTCCGAGTGATGTATCAGAAGATAAGCACAGAAGTTCGAGTTCGCGGAATCCGAAACATTTTTTTGGTTAAGCGCTTGGCCTAATGCAATTTTACTTTTATTTTTTAGGAATGAACCAGTTTTTTTTTTGTGCAAGATGGCACAAAATGGGCATATCGCTTGATTTTGAAAATAAATCGCTTTGGGAAGGCCGCTTTTTTAAAATTTAGATCCGCCATACTGGATATAAACATTGCGTCGAACATATTTTTCTGACATTTCGAAACCTTTTCTATTGTGTGGTGGTACGATTAATAGCTACGAAAAGTTCGCCATCTTGAATTTTGGTTTATCATTTTAGATTTAAAAATGGCGGCGCGCCTCATTTTTTGTCTCTAGATATCTTTAATATTCCACGAATATCTATATTGCATGATTTCAGATGATAAATAGTTTTGAACAGTCCACCATCTTCGATTTAGATTTGCCAATTTGTCAATGTAATACTTATGAACACTTTACCAAACCAAACATATTTACATCGTCTGATTGAACCAACAAAAAAAGTTCACAAACAAAGCAAGCAAGGAAAAAAGAAAAATATCCAACTGCACATAACTGCGACAGACACGAGACTCTCTGCCACCACCCCGGTGCTGGATGCTGATGACCTTATAACCTGTTTAGCCGAGCTGCTTTTGATGTGTTACTTCGGAGTCGAGTCGTGAAAAGTGAAAAAAGAGGATACAGTTAACCCGTGGTGATGGTGTGGAAGAAATGTAATTTGATGCACGATTTGTTGGTTTGGCATTAGACGTAAATATTTTTATTACGTTGACTTTTGTGACAAAAAATCTTTCAATTTGTTGTTAAACATAAATCGGGCGGCGAATTAAATTGCGGGTTTTCGAACAATCTAAAACAAAAATAAAAAAGTACCGAAGAATGTTCTACAATCTGTGAATTTCGGTAAAAATCAAAAATGATGTTCACGGTGAAGGTCTCTTAGATTCTAAATCAAAAATTCGTAGCAGGCTGTGAATTCAAAGAAGCGATAAAAATTTGCATAATACCCAACAGTTATACAGTAGGCTGCGAAATCGTCGCGACTCCATCCGTCAACAAACAAAAAATCAAGGAGCCGCGTGCATCCGAACTCGCGCCAGCAAGCACAGTTCCGGAACCTAAATACCGGCCGGTCGGTCGGTCGGTCAGGGTCCAACAAACCAGAAGCAACCAACCAAAATCGTCATCGCTTTGTTTGGAAATTTTATGATCCAAGAAACAATTTAATCTTTACCCTTTTACACTTTGTGATAATGTCACGGTCGCCATCGCACCGCCGTGTCCGTTTATGACTTGTGTTCGGATGGCTTTGGCATCTCGCCGAGGGATTTTTATTTCATTTGCTTTTTTTAGCGACTTTGTCGCGCTGATTCTGCCTCGGAGGATCGTTAAAGCATTATCACATCTCGTTTTAATGGTTTGTGTCTGTCTGTATGTGACTACGTCAGCACCGACGTCAAATTGTTTATATTATTTTTTTCGTATATTTACTGATTGTTGGTAGTTTTATGTATCTTTCGGTGACGGCTTCCAGTTTCTGGTCGGCTATAGTTTTAAAGGAAGGAGAAGAAGAAACTGTTAGCTCTACAACCTCGGGCGTGTTTGAGCAATGGGTGACTAATAATTTAGAGAGGTTTCGAGTATGGTTCGTCGTTTTTTGCGCATTGAAATTCTTCGAATCACTTGCGGTAGGAAATGTGTGTTTTGAAGTAGAATACTTCTAACGTTTCAATATGGGGTCCCATTTCAAAAATTTCAGTTGAGAAATTTTCCCAGGTTTGAAATGCGAGTATCTTCCGTTCTACTGGACGAAATCGCAATATTTTTGCACTATCTGATCGGAAATTTGTGCACGTGTTTCGTATTAAATTTCGGAATTACTGCGACTACTATAAATAAACCAAAACAAGGATTTTCAGAAAATCCTTCGGAAACAGCGAGGAAAATGCGCAATTTGCCAGCATATCCCACGCAGAGCCGTCAAAAAGGAGCATGTAAGCGTTTCATTACATACGGGAATGTTATATATACAGGTCACACGAGCTTGTTTTGTATCAGTGGGTGCTCGCTTACCACACGAGCAACATGCTCGTCCGGACGGTACAATGAGCGGTATCATGTTTGCGTTCCCGTACCAAGCGTCATCGCAAGGTTCTTCGTGATAAAATCCAGGGAATCACCAAATTCGGCGTCTGGCTCGTCGTGGTGGTGTAAAATGCATCTCCAATTTAATCTACGAATGCTGATGGTGTGCAGAAAAATGTCATCCGAGATGCCGTGACCTACACTGAACACGCCAAGCGCAAAACCGCAATGAATGTCGTCTATACTCTGAAGCGGCAGGGACGCACTTTGTATGGATTTGGAAGTTGAAAAGGTAGAACTCACTTGTATCATTATAAAAAAGGCCCTTTTCAGGGCCACCAAAACCATTTCAAAGAATAAGTTTGCATTTTCTGTTTCATGGACTGTTTCTCCCTGGAGAGCAATTTGGGTTAAACCCTAAATTATGATTTATTTCAGTACGTAAATTGCAAATATGGTCAGAAACAAACTGGAGTGAAGTGGAAAACATTTTTACTAGGCGCATTCAAAAAAGGTTCCAATTCTCAAACATTTTACCAAGGTGCCGTATTACATTACTCTCTTTACCCCGAGTGTTCGATAATCTCCGTAGTGGAAACACAATTTCAATTTTGTTCTTTATCAAAAATATGTGGTCGACCAACGAAGGGGTGGAGCTTCGAAGAACACATATTGAGGACAACACAAAAAAGGACGAGCTTACATTGTGCTGTAGTCAGGTATAAAAACTCAGCATGCTGTTGCTCACGCTCAGTTCGTTTCCAGCATCAGCATGCAGCAGTTCGTTTGCAGCATCTCCCGCAAAATTCAAACCGCCGTCCGTTTGCTGCTGTCAGAAGAGTTGGCCAAGCACGCCGTCTTCGATGGCACCAAAACTGTTACCATATACACCAGCACCAAGTAAATTTCGAACACTGCCCAAAGAAAAGGCCCTTTTCAGGGCCATCAATTTATCGACAAAGAATGAAATTGAAGTTTTGTTATTACAAGCATCAGCTTGTCAAGAGCGTTGGATGGTAAGTGAGCCACTTGTGAACAATACCGTCGCTTTCACGAGAATGGCACAAAATCAAAAGTTGTTTGTGATTTATAGACATTTTAGTGTAATGATTCAATTTACAAAAATCGAACGTTTTCTAACGTTTCGATATAGGTGCTCCGTTTCAAAATTTTCGGCCAGAATGCTGCCTGTTTTTTCAAACGTGAAAATCTGCTGTTGTATTGAATGAAAACCTTCGATTTTTGCGCTGATTGGAAATAGTTGTGACTAATTCTGTAGAATGTACAATTACTGAAATAACGGATTTTGTGAAAGCAGTGGTTGGTCCGTACAATTCGATTCCAAGCGAGCCAGACTAGTTTTCGTTGGAAGGTCTACCTCTGACAATAGAAGTAAACTATTTTATATTAAATTCAACTACAACTTCCTTGAAAACAGCACAGCTAAAAAACTTTTGGGAAAAACGCGCAAACCTAAATTTTCCACTATAATGGAAACTGCCTGTGCCCAGCCGCACTGCATCATCAAGATTGATAGTAATTCAAGCCGGGAGGAAAGAGGTTGTAAGGCAATGGAAAACGAAAATTTCATTTATATCTTACTGGAATATAATTGGCTGGTCCTGAAAAGAACTTGTTGGTTTGTGGTTTATATTGGGTCACAATTTAGGCCTGCTCGATTGCTGATAGCTGTGAATTTCTCGCAGGGCGACAGTTTCTGTTCAGTAGTGATGAGGCTTCCTAACGCCAACCGTGACTGGGGCACTTTTTCACGGCCTTCGTTGCTTACTGCTTGCGGGGAGGCTTTCCTCCGGTGGACTTACGAGCGGTATGTTTGGTACGGGCCATTTATCAACAAAGAATCGAATTGACATTTTGTTATTACAAGCATCCGAAAGTAGCTTGCCAAGAGCGTTCGATGGCAAGTGAGCTACTTGTGAACAATATAGTAGATTTCACGTAGAATGACACAAAATAAAAAGTTATCATTTGTGTGTTTGTTTACAGTTTCGTGTTTACTAGGCGCATTCAAAAACGGTTTCAATTCTCAAACATTTTACCAAAGTGCCGTATTACATTACTCTTTTTACCCTGAGTGTTCGATAACCTCCGTATTGGAAACACAATTTCAATTTTGTTCTTTATCAAAAATATGTGGTCGACCAACAAAGGGGTGGAGCTACGAAGAACACATATTGAGGACAACACAAAAAAGGACGAGCTTACATTGTGCTGTAGTCAGGTATAAAAACTCAGCATGCTGCTGTTCACGATCAGTTCGTTTGCAGCATCAGCATGCAGCAGTTTGTTTGCAGCATCTCCCGCAAAATTTAAACCGCAGTCGGTTTGCTGCTGTCAGAAGAGTTGGCCAAGCACGCCGTCTTCGATGGCACCAAGTAAATTTCGAACACTGCCCAAAGAAAAGGCCCTTTTCAGGGCCATCAATTTATCGACAAAGAATCGAATTGAAATTTTATTACAAGCATCAGAAAGTGGCTTGCCAAGAGCGTTGGATGGTAAGTGAGCCACTTGTGAACAATATCGTCGCTTTCAAGTCGAATGGCACAAAATAAAAAAGTTATTTGTGTGATTTGTAGACAGGTTAGTGTAATGATTCAATTTACAAAAATGTAGAATGTTCAATTACTGAAAATAACAGTTTTTGTGAAAGCAGTGGTTGGTCCATACAATTCGATTCCAAGCGAGCCAGACTAGTTTTCGTTGGAAGGTGCATCTCTGACAATAAAAATAAACTATTTTATTTTGAATTCAACTACAACTTCTTTGAAAACAACACAGCTAAAAACTTTTGGGAAAAACGCGCAAACCTAAATTTTCCACCATAATAAAAACTAGTGCCCCCGCCGCACAGCATCATCAAGATTGATAGTTATTCAAGCCGGGAGGAAAGGGAGAGGGAGGTTGTAAGGCAATGGAAAATTTCATTTATAATAATAATACTTTATAATTGGCTGGTTCTGAAAACAACTTGTTGGTTTGTGGTTTATTTTGGGTCACAATTTAGGCCCGCTCGATTTCTGATAGCTGTGAATTTTTCGCAGGGCGACTGTTTCTGTTCGGTAGCGATGAGGCTTCTTAACGCTAACCGTGACTGGGGCACTTTTACATGGCCTTCGTTGCCAACCAGCCCCTGTCAAGGACGACGTCTCTGTACAGCCAGCATCACTGCCTTGAAAGGCAAAACATTGATTTTGAGCCGAATGATTAGAAGCTGTATTTAGTTACAAAATGTCGATTAAATTAAATTATTAAATCATCCCACAAGATGCAAAACGTCGTGTGAAATGCTTGAATATCGAGCATAGTGCCGAACATAATTCTTTGTTTGGGGCTTTATAGCTATAACGCCCCATATATGTCGGTCGCTGTCAAACTCCATATGATGGTATAGGGTTGCCAGGGGGTTGTTGCCAACTGCTTGCGGGGAGCCTTTCCTCCGGTGGACTTACGAGCGGTTTGTTTGGTACAGGCCATGTAGCGAAAAATGCTGATCTGCTACTTCTCTGATGCTGGTAGTAGGACGACGGTCAAACGCTCGTTTGCGTGCCTTCATTCATAAAAGTTCAACAATATTTTCAAAGAATGTTGCAAATTGTCAACTTGATAATTCCAAAAATACTCCAAATAAACTATGAATGTGCTAAAGTCGACAAAATCGCATAGAAATTGCTTATTCCAGAGCAGAATTTACCGGTCTAAAGTGTATTCTACTTCACTCCGGTTATGTCTCTGACATTACCCACCCATCTTTTTTTTAATTATCAATTATTGTGTGTCATTAGTTGTTGTCAATATTGGTTGTCGGAGTTATTGATTTAAACTCGGTGTTATTGATCGAAGTAACAATAAATAACAAGAGTTTTTCGATGAACTTTGTTTATTTAAGCATCGCTTGCTTGACTGATTTTTGTTGAATGTTTCCTTGACATCCAAAGACGCTGAATGTCTGAGACATTTCAATCGAATCAAAACAAAAGTACTCAAATCAAGCAAAATCTCTTGGAATACATTCCGAAGCATAGCATTGATAGTTCTCGTGCTCGATTATAGATCGAGCCATTAAGATTTCTAACAGTTCACTTACAACTACAAATGCAAAGTCTAACCGAAGGAGTTTGGTTTGTTTTCCTCACGAAATACCTAACCTCAACCAGTTTTTGCACTGCAAAATGTTTTGTTTTCCTTACGAAATAATTCGGCACCATTTCTTTTCAAACGGGAATTGAAAGGCTTATTGACATCGATGTTTGCAATTAGAGAACTTTTTCCGTAATAATGGTATAAAAATCGTAATCGAAGGCTGTAGAGGAAAAATGGTCAAACTTGGTTAAATTTGACATTTGAACATAGTTGTTACAATATTAGGGTTGAGTGAGAAGATGTGCTTCGAACACGAGTTTTTTGCCAAGCCCTGAACTGGTTCCATAAAATAAGGGGTGAGTTCAGCTCTAGTTGTTTACTGTGTACTTGCAAAGACATTTGAGTTCAAAACGATAAAGTTTGGTCTTAGGCTACTCAATTCACAGCCAAATTTCTGCGATTTCTACAATACTGAAAGGAACGCCACTATCTAACACGACCTAATGCGCAAGAAAAAAAAAAGGAACCACCGCCGGCCAGCCGCAAAAAATATCAATGAACAACATAACAGTAAAAGGGGCTCAGCATCGCAGCGCACAAAGAAAAAAAGCCGTGATAGAAAAGGGGAGAGCCAGGCAGCTGCCTGCCTGCCTGCCAGACTGACTGACTGACATGTTCATAAATTGAGCATCCCCGCCTGCTGGCTTGGTGTGCAGCGCGCGCTGCCCTCAATTTGCGGTCAGATGGCAATTTGCAGATCCCAGAGTGTACAACATTGGTCACTGGTATATAGTGGTGTGTGACCCCTTTCACAGCATGCTGAGATCAGGCTGCACATCATTTGCTGCGGTCACAGACTAAATGGACGTCAAGCTACATAATGATTTCATGCCAAAACTAAATCAATCAAAATGGTATCATTGGCAGTTGAGAAAATTTAAATCTCGAAACGAAATTAGCAGATTAGAAAGGTTAAAATCTTGTCCTAAAAAGCGTCAAATTACGGACAAATATAACAACCAACTTTTTCATTTGCTTGGTGAGTGACCTCTCCACAGCATGGTGACAGCTAGGTAGATGGATGGACTGTCCGCTCGCTGAGAACATTAACTCTGTTTTGAAGATGATGATGATGATGCCTTCACAACTGAGGTGAATTTCCAGGGATTTTTCAGTTTGTTAACCCTCGTTGTAGATTGTATACAACTACGTTACACACAGTAAAATTTGAAGAAACAAGAAAGATATGTGTTTTTGGTTAATTTTGGGTCACATTCATTTCGGAGCAGGAGCAAATTAAGGTTATAGTTGTGCTTAATTTGACGGTGCTTACAAGCCATCGGAGCAACGTATTTGAGATTTGTATGAAATTTGCTTGTTGGCATTTTCGTCACAAGGTGGAGCAAGCTTAGATTTTCGAAAAAATGAAATTATGACAGATAATTTTATTGTCAACAACTTTATCGAAGACTGCCATTCGCTGCATCGTCAGAAGAAGTTAACTTTTGGCAAGGCGATGTCAAATTATTTTTTTTATTAATACTTGGGATAATCGATCTCCACAAATCTATTTATATTGTGAAAAAGTTGTTGGGTTTTGTGGGATATTATATATGAAATAATTTTAGTACCTGAAATTCGCTACCTTTAAGCTGGATACTGTTTGGTTTCATTTAGGAACAATATCGAGTTGATTTTGGACCAAATTTTGACCAATAGCGAATCAATGTCGGAGCAATGTTGGACAAATTTTTGACCAATTTCCGCTTTTGATTAATTTTGAACCAATTTCAGATCAATTTGGGACCAATTATTGACCAATTGTGGGCCAATCTCGGGACAATGTTGGACCAATTTTTGAACGATTTCGGCTTTTGACCAACAGAGATATGACACGAATTCCTAAGCCACCAGCGCGTGCAAGTGCACCAGATTTATCTTTTTGCTCAACGATGCTGCGGTTAGATTGCAGCTGGAGGAAGGGAATTCTCGATCCCAACGGTACTGATCATTTGCCAATGAGTTTTTCAAGAAATAACCGCACAAGCCGCGTGGACTCGATTGATGTTTCGTATGAACGCACAGGAAACATTGATTGGTAGAAACATGAGAGCGAGATCACAGATAGTATAACCACGGTACAGGATCTTCCTTCGAACGAAAAATAGAAGTTCCTCGTTGGTTAGATCATCGATGTGGCGGTGCAAATCCAATCAAAATGCTTGTCTGGCGCGACGGTAAACTGACAATCTCACCTAGGGTTGCCACCTCTGGTGAATCTTTTCCCCGGAGATTTTTACTGATAGGCTTCAGGTGAAGCACGAGAAAACGCTGAAACCAGAGAAAAATTTTAACGAAATCGATCGCTAGCTATTTTAGAGCACATTAATCGATTTTTAATACCTATTGCGTTGAAAAGAAGCAAGTTGAAACTCTTTCAATCCCTTTGTAGCTAAGCAGGTTATAAATAAGCACTGCTTGAAAACATATCTAATTTACTCATATTTATCGTTGCTTTGGCAAAGCATAAGCACCACTTGTCTGTGTAGTTCACATTGTGTAGAATTTCACTTCTCCGGCTAACTGCAAAGTATTCAAAAGCACCAGCCACTCTCGCTGTGGTGGATAAGCCGAACGAGCATTGTCCTCCGCCAGTGCTAACAGAAATAGGAGAGTGGCATAGTATGAGAAGCACACTGTAGTGTCTTCCGGAATTTTTTACGGGGCTCAAAGAATCCGGTTATTCGTCACCACAGTCGCTAGGAAAGTTTCAACAAAGGTGCATAGCTGACCTCTTTGTCAAAGAGCCAGCATGGACACCGTAAAAGCTGGTTTGAAATGCAGGACTATAAAAGTAAAAATTATTTATTCTCTCACCAGACCCGGAGAAATTCATGTGGAACCCGAAGATCGCTTTCAAAAACCGGAGTCTCCAAGTCAAACCCGGAGGGGTGGCAACCCTATACAACCCCTTGCACAGTGGGCGGAAACTCCAATAACGTGAATTTAATTCACTAGAGGCCAAACCATCGAGGATGTCTTTGAAGGAATTGTTCATATGAATATTCCCCACAATTTAATAAAAATTAAAATTAGGCATGGCTTACTATGATCAAACTAATGGCGTTTTCGTTTTTTCTTGGTGCTACACCGGTGTAGTGCAAAGAAAGAGATAGACTGATTACACCCAAGTTTGAATGAGTGTAGCACCGACTACACCGGTGTAGTGCACTGTCAAAAACGAATATGCCATAAGTTGGTGTCTTCGACAAAGTTTGAGAAATGCTCGTAATAAAGAATTCTACTGAAGAACTTCAACTAAAGGTTATCGATTTAAAAAGCGTTTTCTACGGCAACTTCATCAACGTTAATTTGTGCTACGGATCAAACCTTCTTAGCGTTATTAGGAAAATTGGCTGGATTTTGAAAAAAAGAGCCTGCTCGTGCATTCTGGTTTGCACGTTCTTATATGTAGTTGAAGTTGGCATATAAAAATCTTCAATAACGAA
Source organism: Topomyia yanbarensis (assembly GCF_030247195.1). NCBI lineage: Eukaryota > Metazoa > Arthropoda > Insecta > Diptera > Culicidae > Topomyia > Topomyia yanbarensis. The sequence continues at coordinate 206,713,647 of NC_080670.1, read as the reverse complement.
TGATTATTTTTACATACAGCCTTCAATACCATTATGTGCTTTTAATGCCTCCACATTAATCTGGAACATCGTTTGCACTAAAAGTCACAATGGAAAAAGTTATATTAAAAAAACTATATTTTAGGGGGCTGCCATATAAAATGCTTTACAAATCGATAATCATACAAGCTCAAGTTCTTCAACAAAATTCCTTATTACAAGTATTTGATCGAAGACACCAACTTTCTACCTCGTCAATTCAAAAAGTAAGTTTTTTTTAGTTCGATCATAAAAAGCCATTCCTAGTTTTAATTATCAGGTTGTGGGCAATATTCGCACGAACAACTCCTCTAAAGAGACTCTGTAACTATATTCGATGGTTTGGCCTCTAGTGAATGGATTTCACGTTTTTGGGGTTTCCGACCACTGTGCCATGGTGGGTTAAAGAGTATTCTGCTCATGCAGAAAAGTGCGAAGTATATAAAGAATTTCGGAAGCGTAGTGGTAGAACACCGAAAGAGCGTTGCACTGCTTTGGACAGCAAGTTTAAACACTTGCTTCGTGCGAAGAAAAAAAGCCGTTATTGGCGCCGGTTTGTCGATGGTTTAACAAGAAAGACATCGATGGGCTCTCTATGGAACACTGCTAAACAATGCGCCATCGAAATGTATCGAACGACAGCGAGGAACATTCGAAGCGATGAGTTTTTGACTTTGCAAGAAAGGTATATAGAAAATCGTGCGCTCTTCGAGGATTAAATTTTCAGTTGCACTTCTGTCATCGAATAATAATGCTCCTGGATCTAACAGAAAAAAAATCAACTTATCGAAGAATCTGCCTGATCCTTCAAAAAGTGTTTGTTGAATTTGTTTAAAAAGTTTCCTGTGTAGAATGTGACTGGAGACAAGTGGAGATTGCTATCCGTAAATCGGGAAAACCAACCTCCAACCCCAATTCGTATTGGCCTATTACAAATGCTTTTCTGTATACGGTAATTAATGGGGAAAGTAAGCTTACGACGCATCGATGATTGGGTTGAGGTTTGAGAGACGGAGACTCGTGAAATTCCTAATCTCCTATCTTTACGGGAGATCCCAAAAAACATTGCAAATCAATACACGTTTACGCGAGAAAATGTTTTTCATTGGCGGATAACGTATCGAAAAGTCCACTGGCTTCGGTATTTTCAACAACAATATATTCGTCTCCTATAAGCTGACTGATCCTGCTTCAGTTTACGTCGCAGAGCTAGCTGCAGTTCAGTATGTTCTTAGCATCATTGACAGTGGCTGTAGATCATTATTTTATCTTCACTGTTAGCCTAAGTACAATCGAGGCTCTTCGTTCAATGAAGATCGATAGGTACTTTTCGTATTTCTTTGAGAATATAGGGCAATCTCTAAATATTTTGGCAGGGAAATTCTATCACTTGACCTCGGTATAGGTGCCTGCTAAATATTCAAGCGTGGGAAACGAAAGTGCGGACTTACTCGCGAAAATGAGCGCATTAGACGGTGGCATTTTCGAATGACCTATCGCTTTCCATATTTTTTTCAGTAAATCACACGGTACAATGAGGACCACCAAGACCAGGACATCGAGCACGTTGTTTGGTCGTGTGCAGAATATCGTAGTGCTAGGTGTAAGAAATCTAGGAAGATGAAGGACAGCTAAACAACCGACATACGGAATGCGGATGGCGAAACGTGGAAACCGTAGAAGAGAGGAGGAAAAAGGAAAGAAAATGAGAAAAAGAAGAAAGACAAGATGAGATATAAGAGAGTCAATCTAGTCGTCAAAGCAAACGACGGCGTGACGTACACCGCAATCCTCAAAAAGATGAGAAAGGATCCCAAACCGAAGGAGCTGGAGAAGAATGCAGTAAGAACCAGGCGCACTTAGGAAGGGTGCAATGCTGTTCGAGCTGAAGAAGGATCTATTGATGAAGAGCTCTACCTGCGGTGGGAGAAGAAGCGAACGTGAGATCTTTAGTTAAGCCAGCAGTAGTCGAGTGCAAATACGAATTTGGGCGAGATCACAGCGAAAGGCAAAGTTAGGAGCGCAGTAATTGAGCAATGTAACCTGGAGAAAGAGCAGATGTCAATGAAGTTGAGAACGGTGTATAGTGGCACACAGAACGCAGCGATACGCTGATCGCCAACCGCAGCCAACCACCTGATCCCTTAGAGCTACTAAACAAACGGGGCGGTGTTGCAGGTGCCAGAGTTTTCGCCATCAGGGAAGAAACTGTAAAAGCACGGACAGATCTGATCTGTACAGAATAGGTGGGGAAAAGGGACACTAGAAATTGCATAGAGTAACCGAAGGAGGGCAGAAAGGACCACATGACGGGAGGCTTCTTATAACCAGAGTAAAAAGGCGAAGACAGGTCAATGATGATGGAGACAAACCTGCGTAATCTGAATCATTGCGACATTGTCCAGCAACTGTTGTGGCAAACGAGTTTGAGCTTGTGCGACCAACCGTGGCAGCTACTCCGTGACAGTGAACATCAGAGCAGTACAATCGGATGCTGGACGCACTAACCGACTCGTTAGTCGGGCGAACGCCGGTTGTTATATGAGAAGATTTTAACGTTTAGAGCGTGTAGTAGGATAGCAGGCTGAGCAACGCAAGAGGTTACAGCTTGTTGGAAGCACTGTAGCACGGAGAGTGAGGACTGGCGAGCGTAAGTGGGAAATAAAAGACTTCGACAAGGACTTTTTTATGGAAGCACTTCGTGTTGACAGCCTCACTCTAATCCGGAATGCCAAGGAGCAGTCGGAAATATTAGCGACGGCGTGTGACGTAACAATCCCGATGAACTACCGGCGTCTGGCATATTGAGGGAAAGAAAGGCTCAGCATCCTCCGGGCTGGATACCTAAATTTCAGAAGGCGCGGTCAGAGACTGAAATTTGAGGTAGTCGGAGAAGAGTTAAAGGAGACATTGTAAGGCCGCTTTTAAACGCGATATATTGCTTAGATAGTCCACCTGCTCCAAGGAACTTAAGAGAAGCAGACGGAACGCTTACCGTGTCGTGATGGCCAAGATCAAGAGTCCAACGACGCCAGCTGAAATGTGCGCTGACAAACTGATCGTGGAGGGTCTTTTTCCGAAGCACGACCAAACTGCATGGCCGCCTATACCATACGTTGACACAGACGGTGGAAATGCTGTCTCCAACGACGAGCTCCTTATAGTGATGAAAGGGGTGAAAGCGAAGAAAGTACCCGTTCTGCATAGTATCCCCGTTGTGGCTTTGAAGACCATGATGCTGGCGTTTTCAAACATGTTCAGGCTAGTTCTACAGAAATGGCTGGACGAAGGCTACTTCACGGATAGGCGAAAGATCCAGAAGCTACTCCTGCCAAAACCAGGGAAGCCACCAGGAGATCCAGCATCGTTACGGTCTATATGCCTACTGGACATTCTTGGTAAACTTCTGGAAAAGGTCGTCCTCAACAGGCAGACGACCTACGCTGAAAGTGAGAACGGACTATCGCAGAGGAAGCTCTGGTTCCGGAAAGGAATTTCGATGGTTGAAGCCATCCGCACAGTCATAACGAGCGCGGAGAAATCATCGAAGCATAGGAGAAGGGGTAATCGCTACTGCACCGTGGTGGGTTCAACAGCACCAACTGGGCTGCTATCGCCGTAGCGCTGGAAGACGGGTCCCGGACTATTTGTGCAAAGTTCCGAAAAGTTACTTTCGTATCCGAGTACTGGCCTACGGGACGAACATGGGACAGAGGTCGATTAGGGTCACGGCGGGAGTACCTCAGAGCTGCATACTCGGCCCAACGCTTTGGGGAGTCGAGAGCTTTTTTCTGGTCAGCAACCGAAAGTGCGCTGAATATCCGAGGTGTGATGGTCGACGATCGGTTAAATCACAACAGCCATGTAGACTATGTATGTGAGAAGACTGCGAAAACAACTAGCGTATTGGCAAGGATCATGCAGAACATTGGAGGAGCAAGATGCAGTATGAGACGTCTCCTGGCGGGTGTCTCATCCTCAGTATTGAGGTTTGGCGCACTGGCCTGGGCTGCTGTGCTGAACTCAAAGCGGAACTCGTCAGACGCGGTATGCGTCATTAGCGGGATGATTCCCATCTGCACCACTCTGGTTGAAGACGTGGAATCCTACCAACAGAGAAATACACGAACTGTAAGGAGAGACTCGTTCGTCAAGTGGCAACAAGCGACAACGTGGAAAAAGGAAGCTGGACCCGCCGACTCATTCCGAAGCGTGGAGAGGTGAATTTCTATTTGACAGTTTTGGTCCGGGCACAGATTCTTCCGGAGGTACCTGCATTGGTTTGGACATGCTTCGTAACTTCTTTGACCGGAGTGTGTAAAAGTGCAAGAGACGCCGGAACACGTGGTCTTCGAATGTCCTAGTTTCGAAGAAGTTCAAAGGGGTATGCCCAGCGTGACAATCGACAGTATTGTCGAAGAGATATGCCACGATGAGCATATCTGGTATGCGTTCAACAGAGTAGTGACGAGTAAATGCCGCCGTGAAACAATACATCGGGTCCGGAAAAAAGTTCCGCCGTCGGTGACTACTCTGCCGGATTCACCACCGGGGACTAATTGAACGAATCGAACGCCAGGCTCCACCGGAATTACCGAACCCACCTCGACACCTTACCGAACAGCTCAAGATTACACTAGATCTGCCGCCGGGGACTAGATCGAATAGACCGCGTCGAACAGCCAGCAGTGGCTCGTTGAGGCATCAGTGAACTGGAAGCTACGCTCCACCCGGAATTGCTGGACAGACCTCTGCACCAGCTGCTGGCTGGCCCGTTGAGTAGGCTGGGCTAATTGGCTCATGAAAGCATCGGGATCGGGATAACTCCATCGCCGAGAAATTCACAATAGGCTGCATTCTAATTGACTGGGAGTTGATTGGCTCACGAAACAGACATAGGTACCGAGAGAAATTCCGCCGTCGAGGAACTCTCAGCCGGAGTAGGGTCGTTTCACCGCTGGATAATATACAAGTAGATCTCGATGAAGCTGTGAGCTAAATGGCTCAGGAAAGTGGGTATTCGTGTCGGGAGAAATTCCTCCGTCGGGAAACTCTCAGTCAGAGTAGGGTGACTTCATCGCCGGGGACTATCCGAGTAGATCGTGATAAGGTTGGGGGCTGAATGAACTAAATGGCTTATGAAATCAGCAGCTAAACGGCTCACTGAGACGAGAACTAATTGGCGACGTAATAAATGGAGACGAAAAGCAAGAGAAGCCCGACCAAATTCTCGTGGGCTCAGACACGATGTAACCCTTTGAAAAGACCATAGATATGGTCCGCGCCAAATTTCACAACCATCAAAACAACATAACATGGTCCCAAAAATCCATAACTACATCAAAATATAATTTTTATATGAGATCAACCGGACCATTGTGATGGTGTATTCATGGATTGATCCCATTAAAAACACTATCAAAACACCATGCAGTGGGGGTGAAATAGGACCATGAGCAAGGGGGTATTACAGGGTTTTCGTTTGCTCGGGAGACTAGAGAGTGGATTGGCGGCTTATAGGTCGTGCTATTTCATGAATCAAATGAAGCTTCGAGATAGCTACAGAAAACTCGTGGGCAGCAGGAGCGGGGCGAGATGAGAAGAGCGACGAAAGCACAACAAGCCCCCCCCCCACGAAGTAATACCTTGATACAGTTCCGTAGGGAAGAAGGGCGAAAAAGTAGTAAGTAGTAAGGAGTGTTTTAGTGGTTAGGCACGAAAGTGAGTCGTGAGTCCCAGACAGTGAAGCAACACTATAAAAACACACTGAATAGCTACTGCCCAGGTACTATGTCATATATATTTGTGAAGATTTTAGTGCTTAAAGGCTATTGAATACCTAGGGATTTGTTCCCTAAGCGTTTCAAATGGGAGATGGATTTTAGATTAGACTAGACAACATAATTCTTGAATATGCATTCGTGGCAAGAAATTGAAAGTTTGATTATAATACTGGTACAATTGTGATATACGTGTTATAACTGAGTGGGACTTTCCGACGGAAAAATGGCCTCGGAATGTACCATTAGGTCTCTGTCATTCTGAAATGGGTCATTGGAAAATCGGTAGAGCTAACACCTACTACATCCCGAGATTAATGTGGTGCATGGGGCGATTGGACCATATGCAGAAAACTTGTTATCATAATACCACTGCCGGCCAGTGGGATGTAGAAGTTTACACACACAACATAATTTTTATTTTGACAGTATAGAGGGATTTCCGTGATCAAAGTCCGGCACAAAATGTTGTGTCCCATAAATAAGAACGCGGATTATGGGAATAACTTATTTATTATTATTTTAATTTTGTCACGAGGTAACTCTTTCATTCTAGAGCAATCGATCTAATAAACATTTTTCGCCTTAAACACCTGTTGAGGTTTCAAGAACAATACCAGTATAGGTGTGTACCGGTTGGTTTTCTTGTCCACCTCTGTTGTCCTCGACTATCGCCAGTTCAGGACCTACCACTGCCTGCCTACCTTTTTAAATTGATTACCTGGCGGTTACCGTCCTCAAGTTATATTTTTTCCTTCCATTGACGGTGACAGTTGATAAACACAGCGAAAAAAAATCAGCCTGCCACAACCATGGTCTACTAAGAACTTGTCGTGTGTGTAATGAAAATATGAAATTGAGAGGATCGATAGAGAAAAAAAATGCGCAAAAGATCATCAATTACAAACGATATTATTCGTCAAATACGAGTAGGTCTTAACAAATCCGAAACAACCCGGCAAAATGTAAACTCAGTGACGATTGAAGCTTGTCGATAAGATGAAACACAAGCTGACTACAAACGATCTCAGCGAGTAGCCGACGACCCGAAAGCCACCTGAAACAAACCTATAATAGTTACACCGTATGTAGGCGGAACAATTTTTTTTCTTCTTTGAAGTACGGAAACCAATAATTTGCATATTCATTAGATTATTGCTGCCGCCCCGCTGCTGCTGCTCAGCTTTCAATTGGTTTCGCGCGGGCGCAAGTTTTACACACTTCACATCTTATTGCCGCCGTCATGATTGCTGTAACGCCAACGGCAGCATGGACTCGCAATCAATTCTGACCCGTGTTGTGGTCGGACTGACTATCCAATCCTCATAAGTTATACAAACACGTAGCAGCAGCAAAAAACCCACGCAACTTCTGTTCGGCCGAACACTTCTATTTGTTTTTTTCGATAGTCGATGATGGCAATCGGACAATGCGACCAGCGTATAATTAATGATTTTCAATCACGTCCAAATAAGTTTGTAACTGATTCTTTTTTTTGCAGGCTTATCTGCGTGCCATCAACAGCGGTGTGGACGATATCCGCGAGCTGCTACTGTCGGAGGAAGCCCGGCTTGAGCTGGCCCCATCCGGTCCGCAGCTGGTAAGTCACAGTACTAAGTCGCGGAAGGTCATCGATAGTGAGGATACGGATGTGCAGCTGTCGGCCCGTTTGGACGGTACACTGGTGACGGAGAAAACGCAAACCCGACAGCACGAGGTCCTGTTCGACGACGATCTGCCGGGGGATGAGCGGTTGAGTACCGGGCTGGATCAGGTGGATAGTGCTGAGCGGATTTTGGATCAGAAGGTGGGTTAAGGCTTTAAACCAAATCGAGTCATGTTTTTTAAATATCTGCTGTCTTAATAATAATAATTGGGAACTACTGACCAGCCTGTATAAATTTACTAGAAGGTACTAGAAAATTAATGCAATATTATATGAAGGGGCCGAAAAAACAAAAAAATTGCACATTTGGTGCAACATTTGTACATATGATTAGTTGAAAAAATTGGCTAGAATTGCTTCTCGAACGAAACTTCTATCACGATCATAGTAGCCATGCTTGAAAGCTTGAAAACATTTCTGTGCAAAATACGAAAGAAACGTCAAAATCTAATAAATTAATAATCCTTTAATCTCTCCCTCCCCCCAAACCCAACAGGCCTCATCCCACCGTTACTTCAAGCAGCGCGATGAACAGCACGTGGATCTGATCGGCCGTAGTGGACAAGTGCTGGATAGCGAGATGCGTTACGCAGCGGAAACAACTCAAATGGAGAAGGACGGCAATCGGCCGGAAAATCTACTCTCCGAGTGGGACAGCCTATCGGATCGGTTACGGAAAGCGCGCCGACTTGGACGGCACTCGACACCGAAGGAAGCGGTACTCGGTGCTACCACGGGTACGGGGTTACCAACGGCGCTGGTTGATCGAACGGATGCACTGACCAAACGGCCGCTTGATTTCGATCGGGAGGATGAGACACGCAAGCAAGAGACGAACAAGTGGTTGGAGAGTCACTTCGGTAGTGAGTCCCGATCATCGCGGGGGTCCCGAGATGATTTGGATGATATTGTGGAACCGACGAAGAAGACGTACTTTAATGTGACAATTAAAAGCGGCGGGGATGGACCGGAGGAGCTTCGCGGCAGTAGCAATAATGTGTACAAGAGTCATCAGTTGAGTGCACCGGCGAAAGTAATTATGCCGGAACGGGAGGAACCGGTTGGAAAGAAATACTTCCAAGGGGTGAGCGAATGGAATAATAGGAATCGGTACGCAAATGGGAGGGGTTCCAGAGAAAATCTGGTGGACAGTGAGGAGTACGGTTATAGGAAGCAGAAAGATTTTCGCTTCGAAGATAGCAAAAATTCGTCCTACAAGGACGATTCGGCGTACGTTTCTTCGTCGACATTCTTCACGACCCCCAGATCTCCAAAACACTTGAAGGATAGTAATTTCAATGCGAGATATGGGCGGGAGGCTCGTTCGGTGTCACCGGATCGAATCGAATTCATTCCAGTGGAACGACCAATGGTTCCACAAAGGAAAAAAGTTCTTGAACGAAAGCTGACGAACGGCAGTGGCATGATGACAACTTTGAAACCCACACCTCCTGAACCACAAATCATTCAGTACGCCCCCCGTAGTCGTTCAATTTCCCCCATTCAAATCCCTCCGGTGACTACAACCCTGCGGAAACCTTATCAGAAAACACGCTTCAGTAGCATTCAAGATCTAAGTCACACCTCCAGAGGTTCGGGACCGGCTGCGACGCGAGCCCAGAGCAATCCTCCAAAGAGCAAAGTCGGCTCAGTCATCGGCAACAGCATCCGAAAGCTGGTTGGCAAAATACGCTCCGCAAGTGCCGAACGCAAGCTTCGACTAAAATCAGCCAAACATCGTTCCCCTTCACCGTCCTCATCCGCCGCTAAACGTAACAGTTCATCCAGTACGACCTACCAACAGTACAACGTCATTGACGGTCACATTGGAGGACGAGGATACTCACCAACACCACCAACTCAACCAGCAGTAGCAGCAACGACACCAACAACAACGCTTCAAAACCAGTCTCACCCCCAGCATCAGGCTCAACGCCACCAGACGCAACCGATCGGTGTCAGTCACAAACAGAACGGCAACATTTCCAGACGTGATCGCGAGCGTGCTGATCCCGGCTACGACCAGCGTCGTGGTTCCTCTGATATCGTGTCCGACATGACAACCAACAGCGGCGGCGGCGGTGGCGGCGGGGTACCGATCCCCAAGCAGAAGTACTACCTCGGTGAGAATCCCTACGGTGGGAGCATCTTTGGCAAGGAGAACAAGTACGACGGTACGAAGGGTCGATTGGGCCAACAGCAGCAGCAACCAGCACCAGCACAGTTACAACGAAGTGAGGAACGGATCGTGACGTCGTCCCACACGAGGTAAGTCCTGCCAATTGAAATGGAAATAGTTTAAATACTATAACAGACAGTCAGACAGCGGACAAGGAATTTCTTGCTGGGTTCCCCACACGCTGTGCGACTAGAACGCCTCAATCAGTGGCGGTGCAGTCGCGAGTGGGTTTTTTTTGCTGTTGTCTCGGCAAAAAGGCTGAGCAAATTTAATGCTAATCCAATGATTGCAGAGAGTTAGCAGCTGCTTACCTAGCGGGTGCGAAGCAGGTTTTTATTTCGTCGTATTTTTCTAAGTGCTTGTTTGATGCTGATGCAGATTGAGATGTGCGGTGGGGACGCATGGTTGATAGTGTGGAGCTGAACATTTTCTGAAATTTAGAAATGCCACTTAAGTTTTCCGGAGTTTTCTTAAACTCATAGGACGTTCCCAAAGCTTATATGATTCTTTTAAAATTTGATTGATTTCTCTGATGTTAGTAGGGCTTACATGAAGTTCGCAATGATTATCTAAATTGCATAGAACTTTTTATTAATAGAACAGAATAGAATTCATAAAACTTTCCTAAAGGACTGTGACACTGTGCACATTGCAAGAGAATCAGGAAGATTATGTTATTTTCAATTTTATTGAAGACTCCAAATCAATCCCACTCCAAAGTTACCGAACTTTTAGTGCAGCGCTACCTTAGTTGTACGGAGCCTATGAGCACATCGTGGTGGTTCAGTTTTCCACGAACTTTTGTGTTTTGTGAAGAAAATGGTGGGTTCAGCTGACCAAGAATTTTACTACATAAAATGTGCTTTGCAAATTTTAGTTCCTCATTTCACTGTTTAGATGGCAACAATACTAGTTATTCAATTGAGAAAGGTGGGACATGGAACATGATGAGTGGAACTAAGCTTCGCAGCCTTTTTTTTCTTGCAGGACATCATGTTTAACTAGGGGTTTACTGCCGCTATAAGCTATATTATTCTATGTTCTATGCGATTCCCTATATACATTGGACAATTAAGCGTAAAACGGCAGTTTATTCAGGAATACAAATTGTGTCACAATTTTTTTGGAGCTGAGCTTAGTTCTAGTACTAAGTTAGTGTCGGATTCTGATGAGATGAACTCGAAACGAAAATTCAATAACTAATTTAAGCTAGTGAAAGATACAGAATGGAACAATCGGTAAAGGATACGGTACTTGTAACAGGGGAAAGCCGCCCTACTTGCTCGGGAGCTGCAAAAAATGAAAATGAAGAGTTCAAGTGCCACATTTACTACAGAGGCGTCGAGAAAACAAACCTTTGTTGTACTTGGTAAGCAGCAGCGACAAATTATTAGGTGAAGGGCGATGAGTGATCAAATTCTGCGACTATAACCACCAATGACGAATCCGATGATGTGAAAGATGAGTTTAGATGCGACTAGGCAAGGTATAGAAATAGTGCCAAAAACGTAAAAGTTATAATCGAGGACACGAATGAACAGGTCGGAAGGGAAGAATTCGTTTGCCAGCTTTTGGCATAGCGAGCTTTCGCTCAAAGAATTATGAACTTCGCCACAGTCAGAGGGACGGCAATCTCTAGCACCCATTTCGCACGAAAGAATCATCAGAAGAATGGTGAAACTTTCTCGCAAATCAATCATGTTTTGATAGATGATAGACACTTCTCCAATGTGACTGATGTCAGGAACTTCTCAGGAACGAATGTCAACCTTGACTATTACATTAGTCACAGAAATTTTTGCTCAACGCCGCGTGAAAAAATCGACGGAATGGCTGGTTTGATGCAGAGTCAAAAATGGTTTTTCATTTATCAAAATCAGGCAAAAATGACAAACCACTAAAACTTGACGAAAATGAGACAACGACAAAGCATGCGTGTAAACTCGATTTCATTATTTCCTACGCACACTCGTTTTCGCTTTGAAATTGAGAGCGACATTAGTCCATTCGATATTGAACGTAGTGCTGGGCAACCAAAAATACATTAGTAACGAAATGTACTTGTTGTTGTTCGATTCCGTGGATTTACGAGCTAGCGATGATATTGGAAGACAAAAGTACTATACTGCCCATGATCGCAATATGTGTCCCGTTTTCTATGGGATTTCCTATCTTTATGGGACTGATTTGCGATCATGGGCAGTATAGGTGTGCATATTCCTCGGTTTGCTGCGTTCTAGATGCATTTTGTGATGCACATTGCTATAATTTCAGTACATGAAAACACAAATGAGAATCGAAATTTATTTATTATAAATGAAAACGAATATGAATATTCGTATTGCCGTAGGAAAACGAAAGTCGTTATCTCTATGCGCTTCCGTAGAATTGAAGGAAGATGGGGTTTTGTCTTTATTGTTTTGCTTGCTATGTATTTAGTAATGAAAGAGATAGTGCCCAAGTAACCATAAGAGTTAAGCCATTGCACAATATTGGCAATGAAACTCCATTATAACATTAGCAATGCAATAAAGCTCAATATTAAAGCATTATCGCTAACTCTGTATACGTATATAAAACTGGTATAAGGCGTACATGCTTAAAGGATATTTAAAGCGTGTATGCTTTACATGCGCGTTTAGTACTACTATGTAGCAGATATAAAGCCGATATAATGCCATTATAATGCTATGGGTTTATTCGTTATGCAACTTCTCTTGAAGATTATATTCGGCATGTTTCATTTCATTCGTACATATGCAATATAGCCTAGACAGCAAAAGCGCACATGCCGTCAGGGACGAGGCATGGTATCTCTGTTCGAGACTCACGAAAGTTTATTTGCATAAAACATTCATATTCATATCATTAGTCTTCCCAAATGAACATCGAACACAATGTTCGCTCTAGTTCTGTGCTCATCCTACACCATCATTTCGTGTGCAAACTTGAACGCGCTAATGCGTACCAAAACACGAGCATTCGTCTGCACAACCGAACCCCATGTACGTACGCGGTGTTCGTACACACAGGTTCTTGATACTAGTTTTCTCTTTCTCTCACCCATCATCACTAGCGTTGACTCATTCTTTTTTGTGTGTGCCTTTATTATGTACGCACACGGTGTTTAAACCTAAGTTTGCACATCGTTCGCTTGGGTTCGGTGTTCGATGCGAACCTGTACACAAAGGCAAAGCATGTTTCAGGTTGAAAGCGCGCGAAATTTTGTACACGGATGCAAACTTGTCGATGTTCATGGGAAGACTGCCGGTAAGAATATTCATTATAATACATTAGAAGGGAGTCAATTACAGTTCCAAACAGTATTTTTATATTTTTCCTTTTTGTTCTCATACCGAAACGAAAAGTTAAAAAATCGTTGCGAAACCAGATTGCGGAAAATTGACAGCCAATGCAAGCTATCCAATAGCATGACATTTGTGCAGTAGCGCTATATAATAGCATTATTACCGCACAAACGCTGTCAATTTCTGCACAATAATAGCACTATATTCAATCTTTTCTGGCATATTGGCATTATATCAGGATATAGGGCTTAGCGGCTCTTTTAGACAGCCTTATATGTAGATCTAATGCAGATATAAGGCCACGTTATAATGCTTATTGGTTACTTGGGTGAATAGACGAAGATGGATTCATTGAGTTCCCGATCATTGAATGGATATGAAAATTTTAGACTCTGGTTCGATGACGACGAAAATGAGACTAGAAACCGAAGGCTTACATCGGCTGCACGTCAGAAGAGTAACGATACTATGAGTCAAGGAAGGCACATTTTTCTATGTGTGAGTGCGGTTGAATTATTTTTCCGATCGAAATGGAAGAAAAGCTCGTGGTACCTTTCTATTTGTGTGCCTGACCACCATACTTATTTTCACCACATGCTCACAAGCTTCGTTTCGATTGGTTGATTTTGTTGATGTTATTCTCCAGAGGCCCGGAAGACATGATTAATTTCGCTAGCAAGAAATCAACACACTCAAAAACGGCGCGTATTTTCATCTCCTGTTTTATCATCTTAACTGTGAGTTGAGAGCAGTCGAGAACAAATTTCATAGGCGTAAGACACGTGGGCACGACCAAAAGGTACTCGCTACGAACGATCAATAACATGAGGATACAAGTACCCCGGCGTCGATCATGATTATTGGCCGGGACGGGAATCTGTTGACAGATCGTACAGGAGTGACTGTCAGGTGGAAGAATTGAGTTGCTAGGGATCGAACAACCGAACAGAGAAGACACAAAGAGAATGATATTTGGGGATGATGAACATTCAACAAGCTCTGTGATCGGTTCGATCCGGCTAGAAGAAGAAATGCCTTTGCACTCGTTGGATGGGCTCATTCCCTATATCCCTATTATCTGTTTCACATTGTGTATAGATATCTGCATGCTGATCGATACTGACTCCGGCCTCGTCCGAATGCAGACCTGTTAGAGAATGAACATTAGTCCGATATATGTTGCCGATAGAGACCGAGCACTCATCTGCATCTCCGCGCGTATCACAGGATACATGACAATGAAACTGTCAATTTTGTCATCATGTGTTCATTGCTCTGGGCAGCAGGCTGCCGAGATTTTTGTTTTAAGTCCGGCGAGCCGGTTCTCGGGAGTGTAACTAATATTTAATTGAATCGAATTTTGTTTAACATCGAGCGAACAAGTTGTCTAGTTTTATTCCGGTGATAAACGATAATGGTTCGGCGTTTAAAAAAAACTTGTGTGATATCTGGCTGGCTCTAAACAGAGATGCCAGGTACTTTTTTCAAATGTCTGCAAAAATAATTTTAAAAGTCTGGGAAGAACAAAAAATGTCAGGATAGCTAGTGTAACCAAAAGCTTTTATATTCAAAAATCTGTAAATATCTGCAACCAAACTAAAAAATCTGCAAATATCTGCGTCATCGAAAAAATCTGCAGCTTAAATTAAAAGTCTGTGCATTTGCAGACTTGTCTAGCGAGACGTTTGATTGATCAAAGACGATGTACTTATGATCAGATAACGACGGTTACTGTCAGAGCAGAGAGTTACATCGAACACCTCCTCTCTGCCAGCTCGTGCAAATGTTGTTTTTTCTTCGGCACGAAGAAGCAACTTTGACTTGAGGACCTCTTTTTATGTCGACGACATATGTCATACGACATGGGGGCAGGAACCCAGTGGATCAACTCTTGGTTAAGAAGGCCTCTAGGCTGGCTTTGTCCGGAAAAAGATAATAGTTTCCTTATAGTACATTTTTGGTGTAGATCCGGTGTGATCGGCATTTCTGCCCTAAGTCAAAAATGCGTGCCCTCCTCAACCCAAATTTTAAACTAGGACGAATTAGCGCATGGGCGCCATTTAAACACCTTTTTCAATATAAAGAATGTCATTTGGTATCATTATTATTATCATTGCTTGTTGTATTCTTGCCTTTCCGTTTCCATAATTTGCCATTACGCTAATATTTACCGCCTATTTTTTAGCATCATTCCTTGTTCTTTTGAGAGTATGGATGCTATTTTATATTTCACCTTCTTTCTCTGTAAGGTACTAGGTGGATTAGCACAATTGATATTACCTTAATCCCCGGTTATGTCGGCTTTTTTTGCCTGTCATGGGTCAGTTGGTACTTTCCCTTCGTTCTTTCTTAGTCCTGTTTCCGTTCTGTTTTAGTAAGCTCATTGTGTCCACGATTTCATGGGTTATTTTTTCTTATCCTTTGTACTCTACCCTTTTTTGTTTGTTTCAGTGCGTTCAGGAGTCTCCGGCGTTAGCGCACTTGAATATTTCTTTTCCTTTGTTTTTGCTTATATTCATGTGTGCACATATGTATGTATTTCTTAGTTTCATTCATTATTTCCGAATCTCCCAGGATAAAAGCAGATATCAGCAGATCTTTCTTACTTAGCCTTCCGATGGGTGCGTTGAATTGTGCGACATTAACAAGCGGTAAATATTAGATATTTTGAGATCTTATTTCTCAGCATTGTGGAATCGAGGAATCGAATGTTGCTTGAGGTGCCAGTATTATGTGTGCATGTAATTGCAGATTCTCGATCAGCGATATACTGAGAGCTATCATTTTTTGTTCACTGTTGATAATCCTAGGCATCAGTTTTTGCACATCATTAATCCTTAGTAAATCTTGTCCAGAGAAGAAAAAAATAACTAAAACGATGCAGAAAGGAAAAAGGTGAGTGTTATGAATAAATAAATTTATGTTGGCTACTCAGAATTGTTCAACGGACATGAAACAGGAACATGGTTAGTCATATTTTGTGATACATACACTTATAGTTTAGTGACCCAAAGCGGTTGACGAATTATAACTATGTAAACTAAACCGATTTTAATGACGTACATCTGTCCATTTCTAAGTCTTCGATTGATCCCTGCCAGTAATTGCAATCGGCTCAGGCTCTTTTGTGCATCATGACTCACAATCGAATTGTGCCTCGACCAACCTGACAAAACGCGCCCTTTTTCCTTACTGAGCAAAAGGGCAGAGAGTTTTGTCCGGAAAAAGATAATAGACTGTTATCAACTTTCTTGTGGACCCCAACCGGAGTGGCTCCAACAGTAGTGCTTTCCCAGGGCATGATCGCAGCTGTTCCAGGGTATACGTAGGGTATATAACCCTTATGATGACTCTCGAGCTCGACTTGGTCATTCTTGTGACTAGTATTATATTCCTTGATTTTTTTCCTACAGTAATTATTATTCCGGCGCTCGATATCCGTTGAGGGCTGTCGCTTGGCTGATGCCTTTCATATGAAGATTGTGGTCAGCTCTAGTGCGTCGGCAGGTTTGTGGCCATTTCGCAATAGCCATCCATAACGCCTCTTTGCAGCTCCGCTTAACTGACGAGTTCCTTGTATCCCTTTTAGATTTTTGCTCCCAGTGTCTTCTGGGTCGTCAGCTGCTTTGTTTACTCTTTGGCTACTTGACTTGGCAAGAGCTAAAATACAGATATGCCTTGTGGATCCAAAGGTTCCTTGCGCGGCTTGGTATTTCACATCACGTTGAACCTCAGTCCTAGTATAGCGTAGAGTTAACACCCACCTATCATTAATTCTTTGGCACCAGTCGCGTAACATCTTGAGTTGGGCCAGAAATTTGACAGTATGTGTTGTGTCGATATCCGTTAGTACCCTCTCATTTTTCTACTACCGCTAAAGGCTGAATGCACCCAGTCTACCCTGTCCTAACTCCAAATGGCTTAGCCATACGTAGAGGCATGAAATAGAAGTGAACACTAGGTTTTCTCACCGTTCTCACAGTTCATCCAGCACTTGTTGGGTAATGATCTTTGCAAAAACGTCGCAGGGTCAAAAAAAGTGCTCCTTCCTGGCGCAGCGTTGGACCTAATTTAAAAAATTCCAAAATTATCGTGATATCGCCTTGCTCGCTATTTTTCAAACCCTCAAAAAGGGAAATCTTACCTAGAATCGGAATGCGTTTTGCTTCAAGTAACGATGGTATTTTGATATATAATAATAAACATTCCACCATAATCACTACAAATCTAATCTCAAACAAAAAAAAATCCTACCTTTGAAAAATCGAATACCTAGTTATTCTGCAAACAATTACGAAAAGCGAAAACCAGAACCTTTTTGATTGACTCGAGAAATTGCAAACAAAGAACCAGAATGAAAAAAAAACAAACTGCCTCGCCTCCATAGCAGCCCCGTTATTTCATGGCCTGCTGCTAGACAACGGCAAACAGCCAACCGAATATGGAAACGCGTTCAGCTTCCTATAAAAGGATCACATGTTCGTGTATACGCTGAGAAGCTTATAAAAAAAGATCTATTAGACAACGACGGACAATGATTGAGTTGAATGACGTCTCCCCCTCATCTCCCACGGTTCTATGCTCGCTCGTGCGTACGGAGGAATGCCCGCTCTAGCGCACCTCCCAATAAGGAAGAGTAATAATCATGTCCAAAAATGGTAACAAACTGGCATTTGACAAGTGGCGAACGTTTTATTACGGTACCGCGACAATCAATTATAGCGGTGCTGATATAAAGCCTCAAGCAGCAAGGTGATTAAATCGTAGTTTGACCTTTTACGACGTTGCTGCATCTTCCGGTTTTCTATAGCAGCTGAGACTTTAACGTTGTTTTGTTTTCAGCGAGTCGAGTATTTTAAATAATGGAATCCCATTTATTTGAGTCCATCGTGGAGCAGCGCTGCTCTTGAAGCGCCAGTTCCATTAAAATACGCAGCATGACGAGCCGAGGATGTCATCTGCGAGAAGAAAAAAAAACTACTTTATTAGCGGTTACCTATCGAGTCGCGAATATTAGCACCCCACGCAAACCGGTTCTCCGGGTAGAGATTTTAATCAGAAACTCACGTATTATGTGTAATCTGCTGGCCTTGGTGGGATGGGACTATTTATGGGCACAACCAACTGCGTGCCTTGAGGCGTGAAATGGCCAACAAAGGTGACGTCACGTTGTTTATCTTTTCTAATTGCTACCCAACATTCTTTTGATTCGACCTAACAAGGATCAAAGTAGGCTGTGCTTTAACGTTACCATGTGAGAAGAAAATTGTATTACATCACTGTATTAACGATTTTCTCTCTATTGCAGAAGCACCAGTCAACCGCCCCCGCCGACCGCAACCACCCTTGGCCGGTACAGCAAAAGCACCAACCGACTGCCATCCACCACCAACGGACACCATCACGAGCCGAACGGATTATCCTCGTCTTACATGCAGTCCTCGTCCAATCATTACCACAACAGTTCCCAAACCCTCCCCCGTAAGTTGTACGAGCAAAAATCAAAAGCAAAACCCCTCCATTCGTCCACCATCAACGTGTCGATCGTGAACACGGTTAGCTCGTCCCCGCAGCCCCCGCTTACAAACACTGGACCGGTGAAACCGGCCCGAACCTACAAAGCGCTGAACCGAAGCAAATCGTTCAATGTGCATGGGCTAAACGGGACCAACGATCCTAGTCCAATCTATCTGGAGAAGGTAAGCCGAAACAATTACAGTTCGTTCTACCGTTCGAATTCCCATCTGGACGAACTGCAGCAGACTCCCTCCCGGCACCAGAACGAATCAATGCAGCTGAAAAGTCCGTCCATCGTCAATCTGATCACGCGAAGCACCCGTGACCTCACGCAAAGTCCGCTGTACGAAGACGAACGCATCCAGTCGCGAAACGAGTACTACAACGAATATTCCGCCAACAAGAAGAACGTCTTTCTGAAAAACCTACAGAACCGGGCACCGGAACTGTACCGAACTCTACACGGCAATAGCAATGGTGGCGGCAGCATGGATCCGAATGGACCCTCCCGGGACTACCTCAATACGTACATCAGTCGAGAGCAGGAATCCTCGCTCGGATCCCGTTCGCCTCTGACCGTCAACAAGGACACCGCAAGTATCGTTCGTCGGGGCAGCTCCAGCACGGAAGACTTTTCGGAATCTTATAAAATCACCCAAAAATCGGAGGATCCAGCACGGCCTGGGGTTACCAACACGGTGCGGAATTTTAGTAAGAAAACCGTCCCCTCCAAGGACGGTCGGGGAATGCAGACGATCGAAACGAGTGAGGTACGTACCACCAGCAGCAGTCGCTACAGGGGAGATCAACCGGCGGCACTAAAGTATCAGGAGTTTCGCAACGGGCTGTCGCACGGAAGCGGCGGTGCGGGTGGTGTTGTGATCGAGCTGCGGGGAAATTCGTAGGAGCGGTTGGAGTTTTTTTCGAAGGTTTTTTTAAAGTATTCATTTTTTCAATAAAAAAGATTTTCTACTTGTGCCAGAACTTTGAGAAATGTTCTTCGTTTCTTTCTTGTACTTAAGGCGACTAATCGAGAAGCAAATAAAAAAAAAATATCTTACGCTAACCAGTGATAAGTGTATTTAAACTTATTTTTTTCGAAAACGGCAATAATAAAATGTGAAATAAAGTAACAAGTGAGAATGTGTAGTTTTAAACATTATTTATCCGAGATATTCCAAATTCTAACAACTTTGGGACCATTCATAAATTACGTAACGCTTTTAGGGGGAGAGGGGCACAACAAGTTGTGACATAGGGGGGAGGGGGAGTTAGCTAGATCGTTACGTAATTACGTAACAAAAGAAAAAAAATTCTGGGAATTTGTTACGTAATAGGGGAGGGGGGAATGGAGAAATTTGTGACAATTTGTTACATGGGGAGAGGGGGGAGTCAATTTTGGGCAATTTTTACGTAATTTACGTAATTTATGAATGGTCCCTTTACTTGAGCGGTATTTGTTGCAACTTGCATGCAAGTTTTGACGAATGGTAGTTTTATAGTAGTTTTATGGTTCTTCTGAGTAAAGTTTATGGTATTTTTATGGCTCTTCCATAGTTGACAAGTTTTCGATTTGCAGGATATTATCAAAGGGCGCCAATTGGAAACTTGCACGTAGATCGTTAAAATTTAATGTAAGAAAGCAGACGGTGGATGGCAGAGTTGTATTTCGAAATTAGCCATTTGCAAGGCGATACCTTCCAGCTCCATGGCGAGTTAAGGGTTTAATAAAATTTTGCGCCTCTGAGGGGTTTCAAAATGGTTTTAACCATGGATCGCGACGTTTTCCAATTAGATCTGACGCCTGTAACTTTATCTCTTTACTAAGGAATTTCGTTTGAACAATAACTGGACAGCATGTTTTCACTGTTTCAAACAGTATGATACGTTATTTGTATTTATTTTACTTGTGACTTTCTATCCTATCTTTTAGATTTAAGTAGTTTAGTTTGTTTTGTATATACATAAGACAAAATATGAGCTTACCTAAAATGGATGCTGATGAGAATTCACTTATTCTATACTTGAAACCAAAACGTAACGGTTGGTTCGAAAAAACAATAAAAATAGTTCAACAAGTTGGAGATAATGGCAATAGAATACCTACCAGAGTGGCACGAACGAGTTTGGCCGACAGTCTCTAGAGTTGAAGCTACTTCTCTATCTCTCTCTCATTCTTGATTGAATCCAACTTTCTGAAATAACAATCCAATGGCAGAAAAAGTGGAGTGAAAGCAACGTGACTCAACAGGGTAACTTTAAAGGACAGGGTGATCTCTAGCTGGACTCGATGATCCCCGGGAGAAATGAGTGCTCTTGTAAAATCAACATTCAAGATTATCTCATTTCTCCACTCCACCGAATCGAACTAAAGATTCCCCTCTTTTTTGAAACGATACAACGGCGAAACTGGATGCTGCATTAGGTCTTCCTACTCTGGTATTTCTCCGAGAACCATCCTTGCTGCAAATGTGAATTGAGAAGGGTTTAATAGCATTGGCCAATTGTACTTCACTCGATGTGCAAGGATTGACTGCCCCACCTTCTTTTGCATCCTGTATAACCGGTTACTGAAGCTAGATACATGAAGAATCCAACGTCTTTTCTGTTTCAAATCAATGCTTCTCGTGCGTGTGTAGCCAGCTGAAATTGCAACATACATTACTAGTAACGTGTTTTTTTTCTATCTCGACTAGGATATGTTTGTGCGACTGTTTTTTGTTTATTCTACGTCATTACTCCAACTTGTTTTTTTATCGGAATTCTTCTGTCTTACTTGAATGAATGATTCTTATTCAGTTAAAAGGAAATGTAGCGTACAAACTACCATAATTATGCAAATCTAAACAATATTATCCACTATCATTGTTAACGAAAACAAATGTGTAATTATCTTAGTAAAAAAAACTTGATACGGACATACTACTGAGACCTGATTCATCGCTCCTGTGCATCTTCGAGCCATGCCCGGTGGGAGCTCAGCGCACAGGAGGCGCAAAACTCCACCGACACTCGCCCACCGGGCACGATGTGAACGCACACACCTCCTGCATCTGCTCCTGCGGAAACTGATTCCAACGAGGCTTCATTACTGTGTTCAAAATAGTTATGTTCAGTGGTAATTACTTGATTACTGCCCGTCATAGTCGACAGAAGCTCGTCCACGTCCGGTAACCGACTGAACTCCTCGTCAAACAGTACTTCCTGCGACGCCAAACCTAAATCTGGGAATGAAAATTCGAATTCGGTCAAAAAGCTGGACAAATATGGATCCTCCTTTGTGGTGACAGTACCGTGCGTGTTGAATTTGTTATCTTCGTCGGTAAGCATCGGAGGATGAGGTGAAGCAAATCCCTCGTCGCTGCTACTTCCTGCTGGCGTTCTGGCAGCCTCTGTCACATAACTCAATCCGGACGAAGTCATAGGGAAACCGATCCTTCTAACTGAATTCAGTACTGCCATTATACCCGTCCTGTTAGCAATAACATTCTTCAAATAGTTCCTTTCTCGGGTCAACTGCTCCACCAATTTCGTCTTCCTTTTCATCTCTTTGCGTATCTTATAGTTGACCTCCTTCAACTCGTCCACTTCCTTCTCGAGACTCTCAACATGTTCCTTCTTGCGCCGTCGATTCTCTCGCGCCAGCAGTGCATTTCGATTGGAAATTTTTGGATTCGGACGTCGCGTTGGATTTCGCTGTAGTTTACATGCTTTTCCCTCCGTGTGGTTATCTAGCGCTACGCCACCGATCGCTGAAATGCGACGCTTTTTAACTGATCGCAACTGTTCATCACTATCATCGCAATCGTCCTCCTCTTCCGGAATGGTTTCAGTTTCGCTGCCGCTGCTGGCGGATTCATCATCTTCCTCCTCGTATCCGTACACGGTGGGATCAATTTTCTTGGTGAAAAATCGGTTCAACGATGAAGCCATTTTGAAACGTTTTCAATCGTTGCAAATCGAAGCGGGGCCGACGGTCGGTGCAGTGGAAAATAGTCGAGAAAACGGGTCAATTCAGGGTAACCTTCACGTTGCTGGGATAGTACTTACTTCCGGGAAGGAATTGGGTATATTTTTGCACTTTAGAACTGATAAACACAACTTTTTTTTCTCCAAAAATAACTGCAAACAGCAGTGACTAAACACGATGAAAAAATTTTTTTAGGGAATATGAGACGATGACGAAGGTAGCTTGGAGCTTTTTTGACAGTGGTGAATATAAATTAAATTCAACACTCTGCAGCAGCTGTTTTAGAGATGTGAGTAGGTCTATGGGATAACTCCAGGCTCCTGCTAGGCAGCCATTTTGTCCTAGCCAACATCTGCCTTTGTTATGATCAAAACAACCCAATTGACTACTTTACGCTGACATCACAAATGAACTGAGTGATCATTTTTGACAGTTCGCTTGTACTGCTTACATCGACTTAGAAAAATTCTTTACGATTTTCTTCGAGCGAATCTAGTCGTCGACAAATTTTTCTAAGTCCATGTAAACAGTACAAGCGAACTGTCAAGAAAAGTGTGGTTAACTGTGCCAATAAAGAACCTAATGCTATTGCACGGGCGACATGGGCCTAGAGCCGGCTAGGCCCACATATGTTGACTACTGTCAAAGTCTGTATATCTCCATAGCGGATGACAGGAGTGACACCCTCCTGGATAACTCGGATAACTCTCTTGTGAAGTGGACAAGAAAAATATAATTACACGGAAAAATAAAACAACCCGCATAATAAGTTCTTTTAACTTAAATTTAGGTAATTTTGAGTTTTGCGTCGCCTTCGCACTTATTAGTGTTGTTAAAAATAAACAGAGAGAGATTCGACTCAATCGAGGCCTTCCATGGAATAAGGTATTTTTGAGTTGTTTGATACTCAAAATTAGGTAGATTCAACTTAAATTTAGGCGTATTTAACTCAAGGTTCAGTATAAAAAAAACCTGTCAATGAGTTGTGGTTTTTGCCGTGGTTAAAGGGAAACTACCTTCAACACGGTTTACCTTATTTTACCTTATTGCACGATACCCCGAGATTGAGTCAAAAGAGCTCAACTTTTGGTAGTTTTTCGATTCCGTGTATGCACAAGCTTTTTTTTGGGTTATAGAGGTTTTGCCCATAAAGTCGTTCACTCTCTTTTTGGGGTTAATCCATTTAGAAAAATCTCTAATCCTATGTGCGGGGTTGGGAATCAAACCCAGGTGAGCTGCGTGCAAAGTAATCGATTTACCAACTACAGTCGTGATTCGCTGGTTGGGTCACACCTCTGTCCAACTCAGAGATGCCAGGTACTTTTTTCAAATGTCTGCAATAATAATTTTAAAAGTCTGGGAAGAACAAAAATGTCATGAAAGCTAGTGTAATCAAAAGCCTTTACATTCAAAAATCTGTAAATATCTGCAACTAAACTAAAAAATCTGCAAATATCTGCGTCATCGAAATCTGCAGCTTAAATTAAAAGTCTGCGAATTTGCAGACTTGTCTTGTAGCTTAACTATACTGTCACAATGAAAAATATAATTTTGTAAGTGTACATTTCAATTCGGGTATGCTTCGATATCAATTTCATTTTCTTTTTACGAAAGGCGCGTTTCCAGTGAAAAGTACAGTATTCGCATCAGCTCACATCTCGCTCTGTTTCGTTTTTATCGGACGCCACCATCCCCAAATGTCAATCCAACCAAAACAAAGCGAAAAAATCCACATAACGAAAAAATCGTTGCAAATGCAAGCGAACTTTTTTTATCAAGAGTATCTTCTAATTTCACCAAACGTAATCTAATCAACAGCAGTGATAATTGGTGCTGTTTTTGGAATGCAGTAAGCGTAGTGCGTAGAGTAGCAATGGAAGGTGACAAGCTGCTTATGGCAGCGGGAGTAACCGCTGCCGTGGTCGTCGGGGCGTTTGTTTTCTGGGGTCCATCGGGTAAGAAAAATCAATAATCAATCTGCATGATAATAGATAGCGAAGCGGAAAAGACTCATCCCACTATATGCACAACGATTCATCATAATTTGATTGCATTTCAGGTTCATCACGATTGCGTCAACGACGTGGCCAAATTGCTGGATTGCATAATTTTGGAAAGACCTGTTTTCTGAACACCTTGCTACAGGCATTAGCAGCCTGTCCTCAGTTCATAGCTTGGCTGCAGCTGCACAATACCAAGGACAAAAAGAGCCTTGTCAGCTCCCTCCAGAATGTACTGGAAGTGGTCAATGGGACACATCCAACGCTTCGTGGAGATCCGTATTCTCCCGGGGCAGTTATTCGTGCCCTGCACTCCCTCGGGTGGGTCATTCCACCTGACGAGCACGACACTCACGAGCTACTGCATGTGTTGCTAAACTCACTAGAGGAGGAAGCTACCAAACCGAAAAAAATCGGTTGCCTTTCGGATGCACTGGGAGAGATGGAGTTACAATCGATTATGCCTCCTGCTCGCCCATCGAGCGCGATGCTTTCAGATTTTTGCAATGCTGAATACGATGAAAGTACGAATTTGACGCGTTATACGCGGTCTGAGGCACATACTCCGGATTCTCCGCATTCGACCTGTACGGAAACGGAAGATTCGATGGCGGCTCAGGACGGATCGCTGATGGATTGTGCCGGTTCTCCGCCATCGATTATTTCAACTTTCAGTGGACGACCAAGTCGTCCGAGATCTATTCTGGCGACCGAAATGGTCGGCAACGGTGCATTGAATAAGCGATCTTCGTCTGGGTCGTGCCGGTCATTGGAACGGCTAACCCGAGGGCCAGGCCGTGTCTCAGTTTGGGGTGATCGACAGCAGATCCAAGTTCCTCACCCGTTCCGCGGTGGACTGAGCAGTCAACTGTGCTGTTCCGGTTGCGGCTACAAATCGGTCGTTCGGTACGATAAATTCGACAGTATTACTCTGTCGCTTCCGGAGATTAAAAATCCGGGGATTTCGATTGGTAGTCTTTTGACGGAATTTATTCAACCGGAGACACTGAATGGGGTTCAGTGTGAGGCGTGCAACGAAACGACTACTCATACGAAGACTTTGACCTTTAGCAAGCTGCCGGCTTGCCTGTGCATTCACATCGCCCGTACGACGTGGCTCCCAACTGGGCACGCCTACAAACGGCAGGACTTTGTGCACTTTCCCGAGACGCTTTCGATGGCTCCGTATAGCTTTGTGCAGCCCAGTTTGAACAGTGCCATGAGTACCCCGTGGGGTTCTACGATGTCGCTTTACTCGGCCAGTCTTGGTGCGGCAGCTTACGAAGCATCGGTCGGCGGCGGCGGTGGAGGAATAGGAGGAGGAACGGAACAGAATACACCGGTCGGATCCGTGGGCAGTGCCTTCAACTTCGGATCATACACGTTCGGGGCAATGTTTCCGAAGAATCTGTACCGATTGCTGGCGGTGATCGTACACTCGGGGGAGGCGAACAGTGGACACTTTGTGACGTATAGGCGGGGGGCGCTGCGGAATTCTCACAAGTGGGATTTTTTGTTTCTGGTTGGTATTTATGATTGATGGTTGATTGTTTCCTCAGATGGTTCTACACCTCGGATGCTGTCGTCAAGGAAGTTAGTATTGAGGAAGTACTGAGCAGTCCGGCGTACATGCTTTTCTACGATCGTGGACCGTCGTCGTCCAAGTACAGTCAGTCGGGAGCTGGCCCATCCGGCGGTGGACATTAGCGGAAACGGGGAAGGTAAGGCGTCTAATCAAAAGAACGAAAGTAGAAACTTGGGGAAGCGTAGTAAGTAGTGTTGTTCGAAAAGTTGTTTATCAATTTGGCGATAATCAAAAAAACAGTTGTCAAAAAGTAACGTTTTTAGAGCTAGAAGTTTCCCGATTAACCTGAATGATTTCGATTGTTGTCCACCAGGGGAAAGATGAATATGTTAGCGATTTGAATGGCAAATGTCGACTATTGCGAACTCTAGAACTGATTTCAGTTTATTTAAACCAGGAGATATTGGAATTTATGTTCCCCTCTCAGATAATCATTTACATCGAAGGCATTTACTTGAAAACCTGTGTTACTCTGACTACTGTTAATTTTCACCAAGTCCTAGATGCACAATATTTTAGTGAGTCAAATAAAAATGTCCCATCTGTTACTAATTTTAAATGTAAATAAGCTTTTTTGCGTAGTTTTCACCTATACTATAAACATTTGATGCAAAGTTGGAAATTTGGATTTCCGATGCGAAAGTTCCTTCAAGCATGCTCACGACAGCTACTGCTTAATTTGGTACATAAGTTACCTTAAACTAAAAACATTGGTTTCGATACACGAGTAGATTTTGAGAACTTGAAATTGTTGCGAAAAGTTTCAAAAAATCAATTATAATCTTGAACGGCCTGCGATGCAAGTGAAGGTGTCATTTTTATAATGAAGCAAGAGTTGATTTGATTGCATCAACAATACCATAGATACCACCTATCCACACTCCAAAGCGTGGATTGCTTCGATTGCATTTATTCCGTATAACAGTTGATTGAAAAAAGATTGATGACTGCAAAAAATTATTTAATACTCTGGATAATTTTTCTGGAACGAAGTACAAAGAAAATTGCAAATAGAACGGAGTGATGGAAAGTTAAATGAAGGAAATCATACCGGATTGACTTGGACCAACGTTCTTAAGAACTGTAATTGTCCTGTAATTTATTTTAATCGGTGAACTGAAAGTGTTATACGGCTTATAATTCGCTTCGAAGCGAATAAATCTGTCTATGAAACAACTTTTCCTTTTTAAGTGCCTATCTAATACACCGATTTCGGCCTAATTTTTCCAATTTCTGATCAATCTGACCTATTTCGGACCAATTGTGGTCCGATTATGGATCAATATCGGACAAAAATTAAAAGTCTCGGTTCAGTTTCGAACTGACTAATTTAAAAGGGGGAACACGAAATTATTGCGACACCGAAAATGTCATGCCAATTTTCTTATAATGTTTAAAATCAAACCAAAATTTTAGGGTAGTTTTATACATATATTTACTTCAAAAATCAAAAGAAAAGTTAATCGATGGAGCCTTGAGTGTAAAATTGAACGCATTTTCGCTTGATGCCTTCCATCAAAGTCTTTACAGTGTCATGCGGTACCAGTTTCTCAATTTTTTTTTCCATTTTCTTAACATGTCCTTCTCGTCTTTGACTGTATTCTTGCTCTTCCGAAGTTCCCGCTTCATCATTGCCCAGTACTGCTCCACCGGGCGCAGCTCCGGACAGTTTGGCGGATTCATGTCCTTTGGAACAAAATGGACAGAATTGGCCTCATACCACTCCAGGACACTTAGAATAGTGGAATTATGCCAAATCTGGCCAAAATATCGGAGCTTCGTCGTGCTGCTACAAGAACGGCAAAAGGCGCTTCTCGAGGCACTCAGATTTATAGATCTCGCCATTTACTGTGCCCTTTGTCACGAAAGGCTCAGTCCGCAAGAGCAGATGGCCTGCCAAATGAGATATTTGGAGGCGAACTTCGACATTTTCTTCTTCTTAAATTTGTCGTCCACATAGAACTTGCTTTTGCCGGTGAAAAACTCCAACCCCGGAATTTGCTTAAAATCGGCTTTTATATACGTTTCGTCGTCCATCACACAGCAGCCATATTTTGTCAGCATCTTCTCGTAGAGCTTCCGTGCCCGAGTTTTAGCCGTCGATTGTTGCCCCTCATCGCGGTTTGGGAAGTTCTGTACCTTGTATGTATGTAGTCCAGCCCTCTTCTTTGCATTCTGGACGTAGCTCTGCGACATGCCGATCTTTTTAGCCAAATCACGGCTTGCGACGTTGGGATTTGCTTTAATCATCCGCTTCACCTTTCCCTCCGTCTTTTTGTTCTCCGATCCCGGTTTTCTTCCAGCTCCTTTGCCGAGGTCCAACGTCAACTGCTCCTGGAACCACTTCATCACTCTGGAGACGGTTGAATGGTGAATGTTCAACATTTTTCCCAACTGCCGGTGCGACAGGTCAGTAAATTCCAGGTGTTTGGAAAGAATTTGTTCTCTCGACTCGTGTTGGTTCACCTCCATTTTCGTTGAATCGAAAAACACGACTTTGAGTTTGACAGCATGTAAACAATACACATTAATGAGAAAGTGTACAAAATTTGATTGATTTTTACACAATGGTAAAAAAGTTATGCCCTGTTGAATGTGTCGCAATAATTTCGTGTTTTGAACTAATTTTGGACCGATTACTCTGTTCAATAGACGATCTGGGAGCAGAACGAAAAAAAAATGGCGAAAGTTTGGGGTCCCAGGAAATCCCTGGTGAAGAAATTTTTGTAAAAGATTGGAACGGGGCTTCGCAGTTTAAAACCAAAGTTTGTATGGAGAACTAGGGGTGTTCAAGAGGGAAGATATCAATGGTAATGGTCGTCTTAAATCGTCGCATGAAGTCTCACATGAATTATTATTATTATTATTTATTTCATCTGAAAAAGAGTCTACATGAATACTTAAAAAAACTTACACAAATAAAAATACATTTACATTGACATCAAACAGTTGAGTTAAAAAGTTTCAATCGGTTTTTAAAAGCATCCACTGAATGTGAAATATCAAGCAAGAGGCAAACTCTGTTGAGTTCCCGAAGCATTGACTGAACTGGTTCATTTTTTTTCACAGTCCGTTCGGCTTAAGTTCAACCTCAAGAAATCTCTCGATCTTAGCTATACAGCTGGTACGTTAAGATTGATCTGTTCGAGAATCGGGGGACAGTCGATGTTTCCTAGCAGAAGTTCAGAAGCAAACAAAGCTCTGGTCGAGCTACGTCGTTGTTGAAGAGTTTCCATTCCGAGCAAGCCGACAGCGGTAAACTAAAAGAATTACTCCAAGGGAGAAACCTCAGCGCAAATCTGATAAATCGACCTGGAATGGCTTCTGGAATGTTGAACCAGATGCAAACGTACGGACTCCATATAATCGAAGCAGTTTCTAAGACCGAACGAACAGTAACAGGATCTCAAAATCCGTTGGTAACTCTGATTATGAAACCGAAATTTGTGTTTGCTTGTAACGTTTAAGTTTTTGTTAAAATTAAAATCATTATGCGCAATGAGTTGTAGCATAAAAAAATTTATTAATGATGGTTCTTGGGGTAAATGATTTGAACGTGCACGGCACACCCTACACAAGAAGGTATGCCTCAACATGCTCGCTTGAAAACCGATAAATATACTGGATAAAAAGGCCGGACGTCAAAGAAAAAAAGTAGAGCGTCTCTTGTGTTGAGTTTGGAAAAGAAGCCGGCGGTACAAAAAGGTGGTGGAAAAATGTGCTCGTTGTGTAAGAATAAGTTGGTGAGCCACTGCGGAAAAGGGAGCCAGGACAGTGCCAGGCGGGAATTGATCGAGCAGGCAAAGTGTCCGAAACCGGACAAAACACTAGTAACGAAATTCCCGTGGTTCCGCCCGGAAGATTGCCCCAGCGTACGACAGTTCATTTTTTCCACCCCGCCATTCCGGAGAAGAGTGATCACCGCGTGACTAAAAGTTTGCAGCCGTTGCGAAGAGAAAAAAAGGAGCCAGCGTCGTGAAAGGCGGTCATCAACGGAGCAGGCGAAGTGTCCCGGAACAGGACAAAGGGACAGCAACGGTATTCCTGGGGTTCTGCTCAGAAGAAGTCTCAGTGTACGCCTGTTGATTCTTTTCGTCCCGCCACTCCGGAACAGAGTGCAATCGGAATCTTTCTCTTCACTCATCCGCCCGGGGGACCGTGACTGTGTGAGTCCTCGTGCGATTGTTCGTGGCGCGGGTAAAGTGAAGATTAGGCGGCGCGGTAAGGACGGCACTCGAACTCAGCGGAAGCGGAGTGCGACACATCCTCGTGGTCAAATGACGACAAAGAAGACTGCGATGGATCAAAGGTGAGTGCACCCATTCATATTCCCTTTTAAGATACCATCCAGTTTTTGGGCTATTAGATGACAGATTTGGGTATAGCCAATTTTTGTTTCACATGCTTTAGCAATGATGCTTGAGTAGTGATTTCTAAACGAGAACTGTGTGTCCAATAGAACTCCAAGCTCTTTTACCAAATTTACTCGCTCAACCTGACTTCCACCGATTTTATATATCCAGTTAACAGAATTTTTTACACGAAAATGAGATAACATTTTTGCACACTAATAGTCAGTTGATTTCAAAAGCACCAGTCCTCAAATAGCTCAATTAGTCATAGTTCTCTGCAGTCCTCTTTAGATCTGACAACAAACAATCCGGAAACCCGGTGGGATGATTAGACAAACATCGTTAAAAAATATTGAAAACAATAGCGGTCCCAGGTTGCTTCCTTGTGGAACACCTGAGCTGTTGGTAAATTTGTAGGATTGGTATGCTCGAAACTTGACAGTAAGTCGCCTGTCAACTAGGTAGGGCTCTAACCAAGGGGTGAAGCGTGATGAACAACCTAATCGGTTAAGCTTTGCTAGTAGCAGTAGGTGATCAACGCAGTCGAAGGCTGCTTCGAACTCTGTATAGACTGTGTCAATTTACGCTCCTTTCTCAATAGCTTTGATGCAGTGCAATGAAAAATTAGTAAGATTCGTATCTATTAATCTTCCTTTGAAGAAACCATGCTGATCAACCGAAAGGTATGATTTTACTGCAGCGAAAAGCACATCACCCACCAAAATTTCTAATAGTTTTAATCCGTTGACTTGTTAAAAATGGCTGTCAGAGCGGGTAGCAATTGTGTCAGCCCATTTTTTCAACACAATCGAAGGAATACCATCACAACCAGCAACTGCAGATGATTTCAATTTTCGAATAGCATTAAGAACGTTTTGGTCCGAAAGTGTGATATTACCGACATCTATCACGTCTCTGGGTACAGTTCGTAGCGCTTGATTAATATAGTTTCATCTAACATGGAATAAGTTTTTGAACACGCTAGAGAAGATTGCAAATCTTTTCACGAGCATCAGCTAACTGAGTGCCTAGGAACATAGTTGTTGGAAGACCATTCACTTTCCGTTTATTGTTCATGAAAGTCCAAAAACTTTTTGGGTTCCGTTTAAGGTCATCTTCCTTGCGGTGAATATAGCTCGAGTAGAGCGAACGATTATATATCCGATAATTATTGCTGGCAATGTTGAACTGACGTTTTTCTGCAGGATATCGGTGGTTCAGCTGGCGTAAATGAGCATTTGACCAGGGCGAATTTCGTCGTTGTCGAGGAGCAGGAACACACTGGTGAAACAACTATGTAATTGTGGTAGTAAACGATGAGACGGACGAGTCGATGTCGCCGTATAAAATCCGCTGTAGACATACCATCCATGAGACTGGAGCTTGCTGTAGAAAAGCTGGATTCCAATGGATCAGGATAGAAAAAACCAGTAGAACAGCCTACCCAAACAAGGTCTGGTTGATTGTAGTCGCCTAGAAGAAGATGAGTGTCGTATGGTCTTAATGACTCCGTAACAACGAATGCAGACTTAACATTTGTATAATATCTTCATCGATCGCCTGCTCCGGTGCCAACTAAACTACGCCCACAGCGATAGTACTTGCTGCACCAAACACATTAACCCATAGGTGTTCAACAGCAGCGCTAACTCCAGTCCCGACTTTTGCGGAACTATGCTTGTTGCAGACGGCAATAAGTACGCCCCCTCCTCTCCTTTTCTTTGGAAGAAATAGGATCACGATCGTTCCGGTAAACTGTGTAGACATTACCAAACAGTTGAGCAGAGTGGATTTCATTATTCAGCCAGGTTTCGGTCAGAACGATAACATCATATTTTTCATCTGACACAGCCAAGAAGAAATCATCGATTTTAGTTCGGAGTCCTCGCACATTTCGATAGTACACCGTAACATGACCGTCAGTGTGTATCATTGAATCGCTACAGGAGTCTCCACTCGTATAATGACGATTGACGAAACGAATATCGGATCCGAAGACGATTCAGGCGTGATGACATGATACTCTTGATATGTGTAGTTTCTGCAGTCGCTTCGGGTGGACATATACTCGTTAATTTATTACCTGTGAGAAAAGATAATCCCACGATGTCAGTTTGGTGTGTGGTAGTGCGCAATCATTCTCAGGGTACAAGGACCGATGAAAGGTACTGGCGCTAGCTGACGGAATGGCATGTGCCACGTTGTCAGGTGTCAAGTCACAGGAGTCGGCAGCTGTAGGAAACGAGGGACGAGTAGTTAAACTTGTTTCCGTTGTATTGTTGCATTTTTTTCAGCTCAATCGGACATCATTAACGGGGTGCGGCGTTTGAATATTGATTTTGTATTCGAAAAAATCCAAAGAGGGGAGACATGAAATGTTGGAAATCGAATTTTTTTGTCGAAATATGTCTAAAAATAACATGAAAAATTAGCATTTGGTGTTAAAACAAACGAAAACCGCTAAAAACATTTTTGATCGAATTTTCCCATTTTGATCAAAAATGCCAATTTTCACCTAATTTTAAACTGTGAAGCCCCATTCCAATTTTTTTTTAAATTTTTGCTCCAAGGGGTTTCCTGGGACTCCAAACTTTTGCCATGTTTTTTTCGTTCTGCTCTCAATATTTTTTTTTTTTTGTTTCGCAGTGTTATGAATCAAATTCGGACAAATTTTTCCTATTCGCGACCAGTTTTTGACCACTTTTGAACCAATTTATGAGCAATTTTGGATCAATTTTGGACCAATTTTGAACTGATTGCGGTCCTATTTTGGGTCAATTTTGAATCGATCTCGGACCAATTTTGGAGCTATTAAAGTTGGACCAGTTTTGGGCCAATGTCAAGCTAATTTGACACTAACTTTGAAATTTTTTTGCAAACTTTCGGGAGGTTCTCGGACCTATGGCGGGTCAATAACAGAGGCTCTTTTTTCTCGCAGATCACACCACCAGTGAACGAAGGAAACAACTTTTTCTATGTCGCCAAATGTCAAAGCTTTCTTAGACTATTTGTGACGATTTGTCCGAGATTCTCCCGAAAAGCGTGTAAACCCTGAGCAGCCTAGTACTGGACAAATACTGTATCTAAAATTACATTTGAAAAAAAGTTTGGAAATAGAAATCGAACGTGAATCATCAAAAAATAAGCCATAACTTTGCTAATCAATTCTCAGAAACCGATGTTACCTTTTAAAGGACGCCATTCCAGTTCAACGGTCAGCCTTACTCTGCGTTCTGACTGGATGCCAAGAGAGACCTAGATTCGATCACATCACATTCTTTCGAAGAATCAATCCGTCGTAATGCAGAATAAGTCTGGCTATTTCTAGCTTTTAACGAAGATTCCGAGAAACGATATTCTATACTGAAGTATACTTGACATTTATTTTTAAACGAATTCCGTTAAAGTTGTATTAACCTTTCCTCAGGAGCGATCATTTCTATTGAATTGATTATTTTTTATTCTAAAAATGTAAATATCGCTTTTGGGCATTTCTAGGAAAATTCTGACAGAATAAACACGCGTAACACGATCCTCTTCGGTTTGGATGAAAGTTTTCTCCATCAAGGAGAAAATGGTTTAAAACCATCTTTGCGCGTGAAGAGCACAAAACCTATAACTAAATTAGTTATGGAATTTGCGTTTCGACTTCTTCTAATCAGAATCCGTTTTGTTGGAGCTAGCGTCAATCCGGCGCTAGCTTAGTTCTATCAGTTAGTATCGGATTCAGATGAGACGAAGTCGAAACGCAAATTCCTTAACTAAAACGTGAAAGTTGCATCCAAATATAAAAATCTGAAGCACTGGTTAGTCGTTAAAAGATTTGCGAATGTTGTATTGGAAATTCAAGGGATTCGACAAATAAAAAGGACAAAATCGTCCTTTCAAATATTCTGCCGTGTACGTGCACGTGGCACTAAAAATACTAAATCTAATCAGCAACTTTAGTTTTGAGTCACTCAAACAGATAATATTGATTAACTGTTGCTTAGCTTTTGTTAAAAATTTATACATACAGTTTAAAATTAAAACAACTATTGTTAAAAATTCAGACTTTTTCCGCGATGTTTTCGGGTAAAAAATCGAAAAAAAAGAAATGCAGGAACTCCTCCTACACTGGAAATTGAAACAGCTATCGATCGGCGGAAATCATTCCATTTTGAACAAAACACATGAATGGCATAGGATCGTGTGGAGGAGGGGTTCCAAACTAAACATCTGCATGTGGTGAATATTTAGTGTTACAGGCGAAGATTTCTTATTTTTTAAGAGATACACTTTAATGTTGTAGGGTTAAGAACAAAATACCAAATTGTAGGCGATTCACGATTGCATGTACCGTGTATAACATTAACGAATGTAAGAATATACTAAGCTTAAGTGTCTCACGAATAAATGTTATTGCTGAATAATCGATTGATTGTGGAATTTCATACGATGACAATCACCAGATTGGAATTTGTTGATTAAATAGCGAAAATACGCTTTGTTTTTGAGTCAAAATCAACTCCTGGTGAACAGAGTTCGGCCAGTAACGGTTTATTCGGAATGCCCCTTCAAAGATAATTTTAACAGTTGGCTTTTATGCCGTAATCATATGTTTGCCGAGAAATGCATTTAATTTTGTTGATTTTCAAAAATGCGTCGCAATTGATGTCCCTAGAACGGTCCTGTTTCTACGAGAACATTATATTCAAAGAAACATGTATAGTTTCAATTCAGCGTACACATTTGTTGGTAACCGTCAGCTTGCTACCATCGCTTGACAGTTGTCAAAAAGAGAAAACCAAAATATTACAGCAGCGACTCGTAAAAGTTTTTAGGTGGCGTTCTTTCATATATTTTCCCATGCTCTCGTATTGTTTGATGTGAATTCAACATCTTTTTGACCAGTTTTGTCGTATCAACCTGGTCAGAACTCTAGAATATAACCCGTTTCCCCTTGCCGAGCGAATCGAAATCACGAAACAAAAAAGTGAAACCCCAACTGCGATGACTAGCCCACTCTTGGTCGAAGGAGAAAATTCGTAACACTGCTGTTGTTGGTACCGTTGGAAAAACTTTGTTGCCTATATCTTCTACCACCTGAACGTCTGAGCAATTATATAGCTCACAGTGATGTTGGAACCAACTAGCGGCGAACTGCAACAGAAGCAAGAGCTTGACAAAAATGCTGTCAACGAGATACCAGTTCAGGTGAAAGTCACGGATGAAGAGAAGCTAGATGCCACTAAGGTACGTGACCTGCAGCAGGAATTGAAACGGACACGGGATGAGTTCAATCAGCAGCGGGCCAAGATGAAAGAGCTGTACCTAGCCAAAGAAGGTACGTGATTATGATGATAGATGAAAGAATCAATAATTTTTACTATTCGGTAAATTGTTACAGCGGAATGCAAGCGATTAGCCAAGGAATTCAATCTGGCTCGGAAGGAGCTGGAGGAAACCAAATCACAGATGATGGTGATGGAGTACAGCCGGGAGAAGGATTTGGAAGAGCAGAATCGAAGAACGCAAGAGGAAATCCAAACACTTCAGCAGCTGGTACAGGAAACGGTTGACGAATCCACGTTTTGCCAGGGAGAGATACGACGGCTGGCGGAGGAAAATGAACGACTGAAAACGGAACAGCAAGAACTGAAGGAGGCACTGGTTGCGGCCCAGCAGGTGTGTGTGTGTTAATCTTTATCCATCTCAGCTTTAGTTTTATTGAAGTTTCGTTTTACTGCCGAAGGATTCACCCGGACTGGCACCGGTTCTCAATCAGGCGAAAAAGATTATTCGCAAGCTGGGGGCATCCGATTCCAGCAGTCACGACAATCTGGAGGATTCGATGCGGAAGGTAAACAAATATGTACGTACCTTGCTTATTTTCTTGCTTTTTCCATGTTTTTCGTCCGTCAACGTTTAATCCGCATGAAAGTGGGAGTCCAAAAATGGAAGGCAGTTCGAATTTGTAACGTTTCGTTTTTTTTTTGCACAAAGGCTCAGGAAGATGCTGAGGTTCTGCGCTCGTTGGTAGTTCCGTTGGAAGAGGAAATCAAAACTCTGAAAGAAAAGTTACGACATGCCTACGACGAGATGGAGACTCAGCGGGGAAGCGATAGTCGAAAGGCACCGGAATCGGCACTGGTTGGAATGCTGAAAGAGGCAGGTAAATTGGTACCAGTTACGCCATCTGATAACGCTACGAAAGAAGAAGAAACGACATGTAAAATGTGCTCCGCCAACGAAGCAAAGCTGGTTCAAAGTCAAGAACTAATAAACGGTGAGAAACTGAAGGTACAACAGCTGGAGAAGAGCGTAGAACGGATGAAAGAGGAACTGGCTAAGGAGGGAGCTATGCGGGGTGATCTGGAGGCACAGTGGCAGCAGAAACGAGAGGAACACAAGGCTGAGGTGCAACGACTGAATGAACAGACGAGCAAAGCGGAACAGGAGCTCGGTAAACTGCGGAAAGGTTACGGCCAGTTGAAACAAAGCGTCAACGATGAATTGCAAAAGCTAACGGAAGAACGGGAACAGGTAACTGCTGATGGTGGGAAGAAAGGTTTCCTACAGAAGTATCGCAAGATGATTGGTTAGTTTATTAGCTAAATTCTATTTTTCTGAAGGTGAAATAGAATTTTACACTATACTTGAATATATTATTGTTTGTAGTAGTAGATTTATGAAAAATATAAAACATGTTTCAATAATGCTAAACGATTTTTCAAACAAGCGCATTCCCTTTCCGCAGGTTTATCGGCATCTGGATATGCTCCAGAAGGATAACGAATTCCTTTCCGGCAAATATCTGGAAAACTCGGAAATGCTCAAGGATCAGGAGATCAACCTTCCTCAGAACATTGACGAGCTGAACGAGCTAGTTCTGACGTTGCACGAAAATTTGATTGTCACTAAAACCGGTTGTGAGTTTGCCGAGCGAAAGACGCTGAGCATGCAGGACGAGGTTACACTGCTCCGGGATCAGCAGCATCTACGTGAGCGTGATTTGCGCCGCGTCGAAAGAGATTACTCCAACAAACTTACCCAACAGGAGGAACAACTGCGTCAGCAGTATCAGCACTATCAAAGGTTGGCTTCCCTCAAGGAGGACCTCGAACGAGCCGATGCCGAAAACAAGCGACAAATATCCGAATTGCGAATGCAAACGATCGAACTGCAGGCAACCAACGAGAAACTGGACAAGCAGAATGTCGATCTGCGGAATAAGATGAGCGTTCTGCAGGAGGATCTCGCCAACAATGAAGCCGTCCAGAAGGACTTTGTAAAGCTATCGCAATCGCTGCAGATGCAGCTGGAAAAGATCCGCTCGGCCGATACCCAGGTTCGCTGGCAGGACGAGGAAGATGTCGATCAGTGTCCGAACTGTCGGAAGGATTTTACAGTGACCAGGCGAAAGCAGCACTGTCGCCACTGTGGGACCATCTACTGTCAGCCGTGTCTGGTGAAAACTGTTCCCACCGGTACCAATCGGCGCCCGGCGAAGGTTTGCGACGTGTGCCATACCTTGCTGGTTCAGGACACGGCTCCGTACTTTAGCCGGGAGCCACCGCAATCGCCGTAGGGGGTGGTGCAGCAGCGCATGTCGTTCGTTTGTTACGCTATTGAGCTGTTTAGGGCTGTAAAAATCTAAATATTAATAATTAACGAAACAAGGACAACCGACCGGAATCCAAAGCTAAGAGCAAGGCGAAAAATAAAGGGGAATCGTTACGGTTATAGGGTGCATGTTTTTATTCTTTCAATTTTAGTGTAAATTTACCTTCGCTTTGTCGTAATTAAAAAAGGCTAGAAGAAAAAATTACTAACCAACGCCGAGTTGTTTTCTTTTTATGATTTTACCCTAGTATTAGCACGTCATTTTCATCGATTACAAACAGACAATGAATCCAGAAACCGAATCTTTTATTTTTACTTTGTCTTGTTAGGGTTCATAAAATTAGTTCGATTCTAGAAGCTTCCGTTTTTATGACACACATGCCTCTTCCACTGCTCTACGATCGACTTCAATGATGTCGATGTCGACCGTGAAGCTAAGAAGCATGCGAGATCTCGCGATGATGATTCGGGTCGTTCCAAATGCGAACAATTCACCTTCCTCGGTGAGTGTTTCCCACCCCGTTGCACTGAATGCTACATTTAAAGGGTATGGACAATTTTGAGATTTATTGGAGTGTAGGAAAAGCTGTGAAGTTTTCTTTTCAATTTCAATGAGCAAGAAATGTGTTATTTTATTTTTTATTGTAAACTGGCCCCTCCAGGATCCAGATTCCACGACATTTTTTTTCAAGTTGGGCGAACCAGTAGCAAATACATGTATAATATAGTGGACTGCGTAGAGGATTTCAAATATATCAATTTTATGAGAAATGGTAAAAATTTAATCAAAAAATTGTAACCCGATCCTCGGAATAACAGTTTACCACAAGGTGGAAAAATACTCAAATTTGTATTATACATTCCATAGAGTGTATTTTTTCGCCAGAGAGAATTGAAGGGATATTAAGACGGTTAAAGTTATATTTATTTGTTACTTTTTGTTTGATTGTTTGCGAAAGACATCCAGCATCCTGGTCGCCTGTAGCCAAGAGTCACTCGGGCAAACTTATAAAATTCGTTTCTTTACGAAAAAATTTCATTATAGAAAAAAGGGGTGATATGACAGCCTAGTGCATCTCGTTCCATTCCGGCAGATAAATTTTGCACAATTGGACAATGTAGCGACTGTCTGTCAAGTAAACATTGATCCTCGGCAGGAGAGCATAATTTTGCGCATGCTTCCCTCAAAGATCCAATCGCTTCTTCTAGCTACCCAAGGTGTCTTATTAACTGGTTGATAGATGTGTGTTCCTACTTACGAGTGAATTGATCACTTCACTTGGGCTGGGATACATGTGGGTCCAGTTAGTTTCAATAACTAACTGGACCCACATGTATCCCAGCCCAAGCGAAGTGATCAATTTACTCGTAAGTAGGAACACACATCCATCAACCAGTTAAGAAGACATCCGTACGAACGACAAAGTACCACGCCGGACGAAGGCCACAGAACTAGCACCAACCAGTCCCATCTCAGCAAAAATATTCTAACTCTTTGAAAGCACCATTTGAATAGAGTTCACTTATTGGTTGATAACAATCATTCTACTCAGATCAAACAATACGTATCTCCCCTGCATATTAAACATTCCAGATATCAGTTCTCGGCTAATCAAATTGAACAAAGCAAGAAATATTTTCGCTGGCGGACATCGACTACTATCAACTGAAAGTACGCCTGAAGCAGTCTTTATAGAACCGCGTCACCGCGCAGCAGTCGGCCATCATATTTGCACAAATGTAGTTCGAAGAGAACATGGGAAATTCAGACCAACGCCACTTGCATCCCTATTTCTTTCGACAAAATGCTCCGTCCCTGTATCAAATCGATCATAGCTGGTTCACCTATACAATGCGTTTATTGATAGCCAAGTTTTCCCCGCAATTTGGAAGAAGGCTGTCGTACAAATGAACCCCAAAATAACCCATCCGTAACAGCCTTTCGGACCTGATAGCCATCTCTAAAATATTTGTAAAGGTTCTGCTAAATCGAATCACTGAATACCGCTCCTGGCGAAATATCAATCAGCAAATAGAAAAGGCTTTGGTACAACGACTGCGCTTGAAAAGGTAACTCACGATGTCTGCAACAACCTTGACCGAGACTCCTGCAAAGCCATGGTCCTCGTCGGTTTTTCCCTTGCCTTCAACTGCGGTAGCCATCATAAGTAAGGCACGAAGGACAATCAAGAATTAAATTTCTCCGGTACCGCCTGTGATCTAATCAAATCATTTCTAGGCCAGCGGAGTCAACTGGTAAATGCATCATTTTCACAGAAGAAGCTGCATTTGATGGAACTCCACACAGGGATCCTGCTTGAGCGCTTCATTGTTCAGCTTGTACATCAACAACCTCCCGAGCCATTTAAAATGTGCATATCAGCTATATGCTGACGGTTTACAGTTGTACGAGTCTGGCACCAACGAGGCAGTTCATGAACTTGTTGCCGATATCAACATCTGACCCCACATCCATCAAAAGCTGGACAAAACATAATCTTCTATTTTCGAACAGGCGATCATATTTTGACGGAGGGCAAGCCGAACAAACGCGCTGTTCTTACTCAATTCGATGGACACCATTCACATGAGGGTTCCACACAGCTGAGCAATGTTCCAGTGTTGATCGAACGAGTGAGCAGAAAATATCTGAAAAGTGCATAAATATTTTCATTGCGAACCCCAAACAGTGTGATACCTTTGCGACAATATAGCTGATATGCTGCTTAAACGTCAGTTGTTCAACGCGAAAAACTTCGAGATGTTTGACACGATTCGCTCTGTTAAGCGTGTATTTTGCTAGACAGTATTCAAATCGAATTGGCATTTTTTCCTTGAGAACGTAAGTTTTAGTATTTAAGGTCATTCGGTTGATTTCATTGCGCAAAGCATACCGGTTGGTGTTAAAGGAACGCTGCGTCGTCAGTATTCCGGATTCTGTGGTTTAACTTGAGGTCATCAGCGTGGTTCTTCTAAACAAAAATTGATGTCATTGAATTGAAATACAGAAGAAAAATCAAAGGACCGAGATGGCTGCCTTGCGGAATACCAGATGAAGCGAAGAACTCTTCGGATGCTCAATCACCTATCTTGACAGTTAGACGACGATTACTGAGATACGATTGCATCCAATGGAGAATAGCCACGTCTATCCAACTTTGCCACTTCAATAGCGTGTTTAATCTTGCCAAAAGTAGCCGAAAGGTTCGTATAGATTGCTTCAGTTTGAAGGCCGTCCGACATGACATCTGTCACAGAGGGTTGTGGACGACAGAAAATTCGTAGATGTTGAACGTTCCGGTATAAACCTATGTTGAGTTTCGGAGATGTACTATTTGCATTGACTAAAAATGGGCCTGTCTCTCGTTGGAGAAAACACTCGCGAACTGTTCAGCGAATCGTTGGCAAATCTACTGTGAATTAGAGCTCATACGCCCTCAAAAGCCCATCGACGTTTGAATCCAATAGCTGCTGTATGGCTGGCGCTAAGACTGTAGAGGAAGACTCAGATGACGGAGGAACCAGTAAGGAGCCTGAAAAAATAGGTCAACCTAGACAAAGAGGATGTGGCATCGGAAGCATAGATTTTCTTTAAAGAACGCTTAACACAAATCCAAAGAATCAACGTCACTCTAAAGAGAAACCAGCTAAAGATGACACCGGTAGTATGCACAAAACACTGCCGTCTTTATCGGAGACAGAAGGGAAGAGGAACCGCTTAGATATATGTATCAGATACCTCTCAAACGGCACAGAAGAAACAAAAAGATGGTAGTGGGGATGTGAAACCTGTGCAAAGTATTGATCATAAATCAGGCTCTAGCTAAAGTGTAATCAATCGAAAGAGCTACCAGAAAAGGGTACCATTCCTAAAGAACATCTGAGTACGAAGAAGACTAGCCAAATTAAGGAGTGCTTGTGGAGCAAAGGGCTAGCAACAATGTCAAGCCGCTATTCACGCCAAACACTTCCCTCAGGTCGGCTTAGATGGTCTTTCACTGTTTGGACGAAGAAAGTGCTAAATGGCATGAAGAACTATACTACTGGAATATTTTTGACTGTACCATGTAACCCGGCAGGGTAACAATTTAACACTGGGTGAAAAAATCTCATCTTTTGAGTATACAATTTTTAGAGTGCAATTTGTTTATGCAACATGACCCTCCAATGTTTTATATGCTCGTTCATGTGGTTGACTTTAGTTTCATTTGTTTTGTTCACCCAATAATGCTTTTAATCCCCGACTATGTAATTAGGGATTAACCCTTTACTTGGGATCTGATTTTACCTGCCCGGTAGACCATTATTGCCAGGGCGGCGGAAGCGCTTGTATCAAAAATTTCGGATTTTCGTAAACATAACAAGCAAAAAGTAAGCAGAACTAAACTATTTTTATTGTTTCATTACCTTTTCTTTCCGATTTTCGTACAGTGTAGCAGTACGCTTTTCGTCGATCTGCTGCTGTTGGCAGAAAGGCAGGCGGTTTCTTCCGACTATCCGAGACAACAACGGCTGCGGTTGTTTCTGTTGGCTGCTCCGGAAGCGGTCCTTGACGTAGAGCTAGAGAGGTGAGTTTTTTGGAATCTCCATAGCGAGGTGACGAAATATCGTCGGATTCCCTTGCTCCCCGCAAGGAATCCTGGAAGACACCGCGGTGTTCCTTCGAGACGGAGCTGTTGTCCCACATGCTTTCCTCTCTTTGACTGTTAGCGGTGAAGGAGAGCTTTTGTCCTCTACAGCGAGAGGGGCGAGTGTTTCGGATCCTTAGCGGTTAGCCGGAGTTCTAGGAAATTAGCTTCGCTTATCGATGATTCGGCCCCCCCTCAAGTGCCCAAACCACGGGCCTGCATTTTTGATGGGTATCCTTCTGTCACACATTGGAAGCTGTGACGATAAACTGTCCCGAAATTACGTATCGAGAACATCTTTTCTTCACCGTGGTCTGACTTTTCTCGATGATCGCCTATCGCTCGATGTAAGCAAACTCTCCCGCCTTCCACCACCGCCGTTGCTGTCACCTGCTGAGTAGCGTATTCAGCACTCGCTTTTGCAAGCAAGCTATCTTTACCTTGAAAGTGGATACCATCCCTTGGGCAGAATGAAGGCTACGTAGTTTCAAGATTGATTTTGGATACGGCCAGAAGGTTAAACAAACTGAAGGTCAACCCCAAGAAATAGGAGGACGCCACACAGAGTAACAAGCGAAGTTACAAAGATTCGACTGAAATCCTATCGGCAGCGGGATTCAAATTGCGGAAATGGGCCTCAAACTACAAATATCTTATAACTGAGGACTCTGCAGACGAGCTATCACCGGTACCAGTAAAACTCTCCGATCAAGGAGAGGCAATTAAGGCTTTAGGAATTCAGTGGCTTCCAACGCAGGACGAATATGGATTCAAGGTTAACCTCTCTCCAGATAGCGCTAATACGAAACGTCAGATGATCTCCGATTCATCGCGGCTTTTTGACCCGTTTGGTTGGCTAGCACCTGTGCTGGTTAAGATCAAGATCCTATATCAACTGCTTTGGTTGTACAACGTCGCGTGGAATTCCTTGCCATCAACAGTAGAAAACGATTGGAAGGAAGTGAAGCACAATTTACAACTTACAGCCCCCGTGCGTAGTCAATTGCAGCTCCATGGATTCTCTGACGCCTCCGAGCAAGCATTTGCTGCAGTAGTGTATGCCTGATCAGTTAACGACGGTAAGGTTTCGGTGGTTCTTGTAGCTGCTAAATCCGGTGTGGCACCCATCAAGCAAGTGGCGCTTCCACAACTAGAGCTGAATGCTGCTTTGTTGCTAACGGAACTGATGCAGCGTATCACTGAAGCAGTATCACATCTTGAAATAGAGCATTGGGCGTGGACGGACTCAACCATCGTCTTAAATTGGTTTCCTCTCATACACGAAAATGGAAGACCTTTGAGCCTAACCGAACATCTGCTATACTTGAGTATTTGCCACGTTCGATAATCTACTGTGGTTCCAGGGAGCATCATGGTTGAAGGTCAATCAATCCGAGTGAAAGTTGTACCCAGTGCCTTCTAGAAATCAAACCTGTGAAATTACTGCATCTAGCAGTTATCTCGAAGCGTACCAATTACGATATTGAAATGCAGCTCATGAAGAAATGTTCCAGATTTTTTGTTCATCATCCGCACATTGGCCTGTGTTAACCGGTTCATCAACAATCTCCGATCAATCGTCGTCGACCGACGGATTGGGGAATTGGTCCCAATGGAACTGCAAAACACCAAATTACAGCTGGTTCGATCTATTCAGCACACAGCATACGCATCTGAATTGGAATTACTGAAGAAACAAACATATCC
The DNA here is from genome assembly GCF_030247195.1 of Topomyia yanbarensis. NCBI lineage: Eukaryota > Metazoa > Arthropoda > Insecta > Diptera > Culicidae > Topomyia > Topomyia yanbarensis. The sequence goes on along the minus strand of NC_080670.1, from coordinate 206,669,332 downwards.
TTTCTGCCCACCACTCATTTCTCGATGACCAAGGCACCATGCGCGTGGGCGGTCGTCTGCAGAACTACGCCCTACCATACGACCAGAAACATCCCTTAATTCTGCCCATGAATCACGTGGCGACTGAAATGCTTGTGTGTGAATTACAATTGCGCAATTTGCACGCGGGGCCGTCATTGCTGAGTGCAACTATCTATCAACAATATTGGATCGTTGGATGCCAGACGGTAGTACGCAAGGTGGTGCAAGGATGCCCGCGATGTGTTCGTCTCAAAGGTAAAACTGCTAAGCAACTGATGGGCAACCTACCAGCGGAAAGGGTGCGAGCATCAAGGGTGTTTTCGCACGTCGGCGTTGACTACGCTGGCCCAATCAAACTCAAGGCATCCTGTGTTCGAGGACTGAAGGTCACCAATGGTTATATCGTGGTGTTTGTGTGTTTCTCAATACGAGCAGTGCACCTTGAAGTGGCATCCGAAGTGGTCTATCCACGAATACCTTTATTAACGTTCTCAAGCGGTTCGTATCACGGCGCGGATATCCGAACGAAATATGGTCAGATAATGGGACCAATTTCGTTGGAAATGATCGTGTTTTGCAAGAGTTTGTCGAGAAAATTAAGTCACACAGCAAAGAAGGAAGCCGATATTTATCCACTCCTGGCATAAAATGGACATTTAACCCTCCATCAGCACCGCATATGGGCGGTATAGGGGAGGCTGCTGTCAAGAGTACCAAGAAGCACCTAGTAGCAGAACTTGGGGACGAAGCGATCACATTTGAAGACTTGTCGCCAATCTTATGTCAGGTTGAAGCATGTCTTAACTCGAGACCATTATGTGCGTTATCCAGCAATCCGGACAGTGTTGAAGTGTTGACCCCTGGACATTTCTTGATCGGGAAGGCGATTAATCTTATTTCTGAACCAGGTGTGCAGCATCTACCAGTGGGACGCATGGACCGGTGGCAACAACTTCCCAAACGCACCGTCAGAATCTGGAATAGATGGAAGGGTGAGTATTTAATCAGTTTACAGCCATGCAACAAGTGGCGCACCTCGCAACCTAACATCAAGGTGGATCAACTGGTTCTAGTTAAAAATGACAACGCTCCACCCACCCAATGGGAACTAGCACGAGTGGTGCAGGCGCATCCGGATGCAACTGGGGCGGTTCGAACTGTGACTCTACGACGAGGCTCAACTATATATCAACGACCCATCCACAAGTTGTGTCTGCTTCCGGGGAATTGAGACACTGGCCTCAAGGAGGGGAGGATGTTCCGGTGATGCGCCCTATCACAACAGCGCCATACTATTAGCAGTGGGTTTTCTAACTTTTTTTGCAACTAAAAAGCAGTGCATTAGCAGACGTCGCGAAGTACAGTTGACAAAAAAAAAACAATAAAAATTCGTTTGATTTAATACCGCGTGTCACGTATTCATTTTCCTCATTTTTTTCGGCTCGAAATTGTCCGGCTCAAGTTCTAATAGATTTTGATGCACAGTCCACCTAGACCCGAGAACAATGGGAATACCCCCACGTACATTAGCTCTCCACATTTCAGTTGTTATCATTGCGTTGACCTTAAGAAAATAACTCATAAAGCTGTTGGTGTCCCGAAGAGAATAAAATGGAACACGTATATGTAGTCTGTATAAAACGTTTTTGGAGGATTTCTAGGTCAATGGCATAGACTCCAAACATCTCAACGAAGTTACCACGGAACTTGGAGTACTGTGTACGAAGGAAGTTTTCTACTAACCAAAACCAAACGGACTATGAACAGACTATGAAAATTCCCAAGGTGTAATAATAACCTTGAGAGACCGCGCAGGAATGTGAGGTCTACGTATAAAAATGAATCGGCGAAATATTAGCGACAAAGGATCAATTAAGATCCTTTGACCAAATATAACAAACCCGGCATCTAAGAATAAATCCTTTGCGAGGATGATCTCATCAAAAATCTTTGCGATGAGGAAACCAGTTGACTCGCATACCGATGAGAAAAAAACGAAAAAAGCCCTTTAAATAAAGAATGCGCAATATCGCGTTTCATGGACATTGACGGCACCTTCGACAATACTGCCTTCGATTCGCCTTCAGCGTACTGCTGAGTCAAATGGGATGATAGGGCGTTCGACTGTTGAGTGGATTACTGAAATGTTGTGTTGCCGGACTGTGACAGCGTCGTTGGGGGGCAACACTATAACCATAGGAACAACTAGAGGCTGTCCTTAAGGAGGAGTGCTGTCACTCCTTCTGTGGTCTCTGTTGGTTGACGGACTCCTGAATGAACTAGAAGCGACGCACAGCGGCGAAACTACTACCAAACCGAACATTATTTACACATATATTGTCACAAAGCACAAACAATTATTTTCTACCTCTCTTTCATATATAAGGCTTAAAAATGTGCAAAATAATTTTGGCTATGAATTTAGTCTAGTTACACCACTGCGCGACAGGTTATGCAGACGACATTGTCATCACTGTTAGTGGCAAGGATGAATCTACGATTTCGGACCGTACTCAAGTTGTTGTAAACATGCCACGGCGATGGTGCAAAACGGGAACATCTTAGCACTGATCCCAATAAAAAAAACCTTTAATTCCATTTACAAGGGAACAAAAAGTCAAAATGAATTTGCTACGGAAGTAAAACATCTTGACGAAATAATAGATAGATAACTGCTGCCTAATACGCCGATAAGGTGAGTTCGCGGTGATCAAACTGAATAGATGAACGGAGACCATCCTGTTATGGAAAATACCCTAGATAATATTCAAAAATAGCACAAAAGGAGACTGTGGTGTGGAAGCAGGGGTCTGTGGCCCTTAGTATAGGTTCTAAAAGGCTCTAAGTTCTACACCGTCTATCTTTCAAGCGGAGGTATATGGAATTGAGACCCGTGCCAGAAAGTGTTGCTTAGGAGCAACCTAACGACCAAAGCGTCGATCATTCTATCGCCAGCTCACTTTGATGAGAGTGCCAGGGCACACGGGAATCGAAGAAGACGAGTTAACTGGCTGGGAGCAACCTTAAAGGAAACGTTATAGAAGACTGGAAACAAGAGCTGAAGCGTAAACTCTTTGATGTCTCGTTCTTAATCCCGACGGTTTATTCAAAACCTAAAAAGAAAATTTGGAGGATTTCTCATTTTACGTGAACCCGAACTAAAGGTAATCACTAACCTATTGACAGGCTGCTCTCTCAGAGCTTATTGGGCTAATTAGGAAAGGCTCAAAATAGGAAGGAAATGTCATCAAGCGGTGGAAACATCCAAACACAAACTATGCGACTATCACGCTTTCTCTATAATCAGAATGAGCTCAACGATCTTTGGTAAAGGATTCCCAGATCCCGAAAGGATCAGAGAGACATCCTCACGCAACATATTAAAATTCTTTAGGAATTTTAAACTGATGAACGATTAAGCATTGCCCAATGCGCACCCAGGGGATACACAACAGTTCTATGTGAGAACGAAGTGTACTGAACAGTAACAGTAGGCTCTAAGCTCCCATGTATTGAAAATATTGATACTGCTTCACCTACTTCGGATTAACGGGATTGCATTCAAAAACAAAGGGGAACAGAACGGAAGAACACTAGGCGGTGGAATCAATTTTACAGGTGTTAGAAGAACAGGCCCAAAGGTTAGTTGGAGATTCAGGTTTGGAGAAAAAATACGGGAGGAATGTTGCAGATGTAGATCTTTTTACTCGCCGATTTAGCAAGTGATCAAACAAATTCTGAATTTAAGAGAAAGGAAACGAATACTGCAACGAAAAATGCTTTCTTTCAAACTTCAATCTTTTGTAACATTACATGTAAAGATTTTTTCTTCATACATTAATTATTGGTTTTATTGTTTCACATAATCGTAACATGAGTGTTTCGTTCTGTTCGTGCTATATCCCGTCTCACCCGGTTTGACTCACAACAAAACCACTCTCTAGCGAGCTTTGTGTTCGTGCAACCCGGAACGATACGGTTTCGAAGGGGGAAGGACGTTTGCGACTATATTCGAGAGACACTTCCGATAATAACTATTTCAAAACAGCCCTAGCGCGGTAATCTAAGCATCATCATTAGTAACAAATCGAATAACTAATGTAATAATCGTGTGTTATGAAAAAAAAACAGGAAAAAACGGTCAACGCTTACACAATATTCTCACTTGCTCTCGCTCACCAATCACCACGGGGGCCACAGCATCGCGGAAGATTAACTCCCCCTCCGAAAAGGTGGTGTTGTGGCTACAATTTGTTAAATCCTAGAGTCAGTTTGCTTTGCATTTCATTCCTACTTAATTCGTTAATATATCCTATACAAAGTCTGCTTTCTAAGGCCATCCCTGGGAAGTGTGGTTTCTCGCCACAATTCCGTTTTTTGATTTGAGCAAACGTCATTTTCGAGTGTTGAAACCAAACCGCGAAACGAATTCATCGCAACAGAACAGCGCCTTCCTGGAGTTATATTCGTACGAGCTGCTGAATGCTTAGATTAATGTACAATTTAACTATCGTCTATTAATAGCTACTAACGGTTAGGAAGTGAGATTGCATCCTAGATACTTTGTTGAGGGGTTCGCTTGAGAGAGAGATAGAGGATGTTCTACATTACAACAGTTACACAATATCACAAAGCAAGAAATTTATATACGTTACTCTATATGTATCATTATAGATTGAATGTTTTTGACTTATTGGTTAAATAACGGTCATATTAACTTATTTTACCTTCCCAAATCTCAACGATTTGCGTTTCTTAGTTTTTAATAGTTTTTTTTTCTCTCCAATGCCAACCAGAGGCAGAGGGAATACATACAAACAAACATACACGTACTCACCACACTCGCATACATCGTCCAGAAACGGTTTTTTTCTTCGTTTGATTCTACAGCGAATCTCGATGCCACACCCAGGTGTGTTTGGTGTGAGCGAATCGATGCGACAACCACTGCGATTCGAGCAGGTTGAAACGGTCTTCACTTAGGTAGAGTGGTTTGCCGCGTCTTTCCGAAGGAAACAATAGTTAATTAATCGTTTTTAGATGAAAGATCTAAGAATACTTACTTCAAATCGCGATCCTCTTCATCGTAGTCATCTAGATACAATGAACCCCACAGACAAGCTCTGCGACCTCGGATTATGATGATGTACGTCGAAGTCACCATTAGGAATATGCCTGTCCCTCCGCCACAGATGATGGAATGCTGTAGAGGAAACGAAAACGTGGTCAATTTCGAAGAAAAGCGAATAGAGACTGTACGAATACTAACCCTTACGGCTTCACAGCAGTCCTGTTCCTTGCAGCAGGCCTGCTTCAAACATACAATCGTACCACACAGCAAACAGATTGAACTTTCCTTCGGTACATTCTGGCACTTGAGACAGGGTTGTTCGTGATAGTACTGTAATCAAAATTGCTTGGGTTATTAACTAACAGTTCCTAATTGACCAACTCAACTTACCGTAAACAACCGCTCGTACTCGCGTGGTAAGCGAAGCAGTTTCGGTTGTTGCCATTCCATGTGCTGAGTCAGTACCAGCGGCCGTATCGATTCGTACGTTGACAGCGCCAACTGATCACACCAGAACTTCGGAAGTTCCAGTTCCGATCCGGGTATAAAACACAGCGCCTTACTGGCGTTGAACTTATCCAAATCCATACTGACGGTGACTAGTTCCAGGTAGTATACCAACCGACTAAACTCCCAGTGCGGTCCAGGGATCTCCGGTATTTCGGAATGATAGATATGGTGCCTGAGTAGAGCGGCTACCCGCAGAAACGGTAGACACATTCGCTGAAGATCTTTCTCTAGGACGCCTAGATCGAGCGGCCGGGGTGATAGGACGGTAGCTCCGTTCGGGGTACCGGTACCGGTTTCTAGGCGAATTCTGCGACAACGATCGAGATTTGCTAGGAGGAAGGCCATTGCTGCGCCAACACACGGGATGCCTTTCTCACGGACTACTGCAGGTGGTGAATCTCCGCCGGATGAGTATTTCTCCAGCAGCTGATCGCAATCGTCCTCCGTTAGTTGGGTGCACAGTTGTAGGACGATTTGGTAGTACAGCAGGTTGTACATTACCTTCACGATGCAGGTGAAATACACTGGTGGGAAAGAGAAGAGATTAGAAAGTTATAACCGGGAGTGGGCCATTTGACATAATGGACGTTTAGCATAACGGACATTTGGCATAATTTAGAGACGTGATAATTGTGCAGGTTATTTGGCATACCAGACGAATGGGTATTTATTATGACCGCCAGTGAGATTTAGCTTTCCATACAGCGTTCCAATAATTAAAATTATCCCTCTTATCCTTCTTTATATCATGAGCATGCCAAACGACCCAGATCCAACAAAACCTACCTTGCTCCAGATGCAACGGCGCCAGCAGAATAAACTTCAACATCATCGCACAAGGATCGCTCAGCAAGACTGGGATGAGATCCGCTACTACCGGTGCGGCAACTGCTGCACTGGACGAACTACTGCTACTGCCGCCACTGTTACTGGTCGACGTACCGATGTCGACCCCCGTCAAGGTTTCCCACAGTCGCCACGCCGTCCACTCATCGTCCAGTTTGAATCGAACCGGTGCATCGTCACTCATTCGGCGGCGAATGTGCAACGATAGGACGTGCAGCAGCGGAACAATACAGTCCCGCTTGGGTTTGTAGCGGAGGTCCTTCTGCGTACAGAGTGAACCACCGCGCTGGATTACCTCCGATTCCAGATTGATGCGAGCGATCGAGATCACGAAGGCACTCTGCGGTATGTCCGGGTGTCGTTTGATGTTCCGCTGCGTACAGCTGATCATGTTTTCCATGGCTTCGTAGAATTTGGTGGTCGTCGGAGGGCGCTTGTTTTCCCTGATTAAATTCATTATTTCGTTGACTAGAGTGGCAAATGGAGGCGTCGGTGCACGAGTGGTTAGAATCGGCCGTTCAAGCGAAGGGCTCAACGGAAGCACAGAATTTGCCAGCTGTCCGCAGTAAGGACAGAAAAATTCGCCCCGCTCGACGTCCAGATTTTGAGGACGCGGCGAAGTGTGCAAAGATTTAAGATACAAATCCTGACAGGCCAAATGCACGTGATGGCCGCAGGACTGCACGTGGACACCTCCTTCCCAACCAATATTATGCGACTGATACCAGGCAGTCTTGCCAAACCTCTGCTGCAAAAGATCTACCCGTTTGTTAAACTCCGAAGACATCTTCACGTTCCGTTCCAGTCTGATCTTGTCGTCGTCGTTCACCGGCAGCGGACAACGTTCACTTTCTTTCCTTCGATGACCCACAATACTACTAGACTCCACCAAAACCACTAACCCAATCGGTTTCAGTTCCGTACTCGGCTCAGTCGTATTACAAATAATACAGTCATACTCCTTCTCCCGTGGCATCTCAATCATCTCCTCCTCCTCATCTTCATCCCCTTCAAAACAATCCATATTTGCTGCCGCCTGCTCCATAAACGCTTTCTGCCGGCTAGCAAATTCCTCCATCATCTTCTTCTGCCGCTCTTTAGCTCTTTTACTACGCTCCTCCCGCTCCTTAGTCTCCCGTGCCTTCTGCTCTGCCTGACGCTCTCTTTGGTTAGGCCACAGCGCATGTCGGATTTCGTCGATCCTGCGAGCACAACTCTCATCCAACCGAGCAATTCTTCGCAGCAGATTGCCGATGAAGAACGGTCCATCGCCGATTCGTGACTCGGATACTTTTATGCGCTGCTGCTGCTGGTGACTAGAAGAGCTGGATTCGTCATCCTGATCCATTACGATGTCGTCCTCGTTCTCTGGAGCATCATCATCATCCTCCAGTGAGAAACTATCCAGGGTTCCACTAAGCTGGGAGTGCAGCTTCAGAAGCAGCGACAGAATGCTCTCCTCAATTCGAACCGTGTCCGGTTCGTGGGCGTTTCCTTCGAGAGCTTCAATATTACGGCGTTTGTGCCGTAGACGTCCTGCTGGTATTTGATGTACTAGCTGGTAGTTGGCCCGGCCTGCGGCCGTTGACGCTGCGCCACCTGTATTAGCCACCGTAGTCGTCGTATTGACGGGGGCCGGCAACTGAGGTCTTCTAGGAACTGCAACCGGTTGAACACGATTGAAGGGAAGCATGAGACCGGCGTTTGCCGGGACGGAAGACGAGAACATCGTCATGTCCGGAGTCGTAGTCCGCGTGGTCTCATTCACAGCCGAGTTTTGGGTAGGAACCAAGGGAAAATCATGGCGAATCACCAGTTCCATGCTGGTTTCGTTGTAGATTTCGCTGGTGACGCGAGGAATTACCACGGTACCACCGGGAGAAGGTAGTGCCGGGAGTGGTAGTCGTCCTCCCGGAACAATAGGCATGGTATTGCTGTCATTGTTGTTGTTGTTATTATGGTACTCCACCAATGTGAGAGCTGGTCTTTGACTTATCGGCGGAAGCGATTGGATTCTTTCGTCTACAATCATTCGATCCATATCTTCGTCATCGTCGTCGTCCATTCGTCTAGCTAGGGAACTTCCACGAACCACCGACAAATCCTGTGGTATTGCTACCTCACCTCCTCCTACTCCGCTGTTCAGACGCTGCTCGTACTCATTGTCCACGCTGCCAACCAACATCGGAAGCGTTTCACTTTCCGACAGCTCCCATTCTACATCACTGTCAAACGTTGGAGTTCCCGTGCTCTGATTTTGATAGTTTGCTGGCAGAACTTGTGGTTCCCCTGGTAGTAGCGATATCCTCTTGATCGTCATCTTCAAATTTTCACTCAAGCAATTACTCGGATAACAATTCAAAAGCTCCGGAACCGTTTCTCGATTTTCCTCCGAAACTCGCCGCCGGTTACCTGTTCCCGACCCTCTACACTCCAGCTCACTTCCACTGTCCCGATTAGTCTCACAGTTACACACAGCCATCTCCAGGAGAAACACAGCCAACGCCAGCATATGTTCAGAAACGCTGTGCGTATGAACAGCCCGGTAGAAGATCGCCAACAGCATCGCATGCAGTACCCGCGAACTTAAAACACTAGCCGGATCACTGTAAACCTTTCCGCATGAACTCGGCAACCGAAACGGTGGCCACAGACTCCTACTCTTCGGCATCTTTCCCACACCCTTCACGTATCCACCAAACCGGTCCATCGAGTTCTGAAAATCTCTCCGATGAACTGCCCTCAGCAGCACATGAAGCGGATCATAGTACCGCTCCCAAACTTCCTCCACCGGCATAAACAAACCCTGTTCCAAATTTTCCGACCCGACCGGCGGCGGCCGGTACACCGACAGTTCCTTCAAGAACTTTTCAAAATTTCTCGTATGCGCATTCAAACTCCTCTCCGGCATCAACTCCAGCAGCTGACTGTGCGTCTTATCCCCGGTCGCCAGCAGGGCACTGATCTCGATAATACACTGCGTCTTTTCGTCGTTCCCCAGGTTAACCCGGGAAGTGATCAACGTCGCCAGAAACGTCAGCAGTCCCTCCAGCATCGAATCCTGTCCCATTTCCTGTGGTGCACTAAGTACTCCCATCCCAAGCCACTCGGAAACACCGAAGATCGAGATGCAATCGGTGAGGAACAGATTCGCCGGCAGCTGGGTGGCGCAGATCTGCAGAAAGAACAGATCCATGTCGACCATGGAGTTGCAGAAGTTCGCCTGCAGGTAGGTCATCGCTTGGCCCTTCATCTGGAGCCCGTTGCGAACCCAGATCCCGGACAGGATCTCGTAGAAGAGGCTCTGTTAGGGAGAGAGATAGATAAAATAGGTGAATTAGTATTGGTTGGAGATGAGTTCGGTTGTTTTAATCGTATTTTATCCATCAACGGAAGATTTCTGCTTGCAGCTAGCTGATGAACCAACGTCTAAAATGTAGAGGGTCATGGTTAGCGTTTCGACTTCGTCTTGTCAGAAGCTGGTACTGACTTAGCACTAGTTCTTAGAGGCCTTCAGACCTAATGAGGGTAGAATCAAATACTCAACTCACTGGTAACCATAACAAAAAGATTCTCGCAAAGATACTTTCGATAATATTTTCTCATCCTTTACAAGCATGTCTAACCAACTCAATCATCATTTGGATAGTTTACTTCTGGACCAGAAAGCATCTTTTAATAGAATTGAAATATCGGCTGGGATTGAAATGATTAATACTCGACCAGCAAATGTTAGGCTGTTTGTGAAGTATCCTTGTATACGTACCCGCTCGGAAAGTTTAGATTAACGGTGTGGTCACCAACGTGGGGTTCAATTTCTTCCAAGGCCGCTTTGCCTCAATCAGTGAAAATTCGGGATTGAAAAAAATCGCCGAAAGTAAGAGATACTCCATTTATCTTGTTTCAGGTGATCTTTACCCGGTCTCTTCTTCCAAACTTTGTCTTTTTTGACCGGTTACATCTACATGTTCGCTTTTTTCTGTTGTGATTTGACAACTATCTCTATTACAAACGCTGTGTGGAAAATGCGGAATCATTAGGAAGGTTCTTGCCGTCGGATGAATTATCCCTATATTGTGGAAAAATTCCGTAGGATCTCTGGACTCGTTCACGTGCATATTGGGCGAGGATGAAACGGAATCGTTTACACTTTAGAATGTAAAGAACACTAATTCATGTCATAAATGCTTTAACAATTGTAAAGATAGTTCGCAGTAGTTAGAATATCCGGTCAATGAAATTGTTTACTTTCGTAGCTTTTACGATTTGCTAAGTTCCAAGATCATTTTTTGAGTAAAAAAGTGCTAATATTCCGACCGCGGCGACAGATATCCTGCCAAATATCATACATTTGTAGATATCTATACAGTAATCTTCCGTGGCTCCAATCGACATCCCGCAGATCTTTTGGGTCGCAAGATGCGCAGCTGACGGGTACGGCATTTTGTGCTGGTGGAGGTTTCGGAACAGTTTCGGACAATTTTCGGATGATCTTGGACTAATTTTCGAATCATTGTTGGACCAATTTCGGATCAATTTTGTACCGACTTCAGACCATTTTTTTTACCGATTTCGGACTAACTTTGGGTCCTTTTTCGGACATACAATACGGACTAATTGTAGACCAGCTTCTGACCAATTTTTAGACCAATTTCGGACCGATTTCGGTTTAATTTTTTAACTAATTTCGGACCAATCCCCGACCAATTTCGTACCAATTTTGAACTAATTTCGAACAAATTTTTCCAACCAATTTAAAACTAATTTTTGACCAATTTTGAACCAACCTCGGACTAACTTAGGACCATTTTCTGTTTAATTTCGTTCCAACTTTGGACCGGTTAAGGACTAAATTTAGACCAATTTTGAACAAATTTTTAACCAGTTTTGGACTAATTTTGGTCCTAATGTGGTCCAATTTTGGATAATTTTTTTCCAAATTGCCTGCAATCTGACCAATTCTGGACCAATTCTAAAACAATCTCGGAGTTATTGGTTCGATCTTCGATAAATTTTTGACCAATTTCGGGCCAATCGCTGACCAATTTCGGACTAATTTTTCCAATTTACGACCGATCTTTGACCAATTTCGGACCAATTTTGGGCCAGCTTCGGATAAATTTTGGATCAATTTCGGAACAATTTTGGGCCAGTTTGACAATTTTTTAGCTAACTTTGAACCAATTTTGGTCCAATTTGGGATCGGTTTCGGACAAATTTTTGAACAGTTTCGAACCAATTTTTTACCAATCTTTGACCAAATTCGGACCAATTCTAGATCAATTTCGGACCAACCTTGGACCGACTTTTCATGTTATACAGAACGAGTGTTTGTAGTGGTTTTTATGCAAAGTTATACAAAACGTTTGGCTTCGCCTAGTCCAATCTGTTGAACGTTATCAGAACTGAGTGACTTATATCATAAAACTGGAAAAAAGCGACTTCCGAAAAGCTAAGTTTCCTTATTTTTCAGTCCAATGACGGATCTATTTTGGTCCAATTTTGGACCGATTTCGCTCAAAATTTTGAGCAATCTCGGACCAGTTTTGGACCAACCTTCGAGCCAATTTTAGACCAGTTTTGAGCCAATTTTTGGTCCAGTTTCGGTCCAGTTTTTGACCAAATTTAGACCTATTTCTGAACAATTTTGGACCAATATCGGACTAAATTTTGAAGTTGCCGACCAATCTGATCAATTTTGGACAATCTTGAACTAATCTTGGATTAATTTTAAACCAATTTCGGTTCAATTTTAGACTAATTTCGGACAAACTTTTGACAAATTTTGAAGCAATTTTTGACCAGTTTCGGACCAATTTTGAAACATTTTCTACCGATTTTGTAAGTTTTTGACCAATCTTGATCCAAATCCGATCCAATTATGGGCCTATTTTGGACCGATTCATGATTCATGAATTTATGATCAATCTCGGACCAATTTCGAACCAATCTTAAGCCAATTCTGGACCAATTACTTTAGACCAATTTCGGTCCAATTATAAGCTTATTTTGGTCAAATTTTTTAACATACTCGGACCAATTTTGAACCAATTTTTGACCGGTTTCGAGCAAACAATTGTAGACTAATTTTTGATCAATTTCGGACCAAGTTTGGAACAATGTTTTACCAATCTCTGACCAATTTCGGATTAATTTTGATCTCAATTTAGTTCAATTTTGAACCAATTTAGTACTCATTTCGGACCAAACTAAGACTTGTGTCGGTTCAATTTTTGGCCAGCTTCGGACCAATTTTGAACAAAACTCGGATCAATCTCGGGCCAACATCGGAGAAATGCCGAACCAATTTTGAACCGATGTGGAACCAATGTTTTACCAACATCAAAACAATGTCGAGCCAATTTCGGATCAATGTAGGATTAACGTAGGACCAATTTTGGATCAATGTCGATCAAATTTCGCACAAACTTTGAGCAATTTTGGAAAAATTTCCAATTTCGAACCAAAGTCGGGTCAATTTCAGACCAACGCCATCTGATACTCGGACGTAGCACTTCACTGAAGCCATTACCGATTTCGGGCAAATTTGACTGATTTTGGACCAATTCTTGACCAATTTCGTAACAATTTTAGACTAATTTTTCCAATTTTCCACCAATCTTTGACCAGTTTCGGACTAATTTTGAACCAATCTCGAATTAGTTTTGGAACAATTTCGGTTCAAATTCTGACCATATCGAACTAATTTATCAATTTAGACCTATTTTGAAACAGTTTTGGATAAGTTTTGGACCAATTTTGATTAATTTTTTAACAGTTTTAAACCAGTGTCGGACTAATTTTGGTCCCAATTCAGTCAAATTTCGTATTCATTTCGGACCAAATTAGGACCTGTATCCGTTCATTTTTAACCAATTTTGAACCAATTACGGCTCAGTTTTGGACCGCTTTCTGACAAATTTTGTACCGATTTTAAACAAATTTTAAACCAATTTCGGACCCATCCCTGACGAATTTTGGATCAAATTCGTACCAATTTTGAACCAAAATTTTTTCAATTTCCAACCAATCTTTGACCAATTTCAAATTAATTTCGGACTAATTTTGAACCAAACTCGGATTATTTTGGACGAATTTCGGATCAATTCCTAAGCAATTTTGACTAGCTTTGGGTAAATTTTGGTCCCAATTCGGTTCAATTTTTGACCAATTTTGGACCATTTTCAAACCAATGTCAAGCCAACTTTGTATCAATGCATACCCAATATTGAACCAACATCAAACCAATGTCGAGCTATTTCGGATCAATGTTGGACCCATTTCGGACCAATGTCTAGCTAATTTCACACCAACTTTGAGCAACTTTGCACCGACCTTGAAAAAAAAATTGATTCGACGCCGGGCCAATAACAGACCAATGTTCGCTTGATATCGAACTGTTTTGGACCAAGCAGTGACCAATTTCGAATCAAAGTCGAACCAATTTTGGACCAATGTAGCAGCAATGTGGATCCAATTTCGGACCAATGTCCTCTAATACTCGAACGTAGCACATCATTGCCATTACTGCCCTGGTCGGATGTGATGGTTTGTTCGGAAACCTGCAATCGTGTAAAAATAAATTGACCAATATTGGATGACGATGAAAAAAAAATTACAACAATTTTCACTAAATCCTACGCTTAATAAACCTTTTACAAAAATGCTGCGGCTGACGGCGCAGGTGGTTGAGCGGTAAACCTGATCACCAATCATACTACTGCTTGAAATTTTCTGAACTGAAATAACTGTGGTCATGTCTACGTTCGGAAGGGAAGTAAAGTCATTGATCCCGTCCCCTATGTTGATGGGGTTCAGATGGTGGAGTCACCTCTCTGGCGTCGGTGATAGGCATTCAGTACAGGCAGAGAAAGAACTGGGCCCTGCCAAGCGGCCTTGTGCCAGTTTCCCATGGCCTTCAATTCTTTCATAGGCTTGGCGATCAGTTGCTTCTCAATGTTGGCCAAGATAAGCCCTTTGATCGTTTTACGGCATCCCTTAACCATGTCCGATTGCGTGCAAATTTCGCACTTTTTTCGAGGCACTAAAGCTTTTGCACACTAACCGTGATGACTATTTACCCTAATATGTTACACTGAACGAGGGGTTATTGTGATTGTTATGATAAACAATTTGTTGCTTTGGCCAATCATTTGAACGATATCAGAACTGAGTGACTTATATGATGGAACTGGAAAAAAGCGACTTCCGAAAGCCTGAGCTTCATTTTTCCCTTTAATATTGATTCAATGTTACGACTACTTGGTATAATTCGGAAGCAACTAGTCAGTGGCCACCGTATACGAAGCAGCTTCCCTTTTTGCATCCCACATTCACTTTTCTCGTTGGATGATAAAGAAACTCGGCAATTTTTGACGACGCGCGAGAAAAGTTTTTGTTCCATCTGTTTTTTTTTCTTAGTTTGTTTATTTGACACGGCACAATACCTTAGCTTGAAGGTATGACATTTTAGAAGTTTTTTTCTTCCCATCATTTGTAGCGATATAATGAGTGGCAATTTTTAAAACTGTGAACTAACTATCTACGTGCCCGCTCGGAATATTGAGATCGACGGCATGGTCACCGACGCGGAGCCTAATTGCAAAGATTAGCTGAAGAATGCAGGACATCTGAAGAAGCGTCGGCTTAGAGTTTGGAGAAATACGTTAAACTCGAAAGATGAATACTATAATTGGTGCCTCAAAATGGTAATCGACGCATAAGGTCGTTATGCGATGCTAGAGGTTTGACGATTATATTGATCTGTTCCAAAATGGCTGAACAATCCAGATGATCTTGCGGAATGTCAGCAATGAACAACGTCCTTGGAGTATTCCTTCGAAGATACAGGTTTCCAGATGAATCGGTTGACACCGACTTTCACAATTAAGGAGTCGGACAGGATCTTTCTACGGCAACCTACGGAGCGCGAAACGACATTGCACGGACTCGATTCTTTCAACGCCGTTATTCTAGTTTTGGATTCAACCTTCAAAGTAGTATTCCAAAAATTGCTCCCAGATCCTTCATATAACTGACTCGTTCACTTCCAGCAGACAGCAGTCAAAGTAAAGCGGGTCTTTCATCCGTAGAAATAAGATCACCACGCACTTGTTCGGATTTACACATATGTGATTCATACTACACCAATCAATTGCAATGCATTTTTCAATTGAACGGATTAGACGGAATATGTTGAGATCATCTGCGAATGGAGTCTTCGGTATTAGATGTACATCATTGAAGTACAGCAGAAAGATTAACAGACCCAAATGGCTTCCTCGAGGTATTCCTGACGTCCAAGTAAATATCTATACCTCAGTTTGTGAGGCAGAGTAGAAACCGTTGTAGAACACTACAATTGAATCTGCAGACGTGAATCCATGCTAATACTCGCTTAGATGCTGCTTGCCATAGGTTTGTGTAGGTTCCATAATTACCAGGTACGTCAACTTAGAGACGGTACTCAAAAATAGATTTCCAGCATATATGAAAAAAGTTACTGGCAATAGATGCGTGAAAGAAGTGAAGAAGCGCAGTCACTAATTGACGTTGTGCCTTTTAGAATAACTGAAAGAAATTGTCAGGTAATGATTTGAAATACGATTTAAGTCGAGAAGAAGCTCTGATAATCATCGCTGTGACGACGTCGAGAGCACCAAGAGTTTGGCCCTCAAACGAAATTTAGCAGTTAGCAGCGGGTTCAATTTGAGCAGTAGTTTGCTCCTTATCTGTGAACACATTCGCAAGTTTCCAAAAAAAAAAAAAAATGCACATGTGCCTTAGCTAGCCCCTTCGGATGCAACTAGAATTCACGCTGGGTCATTGTCCTTCGGAACTCGCCTTGCTGTTCTCCACATATGCTACGACAAAAATATCCAAAAGTACGAAATCTTTCGAAAATGATCGCTTGAAAATCAATCTACGCCACGAAATGAATATTTCATCTTGACGCAGATCATATGAAATGAACTTCCTCAGTATCCTCGGCAAATACTTCGATCCCAATCGACAATCACCTTATCACTTTTTGCCAGCCAATATCTCGTTGGAAATTACTATGCGCTAGAGGAGTATGCCACTGTATGTCATTGCATCGACGGCCAAGAAAATTGCAATCGTCGAGTTCGCCCTTCGGCTGTTTCAATGATCAAGATCTAGATGGCGCTTCAAGTGATTAGTGAAATGTGCGGTGCTGAGTGCCTTATATGATGGAACTGGAAATAGAAGACGCTTTGCCTTCCGGAAGTCTAAGATTCATTTCCCCTTCAATAATGACTCAATTGGAGAATGGAACCACCCGTACAGCAGCTTTTGTTGCCTAGCAGTCCCCACGACATAATTCGTTGAAAGTAAGCGTACATCATTATTTAACTGATTTAGCGCCCAGCCGTTATTTTTTAGTAATGCTACACCGTACCATTTGAGCTATTGCGTTGTAGAAATATGGCAGACTCTGGATCAACAAATTGTTTGAAATATGTAGGTTGGTAAGAGTACTTATAATAATGTCATAGAACCTTCCAAGAAATGTAATAACTCAATTAAAAAAGTTCCGAAAACAAAATTAAACACGGTTTCCAATTAACAGTGTATGAAACTTGATCGATTCCACCACATCACATAGCTAATATTCGCTACTACAACCACAGCTATGAGTCAGCAATTGATTCGAGCTTCGGACAGCATCGAATTCAACACCATCAACACATAAATTGCTTACCCGCGGGCAACATTCATTGATGTGTTGTGTAGAGTCATAGAGCGGACTACCCACAAAAGCCGTTGATGAACTGGAATAGGTATAGTTTGTTTAGGTTGAATGAAACTAGAAACCACACTCTTTTCCTCTCTTACTTTGTCTCATTCTCTTTGTAAAAGTGAACTACTTTGGTGTAACTCGCATGAATCACTACCAATTTTATGAAACATGAAACAAAGACCCGCATAGTTCGTTTCGAATCATACAACAGCAGGCGGGTGGTAGAGATCATAATGAACAGCAACAGTAATTGGTCGTAGACCGGGCGCAGTGTGACACCGTGATGTGTGTGTGTGTGTGCGGTGGGCAGTTTAGTTGTAGTGCTCAGAACATTGTCCCCTCATAACAACAGACTGAGTGATTGTGCTGGCAGGCAGTAACCGTTTCAGAACTTTTCTAGTCACCGTTCGGGGCGGTTGTTGAGATTCGCGATTCGTACATCCATCTGCCCCATTCCTTTGGAGATTGGACTGATCAGTGGCGAAAGTCTTCAACGCATATCTTCGCGAAAAGAGTGAATCATAGTTATGTCGTAACCAGCTGGTTGCAATTTTACATTTTGTCATTTCACTGACTGGTTTATGTGTGTAGTGCATCATTGGACTCTGAATTCAGCGCAGGCGGAGATGTTTCGTTAGGCGGCAACAACAACAACAACAAACAAAAACAACACAGCCTACTGCAAAAGTTTTAAAGTGGTGTGTGGCCTTCAAAGCGTGCGCCATCATCGCTGAAGACTTGAGGACGAGCGCAATTTGACACAGCGGAAATTCACTAGTAACTGAAACGCACTGAAAAAAAGGTAAGTGTCTATGCGAATCAGCAAAATACCCGCTCCGGCAAAGAAAGTGATTCAGGCGCACACACGCTGAAAGAAAGTGTGCCCCCTTCTTCTATCGTTCATCGTGTGAATGTGAATCAGACGGATGATAATTTCTATCAACGCCAGTGCTGGCCAGTTAGCAACCGCAACAACTGGTTATCGCTTTCCGTGTAGTCCAGCGAGAGACCCTAATTGAACAATTGCTGTTCGGGGATATGTCGTATGAATTGGCGCGATGCATCCTGCGTGGGGAGAAATGGGTGAAGATCGCGTGTAAAATTTTTCTTATCGTAAAAGTGTGGGTGGAAGTTACGGTCGCATCAGACTTTGGGCTGGCGATAGTAAGTTGGGTCCAAACAGTTCTAATCAGTAATGGCAACTTTTTGAAGTTCATTGACATTTCGTTTTTTCGTTGTGTCGTTATTTCATATAGCAGTGAAGTAGAATAAACTGGTCTTATAAGTAAAAAAATGTCCGTTTAGGCCACCAGTGCAAATCACTTGCCCAATCCGATTTTTTTTTAATCAGGTGAAAGTAAACGTGGTCCAAGCTTTAGAGCAAAAACAATAACTAATTACTACTCAGTTCTGGCTGTTCATCCCTTGTCGTACACCAGCCTAATGAGAAATTTTGAGTTTTCACATATCTAGATAAACATGTTTAAAGGGCATAACGCAAATGAGAGCCTCTCTGTGTCTACTTTTTCTTTCGATTATTACGGCGTCATCATAAAACTTTCCAACATTGTTTTAATAAATATCGAAAAACTCCGATGTCGTCTAGCATATTATGATAAGAGTTAATAAGTTATTGACGGAAGAGAAAGTAAACACAGAGAGGCTCTCATTTGCGATATGCCCTTTTCACATGTTTATCCAGACTTTGGTAGTTTATAGCTTTATTTGAAGGTGAGCAATTGCTACGTTTTAGTGTCTAATAATGAGGTGAAATAGCTTTCGTCTTTTTTGCAATAACTCTCGTCGAAATTGCTATTGCAACGAAACTGTTTTGAGAAATTAGTAGACGCGTTGTTGCACTTTCTATGACGCACTAGAAATTTTTGTATTTGAGTAAAGTGACAGCAAGACTAGGAAAGCTAAAATTCAACTGGTTCCAAATCGATACAAATTTTCTTTAGAAATCCATCAAATTTGGTGCGTTCGTTGACGAAGATGAAGATATTTGCCTTAAAAACAGCTCATGAAATAAAGAATGAAAAAATTGGTGATTATTCGTTCAACAAATATAAATACCTGCTGCTTATACGATTTTCTGCCATATTTTATTTTTGTTTTTGTCATCATCGAAGTGAAAACGAGGGGGTAAATATTTTTGTTGAATGTAAATTCGAAATATATTTCATTCTTTGGTTCATGAGCTGTTCTTTAAGATAATTATTTTCTTCTTCTGTAATAAAAATATAGAAGAGAACAATCTATGGTTCCCGTGCGTACTTTCTAAGTGCAATTGACGTGAATGAGTTTTTTCTGAGCTTGCTTTAGTATTGTTCCTATTATCGGAATTTGAAGCTGCTAGAAAAGGATTTGCTCCCTGTATTCAGTGCACTTACCCAAAATCTAGTACGAATAATGAGACATTATCTATTCGAAGTTTTACTTCGATTTTTAACAACAGCCTCCAGTTGTATTTAAGGTTTGTTTTTGTGTTGATTTAGTAAGTTTTTCCATTGTGACAGCAATATGATATTTTATGCCTCATGTTCATTATCCCGAGCAAACGGAAAGCCCGAATTATGGTCCCAAGCTAATGGTGAACATAGGTGTGTGAAATGGGTTCAATCCATTTAAATACCATCACCATGGCCTGGTTATTCCATTTTAAAATAATATTTTGAGAAAATTTATGGATTATTGAGACCATTTCACTAGTATATGTGGCGCACAAACATCGATTTCATATACATTTTCTATCCATTAAAAAGCCATATGCGGTGTTTAATAAGTATCCGTCTGCTAAATTGTGTTTTACAGCTATTGGAGTGGTATATTCTAGGTGTTTTTTAAACCATCCATCCTAATGGATTATGTGCCTTCATTTAACGATACCATTTAAGAGGGAAATCTAAAAAAACCGAAGGAGAAACTTGTTGAGTATTACAGTAACTCATCGAATACAACGGTCAAAAGATTAACATACATCGTGCGAGCAAAATTAGCGAACCGCCTTCCTACAAACCGACCAGTGGGAATAACGCCTCAAAACAATTGACAAAATCGATCTTCCAGTAATCGACAAATTTGAATTTTGTGATATAGCTGACACCGTAGGCATCCCAGCAGAACGTGTCTTTAACATGTTACATCACCACATGCGTTGACTGGTGCTCAAAAACAAGCATTATGCTCCGACCGAATTAGACTGCGAAATCATTTCACAGGCTCCTTATTCTTTGGATATGGCCCCAGGGTTACCATATTCACAGATTTTTCTGTAATGTCACAGATTTTTTTTACAATTTTCGATCGCAGATTCTTTTTCACAGATGACAGATTTTTGGCATTTTGATAAAAATTTCACAGATTTTTGGAAATATTGTGATTTTTCACAGATTTTTTGGCAATTTATCACAGATTTTTTCCTGTTTTAGTCATCGCTGATGGTAAAAAGATTTTTTTGGCCGAAACACAGATTTCAATGTGGCATCCCCGATGGCCCCTAGTAACTATTGTCTGTCTCCGAATCTTTTTTACTGAAATGATAATGGTCTGCATATTTTGGAGGGCCTGACGCCAGGTACTATAAATAGGAATAGTGTGCGGGTTAGTACAATGCACAGTAACCAAGAATGTGAATTTGGCAGGAATTTTAACTTTTTGCTAAAACTAAACAACCTATGACTTATTAAACGTATTATATGTACAGGAAAGCTTTAGAGTATTCCTCAAATTATTATATACCTTTTGCAATTTTAAATTAATTATGGAATTGGCGTTTCGACTTCGTCTCATCAGAATCCGACACTAAAATAGTGACAGGACTAAGCTAGCGCCAGAATGACGCTATCTCCAAAAAACAGAGACACAATTTAAGTGTTTGCTCAGGAACACAAATTGTGTCTCCATTTTTTTTTTTTTGGAGCAAGCGTCAATTCGGTGCTAGCTTAGTCCTGTCACTAAGTTAGGGTCGGATTCTGATGAGACGAAATCGAAATGCAAATTTCATAACTAATTTAGTTATACGTTTTGTGTTTTTTACGCGCAAAGATGGTTTTAAACAATTTTCCTCTTCACGGAGAAAAAATAGTATTTACTGAAATTGTTCTCCACTAAGGATAAATATAGCATTTTGTAGTTTTTATTTCTTGTTTCTTGATGACGGGCTATTCCGAAAAATGTATCTTTGTTTACTCGTAGTTAAAATGCACATTACGACTAGACAACGTTAGTAACTTATGAAAATCAGGTTGCACTATGTTAATAGAATTTTATGTGGAAAAAGAAGTGAGTCAAGGAATCAAAAAATAGGCAGAATTTGAGTTAAATTGGACCATACTTTCCCATCAGCAAACCAAAGCTTCTGCGCTTACCTTCCGAGACATCAATCGGAACAAGCCAGTTACTTTAGGCGTTCACACAAGTTGTGTGACTGTTTGGATTTAATGTCTTAGCTCTAGGCTTATTTTATATGTTAGCTTGGATTTCTCGTCTACTTGGCTTCAAGTTGGCGCTAGTTACTGATGAGATGAATTTGTATTTATAATATTGTATTATAAATATGTAGGATTTTAACTGGTTTAACCAAATTCCCCCCTTTTCCGAAAGTCTTTCTCTTGATTGTCGTGGAAAGTCAAATAAATACGCGAAAAAATCTCCACAAGACGTCAACAAGTCTTGTTCGAGAGATATATGATATTTGACATTATTTCGTGATTTTGAAGATGCGATTTTTTTTAAAGCGAAATAAATTTCTCGCTGAGTAAATCTGCTAAAACAAATACTTCAACTGTCCAGGAAAGCGCCCTATTGATACGGAATTTAATTTTTCAGAAACCTATTTTAAGCTATTTCCGGTACCAGCGTAACGGATTAGGCACTAAACCCAAATGATTTCTGAGCTCAGGATAACATTTGTTGTTAAGCTTTCGAATTTGTTGGTTCATCATCGATTTATTTTACGACTCCACAGCTAAATATGAATAAATCTAAATGTTTACAATTTGTAATTAGCTCAAAAATTTCCATTCTGAATTGTGGCCGAGTTGGCCATATGAGAGGTTTTAATAGGAGTACTACGAAAGGCCGAATCACATAAGGCCGAAACACAAAAGGCCGAAATCACTAAAGGTCATTGTAGTAACCCATGGTGTTATTGATGAGCTGGTGCATATCATAACTTGAATTCATTGCAGAAAACTGCTTTAATTTCTTTTTGATTTAATTAAATTAAATTAGGTTAAATTCAAAAGAACAGCTCATGTTAAAAAGAAGGAAAAATACCGTAAAAGATAGTAGGTACCATTCATAAATGACGTAGCATTTTTCGAGTGGTTTTTAATACCGCCCTCCCCCATCGTAACATTTCGTCACAAACCTCTAAATACCCCCTCACCAACCCCCACCCCCCCGTGTCACCGTAATTTTTTTTTAAATAAGGTGATGTTAGGGGAATACTTTAAAACAAAAACTACTTAGCATGACATGACCCCCAACCCCCCGGTCATCCCACATCATCACAAAGTACAAAACTCCCCCATATAATGCTACGTCATTTATGGAAGGTCCCGTATAATAATGAACATGGCATTATTTCTAAAAATCGGTTTAACGTTTATTGACCACTTATCGTTAAATTATGCACTATCCACATTGCATATTTTCTGATTAGGTCTTTTCGGTATTTTGGGGTAGGTTAGAACGATGCTGGGTCATTAGTCCAAGGGTAATCCGGTCGAAGAACATAAGACCAAATAGGCATTAGAACGAGACACACTAGGCCGAATGCACCGAACAGGGTGTGAAATAAAGTCTCTGGAACTGAAAACCAGATTTTAACGAATTATCAGCTTTCAATGAAAGACAATTTGATTGGAACTTTTGAAGCTATTGTTTAGCATATTTACGTCATCTTGCTCGCCGTAAATATGCAGCGTATATGAAGGTGCTGAGTCATTGGGCCGCAAGCCGAATGTCGTTCGACCGAATGCCGTTAGGCTGACTGCCATTAGGCCGAAGGCGTCACTAGGCCGAAAGGGTCATTAGGTCGAATGGTCCAAAGAGAATCATAAGTATGTAGAGCGGTTGGAACTGAAAACTTTCAATGAAGGGTGATTTTTTACGATTTCTTTCAATAGAATAATAATGTTTATAATATTTCTCGTTACGTATTAGCCGCTGTAATGGAATAAATAAACAACCGCGACGCCATCGCTTTATTCCCGTTTCAATACCCGCACCTCTTCTCATTAGCAGTGACGATTCTTCAACCATCACTGTGCAGTAGCATAAAATGTTGCATAAATTACGGATGCTAGTTTCGAATCCAGCAAAAAGAGAGGAAATTTTTATTCCCGCTATTCTAGTTGTTCATTTTTTTTTATTTCGATTATAAAGGTTTTAACGATAGGGTCACTCGCCCTTTTTTCAGGACAGAAAAAATCTCTAACCCTATGTGCGGGGTTGGCAATCGAAACCAGGTGAGCTGCGTATAAGGCAATTGATTAACCAACTACACTATGTTCATTATTTCGATTTGTGAGTGATACAGAAACATGGCTAAAACGCTCAAAACTCTCTTGGTTTTACGCTTGAATACCAATTCTATTGAGAAAGCACAGAAAATACATTTATTTTGATGCATTCGTTACCAAAGATAATATTTACCTTAAAGAGCAGCTCATGAAATAAAGAATGAATACACAACATATACAAATAGGGTAATTATTCCTATTCGGCTACCCTTCGAAGCCGTTGGTTTGAACAGACTCTGCTATCTTTATGCAACGCATAAAAATGGTCGAGTTGCACTCATCCGATTACAGTTAAGTTTTGTTATTATCTCAAATGTACAATATGCTATTACGAAAAATATTGGAAGAATTTCTTGAAGCAGCAAATGAGCATATTTGTTGAAATAACAATTTCATTCTTTGCTTCATGAGCTGCTCTTTAAGACAATCATTTTCTTCTGTTTCTTCTGCAAGAAAAGTGCTACCTGCATTCAGCACATTATTCCAAATGGTAGTACGAATTATGAGACACACGTTACCATTACGTTTTACTAGGATTTTAAACGGTAGGAGATTTTCATTACAGTTTTGTGATTGTACTGTTTCTTGGAATAAAAAGTAGAAAAATTCCCAATTCAATATGAGGGTGAAAATATCATTATATTTAAATGAGCGTGTTAGTATCTTTTAAATTTCAAAGTAACTACCACAAACGACGGAAACATGTCTTTTATTAGTGACGATCTGATTGTGTTTTCCATTATTCACTGTGTGCCGACATAATTACACTGTTCGGCAAGAAAAACTCACTTGAGATTACATATTGTTCTTCAAAATGTAGAAGAAAAATTATGCTTATGACTTTTTTCCATCTGTCTCTCGTACGCCAAAATAAAGAGCAATTGAAGAATTATGACGTTTTGACGTTAGGGTCGCCTTTTTTCATTGATGTGGTGGGTTGGGAATCGAACACAGGTGAGCTGCGTGCCAATTATCAACTACGCTATGCCCGCCCCCATTTTTTATTATCTATTAAATAGCCACTCAGGGATTGAAAATTAGAAACAAGATAAAATAATCAAGTTAGTGGCTATTAATATTGTACATTCGAGTAATGAATTGACTGGAGTAATCAAATTTTGCATGCAACGTCTCTTTTTCAGGCTATAAACTTTTATTTCGTTTTATATCTCAAAACCCTGAAAACATAGGTATATTCTATGTGTCTTCTATAAAGTTGTTTTTAATGGCATTCTCATCGTTTTGCTGAAGCAACCAAAGTTAATTCTTCATAAATACATCTAGGATTTGCCAAAAATTATTTTATGGGAAAACACTCTGTACGATGTTGTAAAACTGCTTCGAATCATTCGAATTTTCTCAATTTTCAATCCAACTTTAATAATTGATAATACTATAAATTATCAAATGTTTTCATGCTGAACAATGTTAGTTTTTGGTCTAAGTCACGTATGTATTTGATTTGCTGTTGGTCTTTATCTATAAAAGAACGAACACTGCTTATGTAGCTAACTCTGTCTGAAATAGTCTGGTAAGCTTTGGTATTTCCACGTCGCATTCGAGAGATTTTCTGAAAATTGTTTATTATGTTATTTATTGAAGTCACTTCAAAATATGGAATTGGCGTACATCTTTCCGATTAATTGGTGCAAATGTTTTAAAATTCAGTTTAGTACAATGCCAGTTATTAACGTTCAAAAACTATCACTCCAGTTTTTTTTCTCGAATCTTTACAAGTGGGCCACTATATTTAAAGGTTAGTCGGATTCACTATAAAGCGATTATTGGCGCCGGTTTATTGATGGTTTACCGTCAAAA
The DNA here is from genome assembly GCF_030247195.1 of Topomyia yanbarensis. NCBI lineage: Eukaryota > Metazoa > Arthropoda > Insecta > Diptera > Culicidae > Topomyia > Topomyia yanbarensis. Next base: position 206,643,774 of record NC_080670.1, on the reverse strand, counting down.
ACATCGATCAACTATCTATGGAATGTTGCTAAAAAGAGCTAATATTGTGCAATGACAGAACACACGGTATATTAGAGACGACGGATTGTAGATTTTGCAAGGAAGGTGCGTGGCACCTTTCTGACATTATTCGTTTGCTATACAACCCGGAAACTACTCAACCTATCTAGGGGACGGGTTGGTAAATAGTTGGTAAATCGATTGCCTTGTACGCAGCTCACCTGGGTTCGATTCCTAACCCCACACATAGGGTTAGTTTTTTCCAAAGGTGATTGTTCTAACCCGAAAAGAGGCGAATGACCCTAAGGTTAAAACCTCTATAATAAAAATAAATAAATAAAAAAGATACTCGACCTATTGGGCACGACAAACCCTGACAACTCGACTGCCAAAAAGTAACGACGAGGACTCTCCACTGTGGGACAACTGTGGTCCCTTTTCTCACCAGACTGCAACGCGATTGGACGTATCGGTAAGTCACTGGTTATCCCGCCTATCAAAAGCTCATAACTAACTAATATCTCCCGTTGGAACTTGTTTCAATTTTCTGTTATTTATTTATTTATAGATATTGTCAGATTCCATTCTCGTGCAGAAAAATGAGCACGATATGTCGCCGGAAATAAATTAGAGTTCTTGAGTCGGACAGATTCCAATTAAAATTGTTGAAAAATCCTTCCGATCCACAAGTCGCTTATCGGATTTATTCCGTAAGTTTCTACAACAGAACATTACACCACGATAACAAAACTTCCGACCACAATTCGTATCGGCCGATTGCGTTAGTATCCTATGTCTGGAAACTGTTGGAGAAAATTATCCCTCGACACCCAGACAACTGGATTGAGGTAAACGGCTGGCTTATGATGCGTTGTGAGGTGAAATGAAGCTACCATTACTCCAAGGTTTGTTCAGTGGATATAGGTAGATCTACTGTAGCCTCAAAACGAGATGCCGCAAAGTTGGAAATTCTCGCTGTTTCTGAAGAAAGGGTTTGATGAACACATAAGGATGCATCAAGTCTGATAAAATTAAATGCAAAAGATGGTTGTGGTAAGGAGGCATAATATTGTCACTTCAAAATTGGAATAAGAAAGACGGATATGCGGCATTTACAAAAATGGTCGTAGGATAGGGGAGAGTAAGACGTATCTCGAACAATACATTTTGACTTCTTTCGGTACAATATTGTAATAATACAAAAAAAAAGCCCAATGTTACGCAATCTGACAGAATTTTACTTTGTATTCGTAAAAGAAATATATCCATCTTTCCAATTTTGTCCGGTTGACTCCACATGGTACCAAATTTAAATACCCGTGTCAATCCACCTAGTGGTACAATAGTTCCTTAATTCTACGGTAGCGTAGATTCGTGAGAAAACACACAGCTTCGAACATGATTAGTGACGTATCGACCCTGATTTATACATTACAAATTTGATTTTTTTTTATAAGAATCGTGTTACGAAGTCGTGATTTGCTGAATTTAATTTTTTTTCGCTTAAGAAGAGAATCATTGAACTCGCACCGAAATTCCCAAAAATATCGAAATAAAAAGTTACGTTCAGAAGTGTAATCCAACATACTTCCATAAAACCAAAAGATTATAGGATTATCATATTAACATGGTACTCTATATTCAGTAAAACAGTTATGTTGTTCCTTCTTTGAAACATGAGCTGTGTTTCCTAGGTCCAAATCTAGCTAAATAATATTCGACCACACAGCTTTTCGTCGTGCAATTACCCATTCGGCACAAACGGATTTCAACGAATTGACGTAAAACCGTTTTTGTTATTAAAATATTTCGGCATTCCCTGGTTGCACGGTATTTTTCTTAGTCTTTGAAAAAATTAGTCTTTCCAGTCCTTAACCAGACGCTCGCTCCGTTGTCACGCCCGATCCTGAGATATTTCTGAATGTAAACACGTCAACGAATTTCGATCCCATAAACAGACTGAGAACGTATATTATCAGTACAATATGCATTCCACAGCGAAATGCAATACTAGGTATAATTTCACTGACTGTAAACAATCGTTAGCATATCAAAACAAAGCAGCGTTGAAGCGACGAGGGCGAATCAATCGTGGCGGCGGCAGCTGCCGTAGAATTTCTAAAGCGCAACTTATTAAGTGCATTTCCGGTGAACAGCGGACGGACGTGATTTAATGGATCATTTGGCACCTTTTCGTCGATTGTACGAAACCATCGCTTTCTGGGGTTGGAGTTTGTTTAGCCACTCTAAGGTTTGTTCAAAATCGTGACCCAGAGAAATGAGACTTTACTGGATAAATCTAACAAGTGGGAAGATGATGTAACAAAGACCCATTCCGATGTAAACTGATTCTGTTGTAGCAAATTATGCAATTTAATCGCAATTCCGGAAGAGCTCGCACTTCAACCCAGTATGAGGTCACGATCATTTTCCCCCTTTCTTCAAATCTGTCTTTTCGCAACAGTAGTCATCTATAATAGTTCACAGTGTTTTGTTCGTGGGAAAACTGATAACAGCGCAGCAGCAGCTGCCAATTGTGCGAGTTATGGGGAACGAACGATAACCACTCTATCGACCGGACTGATTCATCTCCAACCGAATGTTTCACTAGCGGAATTAACTTCCTCTTTTTTTTCTCTCCCCCCGCAATTTTAGACTCTACTGGGTCATGCTTCCCCTCGCACGATGAGACTAACTAAGCAATACTCAACGACTGCCGCCGTCACCTCAAATGCTAGCAGCAGCAGCAAACTAACCCGGTCGCTGTTGACCAGCTTCAGCTGCTTGCTCCTGCTGTTCACTCTCACCAACCATGTTCGCCCAGTTCGAACCGAAGTAGCTTCGGTGGCAAGCGTTATTTCGGTGCTACACCTAGGCAAGGAAGTGATTTCCAGCATCATCGAAACCTGGGACCTGGTGGAGGAGGTCGGCGACATCCATCTGCCCTTCAAGCGCAACAAGGACGAGAAGATTCTGAGGAAGATGTACGAACTTAGCCAGCAAATTGCTGCCAGCGAGGATCAGGTTGGTTTCCGTTAAACATTGATTTAATCTAAACATTAACTGTCGTTTTTTTTTGTCCGCATAGTTCGCCAACACGGCCCAGGCCACGGTTGAGACCCTACTCAAACAGCTTGCGATCGATTCGCGACTCGAGAATCAACTGCAGGAGTTGGCCGATCTGATGAATCGGGTTAGCCATCGGGAGCTGGTGATGCGTTCGTACGTCGAATCGGAGGAAAAGGTCGAACAGCTCACGCTGGAATCGTTCTGTCGTAGCACCGTGGCACACGATGTTAATAGTGTGCCGGAGCTGGTTTCACGAATTGATCTGCTAGTGTCCGGATCGAGGGAACTGCCGTTTAAGAAGCCGGGAGTGCTGGAACTGTTGCAGTATGCTACGGAGGTAAGAATTTTAAAGAAGTAAATTAAAGTACACGAAAAAAGAGTGTTCTCAAATTCGCGAATTACATGGTAAAAACCTAACGTTCAGTTTCAACAACTCAGACATAGATGTCACTACCGTGTAGATTCAGGATGAACTTCTAAGTGGTACTCATTCTCTCACTGATCGGTTCGCCTTCCCAAGTCTCATCTTATTCGCTCACCACGATGGCGTCTCTCTTTCGCTCGATCGTAAACAGAACAAACAGGTCTCTCACATTCGCACTGTCGACGTTCGGCGACCGGTTCATTTCAGCTCAGTTCAGTCCACGAGTGACATTCAAGTTGATTGAACGTGTTTCCGCCGTATTGTTACACTCGCGTCGCTCTGACATTATTGCCTCTACCTACTGGTTACCCGTGCTAAATTGCTGCTACCCTGAATATTGAGCCGCAGCTAGTAGGAATAAAGAAGAAATTTTGCAAATCGTGAAAGTTTTCCGGTGGAATAGGTAGTGTGATTGATTTTCTGATAACCATCCACGGGTGTAGGAGGTGAGGTGTGGTGGTTAAGAACCTAAAATTGGATGTGATTTGTGGCGGCTGCTTACACGATCGACAGGATTATTTAGAACAGACCAGCTGCATAATTCATGATGCCGTTCTACCACCAGCCGATGATAGTGCCAAGGTCATGTCGTACGCAGTAATCTACCGAGTCATAGCAGTAAGACCGACCAATCGACCGACACACAGGACGAGAGTCTTACACGAGGAAGAGAAGTAGCTTTTGTAGCTTGTGTCATATTCGGAGGAACGTGGCGGCGGTGGAACGGTTCCGCACAAGTACTACTCTGTACACGCCACAGTCACAGACAATGGACTGATGCGAGGCTGGCTTGCTTTGATCGTTGTTCCGAGGAGTAAAGCAAAAAAGGAGGAAAACATAAACAAAGAACTTTTGTAACCTTTGACTGACGCGGTGATGAACATACACAGCAGACCGTGGTTTGGGGGTGAACGGGGCACAGCAGACGACAAAGGGATGAACTACTGCATGACCTGCGCAAACAACATCTGTTTGTTGCCTACTGGTGTTTGGGTGCGAGAAGATTCATTCACCCCTACCTGAATTTCTACAAAATGGATAGGATATTGACCGACCACCTGCGGATGCGGGTGGGTGCCTTTTATGTGTCAAATGGGGAGGTCCCATATGTACAATGATTGTGTAGTTTTGAGCTAACCACTGATGTCATTGATTTCGAACGGAACGACGTGAAAGTTGTGGTTCAAGTCCGGCTCGTTTGTTGCACCTGTGTGCCTTTAGTATTATGAAGAAATCGCACGTACTTACCACCGCTGGCACTAAAAACCGATCCACGATCAATGTGATCACAGAGTGTGTATACGGTGTAGAAAATGAACATGCAAATTAACGTGAATTGGCAAATAAGCGGTCTGATAGATCCTACACAGCCACTTAAGCCGGAGAATTATCTGCGCCTCGGTAGAGTTGGCGTGAAAAATTGGAATGTTAGCGAGTTTGTATTTTTTTTTACTCCCGTCATACATGACCTTGTTGGAGGTTTCTAGCGGTAGAGTAATTGAGTGTAACCTATGGTTAAATAATACGTGGTAGCTGCAAGGATTCATTGTTTTGTTTTGGTTGCACTTTCCAATATTAGGAAATAATTTAAAGAAATACATTAGTGTCTATTTAACGGCCAAAAATTCAGAGATCCACAGGGAAGCCACTTGGTACCCTGTCTCTTTGTATTATTTCTTAATGAACATATACTAAACTATATTTGAACTATTCTCATACATGCACTGAGTATTTTTATTAAGTTCAATATGTTTTAGTGTTTTTTTAATTCGTTTAACATGGCGTGAGTTTAACGGAGCCGTGCATCTTTTACATGATTACAACAAATAAGTAATAAAAACATTCTGAGCGTGTCCTTCGATTATTTCCACATGAAATTTATCGGTGAACGAAGATATTGTTCATATGAAGTATATTCCTCAATCAGTGACACAGTTTGAGATAATGCAAACAAACCCGCTTCATCAAAACTGTAAATAAGAACACGCATCCGAAACCATTGCGGAATACCGTTGTTTACCGCTGAAACAGTAAACACAAATCAATTCCTGGAAATTCTGATTAAAAATAAACCCCGCACATTATTATCGACCCGTAGATTTCGACGAAATCGTTGAACTGGTCGCGGTCCGGTCCGGCAACCGAACAATCTTCCGAGTGTCGAAGCGATTTATTACCATCGTCTACCGAAGCAACAGCCACGGCACCCGGCAGTTGAGTAAACACAGCCAAATAAACACGCGGAAAAGAAGTGCAAACGTTGCTGGAAAGGTGCTACTGCCGCTGTTGGTGTGTCGATTGGAGGGCAATTTAAAAGTATATACATTCCCATCACCAATCGGAACGGTGGTTGGTCGGCTGTGATGGCAAATTGGCTGGGTTGGGCAAATTTTTTAGTGCGTTGGCTATCCGCACGAAACTTGGTAGTCAGGCATATGCTGTGTTTGAATAGTAATTTTTATTTTGCGTCAGTTCAAATTACTGAAATCTGTCTTCATCATTGAGGATTTTTGTAAAGGTAAATCTTAACCAGGGTGCCAGATTCTATTTTCAGCAATTTTGAGAATTTGTTTGGGTCAAAGCGAAATTTCGTCCGTCACTTGTAGCAGTCATTCCTCTCAGTTTTTCTTAATTCGTTCTCCTAAATTGCCGTGACACTATTATTCGTACCTTATAAAATTTTAAGTTCAGTTGACCGATTACACAAACTTATTTTGTCTTTATTGAGATTTTGAGATAACTTCAACCCAATATTTTCAATTTCAAAATATCTACCTACATTATGATTTGATTGGCAAGCATTAGCCTCATCTTTTTTGTACTAATGCGATTAGACAAGATATCCATAGCAATCGATCGAAGCGTTTAGTATAGGGAGAGTGAAGATGCCAACTCCTCGTTGTCAACTTTTCCCATTTATTAAGGCGCCTCTCTTTGTGATGGCTTTCACTACAAACGATGAGCGGATCTTGGTTCTGAAAGCAGACTCTCTTGCTTGCTGTGAATTTTGAGTAAGTATATCTGCTTACGGGTTCGCTCAAGCCATTTTGGCGCCGAGCTTAAATTAGCGTGTTACAATCAAAAAGCATGCAAGTGGATGTTGTTTGGATAGAATCCTTCGAAACAATCACTACTTAATTTTGCTTTTGATGCGGATTCTTAATAATTTCTATATTTGTTAGTTTTTAAAGAATTCACGGTAATTTGAGTTTTATTTAACTTCGATCCCTAAAACAATTGAACTGTTCTAGCTTCAGAATCATCTAAATTCGAGGGCACACCGTGTGTGTCAGATGGTTAACCTTCAGGAAGTCGCTAATCAAATTCTAGTGAAATCATATTAGAATTACAAGAAGTTGCCTTAATGTAGATAATACCGCGTCTGCTGGAGGATTAATTTTTTCCCAAATCCCAACTACCCAAAAAGAGAGTTTATATTTTACTCCCAATATTACATTAAACTTCATATTTAGTAAAATAGTTTATTCCATGTTTATAGTCCATGGTTTCCACTCGCACACATTGGTGTCGATTTCGTAACTTCTGCCGAAGGACAATTTTTTCGCATTTTTTTTATCAATTTAATGGAAATTTAAAAAAAAAACCAGCAATCCTCAGCTTAGGGATCACATTCAGCACTACAAAGTAACGGAAAAAACACTTACAATACGCCGGCGTTACAAGTTGTTTCAATTGAACGAGGGCGTTATTGACGGCTTAAGATCTGATTTTCGTAGGTTACTAGTGTTGTCTGGACACAATGTGGGCTTTTGTTGGCAGTATTAAACGATGGAATTGACACAGCTTAAGGGATGATTCTTAGCACACAAATTGTCCCGGTAACACGATATGTTTCCGACTGTTTGGTTACATCAATTTTCAACAAATCTGAGATATACAGTGAAGACCAGTTTTTATCAGCCCCTTGTTTTATTTTAGGCTAACAAAATTGGGATTGTGACAAAATTGGGACATTTAAACCGAAGCTGTTAAGATATTCTTCTATAGTCCCTAAGCGTAATCCTTTCTGATTATTTGATATAAATTTTCCTAAATGGTTTAGTGCAAAATTTAAAAAACACAGATTTTTAAAATTTTTGCATATTTTGCATCTCTAAGTCAAGAAAAATATGTTACTCGAATTTGACTTGGTTCGTCTGTTAGAGCTCATCAAACATTTTTTTCATATAAGGTCTTCACTATTTTTCTTCAATTTGCAGTTTGACACCACTAAATATAGTTTTTGAGGAAATAAAATTGATGATACAGTTAGTATACGAATTTTTTACCCTTCAACAGGCCAATCTGGTAGCTGCAAAAATTGAACATTTTGTAACCGATTTCGGTAGCAGTACTGAGATATTATTTGTGAAATTTTGAATCTAGGATCCTCCTAGGTGTCAAAACTCCATATTGTTATGGAACCATTCAATGATTCTATCGCGGAACGGTCATTCATGGACAGGTTCCCGCTAAATCCAAACAGTCACACAACTTGCCTAAACGTCTAAAGTAACTGGCTCATTTCGAGTGATGTCTCGGGAAGTAAGTGCAGAAGCTCTGGTTTGTTAACGATAAAACGAAAACAAACGTGTTATTTTTTTGTTTGGGAACTTCTATAACTAAAACAAAAATATACCAATATTTGAAAAAGTTTTCATATAAATTTGTGAACATTGTGTGACAGATTTGGACCAAAGTTTAACGCTATAATTTGTTATAAAACTGTAATGTGTTGAAGTAAAGTTAGGATAATTTCGACCCTATTTCCCGAATGATTACTAAATTTGTCGGTACATTTGTCAAATTCAAAACTTATAAACGAGCGAAAAACTTGTGAATTGTCATGGTTTGCAGCAACACTTCGCAGACAGGGGTTAAATTAATCCATTTTGGAGGTAGTTGAATCTTCAAATTTGGGATTATCTGATGCATTCCTGTTTCTACTATATTTTATATTAAGAATCGCGCATATTTTGTGTAATATAACTGGATGCCCTAAAGCAGGTAAATTTCACAGATAAATCTATGGCAAATTTAAGGAACATATTTTTATAAAAGTTTTAAATTACATATTAGACAATTTTGACCCACGTTTTGCAGATTTACACAGCTTTGAACCTTTACCAATTTTCATGAATTATTAACTTTAGGAAAAGATTGGTAAAATTTTAGACCCTTTTGGAACGGTTTGTTTTTACTCTTTTTGGAATAATTAACCAAACTTCTAGGACAGTTTGATCTGATTTGTGTGTTTTATAACTAAAAGAAATCAAGAGACTAAATAAATCGATGATACAAATTCCCAATCTCTCAAAAAAAAAAATTCAAAAGAAACCAAACATACTCACAAACTCAAAACTGTTCCAAATATAGTGCAGAACCGATTTTAGCAACCCCTTGGTGTATTTTAGGCTGACAAAATGTGGATATATTTTTTCCTTCTTTTTAATAAACCATTGAGTATTCCTCATTCGTCCTTAGACATAGCCTTATAAGCCTTTTTTTTATAATTTAGTATAAATTTTTCTTAAGGGAGTTTTTTAGAATTTAGAAAAAATTTGAATTATTATTCTTGCATATTTTGTTTTCTTAAGCTGAGAAAAATACACTAAGGAAAGCTTTGCTCTAATTTGACTTTGATCATCTGCTATATTCCCACAAACGAATTTTCATGTGATATTATTTATCATAATTTAATATGAAATGAATGAATTCAAGCCACACGAACAAATTGCTTGCCATACAAGAAGTTTTTGTCAAAATTTTCCGAACTGAATCAACTTCTCACTATTGACCTTCGTGTAAAATTGCGGCCCCTGGAAGCGTTTTGGAATACATCCGTTTCATCATCCATCAGAAAAACATGAAGACGGGTAGTTAGAAAATCATAGTTATATAGCCTCATCAGATGTTTCGAATCATGTGATTGGCTATCCTTGTCTTATCATTTTCGTCTCCCATGAAATTCGTGACCTTCCGGATATAATAAAAATACAACAACCAAGCAGTTACGGATTCATGTTTTGACAAATAAATACGTCAAATGTAGGTGAGCCCAGATCGCTAGCTTTACATGTATACGAATAAGAGTGGCCAGCCCAGCAAGCTTCCAAGTGGGTGGTTTTTGCGCCGCTCTCAGTGGAGAGAACACCCACCCGATATACAGAGCTACCTGGCCTAGTGAGTTTTCATCACTTTAGGAAGCAAACTAGTTAGCTGGAAACAAAGTACGTTCGCGTCGATGATCTGCTAACCAAAAAACTATCTGAAACGGACTGGATACTTTTAACATCACTACTTGTTATTTCAATATTTTGAAATTAGTAAAATGAATGAATTGTATAACATGAATAAAGTGTATAACGCGAATAAAGTGAAAATTAATAATGTTCACGATTTACAGCAACACTACGTACATGGGGTAAATTCGTTAATTTTCTGGAGATAGTTGAATGTTTAAATTTAGGATGACGCTGTGTACTGCTGTCTCTATGATATTATACTTTAAATGGAAATACCTGAGATCCAGTATTTTTATTTGTAATTCTAATTGGTTGTGCATTTAGGCATAATCCTAAACTGTTAGTTTTAGTAGTTACACATAGATATGACGACGATGACACCATGCCAAACTTACGACAAATTTGAATAGGATTTTTTATGAAAAGGTTCAGATAATTCATCCACAGATTAAAAAGTTACCGCTTTTCAATTTTTACAAATTTTATAAACTAACAAACTTTGAAAAATTTTAGTCATATATGAGATATATGTTCGATTGGCAGTTTGATTATTACTTTAGTAAAAAATGATAATGACTCCGACAGGGTACGTGGGTATCTCTGCAGATTTCAATCCAAAAAATTGCAAGGTTATTTCCCTAGCTGTAAATTTTATATTAGTTCTTCAAAAGGACTAAAGAGATTTTCATTAACAGTTTTGTTTCACTGGCTATTCCGCTGTAGAGGCGAATTTCATACACGTTTAGGAATTGTAAGTTTTCTGCCCTGCAGTAAATTCATAGAAAAAAAATTCGTTGGCCCCTGCATAAATTGATGTGGAATTGATACTTTGTGCCATTTTGAAACATGTCTGGACGTAGCCTTTGAGGGAATAAAATTGACGATACCGTGAAGGGCTTGTTTAACCCCTTAATAGGCCGACACGGTTCCTCAAAAAGTTTAATTACTCATAACTATGGCATTCTCCAGCCGATTTGGGTGCCAGTACTGAGATACTATTTACAAATTTCAATGGGATTCTTGCAACATGGTGTCAACATTCTTGAAATTTCCTCACCTCACCTTTAGCCCCAAATCGACACGAAATCCAATCACATAATCTGCGTTAAACGTTTGCAGCAACTTGCTCGATTTTGAGTGATGTCTCGGAAAGTAAGCACAGAACTTTGGTTTGTTGTCGAAAAATTAAAAATGAGCGTTTGTTTTTTTGGCCTGGGATCTAAACGCTTGGTACTACACAAAATATATACTCGCTAAAGGGCCCAATTTTGGTGCCCAAATTCAGGAATCAGAACAGTCATAATCGGAGATTTGCGCCTCAGTTGGTGCCAGTTACTGACGAGATGAATTGGAAACACAAAATTCAACTCTATCCAAGCATTAGACGGCTGAACAAATTACTAGGAATCTATTGACATGATCCCGAAAATCCGAATTTCTGGGAACCGGATGATCTATTTGTTGGTATTTTTGTTGGACACCTAACGGTTCAACAATTGGGTAGATTATATAATAATAATGAATAAGCGAAATTTTCGTCTCCATATTTTAAAAATATTAGGATTTCAGAAAAAAATTAAATTGAACCAAGTAAAATTTTACCAATATTGTACACATGGACAAATTTTAGACACATTCCAAACAAATCCCTAACACAATTTTGGATGCAAGAATAGTGTAGTTGATAAGTCGATTGTCTTGTACGCAACTCATCTGTGTTCGATCTCCATCTCTACAGATAAATTTTTTTGCATTCACAATTTTTTTTTCGTCGACATCGGTCCGCACCGCCAAAGATAGACGAATTCACCATCTGGACCCTGAGTATCGACCCATCAACACATCGCTTCCGAAGGAAAACATCACCAGAAAGATTATCGCCTCAAAAAATTTTCTAACCCGAAATAAAAGAAGAATGATAGCAACTTCTATAATCGAAACAGAGAAAAATAACCCAATTTTTACTATTTTTGCAGTTAGTTTTCATGCAAATTTGTGAACATTTTGTGACGGTTTTGGGTCAATTTTAAGGCTTCACTTTGCTATAAGTATGTAATGTGTTTGGGTGAATTTATGATAATTACACAGCAATTCCTTGGTTTGGAGAAGTATTTGGCTGCACTTTAATTTATTTTTGAGAACTCAAATAGTAATTGAAGGAAAATAAGTGTCCCTTAAGCGTTCTATGTTAACACTAAGTTATCGAAAAATCAATTTTAGTATAAAATTATGGCGTTCAGTTCTTTTTGGCTTAACGCAGGCCATTTGTTAACTTCACTAAATTACAAAGCAAAATATGGCCAAATGTCACTGTTTATAGCAACGCTTCGCACACGGGGGTTAAATTGATCTATTTTGGAGATAGTAATATTTTTTAAATTGTGAATTGTCTCTACAACATTATAAGATATTCGCGATTCGCACCTATTTTTATTTGGAACCTAATTGGCTGCCCATTTTTGATCAACTTCTGTGTAATTAGCAGGTAAATTTTACCGATAAATCTATGGCAAATTTGAAGAAGATATTTTTTATGGAAGGTTCTAGATAATTAGATAATTTTTACCCACATTTTGCAGATACACAGCTTTTCATTTTGACAAATTCATGGAACTACCAAGTTTGCGGAAAAGTTTAGCAGAATATTGGACAACACATTTTTTCTATCTTTATGGGCAGCTAGGGCCGAGGGTGGTGGCTAGCGGATTTCATGCATCCTTGACCTGACGGACGAAGCTATGGAGCCTTGAGAACACAGGCAACGCAGATCCAAGGCCATCATTGAAACGATAAGCTCTTCGTTTGAGATGCACTTCCCCCGGTTGCCAGACGAATACCCGTAATTATTGCGTGTGTCTTCGTATGTATAAGTCAAAATTGTCCTAATTGTGAGTCCTGTGGCGGGTGTGTGGTGCGTGGAAGGTGTGAGTTTTAGCGTTCGAGTCCAGGGCTGCATATCTGGCTGGGTTGGCGTGGCTGTTCACTGATTGCGTAGTAGTATGATCGCGAAGGGCACAAGCGTTTGTATGTTAACGTGTCTGACGTTTACGCTAGCGTGTATGGATCTTCGCGTGCTTTAATTTGATTTTATAATCGTGTGGCCATTCGCATATTTTCGTGCATTCTTGAATGCTCGCGCGCGGACCGTGAATCTGATGTTTAATTTTTAGTGTATGGTAGAGGTGCTAGAAGTGAGTCAGTTTCCCCATATCATTAGAGTTCCAAATCATGTCGCCATGGAACGTGTTGTCTAGTGAATATGAGCTTTCGAGGGCGAATGCATCTAAGATATAGCAATAAAAGAGAAAATAACATGCCGAATAAAGAAAAATTAAGTAGAAGCGAAAATTATCGATATTATTTTTGGTACACATAAGTAGTGGAAAAGCAACCTATAAAATTTACAAAAAAACAGACTAATGAAGTAAAAGAAGTGCACGTTGACGAGGCCGACCGATAAATCGACACACAATGACTCCCACTGCGTGCCGTGCTCACAAACACTGCCGTTAAGTTGTTGAATAATGTTTGCCAATACAATCCACAGAAAAAGTTAATCCACGGTGACCCGCCAGTGTGCACAGGCTCTTGGCTGACCGTTAGTTTGGGTTGGTGCAGAGTTTGAAAAAACACAAAACATGAAAAAGGCCCATAAGCCCTCTCGGTCTCCTGGATGCACCAATAATCATCTTAAAGCAGTTGTCTGTCTTTTTGAGGGTTAAACAATTTTAATTATCATGATATAATTTAAAATGAATGAATTCAAGCCACACGAACAAATTGCTTGCCATACAAGAACTTTTTGTCCAAATTTTTCTACCTGAATCGACTTCTCGAAGTCAGTAACAGCTCCGCTAATGACCTTTCGATCTTGGTATAAAATTGCGGTCCTGGAAGAGTTCTGGAATCCCATTTCGCATATGTTTCATCATCCATCAAAAAAAAACACGAAGGCGGTATACTGCCCATATAAGCATAAGAGTCCCATATGGATTTTTGTCGAAAATGAGATATCTGTTGGGTTGTATTCTGCATCACCATTGAATCATAATGCACAAATAAGATTACCAGGTTTGTTCAGAAAATATCGAAAAAAATACCAAAACATGGTTGTCCCATCCATAAGGCTCAATGAAAAATGTAAATCTTGAACAGCGTTTTTCTCGGTTCTGCTGTTTTTCCATATGGGACTCTTATGCATATATGGGCAGTATACACGAGTGTTAAATTCGACAGTGTTGGAGCTGGTTGAATCTTTAAATTTGTGATGATCTCGGGTATTACTAAGCTGACCAACTCTGACGAAAAAATCCGTACACCATACCGCAACGAAGCGAAATCATTCACCACGCTCAGGCAATCAGTCCGCACAGTGTACGATTTTTTTTCGTCAGAGTTGGTCAGCTTAGGTATTACTGTCTTTTTGATATTGATATTTGAAACGATTTTGGGAAAAACGATTATTTAGAATTTTGCAATTACAACGGTTTAAACAAAATTTTGAATACCAAAGACTTCGCATTTTTTTAGAAAAGAGGCAAAGACGGATCTTGAGGTTCTTTTGACCCGAACATTAACCATATGAGATCGATGTCTGGCACCATATTGAAATCCAAGATGGTAACTGCGGTTTAACAGTATACTCTAAGGGGGCGGGCGTAGCATAGTTGGTAAATCGATTGCCTTGTACGCAGCGCACATGGGTTCGAGTCCCGACCCCCGCACATAGGGGGTTAGAAATTTTTCATAAGCGATTTTTCTAACCCGAAGAGGCGTATGACCTTAAGGATAAAACTTCTATAATCAAAATAAAAAAAAAAAATATACTACTAAATATACTCTGAAATCCAAGTATTATTGGGTATTTTTGGAATGGGCAGAAGTCGTAGGCTAGAGTTTTACGTTGTTTTGAAATCCAAAATGGCGACATCCGTTTTAACTAATTTCTCTATACCCACAACAATGTGGGAATTTTTGGAATAAGTGTAATGATTAAATGCCGGATGTCAATGCTTCAATCCAGGATGACTACATCCAAGTGTGAAAGTCTCTTTAACCCCAATAATATATGCATTTTCGGTGAGATCTAATTTGGAAGTCGTCATCCTGGATGCTAAAATGACCCTTTAGCAACAGCATAGTCACGAAGCCCGTTCCAAGAAACTCCATTTTGTTTGAATTATGCAAAATTTTGCTAAGTCAGAAGTTGCCCTTTTGCATTTTGAAATGGCGTCAAGCATTGATATTTGGCATCTATTCGTCAATCTCATTACCATGCAAGGCAAAAGGAATGTTTGCCACTTTTCTAACCGATTGCAGCGTGGCAGCTTTTCAATTTTTGCAATTCTTATTAACTATGAACTTTTGGGTAAAATTTTAGTCAAAATTCTGTCTATTTTGGAACAAAATTTGGATTGGTTTTACACAAAGTAATAAATCTTTTTTCTATCAAATTCGTTATATCGACACTCTTTTAGTGTCAATTATGAATAAGAAGCCAAAACCAAATTGGTGACACGTTTATGGTAAACAATTTAAAAAATTTCCAAACTTTACAATCTTTAGAAAAAAGTTACTAATTTCTAGATTTAAGAAAATATTAATTTAAAGTTCAGTAATATTTTCGAATCTAATTTGAGGCAAACTGTTTTCCTCTGATTTGAGTCTCAATGATGATAAATTTAAGATCGATGTGCACAAAAAATGGAGCTGATATCCTACTATAACACCTAAAATACGAAAAATTCTTACATTTTAAATAACGTTTGGGCAAATATGTAATAGATGTGAGATATACAGT
Source organism: Topomyia yanbarensis (assembly GCF_030247195.1). Taxonomy (NCBI): domain Eukaryota; kingdom Metazoa; phylum Arthropoda; class Insecta; order Diptera; family Culicidae; genus Topomyia; species Topomyia yanbarensis. The sequence goes on along the minus strand of NC_080670.1, from coordinate 206,628,236 downwards.
GAAGACCCGATTTTATCAACTTCATATGAAAATTGATAGTTGGTACTTTGATGGGCTCTAGCAGACGAACCAAATTAAATTCGCGTAAATCCTTTCTTGAGCATATTTTTCATATCTTAGAGATCCGATACATGCAAAAAAAAATTATGTTGTGCTGTCAGACCCCCTTAAAGAAAAGTTTAAGCTAAATAATCAGGAAAGCTTATGAGACTATATCTAGGAACTAGAGAAGAATGTTTTAAAAGCTTCGGTTTCCCAAAAAGAAAGAAAAATATATGTCCCGGTTTTATCTGCCTAAAATTCACCAAGGGGCTGATAAAAACGGGTCTTCACTGTATTTATGTTGAACTAGCTAATACCCATCGCGCGTTACTGCGATTTTCAACGAAATAGAAAGAAAACACAATTTGTTCCGTAGCGCCATCTGGTGGTCAGATAATCCCCAACCAATAGCACACAAACACGCTCCATAATAAATGCCTACTGTGTATAAATCTTCACGGAAATCGGTTTAGCCGTTTCGGAGTCTATAAATCATATACATACAAACTTTGACTTTTATACATATAGATTTGTGCGTTAAACTGCCAAATCCCACTGGTCGACAGTGTGTTCTGCGCACCACCTGCAGACAATTTAATCTCCAGACATAGTAGGTGTTAGTTCCATCGCTTTTCGAATGGTCCATTTCAAAATGTTAGAGACCGAGCAACAGACATATTGAACACTTTTCTCAAAAAAAAGTTTTATTTACCTTTTAGATTTCACTATTGCTTGTATCTACGACAGACTTATCGTAGATACAAGTGAAAATGTTCGCTAAGCTGCCCGATAACCTGGTAAAAATGTTGATAAATTTGAATATTTTGTGTAATTTGAGTTCAATATTTCTTACATTTGACTCAAATTGAAAGTAATTTTGTAATCAAACTATTCTTAAATTGCTTGCACTTTCCCATATCGAAAGGATATTTTTAGAACCAAAAAAATTTTGCCGTCCATTTTAAAAACTTAGATCCGTAAAAGTGTTCATATTAGAATGAAGACTGCGATCCTGTGCTGTATCCCATATTCAAATCGAAAAGTGTTATCGAACATGTATATTTTGTGGTTTGACGTCTCTTATAAAAATAAAAATTCGAACGCAACTGCAGTCTTTCAACTATTATTAACCCTCAAAAATGCAAGCCAAAATTGAGACTTCAAGAAGCATCGCTCCTATGATCCAATGAAATCAAAAGCAGCCTCATTTGTGTTGTTTTATCAGTGAGAGAATCGAAAGCCTGGAAACGCTCAATCATTTGTATTTCAAATTACAAGTTCAATGAAACTAGAGAACTGTAACAAGCAGGGGTTTAGAGATCCCTTGCCTTTTGTGGGTTTAAATAATAGTATGACTGTTTTCAATCAATAATGAAATGCTGATATTTTTATCTGGTGTTACTAGAAATTTCTCAAAAAATGTTTTTACAAATTTCCCACAAGGAAGCCTCCTCGAACCACCCGCCTTCGGGCATTTCGTCAATGGTTTAAACTTTTTTTTTCAACCCGATTTTCGTGCAAATCTCATCAGATTAAGCAATTTTCTGTCGATTTGGAAACCTGATTTTTAAATATTCCGACGATCTGCTCTTTTGGGATTTTTTAAACAACAAATCGACTACAAGTGCTTAGAACTATTAAAGACCCAAAAACAGAGAAAAACCAGTTTTTCTATTACAAAATGACTGAAGCATGCCAGAGTTGAACTTCCTCATCACAAATGCCATGTTCGAGAAAAATTCACTTCCCCGACAGTATCGCTAGCACATTTCTCCCTGAAACCGACACAATTATCACAAGTCCACCTACAAAAAGGTTTCGCATTACCGTCCGATTATCTGGATCTCGCCAAGGCAGCAGATCGCCGCAAATCACGTCCAATTCGATCGCCACATTCCGAACAAAACCATGTACACACACACACTCACTCACCAATCAAGTAAACAAACAAACTTCCATATCGCTTCAATCCCAGCCAACCGGTTCCCATTAGCGAACTGCAAACAAGCATAACAATTTCGTTCTTTTGTTTCCCACCCCATTGGCTGTTATTTAACCGTGACTGATTTCGTCACCGTCGACAGCCAACGGTACAGAACAATCGGAAGTCAGTCGTAGTTGAGAATCGGTTGCGTGTGGAGCTGTGAGATACCGATCGTCAGTCAAACCGAAAACAGGTTGAAATGACTGAACTCTAGAGAGTGAACGGAATAGATTAACAACACACGGATGAAGTGGAACATATTAGTACCAGTGGTAGTGGTGGTGGTGGCAGCTAGTCTTATTCTAGAATGCGACGCCGCCCGTAAATTGAAAGGATCCACGGACGTGGACACCCTCCGGCATCGCTATCTGGAGCTGGAGAGCCGTGCCTGGACGATCGTCAATCAGATCGATAAGGTCGAGAATCAGAAGGACGAGGATCGCGTGCTGCAGCGGAACATCGTGCTGAAGGAACTGATCGGTATCTATTCTGGGTTCGCGAACGATGAGCTTGGGCCGGACAATACCTACGATGAGGATGATTATTTTATACTGAAGCGGTTCTATGAGTGGCAACTGTTGGAGCAGGATCTCATCAACGTGCACAAACTGTTCGATGCTCTGCGGCAGTATATGAAGAATAAAAATCAGTTGCCGGCGGACGATGCTGATTTGGAGTTGGCGAGTACGGATCTGGCGGATACGGTGCTGAGTGATCCGCATTTTCCCGTGAATTCTACGCTGGAGCAGATCGATACGATTATGATTCGGCAGGGATTGTTCTATAAGGCGCAACTGGTAATGATTGTTATTGTGCGGAGATCAATTGTCAATCCCTCTCGTTTCTGAAATTACTAACGATGAATGAATTTGCGTGACTAGAATAAATTTGTTCTAACGGTTTGTTTTTATTATTTTCTCACAAACACAGGAAGCAAAATCGACGATATGCAGCTTTGGATTGTCGGCGCAGCAAGTGCTCTACCAGCTGTACAATGCGATCTCGATTACGGAACTGAAGGGCTACTCGATGATGCAGTTTTCGTGGATGCTGTTGAAAGCGTACGGAAAAGGTAAGGCACGGTTCAGTTGGTCATACACGCATATGAAAAAGTACCTCAAAGTGGGTTGTTTTCAAGAAATTTTGGGGTAACGTTCAAAAAGGGTAAATTTAAGAAGACCATTTTGGAGATAGTTTCTATTTACTCACGGCAAATTACTGACCAATAGTTAAGTTTTTATACTCAACCTTGGGTAAATTATACTCACAGTTATTTACTCAATTTTGGGTATATCTCAAAAAACTAAAATTATTCAAAGGGTGATCAGAGTCGAATTTGTTTTTCTTTTACTTGTTTTCTAGAAAAGACACAGCCTAAATTTAGGATAAAAGTACCGGTTCTTTGAGTAGTTTCATTTTTCCGTGTAGTTAGCCATTTCATATACCAATACGGTCAGCGAATAGCAACGAGATACAGCAGGTAATTACAGATTAGTTGCATTCATGAATGCGCTCTCTACACGTACGTGCTCTACACGAACCCTGATTGTACATCAGATTGATTCGCAAGACAACGCCATTCCATCATAGCCATCCGGAGTGAATCATCACTTTTGTGCTGGAGCCTGTATTCGCTACGAACGCACGTTCGCGAGTTCTAATGTCACTCGAAACAAAGAAACAAACTATGTGCCATCGAGTGTCAAGTACCTCACTTCATACACAGGTACCTGACAGTTCCAGTCGGTTTGGAGGTAGAATGGAATTTGTACTTAGCGGTAGAATGAGAGTCGTTTCCGTAAAAAAATGTTTCCATTTTTTTAAATGAAATTCTTCATTATCACCAAACGATGATGTCGCTGCTGTCAATACAACAAAACGGTTGACAGTTATGACGATAGGGAGTTCGTTGCCAGTACGGGCCGGACTGGACCGCACCTGCTTCTGATGGGTGTTGAGAGGTTAATCACCTTTTACTATCTAACAGACAGAGGCGAAAGACGTGCAGTGAATGAAATTTCGAAAGGAGGGTGTTTGATGACTTGTGATCAATCAGCAGTTTGATGTGATCGTATATGACGATCATTGGTCAGTTAATATAAGGAAAATATCTAGATTTTTGAAAACATGTCCATTAATCACACAAAACAAAAATGTTTTCGAATCCGAATTGCAAAAAAAGGACAATGTCACTTACTGTGCCCGTGAAATAAATTACAAAATCATAAAATATTCATGTATTCGTGAACTGGTTCATGATTCCTAGTAAATGATTTACGATCTATTTTTCGTGCTTGTGATTGTTAGAAGATACCCCTAACCATCTTCAATTTAATGCAACATGGTAATTAAATTTTCACGTAAACTTTTTCAAAAAAATTGGAGTATTATTCATGGAATCTGCTAGCGTCCAGTAAATATGAGCAGTAGGTATAAGAAAACGATTAGGACCTCTAACATGGTTATTCATTTAATAAGGTTCAGTGTGATGTATGGGCAAAAAAGAATCCCTCACACTTTTATCATCCACTTCATATAGGAAGCGGGCCATTTGGCATAATGGTGATTTGGCATAATTTTGAGAATTGATCGCACTGAAGGTCATTTGGCATAACGGACATTTGGCATAATGTAGCTAAGTGATCTCACTGAAAGTCATTTGGCATGTATATCAGGTGAATGACCCATAAGGTTAAAGCTGCACTAAGCAATAATAATAATGTGTTGTTATCCATTACCTAATATTGATTACATATATTCCGAGCGAATTTTTAACATTTTATAACTGATTTTATTAAATATGAGCAGTTCTTTTGAGTTTCATTTTTGAAATTGTTGTGCTTGTTCATTCTTGCAGTTATGGATCCTTTGCTATGACCTACGTTTTAGAATAGCATAGTGTAGAACTACGATCCACCTATCCTGTTTTGGCCATTTTTATTATGATCGCCAGTGAGTTTTGATTTTCCATACAATGTTTCAATAATTCAAATTATCCTTATCATCCTTCTTTATATCATGAGCTGTTCTTTCGAATTATATATTTCATTTGCGGATTTCGTCATGTTTTTCAAATGATTTATTGACTGAACTTACATATATCGGCAGCGGCGGCCCCTCTCAAGCAAACCTGAGATCCATTACATATACATACAAAAAAGATATAGAGGGATTCCACGAAGATCCGTCCGAAAATATTTAAAATCGTGACCTATGATAGATTCCTATGAAACTCTACACATTGCACCGGCATGGAAGACTAAACATTTTCCACAATCAGTAAGATTATTTTGACTCGGGAGTATTTTTTTAAAAGGGCGTAAACATTTCTACGTACATTAATTTCAATTTTTTTTTGTTCGATTACTGTATTTTATACAGCAAAACTTTCCGAGAACGACTTTCAGGGAATAAATATTTGTGCACGAAAAAAATATACACCGAAAAAAATGTTGTGTCATTTTTCACAACAACAAAAATTTGTGTTAAAAATTTAAATTGCAAAAACATTTTTTGTACAACCAAAATATGATCGAACTATTTAGTTTAATCATAAGACGCTATAGTTGAATAGTATTTTGGTTATTTTCGTATAGCTTTCAAATGGTTTACAATATCACCTTGATGTCAAAGAGAAAGTAACAGGCAATGGTATGTGCCTTTTGAAAAACTTATTGTTGTTGATGGAGAAACGCGAATTACTTCTGAAAAGGTCGTAATAGAACAAAAGAATTGTGTTGCTGAAACGAAATTTAAAATATCTCGAGAACAGCTATATTTCAGAAATTTTTTGTTGTAAGCATTTTGGTTCAAAATAGCGTTCAGGATCATATTCAAAAAGAAAATTGCATTTTTGACGGCAAATAATATGAATTATAAAAATATGTCAAAAATGTTGTTAGGAAAACTTTTTTTATTGAAAGCTTCTTCATGATTCAATTACTCTGAAAAAGTTTCTTTTACGTTTTTAAAACGATGAACATTTAATTTTTGACATTTTGTGATGGGGTAACGAGAATAACTTAAAAAGGGCATAATCACACGAATTAACTTTTTTGTTGGAACAAAATATCTCGAAAACTATCGCATTTTGGAAGACTTTTGTTAAATGTACTTTGATTTAAAATTATACTTATAATTATATTCTGTAATAGAATTACAGTTTTGTATGTCAATTAGTATGAAATTTTAAAACATGTATAAAATTATTGTTAGAAAACTTTTTTCCGATAAGCTCCCCATCATACAATCACATTCAAAATGTTTCTTTTCTCTTTAAGTTTTCGTTGACAAAATATAAAAAAATACAAAAAAAAAATTTTTTTTGCAATTTTGAACACAAATGTTTGTTTTTTGTGAAAAATGACAATATTTTTTTCAGTGTATATTTTTTTCGTAGATAAATATTTGTTCCCTGAAACTCGTTCTCAGAAAGTTTTGCTGTATAAAATACAGTAATCGAACAAAAAAATTGAAATTATTGTACGTAGAAATGTTTACGCTATTTTGAAAAATTGCTCTTGTATCAAAATATTGCAATTGTCAGAAAAAATTATGGAGATTCATAAACCGAACACAACTTCAAAGTTTCGTTTGATTCGACGATGATTATATTTTGCGGTCGGCCGATTTCTCACGGAATCCCTTTATACTCAAAAAAACATCCTGGTAATCAATAACTTTATCACTACATATGCCTACCTATGCCGCTATGCTAAATTACTGTTTTCCTGAACATAAAAATATTTGTACGGAACGATCTTCAGCAGTAGCATGGCTCAAAATTATGTCGAATTACCTGACTTCTCGCACAGTCTTAAATTTTGTGGTTCCCTGTAGTTGATAAAATGGCAAATGACCCCCATGTGATCACTTTTCAAAATTAGACCAAATGTCCGATATGCGAAATGTCCATTATGCCAAATGACCTTCAGTGTGATCATTACTGAAAATTAGACCAAATGTCCGATATGCCGAATGTCCATTATGCCAAATGACCTTCAGTGCGATCAATTCTCAAAATTATGCCCAATGTCCGATTTGCCAAATGTCCGTTATGCCAAATGACCTTCGGTGTGACCAATTCTCAAAACTATGCCAAATGTCCGTTATGCCAAATGACCGTTATACCAAATGTAATCAATTTTCAACATGCCAAATGTCCATTATGACAAATAACCTTCAGTGTAATCAATTCTAAAAATTATGCCAAATTACCGTTATGCCAAATAACCGCTATGCCGAATGTCCGTTATGCTAATTGACCTTATGCCAAATGACTTTATGCCAATCGACCCAGACCCGTTCATATAGTCACGTTACTTCGAGTAAAAAACAATAGTAACTCAAAAGTAACAGATCGCGACAAGGCGAAGGGAAAATAACGAACACCATGACAAAACTTCTGATATCATGAAGATGAGTCACATTACTCCACGTGTTAAATTCTAAAGTAAGCTCCAGAATAAAATATCACGGTAACGTGAACAGAAATTACAAAAATCGTGACGAAGATCCTGAAATCATGAACATAAATAAACATAAATCTTTACTCGCGACCAAATTATCACGACAACGTGAATAGAAATCATGATAATCATGATAAAATTCCTGAAATCGTGAATATAAATCACATTACTCGTGATTAAAATATCACAATACCGTGAATAGAGTCTGAAACCAGAACAATAAATCTCGCTAGTCTGACAGAAAAATTCAATGGAAAACTCATGAAGAAAATAGCACGGTAACGTGATGAGAAGTCACGAAAATCGTGAATAAGCTCCTGAAATCATGAACATCGTTTAACTGCCGGCGGTGTATGCCCAATTTATTAACAAGAATCACAACAAAAACTAAACATGTCCAGGGAACAACAACCAAACATTGGAATATAACGCCATGTATATAATCGGGGCGAAACACAATTTGTTTTATGAAAACTAGTTTTATTATTTATAATTTCAGGAACTTGGTCACGGTTTTCGTAAATCGTTCGGTTCACGAAATTGTGATCTTTGTTTCATGAATTTATGAACGGATTTTTTTCCGTGTGATCTGCCTGTCACAAAGCGAATTACTGGTGAACGGCGAAAAGGGTTGCTAAATCGGATGCTAACTCGTGGAAAATCGAGAAGTTTAATGCTAACAGTTTCAATCAAATTTACTCGTCCTATTCAACCCAAGTTTATCTTTCTTTGTCGAAAACCATTCTATGAAGACCAGATTGGAATAGTTGATTAGTGTTCACGACGTCACCCGCGTGACCGTTTAGTATTGTCAAACTGCTGCCGAAGGATGTCAATCAAAGTTGGCTGACGTGAAGTCACTATCGTTAGAATGCTCGTCTGTGATACGGTAAATTCATTTTTCGCTTCAGATGGTATTAAGTTGAAACCTTCACAAATCCACTACAGGGTGGACAGAACAGATAGTATATTGGATCGATTCCGAAAAATCGTGGAAATTAGGGAGTTTTCGTGAAGAAATCCGAGTCATGCCACGGCCTTGGCCGATTGAGTTTGGAGTCTAGAATACCACGCACTCAATTTGATCCGCGACAATAATCTTAGAGTTGAAAAACTGTAACGAACGAGCCCCGGTTGTAATACTACGTTGCGTGAAAAGCACCATTGCTGTTTTAGTCCCACACGAAGACATAATTGCACATAAGGCTTGCTGCATCTCATCAAAAAATGTGTTAATGCAAATACCGGTGATCATTACATGATAATCATCGGCGAAACCATATGTCGGAAAACCAAGCTCATTAAGTTTACTCAAGGCGACAAGGTTTCATAGAAGTGGGGACAGTACACCACCTTGAGGACATCCGCAGACACTCAGTTTCCTTATCTCTACATGTCTTAAGGATGAGCACAGATGTCGGTTGCTAAGCATTGCGTGTATGCAGTGCATGATATATAAAGCACCTTGAATATCGTTAAAAAAAACACATGCTTGGTTGCTTCTGCGAAATGTTTTTTCAATGTTGTGGACAACATTGTGTAAAAGGAGTTATAAAATTATAAGTTATAAAACCCTACATGTTCTAGAGAAAACTTGAGTTTGAATCAAAACAAATTGGCTCGATTGACACGTTTCTCATGTTATTCGGAGAATTGTGCTTTGGTAATACTGTCGGAGCAGAAAGTAACACTTAACACCTCTTTCCTGCCAGATAGTGCAAATGTTGGGCGATTTCCTACATTGAATATATGTAGATTTGCGCTATTTAAGCATTTTCAGAGCTTCTTAGCTTGATTGATATCAATGAGCTGACCGAAAACATGTGATGGACCACCTTTCTGCCACAGTGTGATACAACTCTGCTTGAATTATCACCTCAAACCGACGGATGCGACACGACCTCTAGACTGGCTTTGTCCGGACAAAGATAACAGTCTGTTATCAACCTCCTAGTGGACAACCGGCCCGACCGTAAAAGAACCAGGCAATCTCATCGATAAATTGCAATTTTTTAGAAGTTCAGCATCCAGAAAATTTGTGATTCCTAAGAACAATGTACAAAGCAATCAATCAAGCAAAGCCAGAAAGCTTGCCTTGAGGAGCTTTGTAACAAATCGCACGCTTGTACTCGTTTAAAACCATATTTTTGCGTGAAGAGCACAACAAAGCCCATAACTAAATTAGTTATGGAATTTGCGTTTCGACTTCGTCTCACCAGAACCCGACACTATTTTAGTAACAGGACTACTAGTTCTCATCAACTAAAAAGAAGCTCATTTTTTGCGGGATATCATGCTTGCTAGGGGTTTGCTCAGGAACACAAATTGTGTTTCCGTTTTTCGGAGCTAACGTCAATCCGGCGCTAGCTTGGCCCTGTCACTAAGTTACTGTCGGATTCTGATGAGACGAAGCCGAAACGCAAATTCCATAACTAATTTAGAAGATAAAATGGCCAGTTGAACGACCAGAAAGGTGCCCGGACAAAATGAAGGTCAAATTTGAAGGGTTTTTCCTGCAGCATGGACCAACGATCAGGTCACTTCCACCGTAAGTGAGGAATATGATTGTGAAGAAGCATCCCCCATTAATCAAAGAAGTGCTAATTGAGATGATGAAAGTTGTAGGACCCCACTTAATCCCAAACCTGCTTCTGAAACCAGCGATACTGGAGAACACGAAGAAATAAAGTAATGTTTAAACAGCACGTTCAGGTTGTTAAGCATGATGGTAGCTAGCACCTACCGGTCCAGACCAGAATGATTCTCATTGTATTGCCACTGAAGGAGGATGGGGAGTGCTATACGAACAGAGTCCGACGAAGAACACGGATTGACACCATGAAGAGATGGCACGAGGAATGGGATAACGCGATGAATGGAAGATAGACGCAACGATTGACCCCGATCGTGTCCACGTGAATGCGCAGGAAGCATGGAGAAGATTTTTATCTGACGCAATTTTTGTCAGGCCATGGCTGCTACAGGATTTACCTTCGCCGATTCGGGTATGCGGAGTCCCCTCTCAGCCTGGAGGGCACAGACGTTGAAGAACGCGTGATTTTTGACTGTTCACGGTATGGTTCAATGCGAAGCGCAAGGTTCACTATCAGTTGAACAGACACCAACCCAGACATCGTTCATAGAATGTATCGCGATGAAAATACGTTGGATGTCATTAGCGAAGCCATTGTGCAAATTATATCGGCTCTGCAGCGAAAATGGCGGGATGATCAAGCGAGTGGTTGAATGGAACAGCGGGTAGTCGCCCTGGAGTAGGCCAGCCAGATCCTCCGCCGAAGATTAGATCGCTTGAAGTGCCAGCGGTGGATCGTCGGGATTAGCTTTATCCGGATCGACCTCGACACCTACTGGTTTTAGCCCATTGAGTAGGGTCCGAGAGGTAGATCGCATCAAAACTGCGAGCTAAATGACTCACGCAACGGGTATCGGCATGAAGAGAAATTCCGCTGCCGAGAAACTCTCAGTCGGAGATGTGTACAGTTACCGCCGAGAGACTAACTATCTGAGCAGATCGTGACAAAACTGGAAGCTAAATGGCTCACGGCAACAGAAGATAAATGGTTTATTGATACGGGGGTTAAATGGCTACAGGTACTACGGGCCGAGCTTTTAAAAAAAAAAATCAAACTTACTATAAAAAAAACACACAGGGATATTTTCAGAAATTGTTGTACTTAGTCGAATGGTATATGACACTAGGCAGTACAGGTCTCGGTTGAAAAGTCGAATTTCAGAGTGATTGTTCTTTACACAAAATGCCGAATGCAAAGTACCAAGACTTTGCTTTGATAGAAGGACATAGGTCATGTGAGACAATTTTCTTCGATCGTTTTATCGAATGTTGACTTCACTAACGAATTGCTAATGACCACTAATCACTAACTCTACCTTCTCTCTCACCCACCCACCCACTCGACAGGCAACTTCACCACCGAGGCCAAACTGATGCGCCGTCGCTTCGAGGACCGTACGAGCCGCACCCAGACGCTGCTGCAGCGGGTGATGCAGCAGGCTAGCCGCGAGTACTGGCGCTGCGATCCGGAACGGAACCAGCAAAAGGAGGGTGAAACGTTCCTACAGCTAACCCGGCTGCTGCAGGGTTACGTCGAGAACGAGGTGGACATGAACACGGATAACACCTGTAAGGAAAATTGCGCCCACTACAGCTGGGGAGTTAAGCAGGAACAGTGCTATAAGGATCTGTACTGTTCGAAGCAGCCAAAGTGTTCGGGGAAAATTTACGACTGTGAATATATGGACTCGGATATGTGGATCTGTCCGGCGGCTAGCAGCAGTGATCGGCGGTACGAGTATATTGAGTACGAGAACGGGATGATACTTGGTCAGAAGAAGCACTGCTCGCGGGGAACGACTAAGGTGGACTCGTGGTGGAGGTGGTTGTTCTGGCACTGCAGCTACTGTTTCTGTCTGTGCGATGACGCTGGACCGCGCTCGGATAGGTACATCAACATGAAGGAATCGGTGTCAGACGTAATGAATAACAAGTAGGTTCGAATACTGACAAAATATTATTTTAAACTAATTCGTCATTTTTTCCATCTTCACAGGGTCGTAACCGGAATGCGATTCGTCAAAAAGAATCGAATCATTCACTTAGTTGTCCAACAAGGAACGCTTCTACCGCGAGGTCAGATCGACAATACCACCTTGGACTGGGTTGAAGCGGAAAGTTACAACATTCTGTCACCTAATGTCCGCAACGGACGAGACTATCATACCCTGGGTCACGACAATCGTATTTTGGATCTGGACGATCTAGAAGTGCAACCGTCTTACGTCCTAACAGGAGTTCGATTCCGTCTACTGGGTACCCATCTAAACATGGAAATTCGTATGACCGAAATGGACTTTGGCACCGGAAAGTTGATGGATCCGGACAAGAGCATTTGGATTGGAAGCGACAAAACCGAACACAGTGAAGATAAGAGGTAGTTAACGAATCAATCGAATTAGTTGTAGTAATTTTTTACACCTAATTTTATCTTCTTAATAGAACCGAACTGAAACTGGATCGACCGCACGTACCACTGCTTACACCGGCAAAGTCAATCCCGGACTCGATCAGCAACCAGTTTATTCGCTTCCGCGAGAGTGACCGTGGAATGGACGCAGCCCAGACGACGGTACCGTTCTTCGACGCTCAACCGGTGGTTCCGACCAAACCTGTTCCACTTGCCGGAGCTGGATTGTTCCACAAAGGTCGGCCAAAATTCGGTGGATTCGTTGCTCCCAAAGTGCTGACGTATGATTTTGGACCGCACGTGCAGGCACCGATCGAGCAGGTGGATGCCGATGAACGACAGCAGCGAGGTTGAGTGGAGATTTTTTTGAAGGCGGGGTTTGGGAATAGGAGTTTTATGTTGTACTACTACCAAATTGAGTGCGCATACTTGCGTGGACGCGATAGAACTATAGAACATCGAAAGTAGGTCCCATGCGAGGAAACTTGAGCGTTATAAAATTATTCTCCAACTTGTATTACTACTATGTAGAGGTCTGTTCTAATAAAAGTCATGATCTATCTGATCCGCGTTAGCGTTTGATTTGAATGTCACAAACTCAATCGCTGGTTCCGGAGGATGTTCGGAACCTCGCGAAGTCAACAAAGTCATTTTTTTTAAACCCCGGACTATGTACATTCGGTTGCCAAATGTTGTCGGTAGGTTCGGATTTCTTCTAAACAAAATGAAGGGTTACCCAAGGAAGCACTTTTGGACCTTTGCTGGTAGGCATCGTCAATTTGGAAATTGTTTTCGAATTGGACATTCAAACGATGAAAAATTTGCCTAGGCAATTTCTCGTTTGTAATGAAAAATTCGACTCACGCTCACACGACACCAAATTAAATTATAAAACACCAGGTTCTCGTGATTTATAGTCCCCTTTGAGTATAATACACATCAAAATACACTCAGGTTTTTTTTACGCGGGGGATACGAGCCGCGTAAATGAAAACCGCGTAAATGAAAACCGCGTAAATTTCAAAAACCGCGTAAATGAAAACCGCGTAAATTTCAAAATCCGCGTAAATGAAAACCGCGTAAAAAAATACCGCGCAAAAAAAAACCGCGTAAAAAAAAACTTGAGTGTATATGGTATTAAAATGAACAGATCGTTTTTCAGGACAATCTTACGATTTTCTGTACAGATTGTGAGCGCCCAATAGATTTTCCTGTCCACGGAACTCATTCAATTTAGTTTATTAACTAAAAAGACCAAAGGAGTTCCGCGCAGTTAATAAAAAAATTGTCGTGAGGTCACGGTCGCCATATATGAAAAAAATAAGTTATTTACAACTGAGACCGTTGGAGTAGTTTTCTGGATAATATTAGCTTAGACGTGGTTTTAGTCGGAGTTGGTCCGTTTTTAACCACGTCGAGGAAGAGTCCTTTTCAAAACTAACCACTGCCATGAAACTGGAAGACAGCAATCTCGATGAATTTGGCAGTAGATATGTTGGTCTTGATAAATGCAACTCCTATGGAAGTTAGCCGTCTGTGTTAATCGTGTTTTTCAATTTGGTTTTATTCCATTAGTTCTAGAATGCCCACGATCGGATACAGTACGCATTTTCCGTAAATATCTAAGTCAGATCATAGCTCCGAATAAAACGAGGTAAAGGTAAAGAGATCGACTACACGATACAAAGCAACAAGACGGGCCCAACAGAACTGTTCGACGATGATCTCTAATTTTGTTTTGTCTACGACCGAATGGTACATAATTCACTGTTTTTTGGTAACGAATTCCTCACAGAAAATCCTCCGTTGATGTTTCCGAGAAAAATGAAAAATAAATCTTCACTCACCTGTACCCGCAGCGGATGCATCATCAGCATCGGCAGCAGATCCGCGGATGGCAGGATATCACTCAGCGACATTCCCATCCGTTTCACACCCTGGCAGATGAACGCCGCCAGGTATCGATGCAACGGGAAGTGAAACGATGCCCGATACAGTTCATCCTAAAACAGTAAATGATCAAATTAGCTAGTGCTTTTCTCATGCCTAAAATACACGTACCTTATCAAACTTCGGATGCAGATAGAAATTGACCGCATCCAGCCAGTCCTGCAGATAGTTGACGCAGAAGAGCATAAACTTCTTCGCCAGCGGAGCGTGCGAGGGGTCCTTCAGGTGTGAGATTATGGACCACATGGGGTAAGCGCTGGCTTCCAGCTCACAGCTGAATGCGGCCGTGTAGAGGTTCGGTTCGATCTCGACGTGGCTGCCCGTCTCCCGGATGTTAACGTTCATGCCTGTGGAATATGGAGAAACGGGTAAGAGCTTTCTTTATACTCGAGTTTAAGTTGTTGGTTTCCGGAATTAACTAAAAAGTTTTAATATGTTTAATTGTACATAAATAAACAGACTACTTAGACTAGCCACATTTGGGGACATCTAAAAAAATTGCTTTAATCGTATTCCACGTCAAGTGGAAGTCGAATGCGGTAGCAGCACTGTTAAAAATACGCTGAAGTCTGTTCGCAGGATTTTGGCGGCCACAGTCGGTTCTCCTGAAGGGCAGTCGCAGGAGAGCTCGAAAACTGCCTTGAAGATCGAGGTGTTCGAGACTGGCAGAGCAGGGGCTCGAGAGCAGTCCCTTTGGATGTTGAAAGTGTGTAGGTGTATTAACTGACATCGGTTATTGGCGGTGCAAAGCGTATGAACCGATGTGGAACAGCCTCGATACCAACCCTGCACTTGTAGTATGCGTTACGTTGCGTTGCGTAATCACGGTATACTTCGTAGCTTGCAGACTGATGACTCTCATTTCCAGCCAGACTACTTGAGGAGCATTGTTTGGGAATAACAATTGATCCAGTCCAAGCGAGAGTTTCGCCTGAGAGCCACCATTGCGGGCCACGACCATCTTTACCGTAACTCGGGATGAGAAAGGAAGTGTTGATGTGGTACTTACTTAATGGAAGGCACCGACTCAGTGACACTCCCATAAGTACCACGGATTGGGTATAGTGGGCGGGTTGTTAGTCAGGATTCGCTTCAAGCAAGCGATGCAACTGAGACTATATTTTCGTGCATGTTTGAATAGTTTATTGACTGTAGGATACGTAAATCTTCTAGGCGTTTAGGTAGGTGCCTCAACATGATGGTAGAGAAATCAATTAGTGAATTGGTTGTTAGTATTCAGTTATTCCTCTGCGAAGAGTCCGAACTATTTTTTGCGATCAGGATTGCCAATGATTCGGGCCAACTCTCGTTGCGCTGGAAAAGTAGTTTAGTTTTTTTTTTTGCTAAGACCAGTTGGTCGAAGCAAACATTCTCAACCGCTTCTTGCGTGGCTAAAGAGACTCATTTCTCCATCGACTCCATATCTGGTAACTACTTTTAAAATATCTGTCCTCGACTCCGAGACCGACTGCCACAACAGCTGTTGGGCAGCTGCATAGTGGTTAAGATTCAGCTGTGTGACGTTCACGGCTCCTCACCGAAGGGATACGAAGGTCCACCCATAGCATGGTTACGGGCTTGCTTATTGGCGGTACAGATAAGGAATTTAGGCGACTTAGTACAGTCCCGCTCATTATGACCCTCCTCGCCGCAGCAACGACATAATTTGCTCCTGTCTAGTCCCTTGCATTCGTACGACTTGTGGCCGGATTCTAGGCACCGATAGCACCTATCCACTGAAGGCTGGTGGGGTATGCTTACTGGGCATACTAACCAGCCGATCTTCAGCTTCCCTTTCTCGGCAACCTTTTAAGCTTCCGCAGTCAGTAGCCTGAGGTAGGCTACTTGCGTGCCAGAAAATCCCGCTCTTAAGCGCACAGAGGCCCGCTCGATCACTGCGTCACACTGTTCTGTGACGGCAGAGACGACATCGTCTGCGGTCGTGAACTCGTCCAGTTGCGTGCACTGGAGTCACTTCCGCACCTAGCGATCTCACATGGGCGCCTTTACCCAGGACTTTTTGGGCCAAGGTCTTGTACGCCGCACTAGATAGTGCGCATTGCATTAGCACCAAGAGCATTTCACCGGTCTTGGTACGTCTCACGCTGCGCACGTCCTGCCCGAGGGCCGAGAGGCTTTCAGCTGCCCGCATTGACTTAAGAACGTCGGCATATTTTCCCTTGTCGGTTTTCACTAAAAAGGCCTCGTCTCTGTCCTTGGTCTTCTTTGCGGGTCGAGGAGCGTTCGACGTCCGCTTCCCCCTACTGACCAACTTCTAGGGGTTTTCGAGCCCCCCCCCCCCCAAGTAATGTACCAGCAATCTGGCATCTGGTACCAGCAATCTTTTTTCTGCCCGACGGGGTCATTTGGCTACCGTGATTGCACGCCGTTTGGCGTTGTTTTTGCATCCTCGCCTGGTAACTGCCTAGGTCGCTTCGGGTTCGGCGCCGTCTTGCCCTGATCTTCTAGGCGAAATCAGTCGCCGCTTAGGCTGATTTGGCTGTTCTATAGAAGGGGAAGGGGAAGACCCCTGTCTGGGTTCCTCTGTCGGCCTTCTCTTTTCCCTCCACCCTCTTGACGTATGCTTCCTGCTCTTGTCTTGCGACTCGAACAGCCTTGCGGAGCACCAGCAGGTTCTTTTTCATTATTTTTATAATGCTTAAAATCAAACCAAAATTTTAGGGTAGTTTTATACATATATTTACTTCAACAATCAAAAGAAAAGTTAATCGATGGAGCCTTGAGTGTAAAATTGAACGCATTTTCGCTTGATGCCCTCCATCAAAGTCTTTACAGTGTCATCCGGTACCAGTTTCTCAGTTTTTTCCATTTTCTTAACATGTCCTTCTCGTCTTTGACTGTCTTCTTGCTCTTCCGAAGTTCCCGCTTCATCATTGCCCAGTACTGCTCCACCGGGCGCAGCTCGGGACAGTTTGGCGGATTCATGTCATTTGGAACAAAATGGACAGAATTGGCCTCATACCACTCCAGGACACATTTAGAATAGTGGCATGATGTCAAATCTGGCCAAAATAGCGGAGCTTCGTCGTGCTGCTGCAAGAACGGCAAAAGGCGCTTCTCGAGGCACTCAGATTTGTAGATCTCGCCATTTACTGTGCCCTTTGTCACGAAAGGCTCGCTCCTCAGTCCGCAAGAGCAGATGGCCTGCCAAATGAGATATTTGGAGGCGAACTTCGACATTTTCTTCTTCTTAAATTTGTCGTCCACATAGAACTTGCTCTTGCCGGTAAAAAACTCCAACCCCGGAATTTGCTTAAAATCGGCTTTTATACGTTTCGTCGTCCATCACACAGCAGCCATATTTTGTCAGCATCTTCTCGTAGAGCTTCCGTGCCCGAGTCTTAGCCGTCGATTTTTGCCGCTCATCGCAGTTTGGGAAGTTCTGTACCTTGTATGTATGTAGTCCAGCTCTCTTCTTTGCATTCTGGACGTAGCTATGCGACATGCCGATCTTTTTAGCCAAATCACGGCTTGAGACGTTGGGATTTGCTTTAATCATCCGCTTCACCTTTTCCTCCGTCTTTTTGTTCTCCGGTCCCTGTTTTCTTCCAGCTCCTTTGCCGTGGTCCAACGTCAACCGCTCCCGGAACCGCTTCAACACTCTGGAGACGATTAAATGGTGAATATTCAACATTTTTCCCAACTGCCGGTGCGACAGGTCAGGAAATACCAGGTGTTTGGAAAGAATTTGTTCTCTCGACTCGCGTTGGTTCACCTCCATTTTCGTTGAATCGAAAAACACGACTTCTAGTTTGACAGCATGTAAACAATACACATCAATGAGAAAGTGTGCAAAATTTGGTTGATTTTTACCCAATGGTAAAAAAGTTATGCCCTGTTGAATGTGTCGCAATAATTTCGTGTTCGCCCTTTAATTCACTCATACTGCTCCCACGAGTTGCGCGAGAAAGAAAGGTCCGCCACGCCAGAGCTCCGCAGTAACGTGGTAAGGGATGCCCAGGTACCCCACAGGCTCCGTTAACGATCGAGCATCTTTTTCACCCCCTCGACCACTCATCCATCGGCACGGGTCGCTTCACGCCTTGGACTTGGGGTTATGCCCGTTGAGGCTTTACGTGATGACGACTGCGGCCTAGATCATCACAACCATCCTCCTTTACCAGGGCTTTGGACTCCTGTAACCGAAAATCGAGCGATTTTTTTTCTGATGAGCCCAAGAATCTGCTATTGCACAGGTTACCTGGAAGGAACCTCGAACTTTCATTAGAGCTATTGACAAAACTGTGACGTTTGTTGATGGATCAACGGTGATGACATCCGCTTTGAAACTCGAAATCTCATTAGATAGGGCTTCCGACACTGGCTCGGCATAACATTTTTCCGCGGTTTTATCTGTTCCTTTCGCAGCTAGTTCTTCGCTGTTTCTCCTATCACCATCTGCGGTTTCTAGTGCATCACAATTATTTACAAAAAAATCGAAGAAATTTGCCAATGTAGAGATCCTCCAAGTCAACGATTTTCTGCGCCCATAGCACAAGTTTATCATTTTTTTCATCGTAAGAACCAGCACCATCCAAGGATCTCGAGATTCATACGGTTGATCTATAGCATTGTCAGATGTCGACACTAGTTTTTAAAGATGATTGATCCAAACACTCTTTTACGAGCAAACAAACGGCATATTTCTGTTGATCGTATCGCTGAATTAACTTTTACCAGAATTGTCCATAATTGGTACCCGTTATAGCAAACATCATCCTTATATAACGGGGGGGGGGGGTCTCCAAAAAAACAGCCCTCTAATTTTTTTTAATATGTTCTACTTAGCCTAAATCATAACCGAATCCAGTTTTTGCGTCCTATATACACAATTATCGCTAGGATTGATTGAATCGAGTTTTACTGAGTGCCCTATCATTTTGGTTGATTGAATTTAAGGCTTTTATTGAATTATTCCTCATTCGAATAGATAACGATGGCGGCAGGATGATCTACGATCAACCCTATAACGTTTTGCATGTCTCTCAGCCTCTTTTTCGTTGCCTCAGAAAGACGCTGGTGTTGTCGGAGTTTATACGGATAAAAACCAAAATCTTTTTTCACCGAAGATTGGATCGTCTTACGTGACATTGTAGTCCTTAGCCATTTGGTTCATTGATCTGGCCGGATCATTATTGTTGGTCACAGTTTTAATCAATGCTTACAGAATGAGGCCTTTTTCGTCCTGGACGTCCAGATGCTCCACTTCCATCTTGTAATTGCTTCTTACATTGTCAGACAAATTTTCGATTCACACCGAGCAGCGGACTTCTGTTAGGGTAATAGTACCAAACCTGTACAGCGCTTTGATTCGCAATCCATTGTTCCGAAATTTCACAATATCACTAAGCAATTATTACATTAACTTTATCCCAGAAGAAAAGATTTTCACATACACTTCAATTTGATATGTTCCCAACGGTTTGTAACCATGGGATTGTTTTAGCAAGCCATCCTGTAGCGCTATTATGAATCCCCTAGGTGCACGTTGGACAATGCTTAATCGTCCGTTATGTTGCGTGAAGAAGTCTCTCTGGTTTCTTCACAATCTAATAATCCTTGACCAAAGATCATTGAAGTTATTCTTGTTCTGACAAGAGCCGTGCGGTCGCGTAGAATGCTGCTGCTTGTCTCCAACCTCTCAGGTGCCCGATACTCGCCAGGTTCTGCTCCACTTGGTCCAGCCACCGGGAACGCTGCGCTCTTCTCCGTCTTGTACCTGCCGGGCTGGAGGTGAAAACCAACTTGGTGGGGTTGTTGTCCGGCCTCCTCACAACATGCCCCGCCCACCGTACCCTTCCAGCTTCAGCTACTTTCCGGACACTTGGCTCACCATAGAATCGCGCAGGTTCGTAGTTCATCCTTCTCCTTCACACGCCATCCTCCTGCACACCACCGAAGATCGTTCTCAGCATCCTTCTTTCGAAGACTTCGAGTGCTTGCAGATCCTTCTCGAGCATTGTCCACGTTTCGTGCCCGTAGAGAACCACCGGTCTCTAATCAGTGTGTTGTACATGGCGCATTTCGTGCGGTAGTGAAGCTTCCTGGATCTCAAAGTTTTTTGGAGCCCATAGTAAGCACGACTTCCAGAGATAATACCCCCTTCTGATCTCCCGTCTGGTGTTATTGTCCGCAGTCACCAATGAGCCTAGATAGATGAACTCGTCAACCACCTCGAACTCGTCGTCGTCGATCGTAATAGTACTGCCCAAGCGTTCCCTATCGCGATCGGTTCCGCCAGCCAGCATTTACTTCGTCTTAGACACATTTATCTTCAGTCCTACTCGTGCTGCTTCGCGCTTCAGTCGGGTATACAGATCTGCTACCGTCTCCTTGTTTCTACCGATTATGTCCACGTTGTCAGCGAAGCGAAGCACACGAACCGCATGTTGAACCCCGCTCTTCGCATTACACCTTCCAGCGCTATATTGAACAGCAGACAGGACAACCCATCGCCTTGTCTTAGTCCCCTGCGTGTTTCAAACGGACCCGAGAGTCCGCCCGAAATTTTGACACAACACCTTACACCATCCATCGTAGCCTTAATCAGTCTTGGCAGCTTTTGTTGTCTGCATATATGGAGAGAGAAAAAAACCAGCACAATTGGCCTATTACACTGGCGGCTCGCATCCATCCATCTGGAGCTAGTGTTTACTGCCGTGAAATAGGATTGGAACTTTTTCATTCGCTGGGTAGTGACTGTACTGTATTCCAATCCAAAATTTTCGCGTGTTTGTGTGAGTACAATTGACCCTACAAACGGGGCTTGTCCAACAAAGTGATTATTTTTTGATCCGTTAGCCAAGCTGCAGTCAGGGTCCTTAGCTCGGACAACTTACGATTCGTGACCGCACGTCAAGCTCATTTAATTCGTATAGATTGTGAATTTTGTCGTGTTAGATGAAGAAAAAGATTCTGTCTTGGGCTTTATCCAAACACAGTGGCGTAGTCTACAAAATTGTTCTCAAACAAAATTATTTGATTCATGACGGCTCCTCGTATCATCTGAAATGCAACTTCCTATACGCAATTGCGTTGTCGAGTTTTTGGATGTTCTAATCTGTGTTTGGACTTCTTAAACGTAGTGATATGTTTCTAATCCATGCTTCCAATCATGCGATTCAAACTGCTCGTGTGTTTGTAAGTACCTGCTGTAACAGTCATTTTGCAACGTTTTTTTCCATCATATCAATGTATCCAATAATCCAAAAATGAATTATTCATCTTTTTTAACGACCTCATCATTTCAATTTGTTCTAATCAATGGAACGATTAGAAGATACGATAGGGCACAAATCCTATACTATACACGTGCTATTTGAGTCCAATTATTCTGATGCCACGATTTCCTCGAAGTTAGTAGAACCGATTTGCGCATCCCATTTTTAAGTCGAAGCTCTAGTTTCTATGATGCGGGTTTCTGGACGTTTGTATATATCACATAGAAACCAGTAACACCAAGAAGTTGAATATCAACTTGGATATCAAAATTAATCTCACTGCTCACTTCACAAACAATACTAGTAGTCCATTTTCGCCCAAATTCCATGACCACCCCTAATTATTTTCCACCATTGACTCACCTTGCAGCATCGACAGAAACTGGAACCACATATCGATCAGATTGTCGTCCTTGAGGAACACCAGCGCGACCGATTCGTGCGACAGGACATTATTGAAATCGGATGCCAGCGGCCAGTAGCAGTGATCCTTCATCACCCGCTTGGCACAGTCCACCACATAGTGGAAGTTTTTGTCCGGGTCTAAAAAGAATATTTTTATCGTATCATTGCTTCAAACAGAAAATTCTAAGTATAACATACCATGCAACGTGTTCGGCGTTAGAATCTTCGACATCATCTGTCGCATACTGATAATCATCACGTGCAACAAACTCAACTCTTCCACCATCTTCAGTGCGAGGCTTTCGTTCGAGAACAACTGAACGCTCATGTGAACCACCCGATTGCTGAGCGTATCCGGATCGTTGGACATCTCCAACACACTCGGTATCCTGCAGTAATGCATCACGAAGGTTCTCGTGAGATGTTCCTGTAAAAAATAAAATTGAAATGAGCATCCAAAAACCGTTCGAAAAACATACCTTATAGTCCTGATCGGGCAACATGTTCAGCAGAAAACAAACGATATTCTGCGGAAACTCGAACTTGAACGTCCAGAAGATGAACTCTTCCAGCAGAGTCTTGTGCATAATTTTCTCTCCCAGCGCCGGCAGATGTCGGTATTCGTCGGGTGGTTCCGGCGAAGGAAATAAGCGTACCGCATCCTCATACTTTCGTCGACTTTGTTCGAGCAGACTCCCATACTGATTGGAAGCGAACGGAGGCTCTACCAGCCTCCGATAGGTTGCCTCGTCTATCAGTGCTTTGGTCATAACCCGCCGCATCAGTTCACCCATATTGTTGAACTCCATCAGCATGCTACAGTAATCGTCGCAGTACTTTGCCGTCCGACTGAATACCGCCGAATTGTGCATCTTGGCACTGTGATTGCGGAAGTGCAGCAGCAATCGCAGTAGTAACCGAGGCATCATCGCTTCCGCAACCACCATCAGATCGTCAGGAACGGGAGCCTTATTTTGTCGGTTATTGATTCCATGATCGCTGCAGAAACCTTCGGCTTTCATTACCGAGGTATCGCCGCAGTCACAGGCACCGCCCGCCAGCGAAAGGAACATGTTGAAATCGTGATCGGTGTGATTGCCCCGTTTGAAGCAATCCCGACAGATGGACATACAGGGTGAGATACCGCACGTTCGGCACCGGTAGGCTACCACGTGGGGGATCCAAACGAGACCGCACTTGGCGTGGTTGTCGTAGCCGCGCACTGTGGATGGAAGAGAAGATTTGAATAGGGTTAGTTAGTTTTGAGGATGAAATAGCATAATGGGCGCGGTAAATGGTTAAATAATGTTGGAATTTTTCAAAATTTAATTGCGGTACTGTCGGTTCTCACAGTCACGTTACCTGGTGACAAGGGAAATTTCGTTTATTCGTTAGGTGGTGTAACTGTGATAATAGAGCTCTTGATAGGACTTTTTCTGACCTGTACTGCTCTGTGATTGTAATAAGCAGTGGGAGAAGATTTAAAAGATGACTGTTTTTTTACAGTTTCAGACTGTGTTGAGATGATCGACGTTCTCACGCTAATACGAGGTCATCGCGGATTACATATATGACAGACGGAAAATACCCACTCGTCTTCGTTATTTTTATTCGTAGAAGGTGACATCAGACGATTTTGGAAACTATTCATCCAAAGCGTGTGCTGAATTTTGGTGCTTTATGGGCCACCCACTTTATGACAAAGTGTAAAATAAGCGTACTTAGATTACTTTATTTATTTGTCGGATTTGGCTACACTAGAACCAGACAATTAACCTTGTGCTGCCTAGGTTCATTATCTCGGTACATATTATATACTAGTGTGATGTAAAATTAAACCTTCATACACAGGAGACTGTGCGTGTTCGAAGTGCGTTTAAAAGTTGAACGCTTATTACTTTAAAGGAGCAGGAACACTTCTGAGGGAATTCGAATAAGAAGATTTCTATTTTAATCTGTAACATGTAATCAGTCAATATTTTAAGGATAACTCAAACTTGTCATATGTTCCTTACTTTGGTAAAAGAATTTGTCTACAATTTCTCCAAATTTGGAAAAAAAAATGAATCTAAAAAACTGCACAAAAATAAGACACTAAAAAATCATCCTAAATTCGCTGGAAAACGATTTCACACTGGTATCTAGTTTTTCTCGTATCTAGCATTCAGCTTAATTTTCAAACTTATTCCATATTGTGCTCAAGCTTGTTACAATTTTGTTTTAAATTTGATGCAAATTTTTCAAATAAAGCCAAATTCTAAAATTGCTCTTGAAATTGTCTCAAATTGATTAAAATTTGTTCTAGAACTTATTCAAATTCAAGCAACCCTCAAACCTTTTAAATCAATCGCTGCTCTGAGTAGCACCTAATAATGTTTGAATCAAGGCAACGTCAACAACAAAATAAAAAGAAAGAAAACGCGAATACTGGCGCCGGTTCGTTGCCAAGAGGAACATGTAAACGTTTTCAGTTTTGATTGGAAGATATCTCGAATTTGTCTCAAACTATACTAGTTAACCAAAAAAAATTTTAATCCGCACAAAATTAACATTTTTTCTACAGTCCATAAAACAATTCTTAGCTATTTTTGATTTTGATTTGACAATTAATAAGACATGTTACGTTGAGTAGCCACAGTATACTTCGCGGATGGTAGACCGACGACTGTGATTTCCATATAAACGACTTGATGAATAATATTTGTCCCAGTTCAAGCGAGAACATTGTCTAAGAGCTATCGCGGGCGACGGACAGTGGGAAAGGTTCGTGGCACCAGTTTTGTCCTCCTTGTCACACCGAGCCTTAATTTAATGGTCCATTCGCGCATTTTTCGAAAATGCCGTAATTACAAGCAAAGCACTCCGCCCAAACGTTACCCGACACAAGTTTGAAGACACACACACACCATGCTGCCCCTATTTGAGCGCGATTACCATTCAAAATCTTTGCTCGCTAGCGCAAGGGATCTTTAAAAAAACCAACTCCGTGCTTCAGTAGATTCACGCTTGACAAACTCGAATCGATGACGACACCGTCGATCTCAACTTTGCACACGGGTATGTAGATGTGATAATCCTTCATAAAAGCTGCTAAAAATTGCCTTCTCAGTACACTAGTCTTACTATACGGTGGTGTGTCAGTATTTATAGTCATCCTGAATTTTCAAACCGGACATACCTCAAAAGTTTTAGCACCACGAAAAAGTTACTATGCAACATTTAAGCTCAATCGAAAAAAATGCCTAATAAATGTCATAAAACGACGAGATCTGTTGTAATCCCGAACAATTTGCCTTTCTAGGACATGGAACACTTTTTAGTTGAAATGCTACTTGAATTTGGAAATGTAAAATGTTTGTATGCCAAATGTCTCAGAAATGTTTGTAACGGTATCTGGTAGGCGGTGGTCAGCTATTTTCGTCCGCGTCCCTTATCACTTATTTTTATAAAGTGATTCATCAGCAGTGCTATCTTTGAAAATGAACCACCTCGGATACCCGAGCAAACGAAAAGCCCATAATACCCCCATACTCATAAGGTTTGACATGGGTGTTTGAAATGGGTTCAACCCATGAAAACACCATCACCATGGTCCGGTGGATCCCATAGAAAATACCATATGTTGGTATATTTATGGGTTACTGAGACCATTTTATGGTGTCTTGATGGTTGTGAATTTTGGGACGGACCATGCCGAAGGTCTTTTCAAGGGGCTATGTGGTGTTTGAACCCATGAGTATTTGCTCGGGTATGCAACTTATTTTAATGCAAATGAGAAAGTTTTCATTTCACTATAGTCAGAATTGCACATATTTTGTCGAATGTAAATTTAAATATTCTTTGATTTGATAGCATTGTAAGGAAGCACGTATGATGCCAATCGAGCTGACATTTCTTTGGACTGAGCAAACTAATTTCTTTGTCTGTTTAGTGCTTTTTTGACCAACTAGTAAACTAATCCACTTGGTATTTGATGCACGTGGGGAATACGCATGGTCTTGTCTGAGTGAATAGTAACTTTTGAATTATGTATGTGTGGGTTAAGAATTAACAATTCGCAAGAAGAATTCAAAATCAGTTGCCAATTTTCGGCAGGCATATCAGCACGAAAAACAAATATTTTATTGTTATATACATTGGTTTTCTTTTAGTCCATTAAATCATCAATAAAGTACATTAATTGTTCTTATTGTATTGAGTACTTGCATATGCTTTGGAGTAGTACATGCACTATGCTACTGTCACGTATAAAAATATGACATTTTATGACATTCTAAGACATCACGTTTTTTTATGGGTGAACATTCTTGCACATTGGCCGCTTGGCGTGCGACCCCTGATCATATCCGATTGATTTCAAATTTTGCATCGAGACTTTTTTCGAGATGCTAATGCTTTCAAAGTGTGCTCAGTTATACAATTCAAAGGTCACTTTTTCCAATACATGCCATTGGCACACTCTGTCACAGTCTCCTGAAGAGTCTCTGTCGCCTTCAAACACCTAG
Organism: Topomyia yanbarensis; assembly: GCF_030247195.1. Classification (NCBI taxonomy): domain Eukaryota; kingdom Metazoa; phylum Arthropoda; class Insecta; order Diptera; family Culicidae; genus Topomyia; species Topomyia yanbarensis. The sequence continues at coordinate 206,601,638 of NC_080670.1, read as the reverse complement.
CGTCAACTGACTTCATGAATATATAGTTTAACATCTGCGGCTGGAATTTTCATGGAAATCGGGGTTTTCCACTCATCGGAAACAATCCTCCGTCCGTCGTATTCAAATTCAAAGTTTCATTAAAACTGTCAAATATTGCATCGAATGTGTATGCTCCAAGATTAACTGTGGATCCGTAATTCAACCTAAACTTATTGTTGTTCATTTACCCACCAGTATTCATTGGCCCTTTCCTCCGAGAACGGCGTACATCCAATTGTCAGAATGGAGAACGCTGTGCTACAGCGAATGGATCTAATGGTCACAAACCTATTTTACATTATCTCCCTATGAAGTTTTACTAATTGCATTGTTATAATTTCAAGACAGTCTACATTCTTATCTTGAAAATCGCTCTGATATCGCAATCAGTGAAGTAATTGTTCACCACTTTGCTGCTTATCCACTGCACGAACAGTATAGTATAGATGTCCTCGACTGTTAAATGAATGTAGTGAGCCTCAGACCTGATAACGTTTAGCAATATTGTAAAGGGCAGTACGCAACACGACGTCGAATACATCAACTTTACAACCACGATTTCTGTACATCACACATTCATTAAAAACCATGTCGAAATGCGCAGAAGTGGAATCTGATAATGATACCTGAAGATAATATTTTTCCCTGAAATTTATAACACCGTTTGTATTGAGAGAATGCGGGAGATCACACCTACTACCTCTCACCTGACTATTGAATGCAAATCACCTTGGAAAGGTGTAACCTATAGTCAAACAACGCTGATCGCAGACTCCGGCCCGAGCCCTATGTATCAGTTCTAAGACCAGACGGCCCACCTCGGAAACCATGTGTCGAACCATATAAAGAAAACTTATCTACTAAAATAAACAGCATTAACAGTCACCAACAACTGTTACTAAACCAGACATCCGCCCAACCAATAATTGCTGCGCCTAATATCTCAAAACCAACAACCGGCACATCGGGCGATATAACTGCTTCAAACCAACAGCCAGTACCATCAACAAAGAAGCAAACGCCGAAGAAGAACAAGAACATCCAACCACGAACAACAGGAAAGTAGTACCAAGGACAAATTTAGGCGTGTACGCTAACGCGAGGGAAATGCTCCCCACGATTGCCATATATTTTTCATATGGGCGGAGCTCTGGCGTTGCTGTTGGTCTTTTTCGGCAATGACAAGATGCAAAATCTAACCAAAACCCCTCCCCTAGGTGGATGAGTTTGACGGTATTGCAAACATCATCAAGCATATTTCGTGCATCGGTTTTAAGGAACCTCTGACAGACAATTGCTTTAAGATGGTTATTGCATTAGGCCTGGATAGCGGTGCATGGAGGAGACCGAAATGAAAAAAAACACAAAACATGAAAAGACGTATAAAAGTTACTTTGCACAAGCCCAAACTAAAGATCAACTATTAAAGAAATGTAAAAGTAGAAGCTTATTAATGTTAGTGTAGTTATAATCGCAGTTTTTAGTACTAGTGTACGATTGGGCTGGGTCAGGAAATGGATGTAGAACTGGCGTATATGATGGAATAGTGTGTAATCTATTGTCTCGCGTGTAATTTTTTCCTTCCTAGGATTCGTTGATCACAGTTTTCTGGTATTTGGAAGAGTTCTAGTAGATTGATTGCATGTTACATGTGTTCTTTTATTCTACTTAATTAGTCTGTTTTTGTGGTATTTCTATTACAGTCGTGATTCGCTGGTTGGACACTTTTTAACTGGACCGCTTTTTAGTTGGACCTCCGCTGGTTGGACCATTGTCCAACTAAAAAGCATCATCGCGGGCACGAAATTTTGTACACAGGCACCAACTTGTCTATGTTCATGGGAAGTCTGGTTCTGAGTATGCATTATGTCATAAAGTATCTCGGGTAAAATTTAGTGATATTCAGACAACTTTGGTGTCGATCTAGACAACTTGAAACGGATCTAGATCAGTTCTATATTTTTATAGAAGTGTCTTAGAAAAATACTTTCCTCGACAAAGTTGTTTGTTTTGATATTTGCAAGACATTTTCCGAAGACACTTATACTCCAAAATGTATGTAGATGGCGCTGCGCCTGCAATACATGACAAATACTCGTGGAAATGAATTTTGACAAATTATTACATTCATAATTGACTTGCATGTGTTTGACGGTCTCAGAAGACACCTATATTCTAAAACATTTGTAGATGGCACACATATGATAAATAAATTTGCTTTCGACGAAGAAAGTCCCAAGAAGGTCAGGTGTCTTTGGAAAAGTATCCTAGATAATTGAACAATAGCTTGATCCCATGGGTATTGATCAGGATAAGTTTAAACAGATCAACAATCTAGCTTGTAACAAAGAGTAACCTATATTATTAATTTGTTGTTTTAATGTATTTAAAAATAGGCATTTGCCGTGAAAAACATAATCTTTATGTAAATTAGTTCTTAAATGTTTGGTTCGATTTCGTCTCATCAGAATCCGTCATTAGCTTAGTGATAGGACTAAGCTAGCGCCGGATTGACACTAGCTCGGAAAAAAAACGGAGACACAATCTCATGTATTTCAAACGTCATTAGAAAGATTATGATCTCGACTACTTAAAAGCAAAACTTTACCTGTCACTTCATAAGTTGTTCATATTTTTACAGAACATTTTTTCGAAGTTTTTAATGAAATGTTCCGCAAAATGTCTCAATCATACGGATAAATATTTACAACTGGCTTTATTATAGTTTTTTTTTTTTTGAGTTGTCCTACTGGAGCTGTAGAGTAGTCTCGGAAGAACTCCCTGTTAGAATCACTCACTACAGTGGCAGACGAGACGGGAAATATCACTCACTAAAATACTGCTTTGAGACCAATTGCAGCGGGCCGTGATTTTGAATGTGATATTGAGTGTACGGGCGAAGAGACTTCGCGATCGCGTGTATCATCGCGAAGGACTCGAGCGTTTGTACGTTACCATGTTCGATCGCGTGTGCGTTTGTATATCGTGTGTGCCAACTTGTACGTAACTTCGCGTGCATAAATTCTATTTTATTACCGTGTGCCTTTCGCATATTCGTATGTGCTTGTGTATGATCGCGCAGTCCGTGAATCTGATACTTAAATTTCGGTATACAGTTCAAATTCTAGAAGAAAGTTAGTTCCCGATCATGTCCCCATTGAACGTGTTGTCTGTGGATATGAACGTTATTTTTTTATTGATGCAACCGAATATATGGACCTATGTTGCTAGGACGGAGGGTAAACATTTCCGGACGTGACCGATACATTATCGCGCGAACATGGGCGTTTGAGGGCTCGCGTTTGAGACAGCGTTTGGAACTTCGTAAGTACTAAAGCGTTCACCTTATTACCGGGGTGTTACAAAGTTTGCGCAATCTCGGGCGTAGGTGTGCGTGGATGATCGCGAAGGGCTTAAGTGTTCGTAAGTTATATTTGTCGCGTGTGTGACTTCGCGTGTATACATTCGATTTTGTAACCGTGTGGTCATTCATACATTCGCGTGTGTTCTTGGGTGGTCGCGCGGACCGTCATTCCGATATTTAGTTTTCGGTACACGATTCAGATTCTGACAGGGAGTGAGTTATCCCATATCACTAGAGTTCCCGGTCACGTTGGCTAGTGGATATGGGAGTTATTTCTTTCTTAATTTTTTCGCTTCTTTTTTATCAATTGGTCCTATTGAAGGCATGGACCTAGACTGTTCCAGTTCGAAAGTAGAAAGATCCATATCAGCTGTCCGCCAAAGCACCCAATTTATAATGATTATTAGTCATGAGATTCAGAGATCAAAGAACCAGCACTCGCTCGAATCTCACACTCTTATGCATCACCCAGGAGTACGCGCCCTTACGCTTATCATCGAAGCCCAAGGTAATCCAAATCGAAAAATGTTCAGTGGAACAATATGCTTGGAAGAAACTTCCTAATTCACATTGAGCACTCTGTTTTGCAAATCGATCAAAACAAAGCCCAGCTCACGATCGAGCGCAAATCGAATAAGAAAAAAAGAATGTTAGTCTGATGCATGTTTCTGCTAAAGACCAAGGAATCTTTTGGATCCCCACTTGTATTACGGGGTGCAATAATTTGTTAGTATGTGTACCTATAGCATTCACATGTATTAAAAGCTCTGGGCAGCCAGCTACCAAGAACTGTTAAAGGATTTGTTCATTGTTCTATTAATTCGTACATTTCCGTAGAACAGGAAAACAATTTAGAACCCAAGCTGTCGGAAGCGTTGCTTATAATATATTTGACGTTTTTTGTCAATCTCCCGAAAAATGGCATTTCCTGTTTGTGTTGTGCTGGAATGCTACGACGAGATACAAAAGATCTTTATTAAATGTTACAGTGAAAATTGAAGACCTTTAAATGTTACAGCATTACAGTGAAAAGTAAATGACCTCTAAATAGGTTCGAATTAAAGAAATTTGTGACAATTAGCTGTAGGGGGGGGGGGGGGTATGATAGACGTCAGTCAGTTTTGGACAATTATTACTTTCTCAACACAATGTCATTAAATGAATGACAAAACCTATTTCTACATATGGAGGATAGCGCAGTCGACATACGGCTATATGATCTGTCTTCAGGTACACCTGATAGTGTAATTCATAGATTGTCAATGGTGTACGATTGCAAAGAATGCGACTGAACCGCTCGATTCCTTCCTACGTAACCCTGAAATCTGGCACCTGCATTGCACAGACCACGCTATGCACCTATGACGACCAAACTGCAATGTGTCAGCTTTGTGAATAAAAGAAACGTGAATAACGTGAATTATGTGACAAGAACCACTACCACCAAAGCAGAAGCAAACAACAATGAGAAAAGCTTTACGACCGTAATCAGTAAATCAAAGAAGCATATCAAAACAATCGATCACGATCTTTGAGACAACAGTAGCGACGATATTATGGACGAAAACAACAATCGAATGATCTTCAGGCGTTATAAGGTAACGCTAAAAATGCCCCCCCTGCCACAGAGAAGAATCTCCTAATGCAAGGGTAAATTGCGTGCCCCAAAAATTCAGTGGTAAGACCTTAAATGATTTTTTTTTATTATTTGCTGATTTTAAATATTAAAGTCATAGGCTCCGTAAAGCTTTAATCCGACGCAAACAAACAAAATAAACAAAATGACCCTTAACAAGTACGCGTAATTGCGAGCTTGAGCTTGTGCGACCACCCCTGGCTGCTACTCCGTTATCGATCGGGACTAGCTGAAGTTGCACAGGGAATCAGTAGATAATTATGCTTGGGATTAGCGAAACATCTTTCAATGTGCCACTTCTGGTAATCCTAAAGTATTTCTCATCAATACCGGCGCCGGCCAGGCCCGAACGTAGATCGCGGAAGGAAAGGGAAGGAATGGTTAGTCCGATACTAGCTTTTGCTAGAGGCCGTATATACTACTGGACACTCCACAAGTATCACGGGAGGAGGATATTTTTGTTAGTAGAGTATAAGTTGGATATACTTCTTCTTTACCGACGCCAGAGAGGTGATTCCCTTACCTGGACTAGATATCGATCCACCAATTTCATGGACCGGGGACCAACGGCTTTACTTCCCTTCCGAAGGAAGACGTGACCACAGATTTTTCACCTCAGAAAAATCTCAACGACCTCGGCTGGAATTGGACCCAGGCCAACTGGAATGAGTGGCGGTCACGCTTACCACTCAACCACCGGCGCCGTCACCTTAACAAGTACACGTAATTGCGTTATTTAAATTTCTGCTTTTCATTGAAAGGAAATTCACTACCCACCCATTGCACATAATTGGCTCTGCTTATGGATCCGCTCCTTTTTAGCCCTTCATACAGCGATAATGTGAATGACAACCTAATTCTGTTATAAGCATCGGCAGGCACCAGAGTCACGGAGAAACAGATCAAAAAACGAACAATTAGCGAATATCAGAGATGAGAATCCATGAAAAAAAAATCCGGTGGCAGACTAAGTGGGCTGGCAGTTATTTTATTGGAATTTTGTCCACCGCGGCCATAAAATCAATCAAAGTTCAGAACAAAATTTGAGTTAAATTAGACCATAACAAACTTTGTTTTAAAGGAAGAAATAAATTTGAAATTTGGGACAGTTTGAGCACAATATGGATGCAATCAAAAATATTAGAACGAAAAAAAAAATTTTTAAGCAACCGGAAATCTGAATTTTTATATGAACAATATTTTAGAAATTTATGCACGTGTTAGCATATTCCACGGGCGGAGAATGCTACCAGTTTGTACACATACTTTATGCGAACGAAATAAAGGCTGAAGTGTTTGTGTGCCTGAAGCAATAGTGGTTTACTCTTTTGTGACCGTTTTTTAATTTTTGTATTCTGTACATTCTTATTTAAGGGAAGGCTCTAGGCCCGAGCATGAATGGTCTCTTTCGATAAAGACATACTTGACGGTGAAATGAATATCGAATAGGATTCGTCAACAAAGACTCCGATTCTCCGTTCGAAGTCCTACCCATTGAACTCGGTCTTAACGTTTCTGATCTTTTTCCTGCCCAGAGATAAAGCGCTAAGTTTATTGACGCTTTCAAAAACTGACAAAACGATATTCGGCCGTGACCGAAATCACAAAAATCCTTTCCAGGATTGCAGTTTTCGACCTAAAGCAAGCAAATGGCATCGCTGGAGATAAGGTCCTTGCGGATGGGTTTCGTGTCTACGTACCCGCCCACAAAGTCGAGATAAACGGTGTAGATATAGATTCGAGTTTGACATGCGTGGACATCTACTGAAGCACAAAATTGGGTGTTTCAAAGCGCCCTAAAATGTCACGCTAGGTAACACACGACTGTTGGCAAACCACCTGGAGCAATGGGGAGCTTGGTTACGCTGATCAGTCTATTTGTGTCTAAGAAAACCTGGTCTTAAGCGGATGAGCACAAAAAACCAACTTCCCAAAACTAAGGTTAGATCTCTTAGGTGCTCCATACTGATAAAACTGTCAATAGACTGGGAATTTTGGTTTTTTTTCCGGAAGTTTCTTACAATTAGTTTTTGCGTTTTTAAAAGAAGTCATACAAACTTAGAAATTTAATGCAAAATTGGAGAACATTTTCCCAAATGATTAGTGTAATCATTGCATAATTCCGCTCAATAAAATGAAACGTTAACAACCTTGAGATTTCTGCTTTTTCTGATATTTTGAAAAGGGACACCTATATTGAAAGGTACGTCGTAGTGATGGCAAAAAAGTAGACTTCTGCAGGAGTACATTCCTTCCAGAGGAAACATCATAAAATTATTACCAAGGAACCAAATCCAAGGTCAGATGATATCGATCAAGCAGAGCAAAAAAATCAATTACTGCTTCAATGATATTTACAAACACGACAGGCCGCAAGTGATATAAACCCCGGTTGGGTCCATTCCCCTCTGGGTGCGGTCGGTCAACAACGGTGAAAGTATCCGGATCAGATCGCTGTTTCATCACCTTCTCACCGCGCTCTGTCGTTCAAGGCTTGTCAGTGCGCCATGACGACATACTTTCACCTTCCACGCGTCCTGCCTCGATCGCAGGCCTCAACAGCTTGCAACAACGCGGACGTGCTGCTATGCGAGGCGCGAGGCTGGAGAAAACCGAAGACATGCACGAGACGCGGGGCAGTTCGAAAGTGCCACTGCCAAGGTCGTTCGGTTCCATGAACTCCACGAGAGTTCGATTTTCTGTTTGCTTTTTGGACTGCCTGTATCGGTTGGACATGAAGGAAGGTGATCTCTGACGACGCGAAGCTTTAACGAAAGTTTTAGTTCAAGTTTCCCATCCAAATATCATTGCATAATTTTATTTTTCTGTTCGAATTGATCACGTCTTCCTCCATTATCACAACAGAAAGGCAAAACAGACCACCTTGAAATCCTCCAAGTGCACGAGCCTACCTGGGTGCCATTCCGTTGGAACCAGTTTCGATCAGATCGCGCCTTCTCTCTTTCTCTCCCGCTCAAGCTGAAACCCATCGCTATACCAGTTCAACAACAAAAACAACAACGGCACGGCAAGTCATTGAACCTGTGGCCCGATCTTCAGAACCCAACGACCCACAGTGAGCGAGCGCGAGTTCGACTCTGGAGCCTAGTTCAATTATACTCCGAACCAGATCTAGATATTACATACATACAAAGTATGGATGGGATGGACGCGTGAAGAAAGCAGTTTCCACGCAGCACGCAATGAATGCGCGATCAACCGATCAACAGCAAGACGGGAGCGCGATGATCCAACATCCCACAACGCACAGGCGATGTTGCGGTGGCGGCGGAAGAAGAGAGATCATTGACACCGCGTGCGTGCGGCCGGCCAGAGTGTGGTGACCGATGGATGACAGCAGCCGGTTGGCATGTAAACAACAAAACAAAAGCCTGGGTTTGAGATGGTTCAAAGTGGTTACGGGATATTAATATGGATGAGGTAACTTTTGGCTTTCATGGAGTTCTATTGTTGCTTTTCAAGTACTAACAGTCATCATCTTGGACAATATTTTCGGTGTGAAGGTTGAGATACCGTCAAGCTATTTCTTCAACATTATCAACTAGGTTTCATTAGGTTCATTATAGCGGGAAATAGTCTTTAGCCGGTCAGTGGATTCAACGCAACAACACACACGCACACACGTGCTGGAGTGAGATCCGTCACACTCACACTCGTCTAACGGCGAGAGTGAGGAATTTCAGAATGAACTTGCATGGGTCACTTTGTGGGTCTCACGCATACTAACCAGAGGAAATGAGTGGTTACAATATCATAGACCCAGCTTAGACTTATCCACTCAATAGTGTCTTGTTTGCCTTGTATTTGAGATCGAAAATAAGGTGCTGCTTGCGAGTTATTCATTTTGAACTGTACCACCAACACCTTCGTCAGCCTAAATAACGGCCAAAATGATTTTTATGACCGACCTCTTAGATTATTTCCCATATTTTTCAAAAATGTATGTATTTTAGAAAAACATTGCTGAAGCAAGTATATTTAGTACAAAGACCATACATGATCATGTATCAGTTTCCTAAAGAACTAGAATCTCGGGAGAATCTCAGTGTTTCATTTGAAATTTATTGGATGATTCGAGATTCCTGCCAGGAACTATTAGCATTGGATTTAGAATTTACCAAGGCTCCTGGTACCACTGATATTCATCATTTTATCCAACGATATCAGTAGTAGTAACAAAAGATGGTCTTGGATGGAATATTGATAATTTCATACTTATCTACCAAATCGAATGGCTGCCTAGGGTGGATAAGGAAGTCATACTACATACCTGCAACGAGAAGAAAAAAAGTATTGTTCAGTAAAGTTGGTTTTAAGAGATTTCAAGTAGTTTTTATTCTCTTAATACAACGTAGATTTTGTGTGTGGATTCCAAAAAACATGATTTGGTTTGATATATTCATTTAATTTTCAAGAATTTTAGAGTATATATAACTAAATCATTCGACTCGACAAATAAGACCATATAACAAAAAATAACGGATTTAACCTAAGAACCAATCACCTCTTTATTTGGCATAGAAATGATTCTAACCCAATGTGTGGCGATTGGGAACAGACCTGAGGTGAGCGATTCGTCAACTACACTATATTCGACTTAACTTGTATTTTGCTTCAGATAAGATACAACATTCATTTACCAACACGGAATACTTTGCTGTGAATAATCTACCTCATTGCTCCAGGGATGACGAAAGCTTTGCTTTACAATCTGCAGGTACAAATTGCCTGCTAAACAAGATGTTTTTTCTTCATAACATTGAGCTGCTGTTTTTTTTCTTTCCAAGGTAGTTTCCGATCGTGTTCTGTATACAATTGTACTCTGGTATTTTCGCAAAATTGTCCTAGAAACGGCTGCGAAGTGCGCTCTAATAGAAGGTAGAATACACTTCGAAAATAGAAGCCGATATGGATTGAGAAAATTCAAAAGACAGCTCTTTGATTACAAGAGACAATTCTTTAATGGGCAGGGGAAGTAAGAATGTGAAGAAGTAAAGAAATAAGCGTTGAAATAGGGTAAAAAGCAAAGGGAAAGTAAGGATATAAGAATATAAGAAAAAATACGACAAAATGGCAATAAAGAAATGAGGACATCATATGAAAAAATAAGAAAAATAAAATAATAGAGAATTAAAACAGTAAGAAAATGGGGAAATAGAAAATAAATGAATAAAAAATAAATCAATAAGGACAAAAGAAAACAAGGACATGGAAAGTAAGATAAATTGAAATAAGAAGATAAGGAAATAGGAAAATAAGAAAATATTAAAGATAGGGAAATGCGTGAAATTTGGAAACGTTGCGTTGCGTTGTGAGGGGCCGTACACAAATGACGTAGCTTTTTTCGGCTATTTTCGACCCCTCCCTCCCCCCTCGTAGCATTTGGTCACAAAACTCTAAACTCCCCCTTGTAAATGACGTAGCATTTACCACCCTCCCCCCCCCCTCCGGGGCAATGAGACGAAAAAAAATGTTATGCAATTCTTCTTTGACGGCTTTTATTAACATTTTCGTTATAACAGCAAATTGCGCCCAAAATAAATCCATTTCATGACAAATATAGTTTTGATAGTTTTGTTTTGAATTTTATATGTCATGGAGCATGGAGTTCTCTCAGTTCATAATCCTACAGCTGCCAATGATTCTAAGAAGAATTCGTTCACCTAAATTACTATATTGGTTTGGTTGAACCCGAAGAAAAAAAATTAATTCAAGTGCCAAACTAAATCGACTAGTTAGCAAGAGTAGCTAACTAATCTAGCAAATCTTTTCGTTTTCTTGCGAGCTTGAAATTCCGCAAATCGAGAAATTATTTCTCTTAGGAATTGAGGAACATTAAATTTATTTTTATTTTTATTTAGGAACATTAAATTTATTTTTATTTTATTTTTATTTATTTCCTTATCTTCGGTATACACCGTACAGACGCATTTTAAAACTAAATATTTCTTATTAATATCTTATATCTATGCTTGGAAACGTTAAAATCATACACTGAAGAAGCTTCGTTAAATCTGCGGCAACATCTCTCCAGTGGATTATTTTGTCCATGTGAAGTACGGTGTCTAGGGATCCACAACAGAATGGGGTTACGGAGAACACGAGGAGGCGCATACAAATTAACGCCCGACAGAAGATCGGGATTGTCGATATTACCTGACAGCAAGTCGAAAACAAAAACTCTTTGCAGGAAGATACGGCGAGTCGCCAGAGTCTGCAGACCGAGTAGCATACATCTATCGGCATAAGGAGGCAACACAACTGGATCATTCCATAGAAGTTTCCTGAGGCGAATCGCACAAAACATCTTTGTATACGCTCTAGTCTGTCAATTTGAACGGCATGGTATGGTGCCCACACTTTTCTCTAATCATTGGGTTTTGATGCCCGTCAAAAAATTAAACTTGATGCTACGTCGCACAGCTTCTGACCCTACCCTCCCCCTCGTCACACTTCGTCACGAATTTGGTATACCCCCCCTACCCCCCAAAATGCTACGTCATTTATGCATGGCCCCTGACGATGATTTTGGCGGATTGAACACTGACTTCATCATGTTTGACTGCTGATTATCTAATAAGAGTTGCTTAGGAAATGGTAAGTAGGAATTCATACCAATCCGACCCATATTAAAACCTCAACAGCATGATAGCCATCATTGCCGGCCGCCCCCATCTCCATCGTTCACGGGGAAGGATAAAGGATAAGGTAGACAGGAAGTGTTGATGCTCCACCTACTTAACGGAAGGACGACGATTCATCAGACTCTTCCATAGGTGTCGCGGAGTTGGTGGTTTGGAAGGGTATCAGGTCTAGGATTCGCTCCAAGCAAACGATGCGACCTGTAAAGCATGTTTTATTAGGTAGTTGTTTAGTTAGTCTTCGAGTGCACGATCACTCGAAAAAGAGATGATCTTGTTTAGTTTTTGGTTATTTTTAAACTCTGGGCAGCCGGCTACCGAGAGTATACTATGTTCCCTAAACAAAAGCAATTTGAACTCTACACGGCCGACCGTGGGAGTATTGCCTAGAAAAGCTAATCTTATCCGCGTAATGGGCCGGATCACTATTTATTGCAACAGTATTTGGACAGAACTCGCTACTTCTTCTCTACGATATATTTATTGGCTTGAAAACAACCAAGTGACAGCATATTATATGTACTGGCAAAAATAGCGCGAGATGTTATAAATCAAGGAAAGTATTTCTTATTTTCCATATCAGATTGTTTGTGGAATACAAGAATTGGGGGTAATTTCCGATCAACTATTCATTTTTACGGCAATGTTTTCTCGACTAGATCTGTTCGCACCCTCTCATTCTGCTACTATCGGCAGAAGGCTGATAGCACCCAGTCGTCGCCGGTCTAAGGACCAAATGTCACCAATAGACTTAGACTCGCGTGGAGGCATGAGATAGGAAACTTGTGAGAATTTTGTTATCCCACCGTTTGACGACCGGAAATGCGTGAAATTTGGAAACAAGTGAAAACTAAGAAATAGTGAAATAAGCTTATAAGAAAATAAAACCGGCTAAGAAGAAAACTAGAAAATCTAAAATAGAGAAAAACTAAAGAAAAATGAGCTAAGGAAATAAGACAAATTTAATATAAGGCGATGGTGAAATGAAGAGAAGATAGAATTATGAAATGCGTAAACAAAAAATATAAGAAGAGAAATAAAAGAAATTAGGAGAAAGCGGGAAATTTGAAAAGAAGCAAAAAGAAAAAGTAAGCCAGAAGGAAAATAGGGAATCAAGAAAATATTAAATTAAGGCAATAAGAAAAAAGAAAATAGGGAGAGGCAGGCATAGTGTAGTTGGTAAATCAATTGCCTTGTACGCAGCTCACCTGGGTTCGATTTTCCAATCCAGCACATAGAATTAGAGATTATTCTAGCCCGAGGTAAATAACAAAATAAGAAACAAGGAAGTCAGAAGAAAAGGCATAAGGGATGCCATAAAATAAGAAGCGAAAAAAGCAAAATAAGGAAATGAGAAATTGAAATTAAAAAAAAAAAATTATAAAATTAGGGAAAAGTTTTCATGGGAGAAAAAAATTAAGAGAATAAGGAGCTGAGGCATTGGAAAAATAAAATACCCAGGGAAATATGGATGCAAAAAATAGGACAACAGAAAATAGGGGTGGTGCATCTTGCTCCTCCAATGTTCGGTATCATCCTCGCTAATACGTTAGTTGTCCTTGCAGCCTTCTCACATGCATATTCGGCAAGGCTGTTGTAATTTAACGCACGAATCGATGAAATTGAGTGTTCCTCCACACTGATCACAACTCGCTAGATTTTTTTTTCAGTTTTTGACCAGCACTACCTCCATCTTATGGTGAGCCAACTGCAACTTGACATCCAGGTTTCCACATCAGCCATTCCCGGTTCTTGTCGGCTAACGACGAAAATCTACGCTGCGGTGTTAGCCACCCAGCAGGCGCTGTTCAAGTCGTTCTTCACATCGATCGTTACCACGGTTCAGTAGCGATAACCTCTTCTTCTTTGCTTCGACTCGATGACGAGTGGCGTCCATTGCCGAGATCCCTTTCCGGAGTCCGAACTGCCTCTACGATAGTCCGGTTTCACTTTCAGCGTAGTTCATCAACCTGTTGAGGACGACCCTTTCCAGAAGTTCACCAAGAATATTCCTGCATTCGACTACTGCTTCCTGAACTAAAGATCTCACGTTCGCTTCTTCTCCCACCGTAGGTAGAGCTCTTCATCAATAGATCCTTCTTCAGCTCGAACAGCATTTCATCTTTCTTAGTGCGCCTGGTTCTTACTGCATTCTTCTCCAGCTCCTTCGGCTTGGAATCCTTTCTCATCTTTTTGAGGATTGCGGTATGTCATGCCGTCGTTTGCTTTGACGACTAGATTGACTCTCTTATATCTCTTCTAGCGTAGTCGAAGGTTGTCTTTCTTCTTTTTCTCATTTTCTTTCTTTTTTTTCCTACTCTCTTCTACGGTTTCTACGTTTCGTCATCCGTATTCCATATGTCGGTTGATTCACAGTCCTTCAACGATCTTCTTAGACCTATTACCACGATATTCTGCACACGACCAAACAACGTGCTCGATGTATTGGTCTTGATGGTCCCCACTGTTCCGTGCGATTTACTGATAAATTTATTAAAAGCGATAGGTCATTCGAAAAAAAAAACTACCGTCTCACGCGCTCATTTTTGCGGGTGAGTCCGCAATTTCGTTTCTCAGACTTGACGAATTAACAGGTACCTATACCAAGGTCAAGTGATAATCCTCCCAGAACACACCCAGAGATTGCCGTATGTTCTCCAAGAAATACAAGAACTGCTTATCGACCTTCGTTGAACGAAGAGCTGTTGTTGAACATACCGAAGCCAGTGCACTCTTCGATACGCGATCCGTCAGTGAAGAACATTCTATCGCCGTCAAAGTGTTTGTATTTATTTGCTATAATTGTTGGGATCTGGCGTAAATATTAGTGAACAGGAATTTCACGTGTTTCCGTCCCTTTTCCTTTGCGAAAGCCCAATTCAGTAACTGATAAGAGAACGTTAACCTTAACCCAATCGTCGAAGCGTCGTGAGATTATTTCCTCCATCAATTTCTGGATGCAGGAAAGCATTGCATCGGCCGGTCCGAATTGTGGTCGGAGGTCACTAACACTAGTCTCTAGTCACTTGGAACAATGTTCTACACAAGAAATATGTTGAGCAAATTCAACAAACGTCTCTCTCCAGAATCAGGCAGATTCTTTGATAAGTTGAATTTCTTTCTGTTAGTCCAGGAGCATTACTCTTGAATGACAGAAGTACAACTGAGAACTCCGTCATCGAAAAAGATCAGTCAATTTCGTAGTTTTCCAGCGTCATGTCACGTACAATTTTTATATACCTTATTTGCAGAGTCAAAACCCCATCGCTTCGAATATTACTCGCTTTCGTACGTGACCTTTCGATTACGCATCCATTTAGCATTGTTTCGTAGAGGGCTCATCGATGTCTTTCTTGTTAAACCATCGACAAACCGGTGTCAATAACCTTTTTTTTCGCGTGAGGCTAGTTTTTGTACTTATATTGTCCAAAGGTATTCCGCCTCCACGATTCGGATATAATTTTTCATGCTTCGCACTTTCCCGCATGAGCATCATAACACTATTTATCTCACCATGGATTGTGGATCGTCTGGTTACTGTCGCGTTAGACAAGCGTTTCGATTGGATTTGCACCGCCGCATCGATGATCAAACTAGCGAGGAAGTTCTATTCTTCGTTCGAAGGAAGATCCTGTACCTTGGCTGTAGTATATATGATCTTTTTTTTTCATGTTTCTACCAATCAATTTTTCCTGTGAGCTCATACGAAACATCAATCGAGTCCACGCTGCTTGTATCGTTATTTATAGAAAAAAATGATTGGCAAATGATCACTACCATTGCACAGTGGTCCAGAATGCAAATTTAGCAGGAATTTTGAGATTTTACTAAAACTAAACAACTTAAGGTGAAACGCAAATAAAGAAATTAAGGGGTAAAGGATTAACGTTTTTACGGTAAATAAATGTTTCAATTTTTTTTAGATGCAAAGAGTGTTAAGCTGTTCACTCAATTTCTATTCAATATGGCGTCTTCCATTGCGAAATGTGGAAAATCGTTTGTTCATTGCGAAATGTGGAAACTCGGAGTGACAATCAATCTTCGGAAGAACCTAAAAAAAACGCGGCATGCATCATAACTCAAAATCTACTGGACCAATCGTTTTGAAATTGTTCTTCGTTTTTTTTAATATCATTTTTCGGTAACTATAAGAGCTTTTACAAAATCATATAGGGTGGGTGCTCCTATAGTTGAGGTGTACCAATAGTTGCAGTAGTGGGTTATACGCCTAACTAAGGTACCAACCATCAACAAATATTTTTTTATCGATTCATCGCACTAAAATTATGCGACAATAAAACTGTTATCCTTGAAATTTGCTCAAATAACTATTGAAAAAAATGATTTACTTAGAATTTTGAGCTCCCTTGCACCTATAGTTGATGTAGTGTACCTATAGTTGCATGTCCCATAAGAAAGCAATGTGATTTGCAACAATAGGAAATTAGCGATTGCACCACTATTGGTACATGTGTTCCTATAGTGGTACAAGCGGTTTTGAATACATAAATTGGTTATTAAGCCATCTTTATATTTTTCCTATGAAGCAGGGACTGAAAGCTTACGTTTAATGTATTAACATTGCCCACAGGTCTATTAATCGATTTTTTATCAAAAAATTTCCTTAAGCATGCGACTATTGGTACATCCACCCTATAGAATTATTTTTACAATAACATCCCAGCCCACTTTGTTTTATAGATTTTTAGTTTTGATGTACACCGCAAAACGAATTTTCTACGGGGCGCCATTCATTGTGACTCGCTCAAATTATAATTTACTACAACTGCAGACGAGACGGAAAATGTCACCCACTGAAACACTGTTTAAGACCAATCGTAGCAGGCCGTGATTCCGATAGTGACGTTGAGTGTACGGTTCAGGTGTGGGCCATAAAAACTTCATGATCGCGTGGGAACGAGCATTTGTATGTATAAATATATAAGGTCCTTTAATCACCGGGACGTCTTCATGTTTGCGAAGTCACGGGAGTAGGTGTGCGTGAATGATTGCGAAAGCCACGAGCATTTATATGTTAACATTGCTCGTGTGAGCGTTTATGTGTCGCGTGTGTTGATGTGTAACCTTGTATGTATAATAGCATTAAATTGATCAATAGCGGCGCCAGCCAGACCCAAACATAGATCGCAGTAGGAAATGGAATGAATAGTAGTCCGACAATTGCTTTTATTAGAGGCTATACTACTGCTGACTCCGCAAGTATCACGGGAAGAGCGAGATTGTTAGTAAAGATATTTGAAAAAGTACTGGATTACGCAATCGATTCAAAATTTCAGGAGTGTCTGGGCACCCGGCCACCAGGAGACTCATTACTGGGGCTACATCCAAAAATGTCGATTATCATCGCGACAAGGATATGAGAAAATTTTAAGCGAAACGGAATTAACTGACCCAAAACTTGACTATATTATTATCCTATCTACTAGAAAGAGAAGCAGGTAGATTTATCACTAATAAGAACAAAGAACAATGATCAAAATTAATGTGCTAATTTAGTACAAAAACTAGAAAGTCTGAAACATGCAGGAGATGCAGTTCATGTACACGTTTGTCGTGAATTAATTGCTGGGCGGAGTAAGCTAGAACGTGAAGTAACCATGGTTTTATTCATGAAGAAAAAAAAATTCGAATCGTTCTAGAGGAAAAATAAAATAAAGATATGTGTGGTCTAGGAGGAAGAGGAGTCAATTTTGAGCACCTACTGAGTCATCGGTTTCAAAACTGCTCCAGTGTTTGTGGCGAACCGCACTGGTTTTGCCGCATAACCGAGACCCTGGATCCAGATCGGTGCAAAGCCACTAATGATCCGCCGGACGGGATCGTCATATGCCAGCCGTTGGAAGCGGTGGCCCCTTGCAAGCAAACCTAAGACCTAGTCGTTTTGCCAGAATTACTCAAGCATGGGTGCTATAAATTAGTCCAAGTCCGACAAAGCGGGAGCGGTTATTTGCGGAGAACACGTTGTTCTAATGTTACTATTTATGATAACGCTTTCATTCGTTTGACGTTCTGCAAAGTGGTTTAGAGCAGTGAAATGCACATTTTGCTCAAAGCAAGATAAAAATAGATTAAAATATGCAATAAAGTTAAATGGAAGAAAATTCGATTTAATTTTGTATATATTTTTTTATGTAATTTAATTTTGTATATATTTTGTATGTTCCATTATGCTATAGGCAGCTTTGACGTCTTCAACAAAGTTGTTTCAAATGCAAATCTCGAAAACTTTACCGATGACACTCAGTCTCTAAATATTTTAGAGTTATTCTCCATAATTACTTCTAGAGGGATTTGTCATCAAAATTACTTTTTTAGGTGATAGGATGTATTAAATATGTTATAAACACTTTTCTATGGAGTGAATTTTAGAACAGATTCTTCAGTGTAGTACTAAAAATGCCCAAGAACACACTTTAAAAGCTCGGATCAAATCATGCACTTTCCGTTACTATAATTGATCGATTATACAACTAGTAACATTCGACTAAGCATTCAACCGAATGGTTTTCGGCTATTTGACCCTTACGAACCATTAACCAGTTCGCTATTCGGACAAATACGTATCTGTCAATAAAATTGATGTGAATAAGATAGAGAAATTGAACAGCAACTGGGTTTGTATTATATACATTAATAAACATTCTAGTGTCCTAATTCTGTTGTTACAAACATTCGCACCAATTTTTATTGCAATAATTATCAAATATAAATATCGAACGAAATATTTGTCTGATCGAGGGACAACCGTGGAGTTTTTTGCACTAAATTTACATCATTCCAGTAAAGCAGAAACATCAACGGCCCCAAGTGGTTTCTTTGTGATATAACTAAAAGTGCCTGGCAAGTTTCAATCACAACCACTATCTCTCGATCTGTTAGAAAGCATCGAAAACAGGTTCCTCATCCATCACTTCAAACAATTTGAAGACAGCAATGCAATCTAAATGAAACTCCTTCACGATAGTAATTAAGGTGAATGAAAATTCCTGTTTTAGTGACTGAATATATGGAATTGGAATTATATACTTGGTAATCAGATATTTTACCAACAAACAACCCCTCTTTATCTATCCAGTTAAAATTAAACCAAACATTTCGACTGATAAATTGCAAAACTCTCACAACTAAATCGTTTTTTTTCTATCTACAAACTTCATTTCTAACGTATGATGCCACGACGCTTCTCGAACGCCGCCACAGCCAAACGTAATCGCACTTGAAAAACAAAAACAACATAACCAAAAAGGTAGCACACGAAAGCGCGAAGCACCGCATATAAGGAACCCAAGAAAACAAACAGACCCCCTACTCGATGATCGCGCTTGTACTGTTTTCTGTAGTTTCGCCTCCAGCCAGCGATCGAGCTGTTGTCTTTGATGCAGCTCTCTTGGTATGTGTGTAGTATAGGCCCACTGTACATACGTACAGTGAAAAGCCTCCACCAAACACCTCGGCTTCCCCATTCACGAAGCTATAGCTTGCGACGATCGTGATTGCGCAGCGAGGTGCGAGAAAACACCACTCACGGATCGCCTCGGGACTCAACTCTTTTTACGCCGGCCCCGACGAGAGCGCGCAAAGTTAGTTCATTGACATTGAAAGTATTTCATTATGGCATACCAAACTACTAGTAGCTCTTTACCCAGAATCAGATGTTGCTGGGTGCTGGTTTCTATAAGCGCAATCGCGCGCGCGTGTGTGTGTGTGAATGTTGTTTTTAAACATTTGCGTCCATCCACTAGGCGATGTTCTCCGGAAGACGACGTTCTGCTCGGGTGTCGGGTTTCGCCAACTGCCCAATGTGATCCCGATCGTAACGACGACAAACGGATGGAGTCATATTGCGAAATGGAACACAAAACTCACTCACTCACACAGCGATACACCTGCTGAAACGAAACGAAAAACCGTCGAACACGGGCAGCTTCTTCCTGACTATGCGCGAATGGCGGCGGCTCTGTGCTAGGGGTGATGATCGCAGTTACAAGTTACATCATGGCCGGTTGCCGGGCCATACACAGTTCAAAATCGCCGAGATCGTCGATCGGTGCGCGGTGGCGCGGCATTGGTCCCATTCAAAGGGGACGGGCTTTTAGCAATAAGAAGGCATCGTGAGATGAGGAAGTTGTATGTTGCTGTGGCGGCGCGACCTTGAAGTCGTTAACGGTAACGGTTCCGCGCGCGTGCATGTCCGTTCTTCGCAAGCAGCATGACCGGAGTGTGGGTCACTTAGGCGGGGGGTTGGCAGGTCAAGGAGAGTAAGTAGAACACAAAGGGAGTAATTAGGGGTTGCAAACGGGGTAAACTGTTGTCCGGTTAGGTGAACAAATAGTGCAACGTCCTGGACAGTACAGTAACTATTGAAGCTATCTTTGGCCACGTGGTTGTATTGAAATCGGATCCGTAGAGGGGAGAGAGTGGGTCAGTGAACTTTGGAGAACCGTTGCAAATTGAACGCGTCAATTGTTAAGTGGAGTAATGCTATTGAATTGATCCATTTATGGAACTGTGAGTTTGAATTCATCGGTACGTTCATTGGTTCCGATTGGTGTTCGTAGATAGAACATATTTTTGGCGTTGGAATTGATGAATTTGTAAGAGGAATTAAATTAAACCATGCGTAAAGAATACCAATCATATGGAATTTAGGACTGTATAGATTTTCGGGCGTGTTTGGAACAAGTTCATGTACGAGATTTGCACGGAATTTTTGCAATCAAAAATTTAAAAACGAATACAAAAATTTAAAGAAGGTCAAATGTTTTCAAAATACAATTTTATGCGAAACACGAAAATTACTCGAATCTATAAATAAGGACAAAGCACTTCATTTCAGAACAATTTTTGTCATTTAAGACAAATTTCTGTACATGAAGACTTTGTCACAAAAAGCCACTTTTCATACTTTGTTTTTTTTTTCAAAAATGATCTAGACTGTCTTTTGAAAAGGGTCAAACCTTTTTTGTACTAATTTTTTTCAAATAGCTATAGTCTAAAAATGACAAATCCTGCAAAAAAATGATTTTCACAAAATGAGTAAAATTTTTGAATAAAAGTATTGAATTTTTTTCATCGACTCCTACGCTGGAAAAAATCGATTTAAAAAATTTAAAGTCGATTTACAAAAAACACCCCATCTTTGATTTGGATGAAATTATGTTCCAAGATAGGTAATTATGTTCCCTACCTACCGTCAAAAGTTCAATTTGGGCACTTTCAAGGAAAAATAGTCATTTGAAAAAACCTTTTGCCCAAACTGAATTTTTTTTCCATTTTATTTTTGCCGTGTGCTAAATTTATCTAATTCTAAACAACCTCGCGCCAAATTTTAAATTTATCCGCTGAGATACATTTCTGATCTTTCGAAATTGACAATTATAAATACAATGTATTGATTTTTTGCAAATTATAGCGTAAGTTCTAGTATCTTTGTGAAGATTTTGAATGCGATGAATAATTTTCTTCTCGGTCGTCTCAAGATTAGAGACGATTATAAAACCGGCGAAAGCGAACAATGCGCCTCCATTTATTACCAGGATGTGACAAGATCGACAGCTGCACGAGCCGAACTAATTGAAGGTCAAACCCACTGCGCAATAATGAAAACATTTTTTCTGTATAGCAATTGCCAGATCCCAGCATTAGAATACAGATTAACACTGAGATCATTGAGATGCGCTGCCTGCATACATTATTAGAGATAAAAAAATTTTGATCAGGCAAGCAATTTGCTGCTGTAGTCTTAAATTCTTCACCTTATATTCAAAGGAGTAATTAAACCGTTGAGATCCGGCACATTACAAGTTTTTAAGCTCCAATAAAAACTAGACTGGACAAAATATGTTGCAAAATTCAAATAAAAACTATCATACCTACAACTTCGTTGTAATAGTATCTGTTCGTGATCTTCTCGAATTTCAATACCCATATCGATTGGTATCGCCGTTCGAATTTTATTACCTATTCGACCAAAAGCTTCTGTAGTAATATTTATTAATGTCGCAATAAATCAGAACATCCGTTTCTGATTTTAGGAGCGGTTCACCACTGCGTCCGTCTCGGAGGCGTAAGACTAATTATTCTTCGTAAGACTAATTATTCTTCGTTCATGTTACCTGCTAGCGGGCAGAACTAGTAGCAACCAGACAAATAGCTGGACTACAAACTCGGTCGTTATGCCCAGCATTTTGATATAGAACAGAACTCGCCGCTATCGTCACCAACTGGACCTAGGACAGACAGAGGAAGATCCCTCTAAGGAACGGTTTCATGGTATTCAACTGAGAAAGCAAACCACTCTGTCTTTCAACGATAACACGCAATTCTCACTACAGAACGATTAGAAAGTTCAGCTCTTCGACCATTTCAATTTTAGCCGGGTTTCTCCTCAGCCACTGATCTTGGCAGATCATTTCTTCAATTTCTCGATAACGCCTATCGAAAATATCGCCTAAATCGGCTCCAATGTTTTTCAACTAGGTCCACCATCAGAATATGAGGTAGGTGTTGATGTTGCTAATGACCGCTGACAGCAATGCACAAACTGTTGACCTTACTGTCGTAGAGAGGATTCCCTACCACATCTACCAAGCGATCATTTCGTCTCACATTCTCCGAACTAGCAGGTTATACAAGCCCAAAAGATACATCACTAATTGATCAAGTAGGAAAAGTGCACATATAGTTCACACTTACCGAAATAAATTTTATGTGAAATTCTGTACTTATAACTGAGCCTTCATAACCAAATCGGAGAGAAAAGTGCTCAGACCACGTTGATCACATACAACGACCAGATCCTCACGTGCCGATTTTAAATTCGAGAGAAATACTGTCACCAAAAAAGACCTGCTGTAATGTGGCCATGAAAAGATTGCTCAAAATAATAAAAGCTGCACTTTCCGGAGCCAGCTACATTTTCAAGGGGTTGAAATTGATGATTTTACTAGGTTTTTAAGGCTTTAAAATTGAAGAAATGTGTTGGGTTGTCGGGGAGTCGCATGATATTCATGTGTTCTTCTTGGGACGTCATAACTCAGGTATTTGATAAGGGTAAGTGCATAGGCTCAGAATTTGCTGGTTTGAATTATGCCTTTTAGGTGATTTTTTCACGTAATTGCTTCCGTTTAACTCAATATTTTGATCTGTTTTCCGTTGAACATGACCAAAAATCCTAAGTAAGTTATTGGTAATTATGTATGTCATACCCCAGAAAACGAATCGTACTATTGTAAGACCTTTTAGCCGAATTCAATAGATAGATTATTTAGATATGTTACTATTTGACTCATTTTAACGAAATGGAAAAATGAATGTGCGAGTAAGTATATTACAATGTGATCAGAATTGTCACATTTTTTTGGAGGCCGCTGAGTCGGTGTGCTGCTTTTACCTTTTATCATTTGGATCAGAATTCTGGTTCCAAAGATATGGATTGATCAGTAAAAGTACGCTGCAACTTTCAAAAGTATTCGGTATCAAACGTAATTCAAATCTTAAAATCCTATGATAAAAATAATGAACACTTGAGCTGGTTTCGTTGCATTTATTTTTTATCGTGTGGATCGAAATTCTGATTCCGGAGATATGAATTGATGAACACAACTATGCGAGAAAATGCTTTGCAAATCACATAGATATCATCGAAATAATTCAATCGAAAAAATAGATGAAAAATATATTGATGCGTTTTTTTATTTCGATTATAGAGGTTTTAACCTTAAGGTCACTCGCCTGTTCGGGGTCGGGACTCGAACCCAAGTGCGCTGCGTACAAGGCAATCGATTAACCAATTACGCTACGCTCACCCTCTTGATGTGTTTTTCTTAGTGCTGACTTCTCAATTGTTTGTTTTATTTGAGCGCGAGCGCTTATTTAAAGAAAAAAATTTGTTCAATCCTCAATCAATTTTGCAGGACTTTATTAACACGTTGTTAACATTTTGTTGCACTTTTCTTAAATCATTTATTTAAATGGAATTCCGCGCACGCATATTGCTACTATTGCACTTGTTTTTTTTGTTGTGGCTCGTGTTTCTTTCTTGCAGTTTTCAGTAATAAGCAGATTTTGTACAGTACTGACACGTGAGGGATTGATTACCATACGTACACATCGTGGTCTGAGCACAAGTAAATCCAGGTTACAGGGTTACGAAGAAAGGCATTCCAACCGCATTTTCACCACGCGAACACCGTTGCCAATACTTGGGAATACATTCCACCATATATCTTCTCTAACAAAAAAACGCATTTTCGAGTTGCGATATTACTCCTTGAAAAGTGTATTTGGGCCCACATCATGTAGTCGAATTTCAATTGCGTTATCTTCGTAATAAACGGAAATCTTAACCTCTAATATTGCAACACTCTACAAAGTGATTTATGTTGTTATAGAAAATAAATTATTAAGCTGAACCGGCAATCCAAAATTTTATCAGCGCCCAATTGGCGTATATGGTTGAAACGAATAAGAACTTTAGTTTTGACGATAATCATTTTATTGTTTAGCAAGCGCTCTGGTACACGTATGGGCAATCTAATTTCGCAAGCCGTAAAGGCTACAGTGGTCGTACAGTTACGCCGCAAAAATATGGCTTCGCCATCACTGAAAGTCATCTCGATCAATAAAATCCTCGCTATCTGAACGAGAACAACGGTACATGGCATGTCAGTTCCATAACACAGTAGACATTTACCTAACGCGAACATTTTTGGGTTTTTAATTCAAAAGATCGTTTGATCCTTCCCCAGAAAATTTACAATACTTTCCATTCGTAGTGGTGCGTTTCCCACGTAATAGTGTTAGTTTTACGATTCAACATAGAACCTGGCTCTTACAGGGAGTCCAATCAACATCCAACTAATCCACTTTTATTATAATTCCTTGACATTTCTTCTTAATCGTCATGCGATTCAAATGCTACAAAATTTAAAAAAAATGCATATAAATGTTTCATCAGCCTCTCGTTTGTCTGTAAACTGTGGCTTAAGCTTGCAGAAAACAACCTCTGTACAATTTCATCACACACGAAATTCTGACGCACAACAGTTAAGTCGAAGGTTTTATTGTGTCGGAAACGGAGTCGAAAACATGATATTGTGTGTTGTGTACCCGTGTATATGGGCGATGATAGGATCAAGGTACGACTACACAATCTGTAGTCGCTTGCTTCCGATGAGTTCACTACAAGCGTACATGTTTAAATAGGAGAGGCGGAGGCACGTATCGTAAAAATTCGGATGTCCATTTTATGCTTGATCGGCTAGCGAAACAGAAATTTTGTAAATTCCCTGAAAATCCAGGTTATATTAAATATTAAAATATTGAATAGGCTGTTTGGGTTAGGGACGCATTTTGAAGATCAGTGTTCTGGTTCGGGCCGGCTTTTCTAAACATGAAGTTAGGGTTGGGCTTGGCTTTTTTCAAATTCCAAATTCGAGCGGTTCTCATTTTTCATTTAAAATGTAACTGTTTGAGTCCAGATTCTCGAACATCCAAATTTTGTTAGATTGGAATAAGTTTTCCAAATTTAAACTTCGGACAGGATTTTAATTTTCATTATTTGACGTTTTCGAGTATGGGTCGGATTCTCATAATGATGAATTCTTGAGTTCAAAGTTTGAGAAAGAAAATAAATTCTAGTGCGGGTATTCAAAATCTAAATTTACAGCATTTTTTCGACGAAAAAAAAGTTCGTGTTCTGGTTGGATGCTCCAAAAATAAAATTCTGGTTTAAGTTAGACATTTTAAATGTCGGGTCCAGATATTCCATGTTAAAGTTTAAAATTTCTAAATTCAGATCCAAAACGTCTGGTTCTTCAAATTTGAATTTCGTTGGGTATTTTTTTCAATTTTCTGTTGAATTGCCGGAATATCAAATTTTCTGAAAAGATCCAATTCGACATTCTCGATTTCTGGTCAAGTCTTGAAAATAAAAACCAAGGCATTGATTTGTTAAAATCTCAGTTTTCTTCATAAGCCAGTTACTAAGGTAGTGACGTAACGTTTTAGACAAATTTTGAAGCTGCCAAAAAAAATGGTGAATTCGTTCCGTTTATTGCATATTTTTGAGCGCTCAAAATTAAATTATGTACACAGTTTCATAAAAGCGCTTCGCCGTTAGCTCGGAGTATGCCTGATAAGAATTGAAAACTGAAAAAAAATCGAATATGCGGGGAAATGCGCATTGTTTCGCGTGAGTTCGAGAAAGCTATTTTTTTGTCACTAGAGACTGAGACGTATGTTGTATGCACGGAAAAAATTGTTCCCAAAATCGTGAATAAAATGCCATGAATAGCGGAATAATCACGTTTTTACGTTACGACAACAGGACCATGAACAATAATCTAAGCTTTTATAATTATGTTTAATTACCCTTCAGTAACGCCCGCATAACGCTTTCATTAGTGGAAATATGTTTTTATTTTGTGTACTTCAGTCACGGTTTCCGACAACTTATATCTAATTCGATTCTCAGTACGCGAACTAGTTCACAACTTTATGAACATTATTCATAAAACCAAAGGTTGACTAATGATTGTTTTTCATAGATATAGGAACATTAGTTCGCAAACTCAAAATATTCTGGCTATTTTTTTGTGAACTCTTTCACAAAATTCGGAATTTTATTCATGAATCCATTCAATCCTCGTAAACTAATTCATGATACCTAATATATTAGTCACGATCCAATATCCGTGCTCGTGAAATAATTCACAAAATCCTCAAATATTATTCATGTATTCGTGAACTCGTTCATGATTCCTAATATATTAGTTACAATCCAATATCCGTGCTCGTGAAATAGTTCACGGAATCATAAAATATTATTCATGTTTCCTAATGATTTACTATCTATCTAGTATCTATTTGCGTGCTTGTGATAGTTAGAAGATATCCCTAATCATTTACAATTTCATGCAACATGGTAATGAAATTTTTAGGTGAACTCTTTCACAAAATTTGGAGTGGAATAATTTTTTTCCATGCACTTTTTCATGAAATACCCAACTGCTAGCGACCAGTAATAGGTACGAGCAGTAGATATAAAAAAACTATCAGAACCTCGAACATTGTTATTCATTTAATAATATTCATTATGATGTCCGGACAGAAACGAAAACTGCACTGAGAACCCCAGATAGTGTGCGTGATATAGTTCACAGAACAAGATATCGAAAATGAATCTTGTTTTAATGATCCAGTTCATATTGTCACGTTATTCCGAGTAAAAAAACCGTTAGTAACCAAAAAAAAAGATCGAATTTACGAATATCATGATAAAGCTGCTGAGATCACGAACATTAGTTACATTACTCTTTGAAAGCAAGCTCTAAAATAAAATATCAGGATAACATGAACAGAAATTACGAAAATCGTGACCTGAGATCCTGAACACAAATCACCCAACTAGTGACAAACATATCTAAAATCGTGACAAAGATCCTGAAATCATGAACACGAATCACTCTACTCATGATTAAAATATCACGATAACGTGAATATACAGTTTGAATGCTTATTTACCAGTCAAACTGTATAGTATCATTGGCTCCAACTGCGAAGTGAAATGAGTGAGCTGAAGAAAATAAAAGTGTCGGCACTGAGGGAAAACATCAAGACGATTGAATGTAAACTGCATACAGCTACATCACGTCCGCAATTGTGTACTGATGGTGCTTAAAAGTTTAGCCAAGACAGAAAACTTATCTGCATCGAATAACAAGCCGCACGACGTCGAACTCTAACTTTAAAGCCAAGATCACTGTATATATGGATGACGATAAAATCGAAGTACGCCTACGCGATCTAGCATTACGTACTATATTAGGCCACATTAAAATAACTCATGTCGAAATACGGAGAAGGGGAATCCATTACGAAATATGTTTGGAGAATTTTTTTCCGACATACCCAACGACGTCCGGGTGGAGAAAATGCGACCGAATCTGTTTCTTTCTATCTGACTTTTGAAGTCAAAGATGATGGGGACATTACTGTGATCTTTGCGTGCCAGTTCTGTAATTAGGCGCCACATTACGGAACGTCTATGTGCCGAAGCCGCTAGAAAAAAAACCTACATACAATCAACAAGAAGCATTTGACAAACACCGCTAAAACACAAACGAACCGTCAACTTGTAGTTGAACGGAACGTTAGTCGACTATATTCGGCATGTTAGCTTGAGCGAGCACCCGCTGCAATGCATATCAGCGGAGGAAGTCTCCCGTCACTCTGTTACACAATGTTGTCTACAACATTGAAAAAGCTTTTTCGCAAAATTTTAGTTGTTTTTCTTGACATTGAAGGTGCTTCTGACAACACGTCTTTCGATTTCATTTTGGCAGTAGAGCGAGGTCATGGAATACCTTCATATATCACAAACTGGGTACACGCAATGCTTAGCAACCGACATCTGTGCTCGCCGTGAAGACAAGTAGAGATAAGGAAACTGAGTGTCTGCGGATGCCCTCAAGGTGGTGTGCTGTCACCACGTCTATGGAACTTTGTCGCTGATGGATTTTTGAGGAATCCTAATGAGCTTGGGCTTCCGACATACGGTTTCGCCGATGATTGTCATATAATGATCACCGGTATTGGCATTAACACACTTTTTGATTTGATGCAACAAGACTTATGTGTTGTAGAGCAATGGAGTCTTCATGTTGGACTATCAGTTAATCCAAATGAAATATCAATTCTGTTTTTCACGCAACAAAGGATTACTACCGGAACTTGTCAGTTGCAGCTCTTTGATTCTGAAACTGTTGTCGCGGATTGAAATTTATGGACGTTGGGGAAATTCTTGACTCAAAACGTAATTGGACAACTCACATCGATTTCAAAACCAAGAAAGCTTGCATGGCGTTCGGTCAATGTAGACGAGCGGCAAATCTAGGGGACTCAAACTTAGGTAACTTCAGTGGATGTAAACAACTATTGTTAGACCAATACTGGCATGTGGGTGCATTGTTTGGTGGCAAAAGTGAGAAGTTATGACAATCTAATCAAAGTTAAACCATTTTCAGAGGATGGTTTTCATGGCGAAGACTGGTACATTTTCGACAATACCTACTGCTACTCTAGAGGCTCTCTTGGACATAAAACCACTACATGTTTCTGAAAAAAGAATCACATTTTTGTGCATAAGGTTACTGAGCTTTGGAGCAGTAACCCAATAGATCGCGCGACTATCCACACAAGACTGTGGCCCCAAATGGTTACTTGGAATGAGTATACACTTGCTCCCAGTGACCTTACACTCACATGTAGTTTTCCTTTTGAAACTTTCAATGTGAGAGTTCCTTTTCGCGAGGAATGGCTTCCTGGCTGGATGGAGTGACAACTTGAAGAATACGTAGTTTATTATACTGACGGTTCTTGGTTAGAGGAGCGAGCCGGTTCTGATGTCTATTGTCGCGAAATGAGACTGAACCAACCTCACTCGGTTGGTAGATACTGTATCATATTCCAAGCAGAAATCTTCGCGATTCTGTGTCGCGTACAATCGACACTTCAAATGCTATCTACCTTCTATGAGTACCCAGCCATGCTGGAATTACTAAAATTGAATAGTGGACGAATTGGCTAGAGCAAGCGCTGCACCGACTTGATCCAGAATCAGTTATATAAAGTCGATAAGTTATATAAAGCACAAGATTCGTTCAAAGTATTTGCTGCATTTTTCCAAGCACAATTGCAATGTTCTGGTTAAAATGAATGAATTATCACATGGCCATTATTCAGCGTGCTGAGTATGATTCGTGTGATCTTTGTGCATCCAATTACGGAACAATAATACAATCGCATTTTCGGCTTTTTGGACCCCATACATAGACGAACAGAGAGCTAAAACTCAAGGATATGCTATTGTTCCTAACCCAGTGCGGTAGAGAGCTATATTTTAAGCCGTATTTGACTGACAATATCTTTTCGGGGGTGTTGTCATTCTGTTATCTCAATATCCCCTCGGGGGTGCTGATATATCCGCATATCAAGAAGTGTCTTTTATTCCCTTGAGAGTGAAGAATACTTCCGTATTATCAATGTTCTCTGTGTCGTTATTTTCCTTATCCACAACCTTGCCATTTTCCCAATCCTTCCCATCAGAAAATCATGAAACGACAAATCACGACAAGGCACAAATCTCCGATCAACATGGGGAACGTGCTATTTGAGCCAGTAGCTACTGATACTCAAATTTTAGAACTATGGCCACATAAAGATCATTTAAAATTTAAATTTTCGATTCCGAATTCACGAAAAATCCTAATTTTTGCTAGTGGTGATCTTCAAATTTAAAGTTCGAGTCGGGTTCGGATTCTGTCGGGTTTACAAAATTCTGAATTCGAGACCTAAGTATCGAGGATAATAATGCATTCGACCGTTATTTTTAAACAATTCAAATCTAGTGTTGGTATATAAATTCTCTAGATTTGAGGATTTTTTCTAGGATATGGTAGGATTTTCCATATAAAAGCTATTTTTTTAAATTTTTTGAACTAGAATACTGCTAACGTTTCAATATGGGGGCCCTGTTGAAAAAATTCTGCTAAGTTATTTTCCCAGTTTCAAATGCGAATAACTTCCGTTGTACTGATCGAAATCGCTATATTTTTGCAATATCTGATCGTATTGTATCGTATACGTATATTGTATTTGATTCCGTAAAATGTACGTCTACTATAGATTACGAAAATAATGTGTTTTGTAAAGGTGCTAATTAACAGCGCTGATCGGTCTGTACAATTCAGCCAAGCAGCGACTCGTTGCTAGAACCGCCCCTTTGTTATCCAATGAACGTATAAAAACGGCACATAAGAGAAAATTTGTCAGTTTGCTTTGGGATCATCCATAAATGACGTAGCATTTTTTGAGCGATTTTAACACCCCCCTCCCCCATGGTAGCATTTCGTCACAAATCTCTAAATACCCCATCCACTTGACAGCGTAAAAAAATGATGTTGGATGAAACGGGTAAGGTTGTCGTGACATCAGGTCAACCCCTATTCTCTTTAAAAAAGCTACGTACCATGACATGCCTCCGTATCCCCCTGTCGTCACACATCATCACAAAATACAAAACTCCCCCATATAATGCTACGTCATTTATGGATGGTCTCTTTCTGACCTCGTAGTAGCTGCTGCGTTCTGTGTCAGCTCAAACTTGCTTGGTTGGAATATATTAAATGACGGCGGCCGCAGGTATCATTCCACCCAATGATGCACAGGCGTGCCAGTTTCATGCATACAATGATCAGCACACATCGCAAAAAAAGCAGAACGCTCATTTTTCGGAATTCAATAAACGGTTTGCAAGTATGCGCGTGCGAAGGGGTGGTTTGGTGCGAGAGACCCCGCTCTCTTGCTCTTCAAATGATGTGTGGCGAGCTCAGATAAATTTGTTCATTCGGTTAATTTTCTTTTGGCAAGCGGTAGTGCGATTGACGATGACCATTTGAATAGCATTGGTTGTTGTGTTGTGTGAAGGAGATAATGGTGGCTCATTGGATACTGATATAATGTGTTTCTGCTGTTGATTTGATACTCGGGGCAAACTGGGACTTTTTACCTATCGTACACGCTGCTATAAACCCAGTTTTATAACGATCCGTAGAAACAGATTAATTGTATAACTGCTGCATGTATGACCGGATTTGTACATCCACATTAAGACCTGCTGGCTCTTAATTGTAGAGTGAGTTCAACTTACAGTAAGACCAAAAACTATTTGTTATCCGATTTGGCTTTATTTGTAAATGGCATACTCTAAAGTGGCCTACTTCTAAAAATATTCAGCTAGACAAATGTATTTTGATTCCACTATACATATGTGTAATGGAATATTCAATAATTACGACCGGTGGGTAATGTGGGTAGTAAAGGTAGTACTATCCACTTGAATATAATTGAGTTGGTAATTACCCACTTGAAACTTTGGAACAAACCTAACATTTGAATTTTGCCACGCATGTGTCTCGGGTGCACATTTGAAATTTTCGAGGTATGACGAAGATTCCATTTGCACAAAATCATCGCGTGATTCATGTGAATGTAATGCAAGCGTATGTAAGGGTAGATGGGCTAAAATAAACCCTAAGAAAATATAATCATAGCTTGGCTATAGACCATCGAGAATTTAATTAATGATATCAGTTAGCCAACATTTTACTCTGAAATCACAACAAAATCATTATAAATTGCTCTTTGAAATATGCCCTGCCTGTGCGGAGGTAAAACGCACCACAACAACGGGGCACCATGCATCATAACAAATATCGAAATAGCTGATTTTAATGCAGAAGATAGCAAAAATTGCAGCATTTGAATCAACAGCCTAAGTGTATTCTACTTCACTTCGGTTATGTCTCTGACATTACCTGCAAATCTATTTTCTGCGAAGTTTTTAAATTTTCAATTTTTGGATTCGCTACGGATTCTCAACCTTCCGGCAGTCGTGCTATTGTACTGAGTGCACGCTGCTCTGAAAATCTAACTTAGGCACAGTACCTAACTTAGATAAAGGTGGATTTGTTCACATAGTCACACAACTTGTGCGAACATGTCTAAAGCAACTGGCTGATCTTGAGTGATGTGTAGAGAAGCTAGCACAGAAGCTCTGGTTTTGCTGACGAGAAAACGAACACTAACTTTTTTTGAGCATTATGCAAAATGTACTCCCTAAAGGGGAAAACGACTGTTTGGATTTAGTGTCTAACTGGTGCCAACTGTGGTGCAATTTTGCGTTTATACTCTAACTGACCCCAAGTTGGTGCCAGTTACTGACAAGATGAATACGAAGCACCAAATTCAACTCTGCTATTGGTATTGATTATGTAGACTTTAGCCTACCTTTTCATACTGATCAACTACTAATTTAGAACCTAAATACACTCGGTTTTAACATTTTTCAATTTATTTGTTATTCTAATGACACTTAAGGAAACTTATTTATGATCAACGTATCGATTGAGGACCAAGTCAGAATACAGATAATTCGAAAATAGGCATTTCATCCGCAAATATATTATTAAAATCTGGATCACCAACGAAAACGAATTAGTTGCACAAAATCGCAAACCAGCTGCTGTCAAGATGACGTCACTCAGCAAGCGTCCGTGACGGCGCGCGAGATAGAAAGAGAGAGAGAGAGAGAGAAACCGAGGCCAGCCTACTGCGTAAAGAACACGTAATAATTGACGACAGCCTATAATAGTACGAGTGCGAGCAAACACGAGAGACAGACATACACTCTTCTTCCTGCCGGGCAGTTTGCTAAGAAGAACGAAAAAGTTACGTGTGCCTATCGAAGTTTGCTTCTGGTATGCTTGCGCGTGTTCGGCGAAACTGGTTCTCTGGGGAGCACGACAGCGAAAAAAAAATATCGTCGGTAACCAAACCCATCAGTTCTCCTCGGTTTAAGTTAAAAATGGACCTACCCTCAGTGATTGCAGCAACACAATTTTTCAAGTAAATCAGGATCATTGCTTTATGTGACAGCGCTATCCGTCAATTGCGGCAGTTTTTCGAGAAAAAAGACACTTGCTTACTTTGTAACGCGAACATTGAACTCGTCCCATGGTCGGTCATTGTCGGTCCTTCGAAGCGTAATTGGGGGACAGGTGTTTTTTCACAGTTGGGTACATGCGATGGCTTCGTGTTTGTATAAAAGTGCTCCTCTCGTTCAGGGAAGCGCATATAACGACTTATCAACTTAATTGCGTTTTTTCAGGATGATAGATCCTTCCATTCCAAGTTCAAGAAATAATTAGACATTGTCTCAAACTACAACCATGGTGTAACGTCTCACCCAGGTCTCATGCCAACGGGATGATTGATGGAATAATTGTCTCACCTCCTCGTCATCGCCGTCGTCGTCTGTCTCGGTTAGGCTCAAGGAAAGCGAGTCTACCACAGTCATAGGAAGGAAGGTGCAATCAAATTAGATTTATAAAGTAGCTACAGCCGGAGAGGCGTTGTCATGGTTGCCGTCGTTCGTGGAAACGATTTCCAACGCCGACTGTCGACTTGCCGCCACCCGGGTCGGAATGGTTGGATAGGGATTGGTTACTATTATCACAGCAAACAAACAACAAGACTAGAAGCAGCACCGGAACCCACCGGAATCAACAATCCGTGTAAAATGTTTACCGATGTTCTGAGGCGAGTTAGGTATCTATCTACCACTTAATACACGCGCGCCGGTAGGTAAGTGACGGCTGGTTTGCACCGGGGTCATAATCCAAATGCGTCACAGTTCGATGAGTTCGGTTTCTGGGTCGTCGTCGTCGTCATTATAATCTCTTTAGCGCGCACTGTCAGTTTGATTTCAAAGTGACCGTATCAGTTGGGTTGTGTCATGTGCCTCTACCGGGGAGTCACAGATTAAGGGATTTATAATTATCTAGGTTGGTTTGTTTTTGGGTTGAATGTTAGGGGGAACATGACGAAGGGGTGAATGTTTGCTGATTGAGGCTTGAATGAAATCTGAAAATTAAGCAAAATACACACCTGTAATTATTTTCTCCTGGAACTGTAGAGCTAGGACCTTGGCAGGACTCCCCATTAGAATCACTCACTACAATTGCAGACGTGACGGGAAATGATACCCACTAAAGCACTGCTTAAGGCCAATTACAGTAGGCCGTGACTCCGAACGTTATATTGAGTACGGTTCAGACGTGCGGGTGTAAGGACTCTACGATCGCGGTATTATCGCGAAGTGCTCGAGCGTTTGTATGTTGCGTTCGTATATCGCGTGTATGCAACTTCGCGAGTATGAATTCGTTTTTATGACCGTGTTGCCATTCACATATCAGCGAGTGTTCTTGAATAATCATGTAGACCGTAAATCTAATACTTAACTTTCAGTGTACGGTTCATATACTAGGAGATCGCGAGTTCTCTCATAACACTAGAGTTCCCGGTAATGTCACGTTCTATCTAGTGAACATGAGCGACATTTTTTGATTAATCGAACTGGACAAGAATCTTGTAGGCTGATAAAACCGACGGTAGGGACTTTCGGACGTGACCGATTCACAATTGTGCTAACATGGACGTTTGTGGGTTTATGCTTGAGCTTGCGTTTGTAAATTTACAAGTGCTAAAACGTTCACTTAAATACCGGAGGCGTTCAAATATTGGCAAGATCGTGGGCGTAAGTATGTGTTAATGATCACAATTACATGTTCATGTTTGTGACCAAGTATGTATTATCGCGAAAGCCGCGAGCGTTTGCCAGTTCGGAATGAGAGAGCTTGTTAATGTATATGAGTATATACATTATTATATACATAGATTAAGTGGGAGCGTATAAATTGACCGATATTATGTTTAGTACACGGAAAAAATATCTGTTAATAAATTCATGAACAAAAAATCACGATTTAATGAATTGAGCGATTTACAAAAATCGTGACCAAGTTCCTGATATTATGGATTCATGAAACTATGTGTGTTTTTACAAAAACTAGTTCGCGCAAAAATGTACATGGCGTTACATTGCAATTTTTGGTTGGGTTACTGTGGTTGTAAAGATTCTTGTTCACACTTTGGGAATACACTGGTTTGTAGTATATCAACTAAAACAAAGGACATGATTTCAGGAGCTTAGTCGTGATTTCTCATCACGTTACTGTGATACTTTATTTTTGATTTTGATATCGGATTTTTGTGGAAGACGATTTATGTTCATGATTTCAGGGATTTAATCACAATATTCATAGCTTATTTCCACGTTTTTGTGTTATTTTTTTCACGAGTTCCGTGTTGAATTTTTTTTGGTAGAGTAGCGTGACTCATGTTCATGATTTCAGGACCTCAATCACGATTTTCAAAACTTCTATTCACGTTATCGTGAAATTTTAGTCACACGTAGTGATTTGTGTTCATGATTACAGGATCATAGTCACGATTTTTGATATTTTAATCACGAATAGTGTAATTTATGTTCATAATTTCAGGATCTTAGTCACGTTCTTCGTAATTTATATGCATGTTATCATGATAAATGTTGGGCTTTTTACTCCGGGTAACGCAACAATATGATTTGGTTCATAAAACCGTAAATGGTTTGCGGTATCATGTTTTGTGAACAACATCACGAACAAGAATTGTGGCTCTATAATATATTTGTAATACTCAGCGCAGTTTTCGTTTTCTGTCGAGACATCACATTGAACCTTATCGAATGAATAATGATGTTTGAGGTCTTAAAAGTTTTCTTATATCTGCCGCTCGCACCTATTTACTATTCGCTATAGGCTGTACAAAAATATATGACATTTGACGACAAAATCCGAATTTTGTGAAATATTTTACGTGAAAATTTTAAGACCATGTGCAGAGTTGAATGAAATTTTAAAATGATTACGGATGTCTTTTAAATATCACAAGCACTCAAGATAGATAGTTCACAAATCCATGAATAAAATTTTGATTATGGAACTATTTCACGAGCACGAATGGTCAGTTGTAAAAATTATACTAGGAATCATGAACTAGTTCACGAACACATGAACGATATTTTTTGATTTTGTGAACTAGTTCACGGCCACACAAGGTCAGGTGTGACTATTATATTAGGAATACCAAATCACGTTTCTATAAATAGGATTTCATGATTTTGTGAACTATTTCAAGAGCACGAATGGTTAGTTGCCAGGAATCATAAATCAGTTCACGTATACATGAATATTTTTCGATTTTGTAAATTATTGCTCGAGCTCGAATGGTATGTAGTGACTATTATACTAGGAATTATGAACTAGTTTACTAGTATAAAAATTATTTCATAGTTTTGTGAACTAATTCATGATAATGAATGGTGAGTTGTGACTAAATTGGCAAGAAATCGGGAATCAGTTCACGTATATATAAATATAAATAACATTATGTGATTTTGTGAACCACTTCGCGAGCGCGGATATTGAATCGTGACTATTATTTTTGGAATCATGAGCTAGTTCACGATGATTGAAAGAATAAATGAATATGCCGGGTTTCATGAAATAGTTCACGCGTAAATATGTTTTTCAAAAGCTATGAATAATATTGCGTTTTTTTATGAACAGTGGTCATAAAATTGGGAACTAGTTCACATACAGAAAATCGATATGACGGAATCCGTGACTGAAGTTCACGAAACAAAAACAAATGTCTTCACAAATAAAAGCGTTATTTAGGCGTTACTGGCTGCAAATGGAGCATAATTATAAAATACATGATTTTTGCTCATAGTCCTGTTTCCGTAACGTAAAAACGTGATTTTTTTCTGAATTCATGGCGTTTTATTCACGTTTTCGGGAACAATTATTTTCCCGTGTAAGCATGAGAAGTTTAAAAACAAACTAATATAGGACCACAAAAACAAACTAATGAATAGATAATAACTCACGTAACATGAAATCGATCTTTTTGAATTCGCTTAGAATATTGAACGAACACATAAAAAATCCAGCAAAAGTGTACCTCGGTAAATTAATCAAACCCTACCGACTGATTTGAACCGAATGCGCTAATTAAAGACCTGTAAAAAGTAACCAACGAATCTTAGGAATGATAAAATTGCATGCAAAACACTACATTACCTACTATTCTATCACATACGCCAGTTTAACATCTATTCCCTTACCTAGCTGTTACAAAATAATTAGAGTGAACGCATCTCGAGTGATGTCTCGGATAGCAAGCATAGAAGTTCTGGATAAAATCAAAGCTAGGAGTCGATTGTTTGCAGAGGCTACACGTTCGAACACGGAACGGTATAGCGAACTGAGGGGAGCCGAGAAAACTTCGCCGTTGTAAGAAACGTAGGTAAGACAGAAAAGCACTCGTGGAAGCAGAGAAAAACTTTGCCAGAAACGTACAGCGAAAATATTTTTGAACGATCAATATGAGGAGAAAAGAGCTCCGAGTCCGGTCTTGATCAACGAACAACAGAACTTACAGACGTGGCTGACAGATGGAAGGTACACTTTCAGTTGGTATTGAGCGGACAAACAAGGAAAGAAGGCATAAACTGAATGAGGACAGGGGATGATCGATAAGCTGTCTGACGCTAGATAAAGTTCGAAATGCTATTCGAGAACTGCAAAAACTATAAGGCCGTTGGGAAGGACGGAATCCCGACCGAGCTTCTAATAGTCGGGGACTGTACGAAACAATTTGGTTGTAGGTTTGGAAATATCGTTTAACTGGCAGCAAGTTGATGTCAGTTACTGACGAGTGGAACGCGAAACATTAAAATCCAACTTTTCAAAGTAAGGTCTTGCACCCTGATGCGCAAATTGGTTAATCCAATTTTCCCCTTAGGAAAAAAGGTTGCATGTACGAAACAGTTTACTGCGTGATCGCGGTGATCTAAGTGGAAGCAGAAATGCTGCCGGATTGGTTGAATGGCTTCATGTGCTCTATCTTTAGGAAGGGCCACCAACTCGAGTATAATAACTAACAAGTCGGTTTCGAGAGGGATGATCAACGACGGATTAGATGCGATAATATTCGGATAATTTCCGAGAATACAACTTGCGGACTCACACCCTGTTTATGGATTCTAAGGCTACGCACGATTCAGTGAAATGAAACAAACGGGGGCAGATAATGTTTGGCCATGACTGATTGGTACTTCGTAAGGTTCTGGATGGCTCATAATAGACGAAGAGAGATCTGACTTGTTTGAAGCATTCGGCGGATTGAAGCAGGGCGATGCACCTTTAATCTATTGTTCAATAAAGCGATACGATGATCTGTTGTGTAAATAAGTGAAACAATCATCACAAGCTCACGTACACTTCTTCGATTCCCAATGAACGATATTAACATTATTGACGTTGATCGCAGAGGAGTGGAAGAGGCATTTCTGCTTTCTGAAAAAGAACCAACGGGAAATGGACTAAAAATTCTGACAAGAAAAAGTACATGATAGCTGGATGATTCTGGGGACATGTTATAACGAAAGTCGAGGTGATTAGTCGTGATTGTCTATGGTTTGCGTAGTCCGGTAGCCTACATTTGCGCACATACAAATCGCCGATCCTCTGTTGACGCTTTGAACGATTGCGGGATATGGACGTTGAAGGAGGCGGGCTACCGAATGCTCGGTTGATGTGAGAGAGGAATTCTGGGTTCAATACTCGCCGGAACCGTAGAAAATGGAGAATCACATGAACCACGTACTATATTAACCCTACGGAGGCCGTGCAAGTGGCTCACTGAACTAGCAGCCACTGGTGCCCGGAGACGATTTCGTTAGATTTTCAGAGTGGCATGCACTCAGTGCACTATCGCTAGTGACGGAAGATTAAGTACACAAACATGCTGACATCGAAACACGGCTTACTACAATGGGCTGGACATGTAGCACGAATGCCGGAAAAGAGTCCAACTAAAGCTATACTCAGCAGAGGACCTGGCAAAAGTCGTCGATTTTGGGACATACCTCGCACTCGCTGGCTGCGTTCAACCGAGGAAGATTTCCAAGCAGTGACCTTACTTAAAAATGGCAACCCAAAATCGAGTAATCTAAACTACATTTGGTCATGATTATGAATTAAACCTTAGTGCATCTTAAAAATCTATCATATATCAAGAAAAAACAAGCTTTAAGGGCGCCGTACGGATTACAGAAAAGATCCATAAAAACTTCAATCGATTGAAGACCGAAAAAATAAAAAAAATAATGTGGTGCCCTTCCTGATGAAGCCAGTCTAGGCCCATTACCCTATCTAGAGTGACAATAGAACAGTTTTTTAATGATAATAGCCATTTACAAACACGATTCTTTACAATTTGACTATATTATGATTTTGTTACTATTCCTTTGGGAATATCCGGAACAAAGTAGATCGCTTGGAAACCAGTGACACGAAAGATTGTTTGATTACCAACACAGATAGCGATCGGATCAAAATTGAACATTACGTGGTACAGTAAACCATCGTTCTGGACGCTGAGATCTAAAAAGGAAAATGTCAAAAAACCTTCGTTAGCTACCGAAAGAAAAATATTGAGTTGTTCCACCTCAATTGATTATTCTAGGACTTGTTAACAAGAAAATAAGTTTGATAAAAATTCTAGTTTAGCAAGCAATTTGTGTATGTGGAAAAATGAGCGTACCTAGCATCATCTTTGGATCTTTCAATGGACAGATTTTTAAGGAAGAATGCTTTGAAAAACGATTGCTGCCTTTATTAAAATCTTAAAAAGATTCCACACTGTTTTGCACAGAGAGCTTCTATACCCGACACGTGTTGGACTGGTAAGCACGAAGTAACCGATGTTTATTTCATACCAAAGGGATCTGGGAACAACAGTCTATTGTCTCTCGGGAAGCTTTGAATTGATGGTCTGAGAAGGGAGACGTGTCAGATCTTACTCTGTGCTCTGACAGTATTACGTATCTTTTCGCTAACTAAGCTCAAATCTTCCCTATCCCATAAAACTGGGTCAGCGGGTCCACCTAGCCCGGTGGACCGGTTTATAGATTTGGAATTGCGAAGTGAATATGAATATGAAAGCCAATCATGAAGAGACCTTCATGATTGGCTTTCATGTTCATATTCGAATAACATAGCATTGATTAGAATAAGGTGTTCATTTGTATTGCTTAGGAAATCAAGGAGTGTCTGACGGTCACCGAAGTTTTTACGTGGCTGAAGTTGGTTTAAAATACAATTTTCTCTTCGGAAGTGTTGGTAGTTTATTTGTTAAAGTTGCTGTCCCTATCCTTAAACCCTGCTCTGCCACTACTGCCATGAAAATGGAGATAAAGCATTGTGGACGAATAAATTTTCCAAAAAACATAAAATAAAAAAAAAATTAGATTATGACGAAACTTGATGAAGGGGGTTAACAGTAAGGTATTTACTTTGACATAAGAAAGGGGCTAGATTAAAATAATTTTTCCGAAACATTCTAATAGTAGTACATCATTGCAGGAAAGTTTTGAGGAAGTCGGATATCATTGCGATTTCACTAGAGTTTACCTTCTTTTTAGCATGAGCTGTTTTAGAAAGAATTTTGTAATTTCAATAATTTCAAAAAAAAAAATACAATCGGTCCCGTTCTATGAGTTAATAGGACAGAGACCGATATAAAATAAAGATGGGTAGAAAGAAATTACAATCACAAGTGTTTGCCTTCTTGTGAATAAAAACAGCTATCAAAGAAAGATACCAAGAGAAACAGGCAACAATTTGAAAAGCGAAAGTTAGTTGGCTATTATTGTTTATCTAAAATGTAAAAATAGGTCAAACCTATTTTTTGGAGTTGTTCTACTGGAGCTGCGTTCTCGAGGGCTCCCTGTCAGAATCACTCACTACAACAGCAGACGAGACGGGAAATACGCCCACTAAAACGCTGCGTTTACTGCGATCCGGCGACTTATAACCACCATCACTAAGGAGGTTCCAACCAAGTAGCCAAGCTCACCTTCCTAGTTAAAAAAAAGACATGGACTGCTGATGGAGCATCCAACGGAAACCTAAAGAAATACACAATCGTCGTTATGCCGGCCTCCCGCAAGGAAACGCCCGGCCTCTCTTCACAAGCAGCATTGGGATCCAGCATCAGCTGCAGTGGAAAATAGGAGTGAAAAATGCACGGTAAAATTTAATTGTTTACTTTTCTTGTTTGTATACGAAAATCCTAAATTCTGGTCGAAGTTAACTAGGGTCCGCCTGGCTAATAAACAAGGATCAAAGTGGTAAGAAAATACCTACTTAAACAGTTCAGATATATGCGAGCGTAGGGACTCCTCAATGGCGAGTATCATTGCGAAGGGCTCGAGCATTTATGCATTAACGTGTTCGATCGCGTGTGCAAGCGTGTACGAGACTTCGCGTGCATAAATTTGATTTTGAAACCATGTGGTCCTTTGCTTATTCGCCTGTGTTCTTGAATGATCGCGCGGACCGTAAATATGCTACTTAATTTCCTAGTGAGCGGTACAGATGCTAGAAGAGAGCGAGTTCCCCCATATCACTAGAGTCATGTCGCCATAAACGGAACCAGTTACGACAGCATGAAGTAACAAGTTACTTTACGAACGCCGGATATGCCGTAGACTCAGGTGATTCACATTTCTAATGCCAAAAGATCCTAACTCCTGCGGTAGCAGACAAAGGGTTAAGACGCAGGTAAACTCTAAGCTTGTTCATATGACTCTTTCCACGCTTTTCTAAAACTTTCTTCCTTCAACCCCTTGCTCTCCCTTGAGCACTATGGGTCTTAATATTGAAAAATAGGTTTCATTTTCCAGTCCCTTGCTAATTGAACGTCGTTTAATGCATAAAAAAAAGAAAAATTACTCACTCTTAGTCGTTAACAAAAAAGGGGAAAAAGCAACTTTAGATATTTTTGTTGAAATTAGCAAAAGCAAAGTCACATCTTACAACATTCCTTTTAATAAATACATCCTGATTCAAGATTCCAGGAGAAACGAAAGTTTCAGTCCACAACTACGAATTGCTTGCCAGATAACATTTTTTTCTGAATGTATCTGCTCTTGCACGATCGATTTTGTTAGCAACATCCTGTTGTTAATTCACTGGAATCATCAACCAAACATCGAAACAACTTCTCCTTGATTTTCAAAAACCAGCATCGAAAGATCCCAAAAGTTTCAAAACTAAACAAACATCGGAATAACTTCCCCCGGATGCGCCGGAATCACATTGACCCCTAACGGACCCCGGCGCGGATGTGGCGCTTTCGCACTCAATGTTCCGATGCAAATAAATATGACAGGGATACTGAAACCAGTATTATTAAGAAAAGTAGAGAAAAAAAACAGACCAACAGTCACACATTTTGCGATGGACATTTACCCAGGCAAAGACCTGCGTCTCAGTCGATCGCAAGCCCTCCGAGCGGATACATACCAACCAACGGCAGCCTGCCCCGATCTCGAGCAGCAGCAGCAGCGGGGAAAACGTAGTAGAGCGCAACGTTCGGGCTCGTATCACTCACCTCAGCGGGAGTTCAACAGACGGAACTTGGCTGTTGCCAGCTTGCTGGTTGTTGTTGTTGTTATTGTTGTAATGTTTTGCTTACTTTTTTCTCCTTACACTCGCGCGATCCGTCTCTTTCTTTCAAGCAAGTGCTCTGTCTCAGTTTCTAACTCTTTCGCT
The DNA here is from genome assembly GCF_030247195.1 of Topomyia yanbarensis. Classification (NCBI taxonomy): domain Eukaryota; kingdom Metazoa; phylum Arthropoda; class Insecta; order Diptera; family Culicidae; genus Topomyia; species Topomyia yanbarensis. The sequence continues at coordinate 206,558,804 of NC_080670.1, read as the reverse complement.
TCTTTCCCACTGGTGGTGGTGGTGGTGGTGGTTGGTGGCACCCAGCGCGGTTGATGTTCCGAGTGTGTTGTGAGTGCATTTTCCGACTGCTGACTTTGCGCTGCCTGCTTATTGAACTCTTTCAATTATAATTGTTAGAGGAGGTTTAATGGTTATTTCACCTACACTTTATAGTCTTGTTCGGTGCGATTCCAACGAACTTTGCGCAAGAGGAATTTTTTGTTTCGCGCAGGCCAAGCCGAAAATGCTGAACCCTCGCGCGCCACCTGAACTGGCCATTCTTCTTAAGTTCTTAAAAGGCAGATATAATCAATTTTCGCTTAAACACGTATGTGCAACGGCGAAAGAAAGAAAAAAGAAGGTGTTAAGCACAGTCCACTGATCCACTGCTAATTACAACCGCAAACGCAAGCGCACGAAATAGCAAAATAATCGGTTCAGTTTGGCTGATTCCTCATCCCAAACCCGCACAACTGTGGATGGTGGTTTCTTCCGCAGCAGATTCAATCAGCTGCAACCAAGGAGCAAAAAACTCTTGACTTTGTGGGGGTCACCGAGAATGTTGACCCGGAATAGATGTCCCCCGTCTTTACCGAGCTTAAAATTCAAAACAAGAATGAATTCCGAATATTTATACCGACTCACCTATCGAAGCAAACTCCTCGGGTGTCCGACCGCCGGCGATCAGCCACTTGCACCACTCGATGCTGAATCCGTCGGCAATTAGCCGTTCCGGGGACAGTAGATCATCCAACATCGCATCCAGATATTCCGATTGTCCCATCACGGCCAACTCCCGGTGGACTGCGGCCGCTGCTTGCTGCTTTTTCCTTTCCTTTACCTGTTCGACGGAAAGCGGGGAACTGCTGCCCCCGCGACTACTACCGGTGTTGTTTCCGAAGGGTGGCATCCCATCACCGCTGCTTCCCCCTTCGCCGCTCGATGATGGATTGTAAAATTCCATTTTATTTTATTTTCCGGATCAAACACTTGAAAGAATGGCAATCAACTTTTTATATTTGCGTGAATTTTTCTTTTCACTAGTGGCGTGTTCTAGAACACTGATCAACAACATTCAGAGACACTTTTTTTGAACGGCTCCACGGCCTCTCTTCTTCATTTACGAATTTTTCTTTTAACACACACTAAGAATAGCACTTCATCCTTCGGTTTCGCCCTCGGGAAACACACGTCCATCAGACGACGACGACAGGCGGCAAGCGTCACTGGGCGCATAGAAACTGACACATTCATTCATGAGGTGGCAATTTTATTTTTTTCTTCTATCACATGGAAAATGTGACGCAATCTATCCGATGATGACCACTAAAATGGCCGGGGTGCAGCAGCACCGTTGGCCTTGGGGGCAGCTGTTCGAGTTCGATTCCATTTGTTCGCTTAAACTGATACCGGGGGTATTGGGGAATCTCTGCAAATGGGAAAAAGAAAATATATGTATATTAATCAGTCTTAATTGGTTTATAGCAGAACGATTGAGATTGTGATAGGTGACTCTAGTCAGTCAGTCATCGAGAGGACAGAAAGCAGTACAGCGTATCGAACTTTATTCTTAAATAATGAATCATCGAGCGAAAATGCTGAGACATGGTAAAGACGTGTTTATACTTGGTATAAAAATATACAGTAAAAGCAGATTACGTGAACTACATCTGAATCGGAATTTGAAGAACCCGTCCGTATATCAGTCATTTTTTAATAACGAAATAACAATAAAGATTTTTAACTAAGAATTTTTTCTCTGCATATGAAAACATCGATGGCGAGTGTCCTCACGAGTTTCCTTCTACTGGACCTGAAGAGCTAACATCTCGGAAGGACTCCCCGTCAGAATCACTCACTACAATTTCAGACGAGACGGGAAATATGTCGCCATAGAATATGTCTAGTGACTATGAGCGTCATTTTTATTGGTCCAATTGAGGACATGGACCTAGGCCGCTAATACCGAAGAAAAAGATTTCCGGACGTGACCGATGCATTATCGTGCGAACATGGGCGTTTGCAGGTTCCTGTTTGAAATCGCTTTTTTTAGGTTTATTATTTGCGAGACCTGTTGGATTTAGTATGCGTGGATGATCGCGAAGGCCTTGAGCGTTTGTTATGTTATGTTAATGTGCTGAATGCTAGAAGAGAGCGAGATTCCCCATATCACTAAAGTTCCCGGTCATGTCGCCATTGTTTAGTGGATATGAGCGTCGTTTTTTCGATTGGTCCAACCCAAGGTAAGGATCTAAGCTACTAAAGTCATTCGGCATATTGGACGTTCAGCATGTCGTGACCGGAGCATTTGCAGCTGCTCACGTATTTCCTTCCAAAAACTAAAACTTGATTGTCTGTCACAACAACCAAGAACAGATGATTGCGGACTTCAGAAAAGTTGTATAATATTCAATTTTGAACATTTACCTTATACAAACTGTAGATTTTTTTTTCAGCCGAAATCTTTGTTCTTTGGCAGTTTAACTTCAAAATTTGTATTTTACTTTTCCATATTGTAATCGTAATTAATCAATTCTAGCCAAACATTTGAAAAGGGCCTAACTGCAAAATGTGAACAAATCGAATTTTCATGTTTTCCATTAGAAAATATCCAACCGAACACGTACATAACGCAACAATTGATTATGAAGAACTTTGATAACGATTTTATCACAAATTTCAAAAGGGCCTAATTGATTTTTATGAAGTAACTGATTATAAAAGGGACTAACTGATTTCAAAAGGGCCTAACTTGTTTAATAGGGCCTAATTAGCAATGCACTCATAAGGACTATAAATTATTCGAAGCTACAACTGCTCTGAGTCAAATAAAAAAAATCCTTTTTCTATGTAATATTAAATTAATTCTTGGAATGATAGAGTTTCGGAATAGTCGAAGTTTGGCTGCCCGATAGCGCCCATGAAAACAGGAATTTTTGATGAAAATAGTGCAAATTTATATGAGTATTGTCATTATGTTATTAGTTCCCTCAATAAAATGTTGCATTTCAGTGATACCTGCAGCTATGTAGAACATATTAAATTAATCAATTTAGGATTTAGCATAAAAAAGTCGAAGAACTGATTTTTGGGTTTACAAAAAACAACAATTTAGCCTCAAAAATGAGGTCGGATGTCTGTGGTTTTATAGACGAACTTATTCAAAACATAAAATTCTATAACTTTGCCAGTCATTTACCCTCTAAAAATTTTTTTTGCTTGTCTAAGCAAAATATGTTTAATTTAAAAATTTGTAGAATAATATTGTGAACATATCCTACGAAGAAGTACTGGCTCTAAAATGACATCTAAGGCCTCAAATAGGTTGTCCCAGCGGCGGCCCCTCGCAAGCAAACCTGTGATCCACTCGTTTGCCCAGATTACCCTAACATAGGGGTTATGAATTAGTTTAAATCCGACGGAGCGACAACGATGCCGGACAGTATCCTACTAGAAACGATGTGGCGTAGCCACATTGGGCGTGAATGTTATTTATTAATTTGGCTGTTTCCCTGTAAATAAAAAACAGATGACACCCATTGTGATCACTTCTCAAAATTATGCCAAATGTCCGTTATGTCAAATAATCCTGAATTTACGCAGAATTAGAAATTATGCCAAATGATCGACATCCTAAATAAAATAAATTAAGCCAATTGTTCGTTATCCTGAAGTTACAAGAAATTATGCGAAATGTTCGTTATGCGTAATGACCTTCAGTGAGGTCAATGCCTAAAATTATGCCAAATGACCATTATGCCAAATAATTGTTATGTCAAATATCAGTTATGGTAAATGACCTTATACCAAGTGACTCAGATCCCTTTGTTTGGTGCCAGTCCATTATGCCAAAAGCCTTTAGGCAGAATGCTAAATAGCCGAAAACCTAAACCGGTCATTTAACCGAATGAATCATTAGGCAGAATGAGTCATCAGGCCGAATGGGTTAATTTTGTTGGAAGGCCATCGACAATCGTGTTAAATGCGCAGGCGTCTAGCGTAAAAGCGGTCTTGCGACTGGCGGCCCAAGATAAAGCAACCATGATTCGGAACATCCGGATTGAGCCGAATTTCGCATGAATACTTGTTTAATGTCGAAATTTATCGATTGTTCAAAAATTTGAATCTATCGATCGAAGCAGTTCTATTTACTGGGTGTACCCCATTAGGCATAAATATGTTAAGCATAATGGACGTTAGACATGAATTATCATACTGATGAATAACTAAATGAAACTCATTTTTCGATGGCGCTGGTGGTGGGTGATAAGAGCACGAATGTCTTCACTTTTATCTTTTAGAAATACGCTGTAATCTGACCGAACTCATTCAACATCTTAGCCTGCCGTGGAAACTTGAAGAAATCTTTGTTCGAATAAAATAAGCGGTAGTTTAGCATGAAGAGACTCATTTGTATTTAGGTATAGAAAATACACATATACTGTCATGGTGCAATTGTCCAATAAGAAAATATTTGTCTTGTAGAACAGCTCATGAATTAAAGAATGATCAATTTTATTATTATTCAGTCAACGAATATACAGCTATGGTCGCTGCTTCTACAATGATTTCTTCTCATATTATTTATTATCATTTTTGCCATCAAAGAAAACTACACAAACTATCTTACGCAAGAGAGAGAGAGAGAGAGAGAGAGAGAGAAATTTTTACATGTTCCACGAGTTGCGAAACAAACAAGGTCCTATCGCAAACGTAACATTTGTAGCCCAATACTTAGCCTATCTAAAAAACTGTAAGTAGGCTACGAAGATTAATTGTTTATAGCCGAACTAGCCTAAAGCTGAAGTTTTTAAAATAAATACCTCCAGTCCAAATTTTGCAAGAACATACGAAAAGTAGGAATAAATTCTACGCCTCTAAGGGTTAAATAACTTGCTTTGTCTTGTTCATTTTGTAACATCGTTAAAACTATACGAGAGGATGGTGTAGCATAACATTGATTCTTCTAACCCGAAGAACGAGCATATGAGTAAAAATTTCTGTAATAAAAAAGCTACACGTCTTTTTGTAAATTTAGCCCATCGTCCATTTTGTCAAACGTACTTTATGACAAAACGTACTTATGCCTAACGTCGGTCACCCCTATTTATTAGAACAAGATTTTTATCTGTTCAACTTGACAGCATTGTCCACTGATCATTTTAAAACTGTAAATTGTCCTAAATACTAAAGTTCTTAAGATTCTTTATTAAACGTTCGGCTTTATTGCCTTTGGCCTAATGTCCATTCGGTATACTGTCCTAGTTACCTACCGTTTCTAAATCTAGCAGTGATATGCAAACGGGTAAACGTTGCAATCACAGTTCTGTTAAAATTAAAAAAAAACAGCTCATGATTTAAAGAAGGAAAAATACATAATTGTTTTTTTTTCAGACTCAAACACATCAATCATGTGATCAGTTCTACTGTCGTTGTTAACTGCTACAGGTCGTTATATCAGAGGCCTTGAGTTAGGACAAATTAAGTCAAATATCACACCTTGGAGCCAAACTAGCTCAGATGTTTATTTATTCTTATGGTACTCGGCCTAATAACAATTCGGCCTTATGTCCCATTCGACGTAGCGCAAGAAAAAACGGAAATGCTATTAATTGCAGGATCTTCGTCGAACGGATCATCCCAGTCTAGTTCAGACACCACGCGATGATAATTTGCCAAATACGACCCCGAGGAGATTGTTGAATTTAGCGACTTCGACATAGATCAACCGTTTGATTATAACGCCTCATGTCGCTGGCAAGGAATAGTGTATCAGTATCTGAATTCTAGAGCAGAACCAGCACCTCGATGATCACTTTGATACGCATTAGGTTTTGCGGGTGTCGCCTACTGGAGGGATTCCAACGAATTGAAACACCATTTGTAGATGAGAAAATTACAACAGTCGCTCCAGTTTCCGTTTTACAGCGATAACCTCCGACACCAACTCGGCATTAGAAGTACCATAAGTGATGGTGTACAGATCCAGTTTTCGCAGTGGTTGTTAAATTTCTTGCTAGAAGATTCATTGATAGTGTTGAAACTTGGGCACCATCAGAATGTGACAGAAAATTTTGGAGATATCGGCTGCTTGATGGAGTACGTCGTCTAAAGCTAGATTTTATGGAAACAACTTTGTGCTGGCATCGAATATCATCCGGGATTACCTGCTTAAGCTGGCCGAGGACCTCGTATGCTCGGATGAACTCGATGTACTGCGTTTGGTGCTTGGGGTTACGTAGCAATCTCTTTACTAGCATCAGATATTCCTTCAGCGCTAATTCTGATGGTTTCTGGTTTCTATGAATGGTTGTTGGACCACAGGCTCACTCGTATATGGAACACGAAGTGTGTTTCTAGGTTTCTAGAGAGCTTGGGGATGTCCAACTATTCCTCGAGTTATCAAAACCGATACATCACTATTTTAACCGTTTCGATAGGGTTTGAATTTTGAACTGTTCGTTGGCGTTGAACGGCTTCTTAAGGATACCAGCCACGATCCATCGCAGGTGAGATTCTTGCAGCTGTCGTAGCTTGTCCGACAAGATCAAATGTCTTTTATTCAGTATGTAGAAGAGTCTCTCCTCACCGATGGGTATATCTATTCCTGCGGGAAGGCGCCATTCGCTAACGACGATCTTGGTGATTGTGATTCGTCCAGTGACTTTGGGTGTAACCAGACATTCGAGACACTCTGTAAAGGATTTTGTGCATAATTATGTCGCGAGTTGCGTCTTGACGCCTAAACGATTGATCATTTTCTCTGTAATAAAGCTTACTTGTGAGCCGCAACCAAGGAGAACGTTACAGAGACACAGTTGGCCGTGTTTGTCAATGACTTCTACCTCTGTGTTTAGCAGCAGTACTGGTGGCGAAATAGCTGAGGCAGGATGTGCTTGATGCTCTACCGTAAAGGGTGTCTTCGTTTTTTCGACGAACGGTATTTAAGACTGGGACACATTGGCTACTACCGACGCATTGGGTCACATCGGACGTCACATCTTTTGATTCGTTCTCTAGGGCTCTCGTTGAGTTTGCCAGAGAGATGTTGGAGTCGCTGAACCCTAGATGGAATGCTGATTGTTTCACTATCGGTACATAATTCAATATCACAACAGCTAGGAATAAGCTACTGTTAGGTTAAATTTACAAAAAAAAGGTGGAGGTCAAGAACTCTTGCAATGCCCGAAACGGGTTTGTGCCTCATTCCAACGTTCAAAACAACGAGGCTGTTTTAGTTCGCTACAGAGTCTGCCGCACTCTACATTCTTATCCGTCTCCGTGTCCCTGGTTCCTCGCCAACCACATCGCTTCCTCCTGAAACCACCTGCGTAATAACAGGAAGATTTTTGCTTCAGCCATTTGTGCCAAAATACTTCGGTGATGAACCGCACCAACTTCCACCTGCTTCTCTGTGTTGAACGACTATCCACCGGCCCCGTAGACAGGAACTTGATACCGGATGAGTTGCTCATCAGAAGGTGATTTGGTGTCAATGCTGCTTGATCTGCAAACTCCAGCGATGTAGATAAGTTTCGACGAGTTTTCGGGGACCATCCCCAGAGCTACTCCGATCGCGACCTGGACTGAACGAACTTGTCTCTCTTTCACACCGCCCATGTGTAGAGCAGCAGACGTAACGATCTTCTATGACGTTTGTGCAACGAGCTTTCAGTTCGTTGTTAGTGCCCTGAAAACAGGTTGCGTTGTCACGTGGGGTAGCACGGTGGAAGACGAAGCGTTGAACAGTCGTAATACACGGCTCCATACTCAAAGGGTGTACCTCTTTCAAATTGATGGATCTGGTAGTATGCCATGTAAAGATGGCTGCCCAGGGCTTGACATTGCTTTTATCCATCCTAACAAGCATCGGCCCGAAGTTGAAGAACCCGGTGAAGGTAAACGGTCGAATGACCAACGGAAGAAGGCCCATAGCGGATGGTTTGAAATGCAAAACCAGGTATAGCTTCGTGCTATGAATCGTTGGTGAAGCTCGTTCAATACGGGGCACTATTTTCACAGTCACGTCACCTAATGACTAGAAGGACATTTTCTTCTAGTCACTAAGTGACGTGACTGTGAGAATAGGGCCCACGATCTCTTGGCCAGCGTGTTGAAAACGGCAACGGAATCAGTCTAAAAAACAAGAATGTGATTAAATGTTGTTTGAGGAAGATCATAGAAAATATAGCTCGAATCGGTGCATAGGATGCAGCAGAGTTTCGGCCACGACTCCGTAGAACTCCCATCTCATCAAGGAATGCCCACTTCATGTAGATGTCGTTGTAAGTCATCTCTCATAGAAGCGCTGTAGGGCATCTCTCATACCAAAGAAATACACAAACACGTTCTCGTCTGGCAAGCAGCACTCATTCGGACTTTTTACCTCACTCCAAATTAAGTTCTTCGACGACATCCTGGACCATCTCTCCCTTTGAATGCACGAAAATTACCTTATTCACAACTGTGAAACTGCCCAAGTCTCGAGAGAAACCTCACAGACTCAAACACCAAACAACCCCTTGAAACCACCAAAACACTAATATATCAAATTCTTTAACCGAAGTTCCGGATCATGGTTGAACCAATTCTAAACACCATGAGCATGGGGGTATTATGGGCTTTTCGTTGGCTCGAGTAATCCACCGTCTATGGAAACTGACCCTCAATGTCAGCTTCTTTCACCGAGCAGCCTACTAGATAAGACTTATAGTGCCAGTAGTAGTTATTTCAATCGGCTAAGAATTGCACCGTAGACCACTTGTACCGGTAGTAAAAACCTACCAGACAGGTAACCCCAATTCCATAGTTTCATGCCACCCGTGTGTATGGTTCAATAGTTGAAGGAGCTTTAAATATTCTCAATCGCTAACGGAGCCTGGGAAGTATCAGGACCAACTTCTTAGTATGAAGTCCTTCCAACATTACTACTAGTCGGTGATGCAGTTGACTCACCATACCGAACTTTTTTGGTTTTTCAGAATGGGATCAACTCAATGCTTAAAAACCTTCAAATAACCTAACACGCTGTGAAACACGACACTATGAAAACATATATGGGATGTCCTCATAGCGGAGTTCTGTCACCCTTGTTGTGATCATAAGTTGTAGACGAGCTATTAAAATCATTTATTGAAATAGGATACAAAGTGATTGGATCTGCAGATGATGTTATAGTCCTCGTGAAGGGGAAATCTCAAACAGAATACAATCTGCATTGAACTTCACTTTGAAGTGGTGTAAAAATGAGGACCTGAACATAAATCCCTCAAAAAATCATAATCTCATTTACTCGAAAAAGGAAATATTCCGTATCAAGTTAATCTGAAAGATATCGAATTCGGGATAGGCCCCACAATAACTTGTTATTGCGTGCGATCGAGTAAGTTACGCGTGTAGCAGCCGTATATGGAGACCGGAAACTAGACATTAAGTCATGACTCTGAATTGTTCAACCACGATTGTGACAAAATCTTTCTTTTTTTCTTTATGAATCCTTAAAACGTGAATATCAGCAACAAGATTGCTCCACGTGCTCAATTTTTTTGATTTCCGAGATTCTTATACTGAAACATTCAACCCGGTCAGTAAACTACTATAATTCTAATAAATCTCCTAACTTTGAGTATCTAATTTGGATTCTTATCAGATCCCCACGCGGAACTGTTCCAAACTTGCCGACTCACCCTGTCCGTCACTCGTACAGACAAACAAACGCAAGCCCTCGGGCAAAGGGGCGAAATTCATGCGGGAGCGAATAACAAACGAAAAAACATCCAATTAAATTATATCGAAAAATAATGTTCTGAACCGCAAAGTTCGATTCAACGACGATGATGGTGGTGGTATTGGTGTTGGTGTTCGACAAAGAATGTAACCTCAGCGCGGAATCAGCCGGTCGAGTTCGCGTTCTCCTGCTCCGAATCAGCAAGTTTTTTTTTCGCCATCGCAAGTACCCTTCTTCCCGTGTGTCCCGTCTGCTCCCCGGTTGTGGAGTTTAGCACGAAATAGTTCTATTAGACTTGAAGTTCGATGTGGAGAATTGATGAAGCAACCAAAGGTAAAGAAAAGCAAAAAGGAAAAAAAAACTACAAGGTAGACTGTTTCGGGTTCTTCTTTTCAGGTGCGCACTCGTTGTAGTGTTCGCGTTTTTGGGGCATCGATTGCTTGAAAAATAGCTTCGAATTCGGAGAAGGTTTCTCGTTCAGATATAAGACACCGCGTGGTTGGTCGGTTTGCTGTTTCTAACACCACCGGTTGTTTCTACATATGATCGCCAACAGATTCACCGGAGAAACCAGCGTGTTCGTCGTGTGCCTTGCTGGAATTGGACGTACTGTCGTCGTCAGCTGTATTATCGTACGGAAATTTATCACTTCGAATGTGGAATTATTGCTCTATGGTTTTTTTTAGTCATTAGTTACTTTGAACCATTAACTAGAGTAGATGTATCTCGAATCATTTCGTAAATCGTGATGGGGATGGTGACAACGAATACATGGTTTTGTTTAAATTTAGATTGGCACTTTTCGTTATATGACGGTCGTTTTCACTTGAAGCCAAACTGAGTCAGGTTCCTACCCCAACTGTTAAACTAAAATGACATAGGTCAGAACCTAACGTAACACTATGACAGTAATACCCGATGACCTGGGAGGGCTCGTCACACTGATTGTCCTATGAAGTCACACTAGTCGGCCCTGGCCTATATCACCACATGGAACCAACTCGAAGTGGAAAAAGTGCAAAAATAAGTCGCACACGTAACGCAGTCACATGCAATGACCCATCTGATGAGTGTATTTTTATACCACATAAAAAAATTGTCATTCAAAAGGAAATTCTAAGTAACTTCCTCATCTCTATAAGACTTTTAATAGTTTAAAATAAGTTCCATAAATGTAGTTGAATATCCATGTTTCAATTTCGTACATTTCAAAACACCTGTAACTTGAACAAAAAACAATTAAAACATTACAAATCTGGCAACACTTACGTACCTGTCTCTTTCAGACGTTTCTTCTTCCCGTTCTGTTTTGACAACACACCGCAGCAGATTTTCTCTGCGTGCGATGGAAGAAACGAACGAACAGCAGCACCAACACTGGCAGTATTCTTCCTTCTTATTCCTTCCTTCCTGTATCGCAATTCACAGTACGAGCGAGCTCGCTCGAGAAAAACTCACACAAACACACCGCAACTTCTTTGCCCGCAAGAGGCGATCCAAGACACCACTTCGTTTATGTAGAACACAGAACACTACCAGAACAAAAAAAGCAACGAAAACGCCACACACCGAAATTTTCTACTTGTTCCCTTGCCTCGCCGCACCAGCCCCGGCCATCCAACCAGCCTATCGACCGACAGTCCGGTTCCTCTTCGTGATGACCAATTTTACTCAATGAATGCTGCCTGCCTGCTGCAGATAGAAGCGAAAATTTTCCTTCACACGTTTTGGATTCGTTTTCCTGTCAAAAAATATGGCTTCCACCCGAAAACCTGGAGGAGGTGGCGGCCTTGAAAGCTCACGTCACAGTTGGGATACGAGAAAATTTCACCACCATCACACTATACACACGGTTCTTTTCGGGAACGAAAAACACGCGACCGACGAAACGGTGCTGCTATTTTGTGTCCGAATAGCGCACAGAAACGAGAAAAAAAACCGCAGAAAACGAGTCCTAGTTACACGAATCTACCCACACACACACAGACACTTTTCGCCGATTCGAGTCCTGCTGATTTTCTTTTTTCGGGGTAATAGAGAGGTGATACACACGCAAAAAATTTCTATCGCGAGTACTACGAACAGGAGAAACGTCTCGGTTAAAGTCTCAAACAGTTCTGAACCGTCAGCGACGGTGAAGGAACGATCGAACCGAGAAAAAAGATTTGGAGTGAACGAGAGAGTGTGATTTTTGTTGCTGCTTCTTCGACGATTCCACGGAAGAGTTGCCATCAGGTTAATTGGCGATGTTTACGCGAAATATTGACAGGTGTGGTTCGATGTTTTTGTACTTTTCCGAAGGTATTCGTTCGAGGGGTGCCTTGATGGATACGGTTCACGGAACAATGTTTCAGAAAAATTTGTATGGACTTTCTCAAGCTGAATCTGGGACGGAATTTTTTTTAAAATCCCCCTGACTTTTCCACCTACTAAATAGGCTGCTGTCTTTCTACAGCTACCCCATAGAAAAACCACAATCGACCGACTATACCATCAATTAATCGGTCGATTATTGCACCGACTCTTATGGGGGTTTGTAGTTGAAATTATGGCGCAGTGACATATGAACAAGCATATGGGGGATAAACACCAGTGAAAAATCGTTCCCAAACCTGAGGGGTAACCCACCAGTAAATAAGTGTTAGGGACCGTGGATAAAAGGTAGAGCTAGTGTTCTGGGAAAATTGTTGGATCGATGTTTTTTAAGGGAATTTCCTCATAGTGTTATGTCTGTTAGTCTGTGCCCGAAGCACCCGATTTCGTCGGGTTTTTATGGGGCACCCCGAATAGAAATGTACAATAACAAAACCATGATTTTCATTGTGACAGTACAGTAATTTTACAATAATTTACAGTAAGCTCTAGTGTTATGCTACAATACAAATACAATAAACTTTAACGTTTCTACAGTACAATTCAATGTAAAAGAGGGTGTTTATGTATCTTAACATTGAAAAAATCGCTTTTTCTCCAAATATTTTTTTTTGAGAACAGTAAAATTTAATGTGGATTTACTGTATCAGTTTTTTGCTGACCAGTAAAATTGATTGTTACAGAAATTTTATTTTAAATGTACTGTGAGAACTCTGCATCAAGCAATGTTGAAAAAGTAATAATTATAATATTTATTGTTTTATGATTGTTTGTAGGGTAAATGCTGTTGTAAAATTCTGTTCGGATACTGCTTGGGGGGTAACGGGTGATCTCTTCTGACCAATTGAGACAACAATATTCCAGTTTTCCAGGTGTTATCGTTGACTGCTCCTATTGGGGGCTTTAACCAACGAAAAACTGTTGCTTTAACTGTTACCTCAGGACGCGATCTTTGCTTCTTTATTAAGACTATGGGACCTCAACGTAAACTTATGTTTAAGTAGAGTACGAAAACATATCCCAAATACACTCTAATCTATCAATGCAATAATCTTTAATTCTCTCAATAGTGGCTCGTTATTTCTCTTTTCAACATTAGGTTTGTTCCAGTACCAGGAGAAACTGGAAGTACTCCGGAGCAAACATCAGAAAGAAAATCGTTCCAGTATTATCTTCTTCTCTTTTTTCTTCTTCTGGTGGCAAACTGGAGTGAAAAGGAGCAAGAATTTTTTGCTCCGGAGCAACAGGGAGTAACTTCCATGTACTGGAACAAAACTATTATTTTCTTACATTGAAATTGCAGAGATAAAAAACGAGACAATCATACCCAGTCACTGTGCGACGCAGAAAGTTAGCAAAAGTTGAGCTAAGCGAAATTGATTCTGGTAGCGTTTTTGTCAGTATTTTGCGCGATTTGTGTGAGAATTGTGGCAAAAAAATCGCTCAAATGAAACAACCGTTTCTGACAGAAGCGGTTAAACTAACCGATGCTGCTCACTTTTAGCCGGAATCCAGCCAAGAATGTACGGCCAAGATCTCTGCACGCTTCCTGCCACATCTTTGTCAGATGTTTGCTCGAATCGTGCTAAATTCTACCAGGTAGGAGTTGCCAGGATCTTTGCACGGTTCATTCCCGAGTTATGCCCTAGGGGCATAATTTCATTATGTATTTTGCGTTGCGTGCAATATATTTTGCGATGCGTGTAAGACGTCAAAACTCTACAAAAAATTAGCTCTACATTTAAGGTTATGTAGATTACGACTGGTATATGGTGCTGGAAGAACGAAGTCGGCTGTCTCAGTCTAGATCATCAAAACAAGGGTTTCTTACTACCCGACGTTTCCGCCTTTGGTGGTGACCTTTTTCAAGGGAAACTACAATTTTATTGGAGAGGAACATTAACATAAATACATAAAAACATGAAGACAACATGAGGACGGATTGGATTTACAGTGTGAACTTACTAAAGTCTATTGTTTATCGTCAAAATGTCGCTGTCCGACAGTACGGTGTCTGGTGATTGTGTCTGGATGCATGGAAAATGTGCTTCTGGATGCGCGAAACTAATGCGAATTTGCATTTAAAAAAATATATATATATCGATCTACATTGGGCCACTACTACACTGCTTGACGGTTGTTTGAAAATTGAAAATAGGTTTGACGTGCACAGCTCAAGCTCCACGTCAGTACCTATTTTCATTTTCGGAATTTCGGATTTTTAAAGAGAAAAAAAAACAAATAAACTAAATTTATCGACTTTTATTCTCCTCTCCTCTATGCTGCACTCTGCCGGTGAAACTAATCAACTACTTTTGACGATGGCGGAAGGCGGGGGTTTATCCTACCGGTCGGGACTCCGACGGCCGAGTTCTCCTGCTGGCATCGTTGACTGCTATCGCAGCGGTTCTTTTCAATTAGCGAGGGAGGTGAGTAAGGCTCTTTTGTTGGAATCTCCCAAGCGACGGGGTGAATAATCGCCGGGTCCAATCACTCCCCGTGAATGGCCCAGATAGGTTCCGCAGTAACCTACCTCAGGGGGAACCTTTGTCCGCCCTGCTTCGTTGCTCTTTACGATTAACTGTGGATCTCCTCCTTTTTCCTGGTAGGCTCGTTCGGCTGATCCTCCACAGTGACAAAGGCACTGGTGTTACCTGGGTCCTTTTTGTTTAGCCGAGGAAGCGAGTGGCTCCTTGGTGGTTAGCTTCCTGTTTCGGCGACCGTACACCAGGACTTTTCCGAATGCCCGGACCACAAACCGATACACTGACGGATTTAATTTGCCGTCGCACGTGCGCACTGCACTTCTATTACGGTGGCAGGAAACTGTCCCGAAAAAATAAATAAGTTTTTCGAACGTCTGTTCGTGGCTGTGGTCCGTCATTATCTGCTTTTTTCACGATGGCCGCCTTCCGCACTCGACCATAACAAACCGCCAACCGCCCTGTCGCATAGCTGTCAACGATGAGCAGCATAACAAGTGCACACGATTTTTCGCAAGAGGAGAGCGGTAGCCTACCTAAGCCTTTTGTTATTAATACACAAACATAAAACAAAATTTTCTACACCTATCTGTACGCACAGAACCGTTCACAAACGCGAAACTATACAAAAGATTTACAAACTAAATGTGAACGGTATCGAACAGCGGTGAGCATAACAATACGTAAACAATACACTCTACGGAGTGTATACGCAAAAAGAGTATATTTCCACCCAGTGCTAAATTGTTACCCTGACGGGTTACACGGTGAGCCCGCTGAACGATGGTGGTGAGTGACTTAGGGATTTGCGGTTTGTGGAGGGGTCACGAAAGAACCTCCCCAGCACCCGGTTCGGATACGGTGGGGTGCCCGCTGGGCGATGGTGACTAGTTGGGTTGACGGGACGGGGGTGAATCACCCCAGCACCCGGCCTTGGTGTGGCGGAACGCCCGCTGAGCAGTGGTGGTAGATGGATAGTGTCAGGTCAGCCCGTTCGCGGTCTGCCTTAGATAGATTCTAGAATATTGACCTCTTTCAAGAAAAGATGTAGTGCGTCTTCGTGCACTGGGTCGTTTCCTAGTGTTTCCCGAATTGAGGAGGGCAAGTTGTGGTGTCGTCGCAGGTTTTCGAGCTCCCAGTGGTTTATGAGTGCTCCATCGTGAGTCTTGTATTGCAAGTTGTGCTTACTGGAGGATCGACACGCGTGTTGGTGTGAGCATGGGTGATCCTCATACGATTCACGCGGAGGCGGAGAAGCTCTCTTTGGTCTATTTGGTTTTCGCTGTATGCCCACCTTTCCAGGTCTCCCCTTACCTTCTGAGGGTAGCCTACTCCAGTGAGTGATGAAGTTCGCCTTGAATTCCCTGATGTCGGATGACGGGACCTCACTAGAAAATAGGCCGCAAGAGTGGCAACCGAGCGCGGCCAAGCGGTCATCATCCTCGGTACCGCGGATTTCGCTTTGCCCGAGAGCCCCCCGATATGGTAGTTAACGGGTCACAGGATTGCTCTACGGCTTGGACTCCCCTGATTCCAGCGCCTTGATTACCGAGAGGGAATAGGAAAGGGTGTCTTCAGGTAACGGCAATGACGATGGCGGCGGCTTCTGCGTAGAGCACGGAGGGTAGGCGATGGGCGAAGCCCGCCTCAATCGAGCCGTCGGCGAAGATGTGCAGATGGTTTGAGTTTTGATATTCGACCATCTGGAGGAATTTGGGACGGCGCCGGTGGTTGAGTGGTAAGCGTGACCGCCACTCATTCCAGTTGGCTTGGGTTCAATTCCCGCCGAGGTCTGTGGTCACGTCTTCCTTCGGAAGGGCAGTAAAGCCGTTGGTCCCCGGTCCATGAGTTGATGGATCGATATATCGTCCAGATAGTGGAGTCAGCTCTCTGGCGTCGGTATAGAAGAAGTAGAATCCAACTTCTATACTTACTAACAAATATCATCCTCCCGTGATACTTGTGGAGTGCGCAGTAGTATATACGGCCTCTAGCAAAAGCAAGTATCGGACTAACATTTCCTTCCGCGATCTACGTTCGGGCCTGGCCGGCGCCGGTATTGGTCAATAAACACTTTAGGATTACCAGGAGTTGCACAATGAAAGATGTTTCGCTACTCCCAAGCATAATTATCTACTGATTCCTTGGGAAACTTCAGCTAGTCCAGATCGATAACGCAGTAGCAGCCAGGGGTGGTTGCACAAGCTCAAGCTCGACCATCTGGGGGAATTTGGATCTGATTGCACGGTGAGGATCGCCGGCTATAGTGGATACAGCCACACTGAAGTCTATGTTAGGGCCACGATCGTACCAGCCGCGGTTGTTGACTTGTCTGTAATTGTGCGATTGTGGGAAGAGGTGCATCGGCAAGCGTGATGTGTATGTCCATAGCTGTCTGTAGCAGATGGTGATGTATGACCACTGACAGGGAAGATCGCCGGTTTCAACGCAGGCAGCTTTGGCGAGGGTGTTGGGCTGCAGGTTTAAGGTCGATCTTATTGATCCGTGATACAGCAATGCGAGGATATCGACTAGGCCCTTCCAATTACGATTGTTTATCTCAAGGCCGTAGTACAGATGACTGTGGATGAGGACCTGGCTGATGTTGAGTGCGGTTCGCCTATTTCTCCTCGGGTTTTCCGAACTGGTGATTCGGACAAGTCGTTTTCTGCTTTCACAGTCCTTTTTCACCTGTCGAAAGTGCGGAAAGAAAGTCATCTTCCGGTCGACGATCACGCAACTTTACGAATGGTACTACTCATCCAGCGAGTTTGACCGGCCGACCGGTGGCTACGTGGTGGAAATTGCAACAGTGCGAAATAGCGCACTTTGGGGCTGAGATGCTGAAACCGGCCGAGTTGGTCCAACGGCTTTTACAGCTGCATGCAATTTCAGTCTAGTGTTGTCGGTCTTTTTCCCGATCGCTAGAAGAATGACGTCGTCGGCATAAATAATCACGAATATTCCTTTCGGGAACGTGACGAAGAGAGAGTTCATGCTGACTAAGAATTGTGTGACTGCTGGTGCCGTTTAGCTCCTAAAATCTGATTGGTTTCCTTCAATACCTACCTTGAATCTTCGATCATTGAGGTACTGCTTGATAAAGCAGCCAAGGTTTCCGGGGATGCCCCATTGATGCAGCTGGCGGAGCACTCCTTCACGCCATACTGTGTTGTAGGCCTTGGCGAGATCTATGATGGCGATATTCGTAAGCATGTCGTTGGCTATGGTGCCACTTAAAATTTCTTCGAGGCATCATACCTGTGCCGAGTTCCTTTCGGAATGCGAGCTGACGACGATCAAGAAGATCCTGTTCCTCGGAGGAAGGTTAACAGACGTCTGTTCACCATTCTTTTCATCGTTTTTCCCCAACGTAGGGGAGGGGACTGATGGCTCGGAAGTCATTCGGGCTTCTGGTTTCCTCGCATTGATGATCACGGCTCTCCAGTTGTCTGGTAGAGGCTCGCCTCCCTAAATCCTGTCGAATCCGTCTAGAAGCGCACGCTTAGCAACCGGAGGTAGATGTCTTAACAGGAGATAAACTACGTCGTCGAGTCCGGCAGCATTACCCTTTGCTGTACTTAGTGCAGTGGCGAGTTCCACACCGGAGAAAGGTTTGTTGTAATTCTGGCTCGCACATGGCGTGAATGTTGTATGGGTGATTTCTGTGGCCCTCTTCGTTTTGAGGAAGGAGGGAGGAATCCTCCGAGATCAAGGCGAAGTGTTTCCCGATTTCGTTTGCTATTTCGGAGGGTACAACCGTCGTGTTAATTCCGCCATGTTTACGCTTTAAATGTTAAATTTAAAAGACGGATGGAAGCTGGTTTTAGAAGCACGAAATTATTTTTTTTCAGCTACTAAAATCAGGTTTTTATTATAACATTTAAAACAGAGAAAGTTCCTGAGAATAAATCGAACTGGTACCCGTTGTTGGCCAAACTCTGGGCACTATCGATGCCGATGAAAAGATAATCACTGGAGTTTCTTCTCGACTTAAATAATCGTCTTTTAATTCGGGACTCGACGTCTGTGTCCTCGTAAAATCACCAGAGCATTCCGTATTAACAGATTGGTATTTCAGAATGCAAATCACTTTCGCTCGAAAAAGCAATGCTTTGTAATACGGAGTACTGACGTGCGTACGTACTAAAATCAAAAAATGTTGTTTATTTGTTGTATCTTCACCAACAGACCCCTTGGTCCCAATGGTAATTGCTTAAACTAATTACATTTTAGGGTAGAATTTTTTTAGCTTTAATAGAATTCCTCGTCAGATTGAAGTTAAAAGCTGTTGCTACACTGTTATAAATACGCTGAAGTCCGGCAACAGCGGTCTGGCGACCATAGTTGGTTCTCCTGAACGATTGTGCGATTATTAAAACGCGTTTTAACTTCGCAGTGCGAACATATGTTACAATGAGATTCTTATTGTTTACTTTCTCTTCCGGTAATAACTCGATCGTTTTAACCCTTAAATCTGAATAATGTCAGCCAAAACCATTACTTTTCAATCTGTACAAGAGAGTTAGAAAAGTTTTGTAGTTTCGCCGAGAGAAGGTAAAACATAAAAACGACACTAACGTCAGAATTGTACAAAATCAGTTCCCGGAATCGCTTGGTCCTGCTTCCCCGATGACAGGTGATTTGTAGTTGCATCCTGCGCTCTAGCCGCCATCAACCGTCCCTTGTACTGCAACCACCAGTGGTAGGCGTACGAGTAGCACGCCAACATTCCAAACACGCCGGACAACAGATACATCACCGGGTAGTAACTTCCGATGAACATAGCACACATTCCGTAGGAACCGACGTAGTACAGCAATCCTACGATGCCAGTGTAGTACAGTACCCCAGTGTTCCAAACTTCCGGCACCAGTCCAAACCGTTGGCGCAGTTTCCCCTCATTCAATCCATCCCAGAGAATTGCCGCACTTAGTAGTGAAGTGTTGAAGGCGAAAAACATGAAACCACATGCAAACATGGGGTTCTCGTGAAAAGGCGAACGAACCAGAACCAGTGCCAAGATGCCGAGAACCTGCGGGGAGGATTAAGCTTTATATTGTTGATTTTAACTAGTATTAATTTGAAGTTACTTACAATTTGTACAAGTTGCAGTATTACGAATTTTGATTTGAGATTACCATTGTTTATTCCGCTGCAACGAACTAGATTCGGGTGTGGTTCCGGCACCGGAATAGTACCACCGAATGGTGGCTTCTCGTCCGATAGAGAAACGGTCACGGTCATTGCTTTCGAAATTAGACGCAGTTGTTTTCTTTCTGGATCAAACAGGACGAACTACTAGTTTACAGTTCTTTTTTCTCGGCAGAAAATTCACCAACAACATGAATATACTTGTAAACAAGAAGTCATTCGCTGCAAAGATGCTTGTATTTATACCACCCGCTCTAATACACGGAAACGAAAAACTACCTAAAATTGAGTTCCTTTGACTCAATCTCGTGGTATCGTGGGGGAACTTAAAATTAGGTAAACCGTGTTGAAGGTAGTTTCCATTTAACCACGGCAAAAATTACAACTCATTGATAGGTTTTTTATACTCAAATTTAAGTTGAATTTACCTAATTTTGAGTTCAACCCAAACAACTCAAAAGTACCTTCCTCCACGGAAGACCTCGACTGAGTCGAATCTCTCTTTTTGTTTTTGACAACACTAATAAGTGCGAAAGCGACGCACAACTCAAAAGTAAGTTAAAACAACTTATTCTGCAGGTTGTTTTATTTAACCGTGTACCGCTTACAACCAGGCTAAATATGCAGAAATTAAAAGGTGAAAACATTAGTTCGTTTTGAGTGTGTTGGTAGCTTGTCATATTAATAAAACATCGCATGAAACTGTTTAACATCGCTTTTTGACAATTCAGAGAGCTTTCTAAAGCTTGCTCCGGAGAAGATTTATTAGTTCTACAGCAACAACCAGAGCTTCGAAGTTTTTCGGTCGTTTGAAACCGAATCCCAACACGTTGTTTGATTGCCAGCTTTCTTCTGAGCAAAGGATGGTTTTTTCACCAAAGACAAATAATAAAGACGTAAATCTTACGAAGAAAGTCTACAAAATTTGCTTTAAAATTGTAAAATTTTGGAACCATTGACTCGGGTCCCTTAAGTTTTGACTGCTCTTCAATTGTTATTTTCCGTTGGCCTATTTCCGCTACGAGGTCAAACACCGAAACGCCCGAGAGGTGACTCCATGAGCTAGAGACCAACGGCTTGGTTCCCTTCACCCGTATGTACCTATCAGAAGGCCTTTAATTTGGTGTCATGTCAGTATTCTCAAGCAAAAATGACGTGTGTGAAATCAACCCGTCTATCAACATATATTTGAAGGAAACTGTCCTTAAACACAAATACACCAATTGTCAAATCAATCCCTCCATTTCTCCGTCTACGATTCCACCGCTACCTGCTCCTTATCGGCATTGATCCGGGCCTTGTACAGCACAAACCAGTTGTACGCATACGCCAGACATGCCAAAATCCCGAACACTCCAGCCACGATGTTCGTTTCCGGGTTCCAAACCCACATGAAGAAGCCCACCATTCCGATTGCATGGAGATAGTACAACAAACCCACAATCCCAGTGAGGTACAGTATCCCAGTGGTCCAAACTTCCGGCTCCAGCTCGAACACCTTCCGCAGCCTTCCTTCACTCATCCCATCCCAAAGAATGGCCGCACTTACGAGCGAAGCGTGGAACGTCAAATTCATGAACAGGAACGAGATAATGTACTCATTAGTCTGACGAATTAGGGCTAGGGCCACGATTCCGAAAACCTGCCAATGAAAAAAAAAATATCATTCAAATGCTTTATACATAGAATTGCGGAGAAAAAACGGCAAAACTAGCAACCATTTCTGATTACGATTGGATTCTAACATCTTGTAAACAGTCTCGCTGAACTGTCTACTTTTTTCCTAGATGGCGTCAGCATGCAATGTTCCATGGCTCCAAAAAACTGGCATCCTTTGTTTGTGTAGGCCGTGCATGAGCTTCCCCGGAGGGAAACGTCACTTCAGAATAATAATTATTATATTTCGTTCAATTTTGTATATATTCGTATTTTTTCGATAATTTTAGAAAATTTAAACAAATTTCTATTAAAGCGAGTATTTCTAAAAAAAATCGTAAAAAATAGAACAAATTTATCCAATCTCAATCACATTTCACTCGAATTTCGACCAAATTGATGTTTACTGGCAACTCTGCATGCTCTGTTTTCGAATCTTTCAATAATTCTGGCAACAAAATGTATGTTTTTGTTTTGATTTGTTCTTGCAGTTTGTTTTGTTTTGTTTTCATCGAGCACTGAAACTGTCAAAATGTGAATTTCGAGCAAAAATTCATGTTTTTTCATGACACATTTCAAACCATCCTCGGCCATTCCAAGCCACTATCAATTAATGCTGGAAATTAGAATTCATTCCGGACTAATCAATGCAAATCTTTAAAAATCCAATAAGAATTTTAAGTTATAAGTTCATTTCATCAACATAAACGAATAAAGCAAATATTCGCAAGTATGTGTAGAGAAGTGTCTGCACTGTTTACGGTTTAATTTGATGCGTCACTGTACTACTTACAATTTGTGCAATCTGCAGTATACCGCTCTTCGATCTGAGATAGCTATTTTTGATTCTGAGGCCACAGGCAGCACATTGCGGACGGGGTGCTTCCGGTGCAAGAGTGGTGCCCTTCCCTTCCGATAGGGTTATGGCTACGGTCATCGCTTCTGTTTTGGGCAAACTTTGACGGATTGGTACTGCTCTTGCCGGGGTGTATCTACTAACTAGTTGAAAGTACTTGTATGTCTCTATGTAGTTGAATTATGGAGCGATAAAAGTATATATTTATTTGTCAGCGATGAGCGGAAACATACACTCCTAACTGCAACACTAAAAGCAAAATATTCTCAACAACGACTATGCAGGGTGCGTGCGGTATTTTTGTACTAAATTCAGATGTCATTCTTATGTTACAGTACTAAATACCATTTAGTCTGAAGTCCTTTACTGTATTCACTAAAATTTTAACTTGACAAAATTAAAACGGAAATTCGACAACATTTTAGTTGGATAGATCATCTTTCCATCCCTGTCAAATACATATCGCCATATAATACTGATAAGTAAACACATTTGTTTACTCCGATAGTGCGCTGCGCAGGTATTCTTATCTTCTTCTACAATCACAGCAGGCGAGTATATACCAGTTTCATTTCATATCAGTTATTTAGTCGCTGATTACACTTCCGCGAGAAAGTAGTTTTCTTTTTTTATCTCGAAACTCGAAACATGACGGTCACTCTTTTCGTAGACAATCCATCCATCGGGAACACGGCTCCGGCATCGGAAGTGTTCCCAGAGGACAGTTGCAAACCCAACCATAACAATGGACAGCGCCGGTTGAAATGCGGCAAGCTGAAAACCGTTCAAATCGTGAGTCACCATCTTCCAGTAAATAAAAATCCTAACAAAATTTCAGATTCTAGGTGTATTAGTACTAGTATTAATCCGTCCACGCTTCCGTGACGCCAACATCGAGTACATTCAGATGTTCGTGACCTGTAACGCCACCCTTCTGACTACCGTTCTCCTTTGGGACAAGGTGCGCCGATCGCTCGAGTGGGATCGGGTTTGCGACGGAAAGTTGGAACTGTACTACACTGGCGTTGTGGCCGTCCTGTACTACAGTGCGTCGTTCGGGATGCTAGCCTGTTACATCGGCTATTACAATCCGCGAACGAATATCGAGGCCGGGCTGGTCGGAATGTTGGCCAGCTTTGCCTACGGATACAACTGGTGGCTGTTGTACCGGGAGCAGGTTCTGAGTCGATTACGGATAGACTGTGCGGAGGAAACTAATCGATCGCGGCAGAAGGAACAGGAATTGGTTTAATATATTGATTTTATCTTATCACATAGATAACGGATATTTGTGGACAAATTATGGCTGAGTGTGTTGAAAGCAGTACATAGTCGAACCAGTGACTGGTTTATAGGAATGTATGTAAACAGTCTCTGATACTAATAATAGGAAAATATCTATCAATTTACCAAAGGACAAGTAGAATTTCGCAACATACATTATGTTTAACAAAAGTTAAATACGATTATAGGATGTATACAGAAGTTCGGCAAGTTTTTGTTAAATTCGTTATGGAATTTACGTCTCATCAGAATCCGACACTAACTTAGTGACGGGACTAAGCTAGCTCCAAAACGAAGACTCTTTGTTGTTTAATAGATCTTAATTTTGTAAAATTAGATTTACATGGTAATTATCTCCTTATATGTTTGTTCTCCCTTTTTCTAACTCTCCGAAACTCGCGTCAATATCACATTCAGACGACCGCTTAATGATTCGCAAAGAATAAAGTTAGTGTGGGTGCCCCGTACGTTACGAAATATAAAATTTGTAGCCAAACGTTGACTCTCACTGCGTATTAGAATTCTTCCAAACGTACTTTTCAGCTAAATATAATATTTTTTTCAAAAAAAAAGATGAAGTACGAAGAATCGTCCACTGACTCATCACCATGTACCATTAGGTTCCGTGTAAAACTGGCTCAGACGTCACTCTGTTTACCATTTATCTGCCAATGTCATTGCAATCGAGCACGAACAGGGTTGCCACTATTTTTTAAAGGAAATGTGTCAGTTCAACTAAAAATGTCTGGCAAAATCTGTCATGTGACAGCGACCTCAAAATCATCGAAATTTGACATACGTTTTAGTGCGTAAATCAAATTTCTTTAAATTTGGGAAAATTTAACTCAAATTCCCAAAATTTAAAAATCTGGCGGAATGAGAGGTTTGTCTTTCTGTCTGGGCAATCCATGAGACGTTTCCAAGAGGGTGACGTGACGTCATATTTTTGTAGCCAACATAAGAACTTTGCTTGTAACAAAATGAACGAAATTAATTTTAAATACGAACGAGGAGCACGTTAATTTACATCAAATCAGTTAAAGTGTTCATTGTTTTCTTTTGTTTACTGCTACTATTGTTTGTTGATGACATTTTAAGCGATTTTGACGTTGTCAAACTGATACCCATCGATCGGTGGAAAAAGATGTTGCCTATTGTCAAACACTGTATGTAGAGATAGGGATGCCAGTTACCTGGACGTTTCTGATCAGCTGATTTTTTCTTGTTTACCTCTTCTGACGTTAATCCGACATCCGACAATATCGTTGATTCGATCCAACATCAAACGAATCGGACTAACGAAAGATGTTTATCGGACGAGGTTTTCCGTTCGCAGGAGTAGACTTGTTGACAGAACCCACCGCTGAATTGTCAAACAAACGTCTAATGGATTGCCTAATGGACATCACTGCCTGAAATGCGGCAAGCTGAAAACCGTTCAAATCGTGAGTCGTTACTTCCGGTCACCATTCATAAATCCAGGGGCTGGAATTTTACAAAGCTACGCGGAATCTAGCAGATTATTGTTTGGTTTCGCGGATAAATTCTCGAAAAAAATATGATTTGGCAAGGAAAGTTCCTGTGGCTAGAAAATAAACATTTTTGTGACGGATAAGACTAACAATTCGGAAACGCAAACACAAATCCATTTTACTCTTCAATACGTCCCATGATAGTCGCGTTACGTTATGGCCAGGTCTGGCTAGCAGTCATAACTGCGAGGACTTGCTTCAATGGTACAGGGTGTCCCACATCAAATTGCATCACGGAAAAAACGCTGTAGAAAATTATCTAGTGTATTGATCCTTTCAAAGTTTCAGACAGTAAAATACAATCCATTAGTGAGCTTTTGGCATATTTATTTCATTCAATTTCAATACCATAATCGTACGCTGGCACCTTACGCTTAACTCCACTCATTAGGTACTGTACAACATCTGACTGCAGCTTATTCTGTACGGAAACCCATTTTTTCTACATGTCTTCCTCAGATTTGACCGTAGTGCCTGCTTCATAATTGCATTGCCCAGTATTTTTCGATGGGCCTTAGTTCTGGTGCGTTAGGGGAATCATGTCCTCGGGTACGAAAGTGACCCCGTTCGTTTCGTACCACTCCAGACCTACATACGAATAGTGGCACGATGCTAGATTCGGCCGGAAGGTCGTAGGGCCTTCGTATTGCTTCAACAGAGGAAGCAGACGTTTCTGTAGATACTCCTTGAGGCAGATCTTCCCGTTTACAGTCTCGGTAGTCACGAACGACGCACTCCGTTTGCCATATAAGCAGATCGCATGCCAAATCATCCAATTATTGGCAAATTTGAAAGTTTTTGAAGAATATGAGCCCGCTTTGACGTAAATCTCATCGTTCATGATGAAACCATGAGGGTCAACATCTGGCTGTACAGTTTCCGGGCCCATGACTTTCCTACCGTATTTTACCGTTCGTCACGATTTAGAGCCTTCTGCATATTGTACGTATGCAGTCGCTTCCGATCCATGGCTCTCTGAACGAAGTAGACTTGGACAGATTTAAGTTTTTGAATACATCCCTGACCGGATTTGCTTAAACGCTTTCACTACACGCTTGTGATCTTGATTACTAATAGAACATCCATTCTGACAGCATTTCTCCTTTCGTTCCTTTTCGTTGTTTTCCGATGTCCCGATGACAGAGTTGAGGATTTTCCAGGTACTTGCGCAAAATCAACTCGCGACGTTGTTTTTTGAGTGACGCCATTTTTTCTAATTTTCGAAAAACTGACAGCGATAAAAATACAGTGTAAACAATACACTCTAAACTAGTTCTACCCTAATTTTTAAGAGAAAATACCCAATGACTTATTTTCTACAACGTTTTTTTCGTGATGCAATTTGATGTGGGACATACTTTAGAAGCGTATAAATTGACCGATATATTTTGGAATATATAAGTAGTGAAAAAGCAGAACTAGACTAGCAGTACAAAAAACAGACTAATGAAATAGAAGAAAAGAACGTATGTAACATGCAATCGAACTACCTGAACTCTTCCAAATGCCAGCAAATGATATTTCTTTACCATTAACGACATCCGATCTTCTCGAATGAATCGAATCGGCAAATAATGGCCAACGACCCCTAGGAAGGATTACCCCTACTATTCTATCATATAAGCCAGTTCTGCATCCATTCCCTGACTCAGATTTCACAAATACTGAGAACACATATACAGATAGACATACGACTAGCACACAACAAACGAAACCCCTGAAAACAAAAAAGCAGTCCCCCTTCACCTTACGCTCGCAATCTTCATGAAAGTCAACCAGTAGAGTAGAATGGGGTCAGATACGTATGGGGTGCAATAGGTATAGGGCATTATCTTTGCTACGGTATTGCAAAGGTCGCTTATATTTCTTGAATTTGGTACACGGTAGAGAACATCGTTGATGACTGTCATTTCGGATGTTACCGTGATTCAGCTGTCTTAATTACGGCGTCGTTTATGTTTTCGCGTGTTGTTCTGCGAAAACGCATCGCCGTTCGTCCTCAGTACAGTACATTTAATCAATGTAAAAAAAGTCAATAGAGTTTTTTCTTACGTAAAAATTAATGCCGAACACGAGAATTGTGTTGGTTTTTCGATATCTTTATTTTTGAAAAAAATACGGACATCAGCATGAAACATATGCTTGGGAGCTCGATAGGTCAATCGTACTACAATGTAAATTTGAATTGTTTCGACAGGGAAATTGTGCATAATTTCGTGCGTAATATTCCAAAAAAGAAATGAAGAGGACATAAAGAAGGCAATTGCCTCTGTACAAGATGGCGCCAGTATTCGATCAGCTTCTAAACAATTCAAGGTTCCGTTCGAAACGTGCTCGTGTGAAAGGAAAGTGCTCGTCATCAATGAAAGCGTGTCAGATATTTCGCGCAAATTAACAATATAAGAGTCAAAAGAGAAAGAAAAGGAATCCAACAAAATGCTCCGAAGCGCAAACGTCATCGTCGCATAGCTAAGCAACCACGTTTGTCGGAATGCACAACTTCAATTCCACACTCTGGCGATGACGAGGACACCGAAGAAGTCATTTGTAAGTACAAGACCAGACGCAGTTGCGGAAAAAAATTTTTTACGTTTGCCTCCGCGGTTTCAGATTTTTCAACTTATTTGCAACTTCCTCATTTTCTTACCTGAATGACTAAATGAATTGCATTTATTATTTGTGTTATTAATTTTTAAATGATCCGCAGTATTTATACTCTTCACATAAATATTGAACTGTTGATTTTCTGTACATTGTTTTATTTAACCTCGAATTTAGTGACCTATCGTACCCCCAGATTTTAAATGAGATTTTAAAATTTGAATTTATTTAGTACAAAAACACCGCACGCACCCTGTACATTCGTTGTTATTTTTTCCCTCTATAGTTCCCAGTGTGCACTTTCGCTCACCGGCGCTGACAAATAAATAAATACGCTTAACGCTCCACAATCCCGCCACACGGAGGCGTACACGTACTTTCAACCGGTTAGTAAATACTCTCCGACGAGAACCGTAAATGCAGTCCGTTGAAGTTTGTCATAAATAATCGAATCGCGTTAGAAGCAATGACCGTCGCCGTTACTCTATCGGAGGGGAAACCGCCTTTCGGCGGCACGATTCCCACACAGGAAGAAACCTGTCCGAAGAGTGCCTGTAGCATCAGAATCAAAAATA
Source organism: Topomyia yanbarensis (assembly GCF_030247195.1). Lineage (NCBI taxonomy): Eukaryota > Metazoa > Arthropoda > Insecta > Diptera > Culicidae > Topomyia > Topomyia yanbarensis. The sequence goes on along the minus strand of NC_080670.1, from coordinate 206,530,563 downwards.
GTTATCTCAGATCGAAAAGCGGTATTCTACAAATTGCACAAATTGTAAGTAAAGTGGCGCATCAAGTTAAGTGTAAATATTGCAGACACTTCACTACACAGACCGGCAAAGGTTTGTTTATTTCGTTGTTCAACGAACTGTAAAAGAAACAGTCTAACGATCATAACGGTTTGACGAGACGAAATATCGAAAAATCTTGCAGAATCTGGCAGTGATGCCAGTTTTTTTAAAGCTTATATTATTAGTGTTTTAACCTCCCGCAAGTCTATGTATGATGTATCCACAGTAAAAGCCCAAATTTTTAAAAAAAATTCTCACCGACAGCTTTTTGGAATCGTGGCACTAGCTCTAATCCGTCGAACCAACGAGTACATTATCTCATTCCTCTTCATGTATTTGACGTTCAGCAGTTCGCTGCTAAGTGCGGCGATTCTCTGGGATGGACTGAGTGATGGAAAACTACGGAAGGTGTTCGATCTACAGCCAGCAGTTTGGACCAAATGGGTACTGTACTTCACTGGCATTGCCGGATTCCTGTACTGTCTAAATTCAATCGGAATGGTGGGCTTCTTCATTTGGGTTCGGATCCCGGAGACGAACATTTTGGCTGGGGTATGCGGAATTTTTGCATGTCTGGCGTATGCGTACAACTGGTTTGTGCTGTACAAGGCCTGGATTAGAGCCGGTCAGGAGCAGAACGCAATGGAACAGAGCCCATAGACGGTATAACGACGCCGCGGAGAGCTTTCTGGATTAATTTGGTACTATAAAAATAAGATATTATACGATCTTTCAAAAAAGTATTAAAAAACTGTGGTGATTTCATGCAAACCCCAGGATTATTACTTAAGTACCCTGAAAGAAAATGAGTGGCTATAAAGAAATGTTTATAATAGTTATAAATTGGGTCATTAAGCCTACAGACACTTTATACAAAGACTTTCGAAGACAAAAACAGTAAAACTAGCAACCATGAACATTTCCTGGCAACACGGACGATCCCATAAGCTTCGCACGGAGTTCCCTATTTGCTTCCCCTCTCAATATCCTCATGATCGTTTGGCTGCACTTTTTGACACTTCGCTAGTCTGTGTTTAAAGAGTCTGTAATTAATGTTTGGATAATTATTTATCGTTTATTGCTTATCCGATAATTGTAGAGGGGTTCACTAGGAAGTTGATATCACTATTATTTTCCTCCAGACAAAACCCAGCCCAATGATCTTATGGCATCTGGCGACATAAGCTGAGAATTGAACGATTTTCACTTACAGTTATGCTTATATTGGGCCGCTCAAAATTATTTCAAATTCTCGTTGCGAAAGCAATCGATACCTTTTTAGTTGTAGCCTTTGTTTGTTTATCAAGTAAGTTATGGATTGCGTTTCAACTACGTCTTATCAATACCTGACACTGACTTAGCGCCAGCTAGATACTAAATCTAGAAGCGGAACCAAATTTCGGTTTCGCTCTGTTTTGTCAACAAATCAGAACTTCTGGACCAGTTCTGTTTGGTTCGCGAACAAAAGTTGTGTTACGCTTTTGGATGTAGCGTCTATCTGGTGCTAAGACAGTGACAGACACTGATGAAACGAAGTCGAAGTGCAATCAGTGACTTACTATTGTGTGTTATGCGCGTAAGAATGTTTTTATACTCAATTTTCCCTTTAGAGATGAGGAGAGATACTATGTCTATTGCAGCCATTTTTAAAATTTTCCAATGTAAGAATGGGATACTGAGGTTCGAATTGAGTGCGATAATACCGCACGCGCCCTGTATAATCACTGTTCGGAATATATGTATTTTTAATGTAGTTTAGCAGTGTGTGCTTCCCGTGCTTCCGCTGATAAAAAAATATATATATTTTATCTCTTCCATTCAATCCATCCACACAAAGGCACACAAGTATTTTCCTGTTAATATATTCCTCGCTAGTTTCAACCAGTTGATCGATACGCTCCGCGGTGAGAGCAGCAGTAACAACAGTTCGTCGAAGTCAAAGCAAAAAAAAAAATCAACTGCGTCAAAAACGATGACCGTGGCCGTATCCCTATCGGAGGAGAAGCCGCCTTTCGGCGGCACAATTCCTGGACCGGAACCGAACCCGAAATGTGCCTGTAGTTGCGACAATAAAAATAGCTATCTCAGATCGAAAACCGGCATGTTGACAATTGCACAAATTGTAAGTACAGTGTGACTCATCATAATGAAAATAATACAAACATATTCCATTCGCAGGTTTTTGGAATCGTGGCCCTTGCACTGATCCGTTCGCCTAATTATTTCATCGTTGGGTACGGTTTGTTGATTCTGGCTTTCAACGCTTCGCTCGTAAGTGCGGCGATTTTCTGGGATGGTTTCAGCGAGGGAAAACTGCGCCGGTTGTTCGTACTGGAAGCGAAGGTTTGGAACACCGCGGTCCTGTACTACACTGGCATCGTGGGTCTGCTGTACTACTTCAGTTCCTTCGGAATGATTGCCGTGTACATTTGGGCCTGGAGCCCGGAGACGAACATCGTGGCCGGGGTGTTCGGGTTGTTGGCATGTTTTGCGCACGTGTACAACTGGTTTCTGCAGTACAAGACCCGCGTCAATGCCGGTAGGGTACGGGAAGCTATGAGTCAGGCAGGAATGGAACAGCAGCCGTAGATGGAGGTACTAGAAAGTGTCGTTTGGATTTGAGGATATTTTTTGTGAAATAAATAAAGCTTTCTACCCAATTTCCTTCAAGACGAGATATAACAAAGTGCATTTGCATTGACTTGGTAAACCAAATAGACTATTCGTAGTTTAACGTTATATGGCGGTCAAGTCGGTTGCCATATACTGATGAGATGAATTTGAAACGTCAAATCCAATTTATTAAAAGCCAACAATTCTCCGCCATAGCGCCTGCTTCCATTCGACTCCAACTCTATTGTATTCCAGAATACAAATCACTTTCACTCGAAAATAGCAATCCTTCGTAATACATAATACTGGCATACGTACTACAATCAAAACTTGTTTTAGTAAAAACTTGTTTAAGGGAACATAAAAATCTCAAGAAACAATTAAGTTTGTAGTGTTAACGTATTGCTAAACGTGTTTTAACTGTGTAGTCTATCGGTAATTTAGATCTGGAGAAAGACTGATGTAAGTTATAATGAGATTCTTATTGTTTACTTTCTCTTCCGTTAATAACATAACCGCTTTTGCGTTCGCCCCTTAACTTATTCTATGTCAGCTTATACCGGCCATTTTTGATCCGTACTGAAAAGTTAGTAAAAACTTTTGTTATTTCGCCGCAATATTCAAAAGAAAACGAAAACGGCACTAGCATCAGAATTGTACAAAATCTATTCCCAAAATCGCTTGGTCCTGCTCCCCCGAAGACTGATGGTGCATCGTGGCCTCCTGCGATCTAGCCGCCATCAACCGTCCATTGTACTGCAACCACCAGTGGTAGGCGTAGGCGCAACATGTCACCATTCCGAACACTCCGGACAACATATACACCAGTGGGTTGTAACTATCGATGTACATAGCACACATTCCGTACGAACCGACGTAGTACAGCAGTCCTACGATGCCAGTGTAGTACAGTACCCCAGTGTTCCAGGCTTCCGGTTCCAGCTCGAACTGTTGCCGAAGTTTGCCTTCATTCAGTGCATCCCACAGAATGGTCGCACTTAGCAGCGACGTGTTGAATGCCAGAAACATGAAACCACATGTCAAGAAGGGGTTATCGTGAAAAGGAGAACGAACCAGAACCAGGGTCAAGATGCCGAGAATCTGCGGGGAGGATTAATCTTTATATTGCTGATCTTTACTAGAATTAATTAGTAGTTACTTACAATTTGTACAATTTGCAGTACTACGAATTTCGATTTGAGATTACCATTGTTTATTCCGCTGCAACGAACTAGGTTCGGGTGTGGTTCCGGAGTTGGAATAGTGTCACCGAATTGTGGCTTTTCCTCCACTAGGGAAACAGTCACGGTCATTGCTTTCGAAGTTAGACACAGTTGTTTTCTTTCTGATCAAACAGGACGAACTACTAGTTTAGAGTTTTTTTTTCTCGGCAAAAAATAGAGTATTCACCAACAACATGAATATACTTGTAAACAAGAAGTCATTCGCAGCAAAGATGCTTGTATTTATACCACCCGCTCTAATACCGCTTACATATACAACCAGGCTCCATATGAAGAAATTGTAAGGTGAAAACATTAGTTCGTTTTGAGTGTGTTGGTAGCTTGTCATATTAATAGAACATCGCATTAAACTGCTTAACATCGCTTCTTGACATTTCGGAGAGCTTTTCCAAAGCTTGCTCTGGAGAAGATTTTTTAGTTCTACAGCAACAACAAATCTTGAGCGTTTTTTTTTTAAAAAGACATCTGCAATGAGTTATGAGTCTTTGTTTATTTTCTCTTCTGTTAATAATTCGGTCGCTTTAACATTTATCCCTCAACTATTTGCATAATATGCTAGTTAAAACCACCGTCTCTCGGTTTGTACTGTAAAATAAGTGAAAAGTGTTATAGTGACGCCGTAAAAATTGAAAGAGTTAGCAAACAAAGAGAGTAACTCATTGTAGATATGTCGTTTTGAATAAAAGCTCTAGAAATAGCAAATTACCAGAGCTTCAAATTTCTTCCTAGGTCGTTTGCAACCGAATCTCAACACGTTGTTTGATCGCCAGACGCCATTTTCTTTGCAAACAACGTTTTCGCCAAAGACAAATAATAAAGACGTGAATCGTACGAAGAAAGTCTACAAAATTTGCTGCTCATTTTACAATTTTGGAATGATTTACTCGGGTCCCTAGCGTTTTGGCTGCTCTTCAGTTTTTTTGTTATTCTCCGTTGGCCTATTTTCGCTATAAGGCCAACCATCGTCGCCAGAGAGGTGACTCCATGGGCCAGGGACCAACCGGATCATTGGCGAACACCATCTATGCAGGATTTTGACCGTATTCTTCCAGCTTTGGCCACCTTTTGGATACTAGGTTCACCATAGAGTGCAGCGAGCTCGTGGTTCATCCTTCGCCGCCACACACGGTTCTCCTGCACACCGCCGAAGATCGTCCTTAGCACCCGTTGCTCGAAAACTCCTAGCGCTTCCAGGTCCTCCTCGAGCATGGTCCAAGTCTCGTGCCCGTAGAGAGCCACCGTTCTGATAAGCGTTTTGTACATGGTGCATTTGGTGCGGGGGTGAGTCTTTCTTGACCGCAGTTTCTTCTGGAGCCCATGGTAGGCCCGACTTCCACTGATGATGCGTCAGCCGTTAATAAGGATCCTAGGTGTAGATTCGAATGGACTAGAAAGCTCACCCGAAATCCTTACGCTGTTTTGTACACCGTCCATCGTTGCTTTGATCAGTCGAGTCAGCTTCCCCGGAAAGCTGTTTTGGTTCATGATTTTCCATAGCTCTACGCGGTCGATACTGTCGTAATCCGCCTTGAAGTCGATGAACAGGTGATGCGTTGGGACCTGCTATTCATGGCCTTTCTGGAGGATTTGCCGTACGGTGAAGATCTGGTCCGTTGTCGACTGACCATCGATGAAGCCAGCTTGATAACTTCCCACGAACTCATTTACTTACTAGGTGATAGACGACGGTAGATGATCTGGGATAGCACTTTGTGGGCGGCATTCAAAATGGTGAGTTCTCACACTTCAAATGGTCGCCTTTCTTGTGAATGGGGCAGGTCACACCTTCTTTCTACTCCTCCGGTAGCTGTTCGGTTTCCCAGATCGTGACTACTAACCGGTGCAGACAAGTAGCCAACTTTTCCGGGCCCAACTTGATGAGTTCTGCAGCGATATCATCTTTGCCAGCTGCTTTGTTGTTCTTGAGCTGTTGGATGACATTCTTAACTTCCCTCAACGTGGGAGTTGGTTCATTCCCGTCCTCAACTGCACTGACGTAATCAAATCCTCCGTTGCCTTGGTCATCTGTACATTTATTCTCCTCGTCGTACAGGTGCTCGTCGAAGTGCTGCTTACACCTTTCGATCATCCCACGGTTGTCCGTCAGCAGGCTTGCGGCACGAAGCCTTTGCGGGATGCGTTGAGCTTCTGGTAGAACTTCCGTATATCTTGAGAGCGGCACAGCAGTTCCATTTCCTCGCACTCCGCTTCTTTCAGGCGGCGTCGTTTTTTTCTCACGGAAGGAGCGCGTCTGCTGCCACCGCTTCTGTTTGTATCGTTCCATATTCTGTCGGGTTCCATGTTGCAGCATGACCGCTCGCGCTGCATTCTTCTCCTCCAATACCGCTCTACACTCCTCGTCGAACCAATCGTTCCGTCGTCTCCGTTCCTCGTACCCGACAATGTCCTCAGCTACGCTGTTGATGTCTGCTTTTACTCGTCTCCAGCAGTCCTCTAGAGGGGCCACATCGAGCTCTTCCTCGTCCGGCAACGTATGCGTATGCAGTGGCGACATCTGGTTGCTTCAGTTGCTCCAGATCGTACCGAGGCGGCCGTCGGTAGCGTACATGATTAATGATGGATAGTTTTGGGCGCAATTTAACCATCACCAGGTAGTGGTCAGAGTCGATGTTAGCTCCACGATAGGTCCATCGATCAGGACGTGGTCGCTTTGTGATTCCGTTTATAGCGGTGATCTCCAGGTCTAAGGATAATGGAGGCTGTGCTGGAAGAAGGTGCTACAAATGGCCATGTTCTTGGAGGCGGCGAAATCAATGAGTCGAAGGCCGTTCGCATTCGTCAGCTGGTGAGCGCTGAACTTTCCAGTCGTCGGTCTGTCTTCCTCCTCCTGGCGTACCTGAGCGTTTTTAGACCCCAATGATGATATTGACGTCGTGACTTAAGCAGCGGTCGTATTCTCGTTCGAGCTGCGCGTACAAACCGTCTTTGTCATCATCGGTGCTTCCGGAGTGAGTGCTGTACACGTTTATTATCCTGATGTTGAAGAAACGGCCCTTGATCCTCAACCTGCACATTCTTTCGTCGATCGGCCACCAACCGAACACGCGCCTTTGCATATCGCCCATCACAGTAAAAGCTGTCCCTAGCTCATGTGTGTTGCGGCAGCTCTAGTAGATGGTATGATTACCTCTAAACGTTCGCACCATGGATCCTGTCCAACACACCTCCTGCAGCGCTACCATTCCGAACCCGCGGTCCTTGAGAACATCGGTGAGTACGCGGGTGCTCCCGATGGAGTTGAGAGTTCCACGTTCCGAGCTTCCAATCACTAGTCCTTTTTCGTCGCAGTGGTCGTCGCCATTGGTATCGGTTTGCATTCTTATCTTGACTTTTCGCTGCAATTAGTTTTTTACGGCTGGCTCGCAGAGCCTGACACCAACCCCCTAACTTTCTGGAGGACCATAGTACACAGTTGACCTTAGAGTCGTTCACTGGCACTCGGACGATGATCAGCCGCCCCTAACATGGGGAACAGACGCTGTTTTGAGCCACTCCTCCTCCGTTATTTCGAATCCCAGCTCTTCCGCTTCGTTTAGAAGTCCGTCCCTCTACCCGGGACCATATAAGGGATGACAGCACTACTACTCCTTGAGGGTATCCTCTAGTGGTTTTCACGGTTACGATCTTGCCAAAAACACCGTAGCCCATTCGATTGTTTATCTTCTTCGATTCGAACGCTTTAATGGCTCGTACCTCTAAGCTTTCAACATTATATCGCAGAGCAATCATCACTTTTCAAAGTGAATTGATCAAAATAGTTCTTGCAATTGCAGCTGGACCTATCAGAGTATCGATTTTCGACAGAACCAATCGGTACGAGAACATACAGCGTTCGAGTGGATTTTGTCCGAAGGTCCGAAGGATGACGAAATCTTCTAGCGGTTGTCCGACTGGAACACTGGCCGCTCAAAGTATTGGATTGGATTGTACAATCATCGGTTGAATTACATTTCGAAAAATATGATCGTACAAGGATCGAAGGACCGGTTGTGAATCACAGTTTTCCATGGCTACCCGGGCCGTGTACGGGGAGGCGATCGAGTTCCATATTGCTTCATGATTGCGATCCAGTGCTTTCTCTGTCACCGTGGTTTTTTCCGTGTAGAAAATGTATGCAGATAACACAAATTTTGAAGGTTCCAGCAATCAAAAGAATCGCATAGACGGCATCGGTGATTGAGTAGTAAGCGTGACTTCAAACTGTCAGATATTTGGTATATTTATTTCATACAACTTCAATGCCATAACCGTACGCTCGCACCTTACACTCTTTAGGGTCCGTACAACATCTGGCTGGAGCTTCTTCTGTACGGAAACCAACTTTTTCTTCGTGTTTTCCTTAGATTTGACCTCCTTGGGATGCTGCCGTATTGCCTGCTTCATTATTGCCCCAGTATTTTTCGATGGGCCTTAGTTTCGGTGCGATGGGGGAATCATGCACGAAAGTTATCCCGTTGGCTTCGTACCACTCCAGGACAACAGTTGAAGTGGCGCGAAGCCGTTTGCTACATGAGCAGATCGCTTGCCAAATCATATATTTATTAGCAAGCGTTTTGAAAGTTTCGGCTTCCTTACTTCCTCCGGAACATCAAACTTGACGTGACTTCCCCACCATATTTTGCCGTTCGTCACGATTTGGAGTCTTCTACCTTTTGTACGTTTACAATCCCTCCCGGTCATTGGCTCTTTGAACGAATAACAGATTCAACTTTTTGGCCGGATTCTGTTTAAACGCTTCCGCTACACGCTTGTGATCCTGACCCTTCGTTACTTATAGTTTAGTTGTAACGTTTAATCACACGACTCACCGTTGACTGTCCGATTCCGAGTTGTTTTCCGATGAGAGAGTTGAGGATTTTCCAGATGCTTGGACAAAATCAATTCGTTGCCTTTCGGTTTGCGCCATTTTTAAAACTGACGGCGATAAAAATACAGTGTAAACAATACACTCTAAACCACTTCTACCCAAATTTTCAAGAGAAGATACTTTCTACATCATTTTTTTCATGACAAGATTTGATGTGGGACACCCTTTAAAATCCATCATCCTTCTTGTTGTATTGTCTGAGCATTCAAACACGTTCCAAATTCAAAATGATGTCGGTCTACTCTCTCCGGCATTTCTGCTTCCATTTTGGTTATGTTGCCTGACCTTAATCCGACATCTCGTTCATTTGTTTCACGTTCCTCTGCAGGTTTACAAAATGAGTTACAAGTGGTACGACAGTTCCTGAACCTGTCTCTGCCTCCCTAGAGCGGCTTCTTTCCGCTTCAAATTTTCTAAGCAACATTGATTCGCTGCTGAGTTACACAATCGTAATGCTTTCTTGCCGTATTTCTTCTACGTCGTACTCGATAGTCGACTCTCGGTTGAGATAAATCCAGGGTACATCACAATTCTTCTCTCAATTCGATCCTTTTCTATTTTTGAAGGTTTTTCACCCGTCACGACTGCGATCGTTCATTGGCATCATTTTAAGTATCAGCCGTCGACACAATAGTTTTTTATTCAAAGATTTTTGTCGCCTGTAATTAAAGAAAAGATGAAACAAACAATCGATTTGATATGGATAACATTGTTAGTTTCCGTTGTCGCAGACTCATAGGTGCTTTTCTCAATGATTTCTTTTCCCTATCCATATTTTATACCGAATGTAAATTCAAATATTTTACCGCCGTCCATGAAAAGTGTTCCAAATGATCGGTCGTTGGTATCGTCTTACGCATCAACTGTCCTCCATTTTTTTTTATTCAAGGATATTTTTCGCCTGTAATCAATGAAAAAATGAAACAAACAATTAATTTAATATTGATAAAGCTATTACCTTCCGTTTTCGTAGATTCGTAGATGCCTTTCTCAATGATTTCTGTTACCTATCCATACTTTATACTGAATTGAAATCAAAAAAACTTACCGCTTCCCAAAAAAGTTTACCAAAACAGTCTAACACGTGTTCCTCGGTGGACGTAAGCTTCAAAATTCATTGGTCGACGTACATCGTTGGACTAATGAAGGATTTTCGATTCTACGGACAAACTACTATACATTGTCTCTCGGCCTAACTGGGTGTTAATGACGCCGATAACTAGATTAACATTCAGTGTCTAACAGCCATCATAGATATGTTTCATAGTTCCAGCGGCGTATACTCTTCTTCGTTCTCGTGTCCTGCTTTATGTAGACAGCGTACGTTGATGATACTGTAGTTGAGGAAATGACCTTTGATACTCACTCCACAAATCCCATCACTAGTCCAGCACTTTGAAGTAGGTTTCCCTCTTCTGGATGTACCACCGCTGTGGTAGAATGTTACCAATCGATCAACGTATGCCCACGCCTTCCACTAATTACGATTTCACAGTTGAGTGTGTAGTATTCTCTCAAACCTTAGAAAGTCGCACAACTTGCCGCTTGTAATTGTAACAACGATACGGATGATCCTAAAATAAAAAAGAAGGGTAAGTTATCTGGAATCAAAAATGCAGATAAGCAGAAACTACTAGGGATACATTCTAAAAACGGTGAGGCATTAAAAGGTCATAATCGACCTGTTTCTGAACTTTAAAAATTAGCGTATCGCGCGGACGAACTTTCCATGCTACGAGTTCTGAAAAATGCATCCTACAAATAAACCTCTCTTCAAAATTCTTTAGATTCCGGTTGTGAAGCTTCGTAAACTCGAACTTCCGGTGCACAACACTTGTTCCAAGTTTCTCCGCAGAACATAGGAGCAGGAGAACTCACTCCTGTTTACTCCGGTTACCAACAAAAACAAAGAAAAGTAGCTCCTAACTCCGCCAAGTTTCTCTCGGTACTGGAACAAATCTACTGTTATTATAAATGAAAATTAAGCATGAATTTCACTAGCACTACGCACTAGAGTAAAATCTTCGTCAAATCTGTGAAATTTAATTCAGGAATTGCTTCTGTAAGAACCTCTATCCGAAAAGTCGATTTGAAACGTGATGAATGAGAATCGTGAAAACCAAAAACATTCACATCCATCGCAGCAAGCGTCGTTTTTAATGAGCAAACCTTCTCACCATCAGCTGTCATTTTTCCCGGCCGCAAACAACACGCTTCAGCGTCTCCATTCACCGGTTCGTTTCGGACTCGTACGCGCTGTTATCAAACAAAGCTTCGGTTCCTTGAGCGAAAGCACGTGGTCTATCCTTCGCGCGAGACCTGCGCATTCCCGTCTGATCCGTATTGGAATGATACGCGCGGTAAAAGGAGTTCCGGTGTGACCGCACCAACCGATATGGTATTTATTATCTACTTCCTTGCGATTTCAGCTTCAGTCCGGTCGCGAATTCCCTATCGAACGGAACAACAGAACGGTTCGCTACCCAGTTGATTGGATTGGATTATCGTCGACAACAACGACTTGTGAAAGAAGGTGTGTCAGTTACTCGTTGACAGCAACACAGCAGGGATCGGCGATCCCCGTACGGGAACAACGGCATAAGAAGGTGGTGATAGTCGGAAGCTGGCTAATGCTACAAAACGGTACCCTTGGGAGTGACATGTAGCGGGCGTGAAGCCAGGATCACGTTCTGTGTTTCTGTTTTTTTTGTTTCGTCTTGCTCCGCTGAAACGGTTAGTTTTGATAGTGCAGTCGCCGGTGGTGGTGCGGAAGAATGACTGATTTTTAAAGTAGTTCCGTGCTAAGATTAAAAAAATAACACAATAGGGAATACAATTTCCCAACTTCAATACAGCGTCAAAAAACGAATTAAGCTCCTATAAAATATTAAATTTTATTGACGTTTATTTTTTCAACCTTTTTCAACATCACAGATCTGTGATGCTTGTTAAAATATCGAAAGTGATGGCAGCAGCAGGCTGGTCCGGTTTCCTAGCAGCGAAATTTCCGGTGAAGTGATTGTGGCCGCACGGGTAGGTTTCCGGTATCCGCGGGCATTGTTGTGGTGTGTGTTGGATTTCACAATTTTTCACGCGTGTATCGAATGAAGTGTGGTTATAATAATAATTCATTGGTTCGTTATAATTCGGAGCCATTGGAGATTTAATTGCTGAAACGAACCAGAACCGGATCCTCGTTAATTGATCGCAATTTTTTTTATGGTGCGGTGAAACGGAAAACTGCCGTCGGTTGGCGAACTTGATAACGTATTGATTTATGTGTGGTAAGTATAGTTTGATAAACGTTCTGCTAAATAACGCGTCGTGGGAAAACGGCTCTTTAACCTCAATAAACTGCCAGGCGTTCCCATGGTTACTGAGAAGAATAAACAACACGGCGATGGTGAGGTTCCCCATGATTCTTCACCGAAGCAGCTCCCATCCATTCGTCGACTGCAAATGTCGTATCGAAGTTGAAGCCAATTAAGTGAAAATCTATTATTGCGTTAGCAATGATGACTGGCAGGTGGAAAGCTCTCGATAATGTATAACGTGTAGGCACCGAGCGAACAAACAACAGCATCGCATCGCACGTCAAATGTCAATGGGATGGGATTTCGATGGCATTGGCTCGAATGAAAATGGATCGGTTTATCAGGACCGTGGATTAATTCGTTTGAATAAACATTTATTGCTCATCTCAATTTTCCGTTGATGTGCACTGTGCAGATCGGAAAATTCTGAAGAATTTGTGCGGTAAGGTACCGACGGTACCGCAATCGTGGGGGATGATGCCTAATACAGGTATTGTTTTTGGTTAAATAAATTTAGAAGCATGACACCTTTGACAGGTACACGGAGAAATGCATATATTCCAACTCGATTATTCTGATATGATTGTGATGCACATAATTTTCTAAAAAAAAATGTGTTTCATTTGTACTTCAGTTGACTTGTATCGACAGATCCGCTTATTTCAATTACGGTAGAGCTAACACCTTCTACGTCCCGACATTAAGTTGTTTGCAAGGGGTGATTGGACCATTTGCAAAAGCTTTCATAATTCCTTCGCCAAAAAGTAGTAATGATATAGTAGGGTGGTTGGAACGCACATTCGCCGTTTCATCTTCATTGTCAGATTGTGCTCGTTATTCATGTATTCTTCAATATTTCAAGTATTCTGTTACTCCAATACATTCCTGTTACTCCATACATTTAGAAAATGTAGTACTTTGAAAGGTGCGTATTTTTTTATCTTTCTTTCAGCCTAAAGCCTCTCATTAGCCGGCGAACAGCTTCTTTACTTACGGTCCTACCAAGCCGATTCTACCAATTTTTCATCCGACCTATGTCACTGGTTGCAATCGTTCCCTTCATCTTCAGCCTTCCCGCTTCATTTTCTTCCAATGCCTCTCTACTGAACGGAACTGGGATTAATTTGGTGGATTCCGCCTTTTTTGGGATTAACTGGAATCCATTGTTGTTGTAACGTTGTGCTTGCCGTCATGGCTAGATTTAGTTTTCTTGCCACAGAAACAGATCCCTTGCCAAATCATTAGTTTTTTTGCGGCCTAGTCTGCAGGAAATCTACTTCAAACCATATTGCGAGAAGGCACGTCCTATCACTTTCACACATGGGTTTTTTCCACTGTTTGTTGCTTGAGGGTTAAGTTTTTTCTCCAAGACATATTCCGAGATATTTTCTTTGATTTTCAGAATGACCTTGAGTAGCCGTTGACGATAAAATGTTCCACTCCGAGTCTCGGTTGGCACTTGCGAGAGGAAGTTGTGAGAGTTGCACTGTACTTTTTAAACATTCGCCACAGTTTTTTAGATGATCCAGCCATTGACGCTTAACCGACTATTCCTGAGGGTGACATTAGAACGTAGGCTCGCAAAAGTCGCAATAATCCAGTTCCATTATATAAAGCACTTAGTTCTGATCACGTTCAACCAATTAGTCCAGCAACAATATTGATTTTGCCTAAAAACATAAAACACATGACACCGTACGAATCAAGTTAGGCAATGAAGCAAATGTTTCGCTGTCGCGATAAACGGTCTTTCAGTTCTAGCGGATAGTTAGGCGTATAGCGGCAGAGTATGTCGTTGTATAAAGAAACAGTAAACTTTTAACCATCAGGAAATTTGGGAAAAGGTAATAATGTTGAAACGTAAATTCTTTCTATTTTTTCCCTTTACTCTTGAGCTGTTTGCGATATTATTTGTCAAAATAAATAGTAGCTTAACGGAAAATTAGGAAAATGTCTTTGTCTAAGAATATTGTACATGCACATAATGAAAGGATAAAGAACAGTTCTATCTGATTTATTAATTATATATTATTTCTGCTGTGACAATAGTATGTATAAAAAAGACTGAGACACGGTCATAGCAAATGCCACTTCTGTGTATTGTAGTATAGTCTTATTAATTCATCTGGTCGAGAGGCGGGATATTTATTAAGGGTGAAAATGGATCCTATTTTTCCGGTCACCTATATCCAGTTCCATCATGTAAGAAACATCGATATTCTTCAAGTGTTTGGCCAAAACAGAAAATTTTACCGAGCATGTCGGCGATTAAGGGTACTAAGATGCTGATATAAATGTCACAACAAAGAAGGGAGGGATCCGTTCCGTTTGAGATAAGGAAGAACTTCTTCCCAGGACTTTTTAACAGTGACGCGAATGTGGGAGGTCTGATCATTTGCTTCCTGCCTGGTCCTACGAACTCATCGCTATAATTGCTTTCACGCTGAGCACATATCAAGAGACATCAATCAAGTCTTTAAGTGACGAAGACACATTTTCTTTTCTTATATGTTCATACGAAGATGTAAACATGTCGATTTTGCTCGACAATGAATTACTTGTCAACCCCATTCTGAAAATATCCATATTATTAGAGCTATAGAGTGATTCGTTCTATCGCAAGTCGCCATTTTAGAACTTAGAATTATGCCAGATATCGATTCTCGTGATCTCCTTATTAATTTCATTCCAAAAAAATCAATATTGTTAGAATTATCGAGAATTTCGCTCAACCGGAAGTCGCTATCTTGCATATTAGAATGGCGTCAAACATCGATTTCCGTCATCTTCTCAATCTCAATCTTCGTCAACCTCATTTCGAAAATATCCATATTGCTAGGGTAATAGAAAATTACGTTCAACTGAAAGTCGTAATGTAGGATTTTAAAATGGCGTAAGGCATCAATTTTTTCATCTACTCGTCAACCCCGTTCTTAAAATATCCATGTTATTAAGCTTTTAATGTATTGTAGGTCAGGTTTTTATAAAAAGGTGCCAGGCGTTGACCTGAATCTTATTCCGAAATTATCCATATTGTTAGGGCTGTAGAGCATTTTGTTCAACTGGAACTCACCTTTTTGATGTCTCGGATAGAGGTACCTTGACTCCTTGCCGTATGTTCGAATACAATGAATAAATATAATAAATCCACAGTATCACATTAGCATACCATCGGCTTTACAATTGTTCTAAATGGGGTTCTGATGCAACATGAATGCAAATGTATAGCCAATATTGTGCACTGATTTAATGCTTATGGTCACTTTGGTTAAGCAGATATGAGTAGTAAAAATCGGATATAAATTTAAAGCGTAAAAATCGGTCTGAGATCCTTCAGAATAAGAATCACTTTAAATGTTCTCACCACAAAAAGTAGGTATGTGCCCAAAAACAAATAATTCTTGCGCAGTAAAGCTCGTATAATATTACATTCAAAAATTGAAGTTGGATAAAGAGAAATACTTTCTATGAATCGGATATATTTTTTTCGGTTTTCATACTGAAGATTTTTTTAAACGATTCTTACATCGAAGAGCTGTTGTCCGATTTTAACGCTTGAAGTTTATATCCGATTTTTACATTATGATATTTTTAAACAAATCACTTATTTGTTAACAATAAGTTTTTATTCTACTCATACCAAACAATGCGTATTTCTCCTGCATATTAAACTACTCAAAAATGCGTTCATGGCTAATCAAACATAACGGAAAAGATATAACATAGTGTGCAGTATCCTATCAGCAGAGAAACTTGCCCGTATATTCACTACTCTATCACCGATGTGATATTACTCGATAGGGTTCATTGTTTGACGATATCCGTTGGATACACAATCTTATGAAAACTAAGTTTGCCAACTCTCTCCATAACATCAGCAATATTCATTTAAATAGCAAAAATAGCCCAAACGTAGACTAAATTATGCTCAAATATTAATGTTTCTTCATATGATGGAAGGTTTTTGAAAATACAGTAAAAAAGGAAATAAATTGTCGTACAAGATTGTAACTGAAATCGTAGGCATGGTTTAAACATTGTTTGTAGTAGATTTTTAGCTCAGTTTCGAAACAAAACAAACTCCGTAGGTAAGGGGGCATGTAGCGACCCTAATTTTAACACATTCCTCGCTGGGAAATTTTTGAGTCGCGCTTTTTTACATTTTTTTGTGTAAAGCTTTCAATCTTAGTGTCATTCGCTTTTCAATTTTGAGTTGGAAAAATATCTAGCTACGCGAGTTAATAATTAAGTTCACTCCAGAATCAGCAGCAACTAATGAGCATTTAGAAGTAGCCTTAAATAAGGGATCGGAAATAAAAATCGCAAGAACAGAACATGCTTCAAATATATTAGAATGTAAATGTCGGATATACACTTTAAGCGTAAAAAATGCAGATTACGAGCTGGGGACGGGGAGAGTATTTTTCAAAATAGTTACTGGGCCGGGTTACAGCTGGGCTTGTGGCCTTCGACTGGCAGGATCTAAACCGCTGAAAAAATATTCTCTCTTTTAAATGTTTTTCTCTTTTTAATGTTTGGGAACAATTTTTGTTATTTTAACCATTTCTATTCTATTTTTTTGTATTTTGGCTGATTTTACTATTTTTAGTTATTTTGCCATAGTGCTACAGGGTCATTTTTGCAATTCAAATATTTTATAATTTCTTGCAATTTTAGCTGGATTTTCAGATAAGAACATGGATAAGAAAATTTAAAGAAAAAAATGGAATGGAAAGTCAAAAAGAAATTTTGACCTCGGTTGGAAACTTTTTCGGCAATCCTAGTCACCGCAGCGACATTTTTGGTAAAGCTTCTACTGCTTGATTCAATATAAAAATTTGGGACATTCTAAAGAACTCAAACTGGCAAAATTTTATTTTATGACCGACCTCAGCATATATATCCCCTTAAGCGCTATTTTTGATACTTGTAAGAGTATTGTTTTTGGTGCATACTACTTTTTTTAATTTTTAATGACATTCAATTAGCTAGAGAGTACTAAGTAGGGGAAGTTCTGAAAGTCTTTTCAGAGTCATAGTATTTCATTGAAAGCAAGGATGTGAAATATACAGATAAAAAAACTAGAAGTGACAGAGTCGTTAGAAACAGGCTTAAAATCTTACGAACTAATATTTTGTCTGCTGGTAGGAGTCGAGCTTGGGCAGAGTTACTACGAATCGCTCAAGTCTACCAACATGTCTCACGACAAAGGGAAACTTCTAGTTCTGTACAATTCATATCTTTGCTCTCATTTCAGTACTTTGGCTCTAAATTTTCATTACTTCCTCTACCTGTTAACCTCAAACTAGTTGAATATCGTTAAAAGGGAAAAATGAAAAATGTAACTGCAAATTGTAAGTAGGGGCTAACCACTATTTGAGTTCTATCTTTAGCTGACCCTTAGTGACAGGGCGGCCAAAGGGCTTCTACCCAGACTTTCGGTTTGTCTTATATAACACGAAAAACAAACAAACAAATACATTTAACTTGCCGTGTATTATTGCTCCTGCGGTACACTTTTGATGTTACTGACGGTGATGCTAGAGCAGGGTGGGGTCAAGTGTGTCAGTTTTCTTTGGCGAGCTCGTGCGTGATTTTGACAAACAAGCACCCGTTGGAAAGGTTATACATCTGGCAACGGTTTGGAAATAATGGTTTTATGTCTAGCTAAATATTTTTCAAGCTAAATCTAATAAGGCGAAGGTACTTTCTTCGATGTTTTTTTAATCTAAGGGTACGATAGGTCACTATATTCGAGATTAAATTAAACAATGTACACTAGACTGCCCAGAAAATTAGTGTCCAACTAGGTGGCACTGTATGCATCGTTTTATCATGCAGTGCCATCTAGCGGTGGAAATGTGAGATAGTGAGTTTTCTCCATGTAAATTGTCGAAAAATCCCATACAAACTTTAGGCATGTTGGTCCGGTAGCTAGACTTGTCCGATTTGCTTCAAATTTGGTGCAAGTACTCCTGGTGGGATTAGCAATCGACTCAGGGGTTATTTGTTTTGTTCAACTTATTTATTTTTTAAATATTAATTTTATTATTCTTTAATCTTTTTCTTTATTTTATGCAATTGATCAATTTTATACATGTCGTTATTTCTTGTTTTATATATTTTACTCTATTCATCCCTTTAATTCATTTTATTTTTCTGTTTATTCAATTAATTTTAATAATTTTATTTCTTATGATTTTTTTTTGACGTAGGACTACGTTTTTGTACACGTCGAAATACTTCTAAGAATAGATTCCAATAGATAAATCCAAAGATTTTTAATATCATGACATTAAAAATTTAAATAATGTACAACCTAGTCAAAATATCGTGTATTTACACACAGAAGATAGCGCTTCCTAAGTCCGGCACGACAGATTTGTGTACCCAACACGCTACGCTTCTATGAATGACGTCATCATCGACTATTTCAAGAACGGATTTGGCCGGACAAGCTCAGTTGCCTGGTGAACGGCAGGCGGAGCAGATCACTGCGCTGTGTGTTTTCACAGCCAGTGTAGCTGAGTTTAAAGTCCGTTACACTGGCTGTAGAGCTGAGCTACCCAGTTCCGTCCAATACGCAACTGAGCTTGTCCGTTCAAACACTATGCTTTCTTTTGCTCATTTCCAGCACACTTTTATGGACAATCTCGAACACAAGTATTCGTACACAAAATCGCTGTACATTCGAGCTCCATTTACAAACACGGTTAACACAGTGCCGTGGTGCTAGTTATCTCGTTCGCTCTACCCATCAGCGTTGACTCATTTTGCTTTGTGCGCTTGGGTTCAATGTTTGAGGCGAATGTAAGTATATCTAATTTGTTACTAACAAATTATTTGCGGTTGCATGCGTAACATGCGTATAATTTTGTTCAATTTGTTTGAATTATAATAATTGTATTTATTTAATTAATTTTATTCAAATAATTCATTCAATTAATTTTATTCATTTTGTTTATTTTTTTAGTTTATTTTATTCAATTTAATTCATTTTAGTACTTCTTTATTCATTTCGTTCATTTAATTAATTTAATTATTCTTTTTCATTTTATTAATTGTATGCTTTTTATTTTTTTTATTTCGGTTTTAACCTTAAGGTCATTTGCGTCTTCGGATTAGAAAAATCTCTTATGAAAAATTTCTAACCCTATGTGCGGGGTCGGGACTCGAACCCAGCTGCGCTGCGTACAGGGCAATCGATTTACCAACTATGCTACGCCCACCCCCTGTTTTTTATTAATTTTATTCATTTTGTTCCTTTCATTGATATTGCTCGTTTGATTCTTTTTTACTTCATTCTTTTTGTTTAGTTTCTTCGTCATATTAGTACCTCTGTTTAGTTATCTTTTTTATTCATTTTATCCTATTTGTACATTTAATGTTTTCTCTCGATTTTGTTACTTTTTTTAATTTTCTGATATTCATTTGATGGGCTGAACTAATTTGATTAATTTGTTTCATTCATTTGATTTATATTGATCATCCTACTCGTTTTATGAATTTCATTTACCTCATTATTTTTTTTAAATTTCATTCGTTTTATTGATTGCCTATAATTTATTAAATTTATTCGAGGATTTTTTTTTTCGTGCTGGACTAGAAACTATGGTCATCCCATCTCTAGTTGGAGACCTATCTCGTATGACTTGTGCAAATCTATGAATGATCCATCGGGCTCATATTACTGCTAGATGGATTAAGTCGTTTTTTTCTATTATGGCCAAATATGCCGTATTAGTTAATTTTGTTACTGTGCTATTGTTTTATTTTTATGCATTCTTTGCTAATCTTGCTGCTTTTACAACTTGAGCTATTGTGCTAAATCGGTTATTTTGCTGTTTTACGAATTTTGCCATTATCACTTGATCCTTTTTTGTTTTGTTTTCTAGTCTTTTTTGAGAGTTGTAACTGTAGAACTTGGTTCCCAGAAGGGCTCCCCGTCTGAATCTCTCACTACAATTGCAGACGAGAGGGAAAATGTCGCCCACTAAAATACCGCTTAAGGACAGTTGCAGCGTGCCCTTGATTCCGATTGCTATATTGAGTGTACCATTTAGATGTGCGGGCGTAGAAACTGTACGATCGCGTGGGAATGAGCGTTTATTTGTACGCGCTTGAGACCGCTTTAATCAGATTCTAAGTACTATAGCGTTCACTAAATCATCGAGGCGTTATTGCATTTACGAAAATTGTGGCGTAACTGTGCGTGGACCATTGCGAGTGCATATTCGTCTTTGTGTATCATCGCGAAGGGCTCGGGCGTTTGTATGTTAACATGTTTGTATTTCGCGCAAAGAGTCAAATCTTTAATCACGCAGACCGTGAAACTGACGCTTAATTATCAGTATACGGTTCAGATGCTAGAAGAGAGTTTTTTTTCTCACATTCTTCATCTAAAGCGACAATTTTGGGAATCATATTCGCTCGGCTTTTCTCAAAACAGATTTATAGCCAATAAACAGCATCATTAGATTCAGGGAGCATAAACCGGAAACAAAAACAGAAGAAGAATAGTACGTGGGACGAGAGGTGCTAAGAAAAACAGTCATTAGCTAGCGAAGCGTAGACACAACCGAATAATATTTTATGAGCAGCTCAAATAAACGCATAATTCATAAGATGGAAGCACACATTTTCCACACCAAAAGTCGCTCCTCGAATCATCAACCGCACACTCGTTAATATTCCACCCCAAAATCTGGCCAGGGGACGGGGGTCAAAAAAATATTGCACTCAAGCAGCCAGCAGTCACTCAAACGCTGAAGTTGAGGCCGATGATGAAAGGGAAGAAAGAGCGACGGAAGGGGCGGATGAGTTCGTAGACGATAAAATTGAATTTATGATAATTGCCTGATTATGTTGATAATAAAGTGTGCTCAAACCGCTCAGAAACCGCCATTTCACTCAACGCTAGTAGGCTGGGTGGTGGTGGTATCAGTATGTGGTTCGGTTTGTGTCTGTCTCGGATAGCTTACTGTTGTTGTTGTTTTTGTTGTTGTTGTTGTTGTCGCCGATCGTTCCGGGTTTCCCATGCATACAGACAGCTCATGCATTCAAATGAGTAGAGGAAGTGAGTGAGTGCATTTGATGGCTCACTTTCTGGAATATCGTATTATCTAATCACAAAAATGACAACTCCGGTGGGTGGAAGGTACTGAAAGCCCTGGGATTGGGAAACATAAATCGATTTTTTTCCGTTTTGATGCGGAGGAAAATACAGTGGCGAAGCATACCGATAAGATATAGACGGAAGGGAGAATTTGTTTGAGTGGAATAAACGAATGAAAAACAGGAATAACTACCGCTCGCTTCCAGCGAATTTTACATTTCAAAGGAAGCGCATGGTGGTTCGTTAAATTAATTCAAAGAAAATGACGTTTCGTTCTAGTGTAGGTCGCTAAGGATTTCAAACTGAATTTTTCCCATCGGAAAATTTCAATTAGAACAGAACTCAACACAAGCTCGATATGATTGATTAACTTTGAAACTTGTGGTATAATTAGATCGCAGCTGGCTAATGGAATGAACTTTGTAACCATGGAAACATGGTAACAACACGTCGTCTGCCGGCTGTCAGTTTTCTTGTGAGTAATCTAACATGTGGCAGACAGTTGCTTAGAGTTTCGAGACATATTAGCAAGATTTGTCCATATCGATGTGGAATAGAAGCAGTAACCTTGAATAACCTTTCTTTCGTTTGTCTACCATATTCCGAACAAGCAAACAGAAACTTTTGTATTTGTTTTAGAAAAAAAAGTTAACAAACATATGCTTATGAATGAACCATTCCTACTAATCCTGTTTCCTTCTTTCCAAGGTTTGACCATTCCGCTAGGCTCAGCGTTCAACCGTCGAAAACGAAATAAGAAAGAAAAAATCGATCCGGATTGAGTCCGATTCCAATATTGCCGCCGCCGCCGCATTCCAGGAAAGTGATATGCCCTCGCGGCGTTAATTCCCTCTTCATCCCGGTCGTGATACCAGCAACCGGCCGGCTTCATAACTCGGAAGGAAGGAAATAATCGCTGTGGCTCTGGTCGTGGCCGTGACCATGCGACAACGAACGCGGTATGAAACACGCGCAAGGGGTGACGGCGTCGTGGATTTTCTCACACCGAAGCTGAAGCCCCGGAGGGCTTAGCTCGGATTGATGCGTAAATATGCGTATTGCTTTTGCATTGTTAGCTTCGCTAGGACTGGCTGGTCGTGTTTCAAATGGAAAGAAATTTTGTTTTCGGTGGATATTTCCGGTCTGATTGGAGTTTATCGGTGGGTATAAAAAGAGTGATGGTGTCGGAAGGTTAAATAACCGGGATCCGCTTCCAATGTGAGTATCAAAGGTCTTGGAATTCGCTGGTGTAATTGATTGCTAGGACACAAACAAGTCCAACAACGGCATAGGTGTTAGCTACTGATGAGGAGAACACGAAATGCAAAAATTGTGACTTAACTTTAAGTAGTTATGGACATTTTTTGCATAAATTTAGGAATTTAAGGTCCCTAGAGAGAATCAGCCATCATCAATAAGTTGCTTGCTTTTCGAGACACCTCTTGGGACCAGCCGCAGGATCGTTATTTCCGTCCTACCCCAATGACACTTCAGATGAATATTATCGACACCGCGAAAGGGTGTCAAGCTGTACGAAGCAACGGGAAATTGGCTCCGTTTCGGATATGCCACAGCAAGCTTTAATTGTACCCCAGGGAGCACCGATGACAGTGTAGTTGTACAATTTTAAATCAAATCTCGTCCCTCTACAGAGCATGGGAAACGGCATACGCGAAATCCAACCCACTTCAAATGCATGTATGGTACCATGTGATGCTTTAATACCCGCCACAAAAGCACCAGAGCTACCAGAGACTCGAACAGAGTTGGAACACACAGAAAAAATATGATCACTGACAGTTCCATCTGTGGAACGATAATGGCGCTGTTCTCGTCCTAGAGAGTCCTAGCATAAACCGAGGAGAAATAATACGAGAAATTGTAACTTCCAGTTGTTTTGTAGAAATTATCACTTCACAGACGAAATGGAGGGAGAAGGCAAACTTGCACGCAAGTTACCCTGCGTGAAAGCTACAGCTTCGTTCACTACGAATTGTGCTCTTTTAGTTTTTGTAATCAAATTTACGTGAATCTAGCGACATCCAATTGAAAAGAGCTATTCACAGGGAAACATTTTGTAAACCCTAGACCGGAAAAGGAAGCATCTACCATGAGTGCAATAGAAGCACACTTCAGTGGAACGTTGTACGTTGTTGTACAGACCAACCTCCTAACCGAAAGTACCGAGTCATTGAATATATTAAAATGGGGATAATACCCATCATATAGTACCGCCACAAACAAACAGACTGAGTCGGTGTTTCAGTACTTTTGTTACCATCCCACTAGTTCCTTGTAACCTATCCGATTATCGGTGAATGCACGTTCCACGGAATGTTTCCATCCTTCAGCGGATCGCTCGTGCATGCCTCTTTTTCCGTCCGGAAACAAAAATGAACCTTTCCGCCCACAGTTATGCAATGCGACCATTCGTGGAGAGCGAGAAATATGAATTATCTACTCGACATTCGCCAGAGTCACCAGGACAGGAGAAAGCCGAACGAACTTAACTAAACTATTTTCACAAGCCATTTACGTTCGACCAAATTTTCTGTGAAGTCATCCAATTCCTAATTCCAGCGCATGGTAAATGCAGCTCAGCGATGTGATGGATGTAAACTGTCTCGTTCACCCGTTAGAATCGTTATGTTCGGCCTTTGTTCGGCTGTTGCGGTGGTCCGTAGGATATTCAACAATATTATGACGGCTTGTTTGCTTTCGGAAGAGTAGTGCGCACCAAGTCCCAAAATCCGATGTCAGTTGATTTGAAAATTTATTTTATGGAGCACCGCGTCGTATCAGTGCATGGCTATCATATTGTTCAATTTTTCCAGGAATTTTTGACCCTATCTAGGTTGTTAGTGGTGGCGTGTTGTCTTGCTTCACGTTTAAAATTTCGTTTAAAAAAATCACGATGATTTTTTTTCGTGTCACGGGAGTCTAAAAAACAGCAATTAAGTAATTTTCCTTCTTTGAAGCATGAGCCGTTCTTTTCAATTTTCACAAAGAGATGACATTGATCAGTACCCTCTCAGAATCGAAGGTATCTTTGAGTGTGTAAAAATTTCGGGTAGCTAGAGAAACTTTGAAACTATTGATCTAGATCGTCATTTGAGCTCAAATGGGACAATTATGCGACATTTTATTCAGTTTCATTATTTGTACTAATGTTACTAAAATTACACTATAGGTAATTTTCTTGGATTGGCTTGATATAACTTTATTACCAATGTCAAGAAATCCAATCATTCTCGGTTAGTGCGGGGATGTTACCGCTGCTGGATTATCTGAAAGGGTGAATACAGAAATACACGGTACAATCTTAGAGTTCGAGACCCCATCCAAGCCCACAAACTGTCGAAAATGACACAGCTAGTTGACGGTACCGTAGCAGTATTAAAAACACACCGAATCTTGATGTATGCCGGTGCATCATACTACTAGTTCAACAAATTACACATTGGTGGTACTGGTTATTGATCTGGAGGTACTAGAGGCGGAAACGCCTTGTGTATGATTCTGTTGTTTCTCAGCAACACCGATTGTTTGTGATTTAATTGATATTAAAGAGGGCTGTGTTGTGGGTTTGCTTGGGGTAGATGTTGTTTCGTTAGAGGTCTTTGTATACGTTTTTTCGTTGTGGCACGTAGGGATCTGTCCTTCATATGTACACTGCGTGCTTTGAAAATTGGTAATGCCTGCCATGTCGTATTTAATTTTCAGATAAGAAGGAATATGTTTCATCACTCGCATTCTCACAACCCGAACCCCTTTTTTAATACCTGGGAAAAAGTAAGTACACGGGGATAAATCGTGTAGACGCACTTCAGTGTTGTCAAGGTCCATATGAAGACGGGTGACGGGTTGATTCTAACATGGTCATGCCCATGTTATTATGAATATTAAAACTTCCCGCCATGGCCAAGGTTTTGAACGTTGACAGTACACAGCATTAGGTGTGTGTGTGTGTGTGGTGTAATTGGCTATCGACGATTTTCGCAAGTTTAAGTTGCATTTGCACCTTTAGAGAATGTTTCATTTCGTGAACACGGCGGTGGATTGGACAATATTTAGAACAGACAACTATTGTATTCAGATTTTGCTGATGAACTACACTCATCATGAAAAACCGATCGATACCGCAACGCCTTACTGTTCACACTGATTGGGGGTATTGGCGCGGGTAGGTATAGACCACCGACTGTAGGTTAGTACAGTTTGTTCGTTTAGTCCAGCAATTTTTAGCTTCTGTTCCGATCGAGATGAGAAGGTAGACTCATGAGACTTAGTTGAAAGATGCTAGTTTAGTAGATGACGGAAATTGATGATTGGAACATTCTTCGCAAGTAAATATTGTAGTTCGATGTCGGACGCTACTTTTGAAATCTACGGTTTAGCTAAATTCTCTAAAACCCCAACCACAATGGTTGTTTTCTGAGTTGGCTTAACGAATAGATGCTAAAAGTTTACTTGGTTCCTAATCATGACTCATAACTATTTCTTGTCACTATAATAGATACAGATATCCCATCAAAGGGTCTTCCAGTGTAAAAATATGAATTTGCTTTTTATTTCTGCATTTTTAGCTCTAGCCCCTATCATCATCAGTTTGAAATGGGATTCCGTCATGATATTTCCGATAAAATAATCCCAACTTCAAGGAGCAAGGATCATAGGCATGGTCCATTGAACCCATCAAAAGCCTTTGATTCAATATAGCGGATTGTTATGAAAGACCATGTGTACCGTCCTAAATAAATTCCTTAATAGTTGGACCAAAAAGTCCTTCAAAACCGTTCCTCTTCGTACAGGTCCTAGTTCGTAGATTTGGAATTACGATGTGTGACAATATCTAGCGAGACGTTAGAATGATTAACCCTCCAGCATTCGCGCTAATGGCTCCCCGAATGAGCAGCCGCTGATGCTGAAAGAAGATTTCGCTAGAGTTTCTGAAGGTGTTGCACAAAATACAACGGCGCGAGTGCCGGATGCTTAAAGACGATGTAATTATGATCAGATAACGACGGCTCGAGCTCATTGAGTACAAACCAGTTTGTCAACTCTTGCGTAATACTGTCGGAGCAGAAGTTTACGTCTAACACCTTTTTCCCGTCAGATCGTGCAAATGCTGGGCCATTTTCTCTATCGAGTAAATGAATATCTGTGTTGCCCCAAATTATGTGGTGGACATTTTCATCACTACCAATTATGATTGGAAACCCATTTCTGCCACAGTATGACGCAACGCTTTTGCAATTATCAGAAGGAGATGATTCATTATACGACAAAAATACAAAAAACTTTAACCATTTTCGATCAGAGAAATACACATCATGACCATCATTTGAATCCCCCAAGCAAAGGTACACTGCGTACGCGACTGGCTTCTCTCAGTTCCGTCAGCGCCATATAGTTCGTGACTTGAGAAGTCATGTTTTCAACCGCCTCTTACGCCGTGGGAGCAGTGACCTCGAGGATCGGTTCTTGGCTGAGATACTTCCACCCGCCAGATGCCACACGGCATCTTGGCTAGTTTTGTTCGGAGAAAGATAATATTTCATAATCTATTGAACTCTACTTCATAAACTTCACTGGTTTTGTCAAGTATCTCATTACCATCCTTATCTCTAATTCCCCAAATTTCAAGGAGCGCGTAAACGCAAGACATCCACCTCCCAGCCTCAATCCAGTGTTCAACCAAGTGTCAGAGACAAATGGATCGACTGACCTGACAAGTCGGTATTCTGCTGCAACCAAAATAAAAAAAAACAAAAGTGAGACAGATCCTGGCTAACTCGTAGTAGTTTCTAACCAGAAGAAAGCAAACGTGCTTCTTCGAGATTAGATTTTACGCTAGAGTACCGCATATATGTACCTTCACGGGATGTGGAGATTGATGGTGTTATCACTGAATCGAGTCTACAAAACTTGCAGAAGCTCGAAATTGGACATTTCAACGATTTCGCACCGACATAGATAATTGAATACGATCGGCTGTATGCGGTATCCTTCGAAAGAGATCAGAGGATATATCTCCCATCAGACTCCTTTCGGGTGATTTTCGCCGGATCTGCACTGTAAACTCACGCCTTCCACCGAACGAAGAATACAACTTCGTCGCTAGCTTGATCCATCGATGCCACTGTACGAACACCGAAACGAAACGCGTGACGGTAAATATACGACCCCCTGATCAGTGGTAGGATAATGAATGTTCTGATGATCATGCGGCAAAGTGGAACAGTGGTTTCAGACAGCAAGTTTGAAAACTTGCTTCGAACGAAAAAAAGTGATTTAGTGGCGCCCGTTTGTAGATGGTTTATGGAACGAGACATCGATGGGCTCATTATGGAACACAGCTAGAAGAATGTGTAATAGAAATATAACAAACGAAAGCGAGGAATATTCGACACGATGGATGTTCGGGTTTGCAAAAAAGGTATGTTCGGACTCCGTTCCTATCCAGAAAACTTTCGATTATGTACTTCTGTCATGTAAGGAACAATGTTTCTTGGCCAGACAGAATCGAATTCAGCTTGTTGGAATTTTTGCCCGATCTTGCAAGGAGTCGTTTAACAGTGGAGTAAGCAGAACAAATTTCTGGCCAAGACCAAACATTTTTATTTCTCCGATTTTTTATTCTGTCATATTTTTTTATATACCTGAAAGCACACTGCAGAATGACCAAATTAAGAATATGTTAAAAATTGCTAAAGAAGACAGAAGAATGCCAATCTGTTATTAACTTATGTTATTAACTATTGTTAACTTGGTATTAAGGCATAATAACGGTAATAGCAATAATATTGGCCTAGATTCAACCTCAGTTACTCCTCTGTGCACTTGTTAAATTTATTAAAAATATTTTTTAAGCAGAACATTGTTCCGCGTAGATGTAGCAAGTAAAAGTGATCGCCATTCAAAAAACCGGACAAATAAGCCTCCGACCACAACTCCTATCGACCGATTGCAGATGATGGCGTGGTTTGGAACCAGAGCTAAAGATTTGCAAAGTCCGTTGGGAGATACTTCGGACAAATTGTCCATTTCATCTTCTCTTTAGCCTGTGTAAAATAGAGGCACTTCGATCAATGAACTTCGATAAGCACTCTTATTTCTTGTGGAAGATAATTATATCACTTGACTATGGTATGGTGTCCTGCTCATACTCCAATTCCAGGAAATTAGAGTGCGGACTCTCTAGCTAAGATGGGCGCATTTGATGGTAATAATTTCGAAAGACCTATACGTTTGACGATCATCTCCATTATATTGGTCTCACTGAGTATAATCGTTGAGATTGTGGCGAGGGTTAGCACGACATTGAGCACGTTGTTTGGTCGTGCGCTGAGTATTGTGATACCAGTTCCTTCTTATTAGTTTCCCTGCGAGCCCCAGGGTAGACCGCTCAACGTTCCAGATCGTGAAATCTTGGCGAACCGAGAGATCTGCATTTTAAAATAATAAAAAACATAAATATACAGGTGTGATTCTTCTTTCGCATCCAACAGTTAAAAGATGTTTATGATTGCGGGAGCTTATTCCCGATTAATCATGAGTTTAGGTCGGATTTTTCTGTCAGAGTAGAACGATTTATGTTCATGATTTAAGGGTTTTAGAAACGATTTTTGATATTTTAATCACGAGTAATGTGATTTATGTTCATGATTCCAGGATCTTAGTCACAATTTTCGTAACTTCCATTCAAGTTATTTTGATATTTTATTCTAGAAATTACATTCAAATTTGACACGTGGAGTAATGTGATTCATGTTCATGACATTAGCAGTTTCATTATGATATTAATAATTTTTTTCGCCTTATCGCGATCCGTTATTGTTTGGTTATTATCGCTTTTTTGGTCGAAGTAACGTAACAATATGAAGAGAAACATAAAAGTGTAACTGATTCGCGGTATCTTGTTCGGCGAACTATATCACGAACACGATTTGTGGATCTATAGTGTATTTTTAGTGCTCAGTGCAGGTTTCTTTTTCTGTCGAGACAACTTATTCAAGAACTGCCGCCTTACCCTGCAAAACGACATTTTTTGAATTTGTTTCATTCGTAGGTTGCTTGAACAGAACATTATTTCACCGTGACTGGAGACAAGTCAGAGTGATTGCTATTGATAATTCGGGAAAAGCAGCCTCCGACCACAATTCGTATCGGCCGACACAACACATCACACTGAATCTTATCAAAGGAATGACGTTGGTCTAGGTTCAAATGGTGTTATTATAACTACTGCTCGTGCCTCTTACTGGTCGCTAGCAGCTGGATACAAAAATAATTCTACGAATAATACACAAAATTTTGTGAAATAATTTACGTGACAATTTCATTACCACGTACAGAGTTGGATGAGTTTGAAAATGATGAAAGATATAATCTAAATATCAAAAGTACGCAAGATAAATCGTACTAGGAATCATGAAATAGTTCACCAATCCATGAACAAAGTTTCATGATTTTGTGAACTATTTCATGTGCACGAATGGTCAATTGTGTTCGTTGTACTAGAAATCATGAATTAGTTCACGAGGATTGAATAGATTCAGGAATAAAATTGCGAGTTTCGCTTAATAGTTCACAAGAAAGTATCCAAACTGTTTTGATTTTGTTAACTTATGTTTCTAAATCTATGAATAACATCACGAGTCAAACTTTGGTTTTATGAATAAGGTTCATGAAGTTGTGTACTAGTTCACGTACAGAAAATTCATTTGGTAATGGCGCGGCGGAAGCTGTGACAAACATTCACAAAACAAGTAAAAAACATTTTTTTCACTTATAAAAGCGTTATGCGAGCGCTACCGAAGGGAAATTAAACACAACTATAAAGCACGTGATTTTTGTTCATGGTCCTGTTTTCGTAACGTCAAAACGTGATTGTTCCAAAAAGTCATGGCAGTTTATTCACGATTTTGGGAACAATTTTTCTCCGCGTAGAAAGATTTGAGTGTTTTCAAATCCGAAAGAGAGAGATAGAGATAGAGATAGAGATAGAGATAGAGATAGAGATAGAGATAGAGATAGAGACAGAGATAGAGATAGAGATAGAGATAGAGGTAGAGATAGAGATAGAGATAGAGATAGAGATAGAGATAGAGATAGAGATAGAGATAGAGATAGAGATAGAGATAGAGATAGAGATAGAGATAGAGATAGAGATAGAGATAGAGATAGAGATAGAGATAGAGATAGAGATAGAGATAGAGATAGAGATAGAGATAGAGATAGAGATAGAGATAGAGATAGAGATAGAGATAGAGATAGAGATAGAGATAGAGATAGAGATAGAGATAGAGATAGAGATAGAGATAGAGATAGAGATAAAGATAGAGATAGAGATAGAGATAGAGATAGAGATAGAGATAGAGATAGAGATAGAGATAGAGATAGAGATAGAGATAGAGATAGAGATAGAGATAGAGATAGAGATAGAGATAGAGATAGAGATAGAGATAGAGATAGAGATAGAGATAGAGATAGAGATAGAGATAGAGATAGAGATAGAGATAGAGATAGAGATAGAGATAGAGATAGAGATAGAGATAGAGATAGAGATAGAGATAGAGATAGAGATAGAGATAGAGATAGAGATAGAGATAGAGATAGAGATAGAGATAGAGATAGAGATAGAGATAGAGATAGAGATAGAGATAGAGATAAAGATAGAAATAGAGATAGAGATAGAGATAGGCAGAGAGCGAGAGATAGTTGATGTATGGACAGAATTAGGCTAGGCAATCTCTATCAAACTGATCCTTTTGTATTCTACCGAAGGTGTTGTACTTTTCACATTTCATTTATGTCTCAGAAAATTCTTAGACTTAAATCCAATCCATTTTAAAATACTAAATTAATACATCAGTTTCAGTTCTCACGGTAAAGAGGGACAAGTCTGTCTTTGCCGTGAGACATGTTGGTAGACTTGAGCGATTTGTAGTAACACTGCCTAAGCTCGACTCCTGCCGGCAGAAGACAAAAGATTAGTCCGTAAAATTTTAAGCCTGTTTCTAATGACCCTGCCACTGCTAGTTTTCCGATCTGCATATTTCACATCCTTGCTCTCGCTTGAGTACTATGGCTCCAAATTTTCATACTTTTTCCAACTAAGTAAACTCTAGCTAATTGAATGTCGTTAAAAAGTAACAAAGAAAGCGTGACTAAATCAGTCGAAACAAAAAATGAAAACAGGTGTGGTATCTTCGGTAAGATGTATGAAAAAGAAAAGTATTCCTTACAAACAGCCTTTCCAACAAAATTTATAATTTTCGAGCTTGTTCAAAAGTAGCACTTCATTGTTCCGTCAACTTTACCCTTACACCTAAAACATTGGTTTCTATGATAAAGTAAATTTTCTCAACAACTTTGCTGAAGACATCGGGTGTCTCACAAATTACTTTAAGAAACATTGGATCATAAAAACTTTTTAAAGTTATTTGATCGATCAAGAGACCATTTAATTGGATTGGTTTCCATTTCCCCCGATAACGCTTTAGAATTTTCCATATGCAAATCCTCAACCCAACCATTCTCCTGTTTCACACACCCACCCTTACCCCATCAGTAAATATTTTACCGCCTCCTCAACACAACATTCAGCGCCAGCTTTGATCGCAGTTATCCAAACAGAACCATCATCACTGAAGCAGCCCCGGGAGCCTGTTAGCTAAACTTGTAGCATCCTCCCCTTGGCAAACACATTTCCGTTAACGGTAATGTGTGTCTTTCCACATTCAATTTGAATGTGTGTGTGGGAGATGGTAACAGGGGTCCCATTCAATCTAATGGGGTTCAAATGTTCTGACGTGTGGATCGGGTTTATATGCGGCCTGTGCTTGGTTCGGTTCGGTTTCAAAGCAATATAATCGCATTTTCCGCCAAAAATCCCATCAAAACCGCACACACAGTTGAATAGCTCTCGCTTACTGTGAAGTGTATTCCTTCTATTTATTTGCTTTTGGTTTTCTCTATTTGCAGATTATTACGCGGGCACCCTTCTCGACCAGCTGTTGCTTGACGACGAGTGTGTGTGTGATTTCGAATGCGGTTGGAGCTTCATTAGTTGCAGCACCATCAGAACACTGCGTGTAATTAGTAGTGGTAGTAGGCCATATCCTATCCGCGTGGTCAAGTGAAATGGGTTAACATTGTAAACACTGCGGACGCCAGCGGAAATCAGTCATCATGAAGTCCGCGATGGACTTCAAAAACGTTCCGGACAATTTCCTGGCCGCGGTTGCCCAGGTCGTGCTCGGCATTGTCGGAGATCACAACGAAACACTGCACGGCGGTGACTATGGGAGTCCGGTACTGAAACCGGTAGTGTCACGGATCTATCCACTGTTTATCATCATTTACGCGATTCCGGCGGCGCTGGGAATCGGCAGTAACGTACTGATAGTGTCCTACATCAGCAAGTACCGGTTGCACCGGGATGCGACGCAGGCTTTCATCGTGAATCTGGCCGTCTGTCATACGGTGCAGTGTGCGTTTGTGCTGCCCGTTACGCTGATGGTGATGCTGATTCAGAACTGGATCTTCGGCCAGTTTCTGTGCTTCTTTCTGCCGCTGCTGCAGGTGAGTATAGTTGTTGGTGGGGGGTGGGGGACTACAGGAAATGTTAGTTTGGTTTCTCCTTTTCCCAGATATTTATGTTATTTTGCGGTGATTCAGTTGCTGGGTTTTACCTAAAGTACGATATATGTTATTCATATAGCTCGGTATGTGCATCCTTTTGGCAGGGATGCAAAACTCAGTCCTAGTTATAGCAAACACAGAGAGATAAATCATTTGTTATTCGCTTTCTTAGTTGGTGACTTTTTTCATGAACACGACCGACGACCGGAAGTTTCCGTCTAGGATATTGCAATTTGAGGTTAAGTACACAAAATGGATAACATTACTCTCTGAACCGTTGGTCTTGATTCACACTGTTCGGTAGAAACTACATAAAACTAATTTTGGCATACCTTTGGGGTATTATGCTGCAGAAGGGAGCACACCCTGGTGGAACGAGTAACTTGTCTTAGTGAATAGTTTGCACAGATTTGTGATTTTGTTTTTCGCTTTTCCAAGATTGGAAATGAAGGGGTGTTAAACGGTACAGAACAGTTGCATTGCATTGTCTTAAATAATTACTTAAATCATAAACCATTGCCCGGTAGAAGGAGTAGTCGGATCGCTATTAAGGTGACATTCTTCATACATTTTGACGTAGGTCTTTTTTTATTATGCTGGGTGTCATTTCAATATTTCATAACATAACCGAGTTGTTGACGTAGCATAATTATTTTGTGTAAAAGTTTTCTGTATAATCGTAAAAAATCCTGACTAAAACAGTTTTCGAATTACTGAACTAGCCAGTATTTCATAGTAAAGTTAGATTTGAATATTTTGTGTTCCACTCGTCAGTAACTGACACCAACTTGCTGCCTGTTAGAAATATCCAAACTAACACCAAAATTGGCACCAGTTAGACACTAAACGGCTAAAGTAAGTTAGGTCTGGTGCCCTTATTCGCAAATTAGGAAAGATGCAGCATTCCATGACAAAATTTTACCGAAAACTATATCCTCTTATTGGCAGATGTTTGTAAATATTTTAAGCGGGGAACTCGGTAATAAAATTGGTTTACTAAATTGAAGAGATTTTATTCAAATCCCCAGCAACATTTTTCTAAACCCGGTGAATCAAAATTAATGTGTAAATTTAGCCGTTGGAAAGAGATACAAGCAGAATTTTGATAACATGATACGCCAACAAATAGTCCTACGTCAACACTACGGTTATGCCCCAGACAAAACCTGTCCCTAGTTTTTTAAGACTAAATATTAAGAAATACGTAAGATGTAATAAAGTTGCATAAAAAGGGTTTTTACCGTAATCGTTGTAGCTTGCCGCTGGTTCATCTGAAATTAAAAAAAAGAAAGGATTATTAGTTAATGATATAATACTCCGGGTGGTCGAAAGAATCAGAAAAAATGTTGACTTTTCTAAAAATGGTGAATGTTGAACTTTTTTGTTTATAAAATGCTTCATCTGTAATATATACCGTACAGAACCTGCGAAAAAAATTCATACAAACTGTACCTTCCTGGATAAATCCGCAACGAAGTGTACTAGTTCGAAATAACTTCTGCTGTGCATCGAACCACCAACATATCGGTCCTTTTCAGGGCCATTAATGCAGTAGATACGTAAATGCCTACTATTTATTTATTTGCTGGGTTTTAAAGAAAAAGTTTTCCACAACTACCTCCATAACTGAGCTCCATCTATCTTGTGGACAATTGTTGATTGAATTCAAAAGTCTCTTGAATGGTTATTGAAATCCTAAGTATATTCTACATCACATGCTTAACTTTTTCAAATAGGGTTGAACAATTTTTTTTGGGTTTTGACATAAGTGCCAATACCTTATTTAAGACTTTTTTGGTGGTATCCAACAGATTGAAATGATGAGTTAATCGAAAAACTTATGTGAAAAAGAAATTTCCCCCAGAGGCAGGATTCGAACCTGCAACCCTTGGGACTCCGGCCCAATGCACAAATCCTTACGCTATCCCTGGGCTAAAATGACGTCTATGATTATCGCATTGGCGACAGTGATCGTACCATTGCCTCTATAGAGAGAGAGAGAGATAGATCACACAAAATAGCCGCTGAAACTTAACACATTTGGTCTATTTAATTTCCCCGCCAGATACCAAGGCCTGGGTTTTTATTATCGTCTGATGTTTGATTTTAGTTTATCAGAGGTATGACGGCAGCAAAATCACCGTTCGAATTAAACAATAAAATCATTCTTTTTTGAATTTTAAAATAAGTGTCAACGCCTTACCAAATTAAACAGATCAAACGTGTTGTTTGGCAGCGGCGGTTGTATGTGATCTCCTCTCCAGAGGCAGTGGTAAGGTCACTGTCACCAATGCGATAATCGTGTGTTCTTCCTGGGATGTCATCATAGCCCAGGGATAGTATAAGGGCTTGTGCGTTGAATCGGTGTCCCACGGGTTGCAGGTTCCAATACTGCCTCTGAGGGGATTTTTTTTCGCGTTACACTTTGTTTTACGAACTAACTCGATTTACGAACCCCGGGTTGGTGCGTCTACGTACCTGCACAGACGGTTGAGATCGATGGAGTACTCACACAAATGGGGGGCTGATATGTGAGGGTTTGCTGAAGTATGGGGATGGGACTTTCACAGACCCCATGCTCCAGTCAGTGAAAATTGAGCATTGCAAGCAATGACGTTCATCTAACACAACGGAGGTTCCTTGATAAACAGAAACCTCTAGCGTTCTTGGTATGCATCCCGATGTTTGGATGTCTTTAGCAAGATATATTGCGTACAGAATTCAATATTACTTTAGAATTTTTGGTTCTTATCTAGATAGGTAGTAACTCATCTAGATAGGTTCTATATTTTTAAAGTGAAGTCGCGGTTGACATTTGTTTAAAGTTGTTTTAAATTATTAAATTGAAAACCATAAGTTAGGGATGATCCATAAATTACGTAGCATTTTTTGAGTGATTTTTAACACCCCCCTCCCCCATCGTAGCATTTCGTCACAAACCTCTAAATACCCCCTGGTAATTACGTAGCTTTACGATAACTCTGCCCCCCCTTGTCAACGTAATTTTTTTTAAAAATTCTATTCTATTCCCCTTTAAAGAAGCTACGTAACATGACATGACCCCCTACCCCCCCTGTCGTCACACATCATCACAAAATACAACTCCCCCCTCCCCCATATAATGCTACGTCATTTATGGATGATCCCTTACCAAAATAAGCAAAAAACAATTGTTTTTTACAACTATTTGTGTGTTATATTTAATTTAAAAAAAATATGAAACCCTTTAATTTAGATTTTCGCCATATTGGGCTCGTAGAGGGTAACCATTGTGCTTGCGGAGAGGGATACTACGACATTGAGCATGTTGTTTGGTCATTGAAGTACTAGCGTTAGACAAATTACTATTTTGGTAACCTGTTAGTATAAAGAATTTTTTGTCAAATGCTATGAAAGAAAAGAAACTCCGGCGTAAAAAACTTTCGCAAATACCGTGTCAAATAAACGCATTGGAAATGTTTTCTAAAAACTTATGATGACGCCGTAATAATCGAAAGAGAAGGCAAACAAAGGGAGGCTCTTATTTGCACTTTGGACCATTCCACATGTTTTTATTAACATTTATTAACTGATTATTCGTTTTATTATTTTATTCCATTTTTATTCTCTTCATTTTATTTATTTAATTCCTTTCATTTATTTCATTCATTTAATTCATTCAATTTCATTAATTTCCCAAATCTTCTGAAATTCCTAAATTTTCTAACTTTTGTAAATTTCCTAAATTTCGTAAATTTCCTGAATTTCCTAAATTTCGTAAGTTCCCAAATTTTCTAAATTTCGTAAATTTTCTGAATTTCGTAAATTTCGTTAATTTCGTAAATTTCCTAAATTTTCTAAATTTCCTAAATTTCGTAAAGTTCCTAAATTTTCTAAATTTCGTAAATTTTCTAAATTTCGTTAATTTCCTAAATTTCATGAATTTCGTAAATTTTGTAAATTTTGTAAATTTTGTAAATTTTGTAAATTTTGTAAATTTTGTAAATTTTGTAAATTTTGTAAATTTTGTAAATTTTGTAAATTTTGTAAATTTTGTAAATTTTGTAAATTTTGTAAATTTTGTAAATTTTGTAAATTTTGTAAATTTTGTAAATTTTGTAAATTTTGTAAATTTTGTAAATTTTGTAAATTTTGTAAATTTTGTAAATTTTGTAAATTTTGTAAATTTTGTAAATTTTGTAAATTTTGTAAATTTTGTAAATTTTGTAAATTTTGTAAATTTTGTAAATTTTGTAAATTTTGTAAATTTTGTAAATTTTGTAAATTTTGTAAATTTTGTAAATTTTGTAAATTTTGTAAATTTTGTAAATTTTGTAAATTTTGTAAATTTTGTAAATTTTGTAAATTTTGTAAATTTTGTAAATTTTGTAAATTTTGTAAATTTTGTAAATTTTGTAATTTTTGTAAAT
Source organism: Topomyia yanbarensis (assembly GCF_030247195.1). Lineage (NCBI taxonomy): Eukaryota > Metazoa > Arthropoda > Insecta > Diptera > Culicidae > Topomyia > Topomyia yanbarensis. The sequence goes on along the minus strand of NC_080670.1, from coordinate 206,493,271 downwards.
TTTGTAAATTTTGTAAATTTTGTGAATTTTGAAAATTTTGTAAATTTTGTAAATTTTGTAAATTTTGTAAATTTTGTAAATTTTGTAAATTTTGTAAATTTTGTTAATTTTGTAAATTTTGTAAATGTTGTAAATTTTGTAAATGTTGTCCTAAATTTCCTATATTTCCCAAATTTCCTGAATTTCCTAAATTTCCTGAATTTCATAAATGTCCTGAATTTCGTAAATTTTGTAAATTTCGTAAATTTCGGCAATTTTCCAAATTTCCTAAATTTTTTAAATGTTCTAAATTTTTTAATTTTCTAAACTTCTTAAATTTCCTGAATTTCGTAAATTTTGTGAATTTTGTAAATTTCGTAGATTTCGTAAATTTCGTGAATTTCGCAAATTTTCTAAATTTCTTAAATTTCCTGAATTTCGTAAATTTCTTAAATTTTGTAAATTTTGCAAATTTCGTAAATTTCGTTAATTTCTTGAATTTCGTGAATTTACTAAATTTCGTAAATTTCCTGAATTTTACAAATTTTGTAAATTTCGTGAATTTTGTAAATTTCGTAAACTTCGTAAATTTCGTAAACTTCGTAAATTTTGTAAATTTCCTAAATGTCCTAAATTTTCTGAATTTTCTAAATTTTCTGTATTTCGTAAATTTCGCAAATTTCGTATATTTCGTGAATTGCGTAAATTTCCTAAAATTCCTAAATTTCCTGAATTTTCCAAATTTCCTAAATTTTGTAAATTTCCTGAATTTTGTAAATTTTGTGAACTTTGTAAATTTTGTGAACTTTGTAAATTTCATAATTTCGTAAATTTCATTATTTTCATTAATTGCATTAATTTCATTAATTGCATTAATTTCATTAATTTCATCAATTGCATTAATTTCATTAATTGCATTAATTTCATTAATTGCATTAATTTCATTATTTGCATTAATTTCATTATTTGCATTAATTTCATTAATTTCATTAATTTCATTAATTTCATTAATTTCATTAATTTAATAAATTTAATTAATTTCATTAATTTCATTGATTTCATTATTTTTCCCTAATTTTCTTAATTCCTTAATTTCATTAATTCCATTTTTTCCATTAATTCCATTTTTCCATTAATTCCATTTTTCCATTAATTCCATTTTTTCCATTTTTTCCTTAATTCCATTAATTACATTAAGTCCATTTATTTAATTAATTTCATTTATTTCTTTTATTTATTTTATTTTTCTTATTTCTTTTATTTTTTTTGTTTCTTTCATTTATAACGTCATTTGGTTCATTCGATTACTTCCAGTCTTTTTTACTTTGTATTCATTTTATTCCTTTTTTAATATAATTTATTAATTTTATTCGTGCACTCATTTAGCTCAATTGGTCAAGTTTACTCTTCTTATTCATTTTATTCGTAAAACTATGTTATACACTTTATTCATTATATTCATTTTGTTCATTTCATTCGATATAAAATGAATTATTTGCTTTATTTTATTGATTTTGTTTGATTTATTAATTTTTTTCGTTTTCTTACGTTCATCCGATTTTTACTTGTACACGTATTTCGCATAAATTAAAAAAAAATGAGAGAACAAAGTAGTGATACAAGAAATATCTCATATCACTGCTAGGGGTATTAAAAAGTTTTTATTATCTTTAGCTGTTCGAAGCCATCTTGAACAAGTCACCGGATTTTAGAAGAAAGAATTTTAGCAATGTTATAAATACGAGCAAATTGATACCACATCGAATAGTTTCTTTAAACCGAACGGGAAAAAGCTGTTCTCAATATTCGGATTCCACAAAACAATTCAAGCACAGCTGTGACACCTTGAACTAGAAGGAAAAGTACTTCATTGGATTGGATTCGGACTGGAAGCGAAACTGGATGGATAATTGGGAGACGGTGTGGACGGTGACGAGTTTCAACCGAATTTCCTCGTTATTGTTCTGCAGGTTGGCAAATAATTGGATTGGAAATAGATTGAATTTCTAGCAGGTGTTTCAATGCACAGAGTGGAATACTTTTGGCATTAATCGAACAGCTGAACAACGAACGTGGATAGGGCAGATTCTGTTTCGTAAAATCTCTTTGAGTTTACTAGAGTATAAAAGTCGACTGCAAACGTTAAGCGACGTGCCATTTGAGCCAGTCGCTACTGATTGGTGTAAGAATTGTTTGAAAAGTTCTCCCTCGAAAACCTTCTGTCTCACAGTGTGAGAAAAATCGGTAAAAAAATCATTAGGCTGGATTTTTTTCGTTTCGAGTTCTTCTCGTCAGTAACTAGCACCAACTTGGTGCCAAGTTAGACGATGTATCAAAATAGTTTCTAAATTAGCCTAAAGCAACTGGCTAGTCCCGAATGATTTTTCCAATCCGAAAGAGTTGATAGACTCGAATGGTAAAACCTATATAATCGAAAAAAGAGCTCTGGTTTGATGACGAAAAGTAAAACGTTTTTTATTTTGGCTATGGAATTAAACTCCTGGCGCTATGCAATATATAAATCCATATAATTTCGCAGTAGAAAGCTGCTTCTTAAGCAGGATTCTAGACACAAGTGAAGACATAAGATTTTTTTCCAATTTTTTATTCTTACTAGATCATTTGATACGGTTCACTGCGATAGCTTGAATGAGCCGTAGATTTTTTATATTTATTTTGAAATTGATAGAATATTTTAAAGACCACTTAAAATTTCTTTCTTTGGTCTACTGAATACTGTTTGTTTGCTGTGTGTTAAGATCCAACTTCTCTCGGTGGCAATACATATCGTGTCTGCTATAAATAATCGATCATCGCAAATGCATCGGACCATCTCAATCACATTAATTTCACACATTCAGGCGTGTCATTTTCCATTTCCCATCGGGTACAAGGCTCCGTTGAACCAACCGGTCGCACCCGTACCCAACCAAGCAAATAATTTCGACACGCGGCAGCAGGGACAGCACAGCAGGGAAACCAAATCCAATTTGGACAACAACAAGAGCTTGTCAAGTATCTGGGGTCTGTTTTGTTCGGGTTTGGTGTGACTATCAGTTGCCGGTCCCTCCATTCTTGTGTGTGTGTGGAAGAGGTGTCCTCTTCAGTGCTGTTGTGTCGTAAAGTGGCAACCGTGGTTCACATTGAACTCGTCTCTTATCTACATGCATATTCGTGTATGTGATATGTCAGATAATGAACTCGGTGAGGGTTCATCCATGCGATATTGATACAGGCAGCAGTTCGAAAGTTCAGTTACTTTTAACGAATCTATTGGGCGTCGTGAAAGAACAATATTTCCTGAAATAATTATGGAATTTGCGTATCAACTTCGTCTCTTCAGATTTCGACACTAACTTAGTGCAAGGACAAAGCTAGCTTCAAAAACGGCGACACAATTTGTGTTCCTGAGCAAATTCCTATAGTCAGGCGTGATGTCCCGGAAGAACAAAAATTCTGATTAAGCTGATGACAATTGATGAAATCGAAACTTAGTTTGATTTAGAAAGCCAATATGTACTGTATTTAATTTTATCCTAAGGAGAAAAATTAAGGTAGAAGCTATTTTTACTCTACTAACGAGAAAATTGGGAAAAATGAAGGGCCCAAAATGAAGTTCTTGCGGGACATCACACTTAACTAGGGGTTTGCCCAGGAGCACAAATTGTGTCTTCATTTCTAACGCTAGCATCAATACGGCACTAGCTTAGTCCTGGCACTAAGTTAATGTCGGATTCTGATGAACCGAAGTCGAAACGAAAATTCCATAACTGATCTAGTTATAGTTCATAGACCGAGTTTACTTGCAATTCGAATCGCATAAAAACGATGACTGGCATCTGAGGGTTAATATTATTATATAATATAATCAAACTTCAGAGATGCTTCCCACACTGAAACTCGAGCTTAATGCAGATTTGTGTCACATTAAAATACATCCTGGTAGGAAACATTTAACTACAGATTTAACACGAGTCAACCGGAAACTCGCTCCGCACAACAACAACAGCAGTACTGCTGGCCATTGATGTAGCACCATACAGGAGTCAACTCGGTATATTAAATGCAGACAATCATCCCTGATCGTGTACTTCATTTTCACTATACCACCGCACGGAAAAAAAATCTGTTGTCAAATGTATAGATAGCATGATTCAAATTCAGGAGATTTGTGCGTGTCAAGTTGGCCGCACTTTACTGATGAGACGAAGACGAAATGTTTATCCTAACTCGAACAAATTTTTCTCCGTGCATATGCATATCCATCCGAGGTACCAAGCAGCATGTCCGCATTCATCCTGTCCGTTCAAGCGTGTGAACAAGTGCCACATTTCCGAGTCCTTTTAAAGAGCATCCTCACATCACACGCGCTGGCCGTGTCGTCACCTTAGCTTAACCCCGAGTTCAACCCGGTGACACGGATCTTGCCTCAGGTTTTGCGCTCTGCGAGAAATTCATTAATTTTAATTACTTCAAACCATACGGTCAACGGTTTGTCGTCACCGTCCAGGGTTCATCCCCCATCAATTGAGAGATGTGTCGTGTCCTCGGGAAGGAAATTGATGTACGTGTTTAATCCCTCTGGATGCAGACCCTCCTCCACCCACCCGCTCGGATCAACATAAGATTCAAACGGTTTTAGTCTATCCCTTTCTGCCTCGAGCAAGTTCCTGTTATAAATTGTTTCTCGTCGATTAAAAACACGTGCCCTGATGGGGCTGTGATAAAGTGTTGTTGGTCTTTGATAAGGAGTAAATCGTTCCAAGAAGGTTTCTCCAGTTTCAATCAGGGCACAGGACAGACTGTACCTTGGAAAAGGTGGAAATTTTCCCATCCTGTGGGAATGCTGATAGCATCAGCGGGGAAATGCGACATTTTCAAGACACGATTAGAGTCCAAGCTGCTCTTCAACTTGAACCACTTGCGATTCCTTAGAATAGTTAGAATAATAAACTGGAAGCAATCAAAAGATAGGTGGCATTTTTAAATTTAAAATAATCAATGTAACACTTTTTCGTCATTGTTTTGAATCGATTCAGTAGTTAACACAATTCAACTACACCATACACGAAATGTTACAGAAATAGGGTGGGGTCAAGTAGGTCAGTTTTGTTGGCGAGCTCGTGCGAAGGTATTTTTGCGCTGATTTTGGCGAACAAGCACTTGTTGGAAAAGTTATACATCTAGTAACGTGTTGGCAATAATGATTCTATGCATGGTGAAATATCTTTCAATCTAAATCCAAAAAGGCGAAAGCACTTTTTTCGATGTTTTCAAAATCTGGGGGTATGATAGGTATATATTCCAGGTTAACTAAAACAACGTACACACCTAGAAAATCAGTGGTTCAACTTTTATTTGAAGAGTATAAATACTGCAGATCATTTAAAAAATCATAACACAAATAATAAATGCAATCCATTGACGTCATTCAGGTAAGATAATGGAGCAAATGAAGTGAAAAATCATGAAACCGCAGAAGGAAATCTAAAAAAACACGTTTTTTCAGCAGCTGCGTCTGGTCTTGTGCTTGCAAATGACTTCTTCGATGCCCTCGTCGTCGCCAGAGTGTGGAATTGAAGTTGTGCATTCCGGCTAACGTGGTTGCTTAGCTGCGCGACAATGTTTCGAACGGAACCTTGAATTTTTTAGAGGCTGGATCGAATACTGGCTCCATCTTGTACAGAGACAATTGCATTGTTTGTATCCTGTTCACTTCGTTTTGACCTTGTTTGCACGAAATTAATCTCTACCGTGTATTCAAGCAAAATAAGCGACTTCTGCAATAACATAGCAAAGATTTTTAGTGTGAATTTTTTTAACCGACTTTCACGATTTTTTGTGGTTAAAAATCGTTAGTCTTAAACAGATTTTCTTTCTGAAGATTTATCCCGGCTGTTTTTTTTTCGAGGAAAAGTTTTTCAAGCGATTTTTACGGCGAAACACATAATCTTGATTTTTTTGAACGATTTTTACACTTGAATTGAATCAAAGCTATTTTATATAACAGTGTCTGCCCTCTCAACTCTTGTTTTCAACGGTTCGATTGATGTCAAGCAGCTGGAGCTCGCTCTGCTTGAAATTCAATCTAATCGCATTATTTTTGAACCTGAAGAACAAAAAAAGAAAAAGATTCGGTTGTAACTCGTCACCGTCCATACCGTTCCTAATTATCCATCCGGTTTCGCTTCCAGTTCCAATCCAATGAAGCGTTTTTCCATTGGTTCAAAGTGGTACAGCTGATGCTTGAATTGTCACTTTTTTGAGGAATCCGAATAAAGAGAGTAGCTGTCTCCCGTCTGGTTGAAAAAAAAAAACTATTGGACATGGTACTTATTAGCTCTTATTTATTACAATGCCCACAATTATTTCGATAATTTCGAGAAAGATACATAAATAATCTAAATAACTAAAACAAACGAACCTCTAGAATTTTGAATACATAGCAAGATAGTTGTTCGTTTCGTTGCCTTGGAAGAAATTTGTTTCATAAACGGGTATGAAAGGTGGTTTAAAAAAAAACTGACAGAAACTTTCATTTTTCGGAAATTTATATATTTGTATTTTCTAAGAATTGTGTAATAAAATACATATACATTTTTGGACGATACCCTTATGAAAGTTGAATAAAAATGGCACCTTTTAAAGCCAAAAAAAAAAAAACATGAAGTTGAAAATAAAAAAAATACATGAAAGCAATAAAATCGGCCGATATGAGTTATGATCGGAGATTAGTTTCCCTAGTTATCGAGCTCTGGCTAAATAAATTCGACAAGCGCACCATTGTCTGCGAATCGGGTCGATAGCTAAATTCTTAATCCAGAAATGACACACAGCTTATATAGGACAGATGAAACGTCTGATCGAGACTGATGTCCCGATTGGTAGAGAATTGAATAAAAGCGTGCGAAAAATTATTCACGCGAAAACGGTAAAGCGTGTCCATCAATGAGTTGTTTTATAAGGATCCAAGACTTTCATTTTGATGAAATAGTTATAGTTATTAATCTCCCTTAAAGTGCGATATTTGCGACCATTTTTTTTCAAAGCATGAAAAACAAAATGAAGTCTTCGGAAAAATTAAAGAAATTGTTTTTGCGAACATCTTTACTGAAGACCAAAAATCTCTATTTACTGTAAACTCAAAGTTATTGACCGTTGTGTGTGAATGAGCCCACAAAAACTTTTTTTTAACATTACTTTTTATATATCGTAGATAAATCATCACCACATTTCGGAAAGTTGTTCGCCTCATCAAGATGCATATCTTCTTCTAGAAGAGATCATCGCTCTTGTGACGTAGAAGTTATCGGGGGTTTTTTGGTAAAATTAGCTAAAGTTTTAAAAGTAATAACTTTCGAACGGGGTCGGGCAGCCAGCTCTAGGTGCAATTAGAAATGCATTTAAAAAAGACACTTCATGTATTCAGCAATTCGCGAAAGCAATTTCCACAACTTTTCCAAAGACGTTAGCTCATTTGTCTTACAAAAAAAAAAAAAAATTGGTAAATAATTCAAACCTTTTTACGGAACATACCAAATTTGTCAGAATGATATTTAAAAAGTTTTATTAAAGGTTCACATAATTCACAAACAAACAGCAATAAAGTTGAATTAAATATTAAATAATTAAATAATATTGGTATTAAAGATAAAAACTTTGTGTCTTCAGTAAAGTTATTTTCAAAAGCTTGCTCAACAACTTTGCTGAAGACTTTGTGTCTTCACTAAAGCTATCGGCAAAAGCATGCAAAGAAAGTTGGTAATAATATTTTACTTATAGGGAGATTGACCATTAAAATAGCAACACCAAATGAAAGGGTTTTAGCAATTTTGGACGCAATTAACAGATCATACGATTTTTTTTGGAAAAACGAAACTAGTGTGCAACCAATTCAACTGTTCCATATAAGTTCAAATTAAGAAAAAAGATAAAAATTCAACAAAGTTTCAAACTATCTAATAATTCAATTTTTGGTCTTTTGACTTAAGTGCCAATAGCTTATTTAGGACTGGTGGTATCCAACGGGTAAAACCGATCGGAAATGGTGAGTGAAGCTAAGCAATCATGTGAAAAAAATTCCCCCCAGAGGCGAGATTCGAACTCGCAACCTTTGAGACTCCGGACCAATGCACTAACCCTTATGCTATCCCTGGGTATGGTGAACCATGTGTTCTTTCTGGGATGTCTCAAAGGTTGCGAGTTCGAATCTCGCCTCTCGGGGGGGAATTTTTAACACATGATTGCTTAGCTTCACTCACCATTTCCGATCGGTTTTCTCCGTTGGATAGTCCGTCAAACTATCGTCTGAAAGCAAACAAAGACAATTTCGATTTCTTAGAAACATTTCAGTGAAAAAAATATCAAATTAACTGCGTGATAGGACAAAAGTGAGGTATGAGCGGAAAAATTCTCCACCTGCTCCAAATTCAGAACTCTCGAAAGATTCAATAAATATGCGAATTTTTAAAACAAAACAAAAACACAGAAAGGTGATTTCGCTCGTTAACAGGTTACCAAAGGAAACATCGATTATAAAGCTTCGTGATGCTTCCAGACGTATGCGTACCCGAAACAGTAAAAAACACGAAAGCGAGTATCTTCGATATCGTTGAGAAAATTTGTTCCAGCTCCAAAATCTCCCTGACGTTACTCGAGCTGTGTATAAGATCCAATTCAACTTGTAGATGCCAAATGCCGAATAGATTGTTCAATTGACTCAACATGTTTCAAAATCCGAAAAATTAGCCTCCGATCATAACTTCTATCGGCCGATTGCGATTGAATTTCACTTACAAATCGGACACCTTATTTAGTCTATAGCAGCGCTTCGGGTGGTCGAATTTGAAATACTTTGATAGCGAATTGTTGCAAAAATACACGTGTTTCAGTGGCGAAAACTTCGTCACGATACGATAGAAAATCATAAAAAAATGACCAAGCCCACCGACATCGTAAACCCGTCACTGTACTGATCAACCTCAGCGGCAACTTTTCTCCAACATCGAGCCTTTTTTCGCAACATACCTTCGGCCGAATAATGGCCGTATACTTTTCGATTAGGCAGAGTTGTGGGCAGATCGGTGGATTGATATCCCAGTGAGTAAGACTTACCATATTGTTGGGGCCGTAGCGGCAGCTTCCCAAATCTGAATAAAACATCATTGGACGTTTCTGAGCCTTAATGATAGGTAGTACAGTTAGCTATAAGCACTTTTGTTACTACAGATTCAAATACACCGTTTTGTTGATTATGAAATGCTTAGTTTAGAGTTTGCAGCTACAAATTCCTTGACAGATCGCAAGTTTTAGGCCGAATTCTTCGGCGAAAATTATTCATTTGTACATCCCGTGTACTGTGGTTAGAAAAAAAAACTTTTGTCCGGAAACATTCCTGAAATCCATCTTGGCGGCATAGGTTTCGTTATCCATGAGACGGCATGCTCTGGATTTTGACGTAAATTTTCTTTTCTCACCTTCCATTCAGCACAATTTTTACAATCTACTCGACACGAAACTCTCCCCGCTGAACCTGTTGTTGTGAATGCTAGACTTTTTGGATTTTAGAGCCATTCTAAAATCAAAAAAGTCGATTTCCATTTGTGTTATTACTCCATCGATTTCAACTACCTGGGCAGGTACGCAGACGCGCAGTGCTTCTGCATAAAATGCTTGCAGCAATCTTGTTAGTCAATTGGATACGGTCGCGCATCGAGGTGTCGAATCTCACGGTATCGCGATGATATCGAATGCTTTATTTTTGGTTTGGTGGTAGACCACAAATTGACCGCCCGAATTGCGTTGATATTCTTAGTACTGGATGACATTGGGTTTGTCGATTTCGGTTTCGCCAGCAGGTTGTGAATTTGGAGAAGAGTTTCATCTCCATTGAATCGGTGGAATTGTTGTTCGTAAGAGATACACTGGACCATCCATTTACGAACCAAACCGGAGGTTCGTAAATTGAGTTAGTTCGTAAAAAAGTGTTCGTGATTTGGGGTTTGGTTCGCTTCCCATCCTTATTTCAAATCGTTTCGTAAAAGCGGTTCACAAAATTTTATGAATAAAACCTAACAATGACTACTCTTGTAATGGGCTTGATTAGTAGACAAAAGAAATATTGGCGTCATTTTGAGATCCACGATGGCAACTTCCGGTTGAGCTAAATTCTCTAAACCATAAAGGTGTATTTTAAATTGGCTTGACGAGTGGATGATGGAAATCGATGAGTGACGCCATTTTGAAGGCAAGGAGAGCGACTTTCGGTAGAGCAAAATTTTCCACTAAATCCAAAATTTGTAAACTTACAAACGATACATGCCGCGTCCGCGGATCTGAAAGTGAAACATCAAAGCATCTGCTCTGCGAATGCAGTGCATTGATACAACGCAGACCAAGAGTCCTCGGTAAACGAACATTGGATTCGTTTGATATTTGGACTGCAAATCCCAACCCTGGAGTGCCTAACTCGGAAGATTTTGGCGACAATGATGTTCATCATCTACTCGTTAATCCCATTCTGAAACTACGGTCAGTGTTTAGGTACTAGAGAATTGATCTGAACCGGAAATCGCCATTTTGGATTGTGAAATGGCTTCAGTCATCGATTTCCATCGTCAGCCACCTTCCGAAAATATGGATATTGCTGAGATTATACAGAATTTATCTATACCGGAAGTGGCCATTGTGGATTGTGGAATGGCTTCAGATAACGTTTTCCGTCATCTACTGATCAACCGCACTCCGAAAATACTTCTTTCGCGAGGTCTGTTGACAAACAGCGTCAGGGAGGTCAATCTAATTCTCTCTTGTTTTTCACGTCCCGGTCGAAGCTGGCTTGGTGACTGGGATCAGATGTCCGCTGCTTCTTGCACTTACTGTTGATCAGTGTAAATCCGTCGTTATTGTTACTACATTTGTTACCGATGTTGCTTACAGTTGCTTTTGGGGTGCGTTTGTCATTATGGTCTGAACAGCTGCCACAAATTTGGCCACCGTTTGTGGTTCAGGCATTGGTATTGAAAACTCTGTTTTAGGTTGGTTTGCCGTAGATGAGTTGGCGATCGGTTGAGATGCATTTTCCTCTGCATCTTCCGTGCAAGGTTGTCCATGATGAGCTGTCTGATTACAATACTGACACGTAGGAGTTTGCCCCTCATGGGTGCATAGCGTAGTTTGCATAATTGTAGTTCCGTAAGTTTTGAGTTTTTTTTGTCAAGTAGGAGGGTATAGGCCTTTCAACCCACATTCTCACTGCAAAAACGAGTACCCGGGAAGAAGTTTCTCCAAGTATCAGGTATAGCGGATTCTACTTCTCCATATTCCGACATGCATTTTGCAATTGGCTCAAGAGGGGTACGAGGTGGTAGGTCATATAACCTTACATCATATAATCATTCTCAATATATACGGGAATCTTAATTCCAACGTTGTCACTTTCAACCACGTGTTTTAAGTTGTTCTTCTAAACGAAACGCTCGGCTTGTGCTAACGTGTTGAATGATATTAACACTGCATTGCGCAGATGATGATACTGAAGGTACAAGACTTCCGCAAGCCTAAGTTGCATTTTTACCTTCAGAAGGTATTCCACTTCACTAAAACTCGGTCGATTTTAACAAAATTTAAAGTCAACGACCGCAGCGTTGAATCAGAGTAGAGCTTTTTCGTCAACTTTACTCATGATGACAAGAATAATCCGATGTTTCCTTTGTTCTCGAGACAATGCACACTAGATCGAGAGGCCTGTTGTTCACTTGTACGTCTGACTGCGCCAGAAGTAGAAAGTAGACTGATCACAACCACAATGTGCCTCGCAGAAAAGGCATCCTTCAGCCGCTTCCTTAGGGTGGCCGCTTTCTCATGACTATGTCCACTTTTTGGCCCAAGGCACGGAAGGATTTCGCCACATTTTCTTCCATTTTCCGTTTCAGCGTTTGCTGCACTATCCGATCTCGCAAAACCGTCCGATGATCTGAACATGGTCCAGTAACGCCTGTATCCGGCTAACACAAAGTGCGCCACCATGACCGACTTCTTCGCTTCAGAGTGAAGCCGGTGGTAATTACAAACCATCGAACGTAGTTGCTTCACTGCTTTCACCATGGCTGCCGTAAACAAACTGAAAGAGCTGTCAAATATTTGTTTTTGTTTATAGCCTACTGATGTTTATTGATGTTTCAATGGGGGAATCATCACCAGGTGGCAGTGTAATATCATGCCTAAACGAAGCCTCTTCTTTTTAATGCATTTTTCCGTGTAGGGATGTAATTCATCACATTTTCAATAAACCGGAAATATAAAGAAACACTTCCATGAACTACTTCTGCAGCAAGTGACAATCGAAACAGACGACAAAGAGGTGTGACCTAACAACGACTGAGCATTTCTACGAAACGACTACGTATTCATATACACGCATTGTCCTTGGTTGTTTCTTACTCGTTTCAGATCCGGAACAGGAGAAGTTCGCTGCAGAACGAATAATAGGAAAACTGAAAAGTATCTACCATTGAAACGACGGCTCGCCATTCAGTATTCAGTTCATGGAAAGACGTGTTAAAACAGGGCATGCATCAAACGGAAGTTGACGGCATAAATCCTACTGCTGCTATCCACCAGTACGATACAACCACCACAGTCTGCAAGAAAATAGTTCCAACTCGGATGAAACTATATAACTTCATATCGAATCCAATCAACCATCCATCTGGAATGTAACTTACTGCCTGGTAACGTTCAAGAAGGAAACTTCATCAATGCACACAGCAGTGAATGGAAAACGTGAGCATTTGATCCTATGATGCCGTTCCATCGATGGGTGGATGTGTGCGCATAAATGTATGCAATAAATGATGCACTGGAACTGGGTCGTAAATTGATAGGAAAAACTATGCATCGACTATGACTGATTCACCGAACCGAGGTGGAGGATTCAATTCGATTCGGATGCAGTTTCAGTTGAGTTCATTAATTGTGAATGCATACCATATCGGTTGGTTTTTTACGAGTCTGGCCAACGCACTGGCACCGGTCACCGAGGAGAAGAATTTCAACTTGGTCCGTCCATGTAGATCTTCATCATGATTCATACTACCAGCCATCTGTACAGCATCTGGCCTAAATAATTGGGAGCCCGGTCAAAAGGAAATTGCTAAATTATGCCTGAGAACAGATTACGTGATAAATTGTAATAAATTTTATATTAAATTGTTATAAATCAGGTCTAGCAGCAGTAGTCCAGATTTCGCTCGAGAACGCCAGTAGGCGTTGCAACCTGTTGTTATGGATGGTGACATTCAGTCACCAGCAGTGCTCCGAGAACAAATCGATTACTCTCCCTCCATTGTATTTCTGGTATTCGGAGCAGTTGAACCAAATCGGACTGGAAGTGATTTCTATTTGTGAAAAGTGTCACGTCTATAACCTTTCGCAGAAAAAAACGATGGTTCCGAAAGACCTAAAAGAAACAAATTACTCATTTTCCCCGAAGTAAAATTTCATGTAATTTTCCATTCCAATCATTCTTACCTTTCTTGTCGCAACAAAACAACACACACAAAGTTGCTCATTTTTCAACTTGCTTCCAGAGGCCTCACCCGCCGTAACAATTTGTAAAGCACTCAAACTTAACTTTTTTTCTTGAAATTTGAAGCAACAATCTGCCAAACCATCCCTGATATTCTGACAACTTCCCCCGTCGATTATTTATGGATTGTTTGGAAAGTTTCCCGGAAGGGCAAACATTTTCCGCTCAAGAGAACTTTTCCATACGCAGCTCCTTTTTGCACAGGCCATCCGATAAAAAACCGACAGTTTCATCAATCTAGTTGGCCACGGTCGGTCGGTATAATTTTCGTTTTAGCGGAGAGGGTGGTGGCATACCTACTTTTTTCCTTCCGCGTACCGTGTCGCGGTACGAAATGTGACAGCTTTCGGAGAACGGTTCATTTCGAGTTCTTGCGGCAAAAAAATTAAGTATGATTAAAATGTAAATTATTTCTTCAATGAAACGTGTATTCCTGGCAAATTAGGAGTAGGTTTGTGCTGGCAAGCTCACACCCAACTGGTAGGGGGCGCATCAGCTGCTGCTGGGTTTGGTTGTCGGTGGTTGTCATCGGCATCCGGCATCGACGGTCCCATCAGGAGCTCTGACAGTACAGTGTGTGCCGTTTCCATCGAATCCCACCGGACAGGGTCCACAGACGGTTGCGCCTCTACCGCCCGCCATTTCGATGCAGGATGCTTTTCTGAAAGTAGATGGGGATTGTACAGTTCTTTTCACATTTTTTTTTCATTGTTCTATATTCGTGGAAGTCTTTGTCAACTTTGGTATTAATTTCATGTATTTCGCATGTTTGTCACTTTATGTCTCTTTGTTTGTCTTCAGACAAATCTGTCTTACGAATCCTCAGAGAAAATACTACAAAACATTGAAAAACCATCAGCTAGAGGAACTCTATTCCGCTTCGGAAATGTCGAAGAAAACATTCCACAAAATTCGCTGTGGAATGTTTTCTTTGTGGTGGCTTACAGTCTGTCACATGGTTGAGCACGTAAAAATACGGTCAGGCAAAAAAACTACAAATTAGCTATGGAATTTGCGTTTCGACTTCGTCTCATCAGAATCCGACACTAATTTAGTGACAGGACTAAGCTAGCGCTGGATTGACACTGGCTCCAGCAAACAATAAACAAACGTTCAAATTCTAAATTAGGAAATCTAAAAATAATATAATAATAAATTTATTAAATTGATAAATCAAAAATAATAAATTAATAAATCAATACATTAATAAATTAAGAAATTAAGGAATCAAGGAATTAAGGAAATTAAGAAATTAAGAAATAGAGAAATTAAAAAATTAAGCGAATCAAGAAATTAGGAAATCAGAATTTAAAACTTGAAAATTGAAAATTGAGAAAATTGAAAAATGAGAAAATTGAAAATTGAGAAAATTGAAAATTAAGAAAATTGAAAATTGAGAAAATTGAAAATTGAGAAAATTGAAAAATGAGGAAATTGAAAAATGAGAAAATTGAAAATTGAGAAAATTGAAAATTTAAAATTGAGAAAATTTAAAATCGAGAATATTGAAAATTAAGAAAATTGAAAATTGAGAAAATTGAAAATTAAGAATATTGAAAATTGAGAAAATTAAAAATTGAGAAAATTAAAAATTGAAAAAAATGAAAATTGAGAAAATTGAAAAATGAGAAAATTGAAAATTGAGAAAATTGAAAATTGAGAAAATTGCGAAAATTGAAAATAGAGAAAATTGAAAATTGAGAAAATTGAAAATTGAGAAAATTGAGAAAATTGAAAATTGAGAAAATTGAAAATTAAAAAGTAAAAGGTAAAAAAGAAACAGAAAACAGAAAACAGGAAACAGGAAAAAGGAAAAAGGAAAAAGGAAAAAGGAAAAAGGAAAAAGGAAAAAGGAAAAAGGAAAAAGGAAAAAGGAAAAAGGAAAAAGGAAAAAGGAAAAAGGAAAAAGGAAAAAGGAAAAAGGAAAAAGGAAAAAGGAAAAGGAAAAAGGAAAAAGGAAAAAGGGAAAAAGGGAAAAAGGAAAAGAAAAAAGGAAAAAGGAAAAAAGAAAAGGGAAAAAGGGAAAAAGGAAAAAGGAAAAAGGAAAAAGGAAAAAGGAAAAAGGAAAAAGGAAAAAGGAAAAAGGAAAAAGGAAAAAGGAAAAGGAAAAAGGAAAAAGGAAAAAGGAAAAAGGAAAAAGAAAAAAGGAAAAAGGAAAAGGGAAAAAGGGAAAAGGGAAAAAGGAAAAAGAAAAAAGGAAAAAGGAAAAAGAAAAGGGAAAAAGGGAAAAAGGAAAAAGGAAAAAGGAAAAAGGAAAAAGGAAAAAGGAAAAAGGAAAAAGGAAAAAGGAAAAAGGAAAAAGGAAAAAGGAAAAAGGAAAAGGAAAAAGGAAAAAGGAAAAAGGAAAAAGGAAAAAGGAAAAAGGAAAAAGGAAAAAGGAAAAAGGAAAAAGGAAAAAGGAAAAAGGAAAAAGGAAAAAGGAAAAAGGAAAAGGAAAAAGGAAAAAGGAAAAAGGAAAAAAGGAAAAAGGAAAAAAGGAAAAAAGAAAAAGGAAAAAGGAAAAAGGAAAAAGGAAAAAGGAAAAAGGAAAAAGGAAAAAAGGAAAAGGAAAAAGGAAAAAGGAAAAAGCAAAAAGGAAAAAGAAAAAGGAAAATGAAAAAGAAAAAGGAAAAAGGAAAAAGGAAAAAGGAAAAAGGAAAAAGGAAAAAGGAAAAAGGAAAAAGGAAAAAGGAAAAAGGAAAAAGGAAAAAGGAAAAAAGGAAAAAGGAAAAAGGAAAAAGGAAAAAGGAAAAAGGAAAAAGGAAAAAGGAAAAAGGAAAAAGGAAAAAGGAAAAAGGAAAAAGGAAAAAGGAAAAAGGAAAAAGGAAAAAGGAAAAAGGAAAAAGGAAAAAGGAAAAAGGAAAAAGGAAAAAGGAAAAAGGAAAAAGGAAAAAGGAAAAAGGAAAAGGAAACAAGAAAAAGGAAAAGGAAACAAGAAAAAGAAAAAGGAAAAAATAAAAAAAAGTAAGAAAGGTTGCCAGAGATAAAAAAAGTAGAACTCTATAGGTGCAAAATAAATAAACGACAGAAAAAAGCGAATAGCCAAAGGTCGAATGTCGAAATTTACAGTCAATAGTCACGACAACTTATTAAAAACACGTCACGATAAAGTAAAAAGTAAAAGTAAAAAGTAAAAGTAAAAAGTAAAAAGTAAAAAGTAAAAGTAAAAGTAAAAAGTAAAAGTAAAAGTAAAAAGTAAAAGTAAAAAGTAAAAAGTAAAAGTAAAAAGTAAAAAGTAAAAGTAAAAAGTAAAAGTAAAAAGTAAAAAGTAAAAGTAAAAGTAAAAAGTAAAAAGTAAAAGTAAAAAGTAAAAAGTAAAAAGTAAAAAGTAAAAAGTAAAAGTAAAAAGTAAAAGTAAAAGTAAAAAGTAAAAAGTAAAAAGTAAAAAGTAAAAAGTAAAAAGTAAAAAGTAAAAAGTAAAAGTAAAAGAAAAAAGTAAAAAGTAAAAAGTAAAAAGTAAAAAGTAAAAAGTAAAAAGTAAAAAGTAAAAAGTAAAAAGTAAAAAGTAAAAGTAAAAAGTAAAAAGTAAAAAGTAAAAAGTAAAAAGTAAAAAGTAAAAAGTAAAAAGTAAAAGTAAAAAGTAAAAGTAAAAAGTAAAAAGTAAAAGTAAAAGTAAAAAGTAAAAAGTAAAAGTAAAAAGTAAAAAGTAAAAGTAAAAAGTAAAAAGTAAAAAGTAAAAGTAAAAAGTAAAAGTAAAAAGTAAAAAGTAAAAAGTAAAAAGTAAAAAGTAAAAAGTAAAAAGTAAAAGTAAAAAGTAAAAGTAAAAAGTAAAAGTAAAAAGTAAAAAGTAAAAAGTAAAAGTAAAAGTAAAAAGTAAAAAGTAAAAAGTAAAAAGTAAAAGTAAAAAGTAAAAGTAAAAAGTAAAAAGTAAAAAGTAAAAGTAAAAAGTAAAAAGTAAAAGTAAAAAGTAAAAGTAAAAAGTAAAAAGTAAAAAGTAAAAAGTAAAAGTAAAAAGTAAAAGTAAAAAGTAAAAGTAAAAAGTAAAAGTAAAAAGTAAAAGTAAAAAGTAAAAAGTAAAAGTAAAAGTAAAAGTAAAAAGTAAAAAGTAAAAGTAAAAAGTAAAAAGTAAAAAGTAAAAGTAAAAGTAAAAAGTAAAAAGTAAAAGTAAAAAGTAAAAAGTAAAAAGTAAAAAGTAAAAAGTAAAAAGTAAAAAGTAAAAAGTAAAAAGTAAAAAGTAAAAAGTAAATAGTAAAAAGTAAAAAGTAAAAAGTAAAAAGTAGAAAGTAAAAAGTAAAAAGTAAAAAGTAAAAAGTAAAAAGTAAAACGTAAAACGTAAAAAGTCAAAAGTAGAAAGTCAAAAATAAAAGTAAAAAAGTAAAGTTTTATCTGACCTGAGGCAAACAAACGCGTTTTCATGTGATAAGCTCTTAACGTTAGAATTCCATGTATATGTACCACCACAAGACGTGGAGATTGACGGCGTGATCATGGAATCGAGACTGACTGTCGCAGACTCGATGAAGTATGTAGTTGGCCGATGGTAGGACTCCTCGGGTTTGCTCAGGAACACAATTAGTGTCTCCGTTTTTGGAGCTAGCGTCAATTCGGCACTCCAAAGTCTCAAGATATATCGGAGGCTAGTTAAATGAAGATTTAGATGACTAGGCCGAGTATTTTAAAATTTCATATTCGTCAGTCAGTTCAGTCTTAATTTCTTCCTAACGAATCAAAAGTCACCGTTTCTTTGGCAAAACATGTCACCCACTGTCCGCCATCGATGATTGATTGAAAGGGTCTAATTGAATTAATCCCCACCCGGAACTGACTGCAGTCCGAAATCGGTGGAAATCACAACAACAACACTCACCCAAAACACGGTCCATCCGCACACCTTGGACCAACTCCTCCGGTCAAGATGCCTGCCGAATCGGTGCTGCTGCTGCCGCTAATGATAAGGGTCGTCATTCCCGCCAGACATCGGGAGCACTTATCCATCAAAGTGCGTAAAAGTTGAATCTCCTGTTCCATCTCCTTGGCCACTGTTTGATAGAACCGAACCGGACGAACACCGAAAGAAAGAAAGAAAAACACGATCACCATCACGGTGCCTAATAGCTTGAATAATTCAAACGAACCGTAGAAAACACTCACATCGACACTTATCCGGTGGAAAAGGAGAATTGGCGGACATTGGGTCCGCCTCGTCCCGGAGCGGAAGAAGGAAATGATCCCTGGCATCACCGTAGCAAGCCGCAGGTTCGGCCGTGGGAATTAGCAGCGAAAACAGCAGGAGCTGAAGGAAAAACCAAAAACAACCGTCCATTCAACGACGTGATGAAAGAGAGCACCAAGTTGTCCAAGCTTGACGAACGACGAAGACAGACTGTCGGAAAAAGGGGCGTCGTCGGCGGAAAAAGTTAGCTTTACTTACAGCAGTCACAGACAAAAGCGATTCTGAAACTGTCGGTTTGAGTTTGAGTGCGAACTATCAGGGTAGGAGGCCATGAAGTTTGGGAGAAACCATTGGCGAATGTCGGGCTCCTGTTAGGATTGTGACGTAAAGAGTTTGCGGATTTGTTTCAAATGTTGTGTCTATTTGTCTATCAGTTTTGTCGTTGTTTGAGTTTTTCGGGTGAAAAAGTTTTTAAACCGATATAGTCGGAGGCCGATTGATAAGGGATTTTTTTTCATGTTCGACTGAAACTGATTGAAGCAAAAAGCAGAAGCCGACCGTCCTACAATGTACAGTGAAATATGAGCTTATGATTGGAATTGTGTACTGTCCACTGACCATCGTTGGTTGGAATTATATGACGCAGCTGTTTGAAGTTTTTAAGCTGAAAATGTGATTGGTATTGTAGAAGGATGGAACCAAATCCGAAAAAATATCTTCTGTTTATTCAAATGGAACATTTTTTTCCGGCACCCATCCAAGTAGCAGCTGCGTTTCCTTCGATACCGCACCCTTCCAAATATAGACAGGTTGTCGTCGACTTATCCTCGCAACGGTTTCGACACGCATTTCCGGTAAATAAGAGAACAACACTCCAATTAATTTACCAAAACCACCGCTTCCAGCGCATTTATATCGAAGCAAGAGTAACCAACAAGACCGAAACACAAAACCGAAAAACACAACGCAAAAACAAACTCAATTAACATTTATTCGATTGTTGTTGTCTCTTTTTTCCTTTTCAGGACATTCCCCTGCACGTCGCTATGATATCGCACCTTCTGATTGCCTGGGACCGGAAACGATGGCTGACGGATCCACTCAAGGCACGGCTGCCGGCTTTCGTGTGCAGTTGCGCTTCCTGGCTTGCCGGGATGGTCATTGCGCTTCCGTATCCCATCTATACGACCTATCTGGATCTGGGGGTGAGTGTCTTTCAATTTAATATTATTTTTCGGATTATTTAATTGAATGGACGGATGTTGGTGGTGTATGGAGCTGTTGGCGGCAATTATAATTTTTGGGGATTTTATTGGTTTGTTACACTATTTGGAGAGATTTGATTAAAGTTATGGATTGCGTTTCGGCTTCGTCTCATCAGAATTTGACACTGACTTAGCGCCAGATAGACGCTAGATTCAAAACGGCAGCGCATCTTCTATTCCAAAGGAAACAACTATTTAAGTTTGTGGTCCTGCACGAAAGATGCTTTGAACGGTTGTCTTTATTTATCCAATTTCTACTTAGGGAGTACATAAAATAGTGCTTCAACCATTTGTAAGCACATTTTCAATAAATTTTCAATATGCACTCAGTTTATTCTGTAAATTTTGAATAAAGTTTCAGCATAAATTTCTATTAATAAAATACTCATCAAAATTTAAATTTTCTACGAACACATTTAAGTCACATTTTCAGCAGAAGTCCAACAAGAAAAACTTTGAAACAATTGTGAGTACTTTATCCCAATTTTGAAGAAATAAAACAGCTGAACTACAACACAGACCTCAACATTAATTAAATGCGATAATTTGCAATTAAGTAATACTAGGTGTGTTGGTTGGTTGTGTTGGTGAAACAAACTGAAAATCAGTAAAACCCACAGAAAATTTGGAAAATAATAATAATATTTATCTAATTGTTGTGATAAAGTACTACAATTAGATAAATAAGAGATATTAACAAAAATAGAAGTAGCTAGAAAAGAATAAGTAGAGTTAATGAAAAATGGAAAATTATCACAAATCAGGATGAAAAAAGATAGAATCAAATGAATAATGAAAAATTATTTAAAAAATCACAAAAATTAAACCTGAAAATCTTTATTGGAAATCGAGAAAATAGAAATAACAAAATATCTGAATCAGAAATAAAAAGAAAAATCAAAGACCATGAAGAGAAATTTAAATCTGAAATTAGAATAAGCAAAAAGAAAAATCAAGAAATGAATAAATGAAGCAGTAAAATAAAGCAGCATGACAGATGATAAAAATAATGTAAAAAGAGGGAAACAAATGTCAAATCAAAAGAAAAGAAAAATTACAGTAGGCAAAATAGGGTCAAGAATAATGCCAAACAGGAAACAGCCAAAAAGAAAAATGTAAAAAAGAATCAAACTAAAATGGAAAAAGAGGATAGGAAAAATCAACCTAAAAGATGGGAAATGATAGAGTAGAAGTAACAAGAAAGTTGAAAGGAGTAATAGGACAAAAATGGTAATAAATCGAACGTAAGAAAGAAACAATTAATAAAGAAAAAATGTAGGATGAAAAATAGAAAAAATAGAAAAATGAAATACAAAAACCCAAAAAGAAAATAAGAAAAAATAAAAATAAAAGGGAATAATAATACACTCAGGTTTTTTTTACGCGGGGGATACATGCCGCGTAAATGAAAACCGCGTAAATTTCAAAATCCGCGTAAATGAAAACCGCGTAAATTTCAAAAACCGCGTAAATTTCAAATTCCGCATAAATGAAAGCAGCGTAAATTTCAAAATCCGCGTAAAAATACCGCGCAAAAAAACCGCGTAAAAAAACTTGAGTGTATCAAGTGATAATTGAAAACAAGAAAAAAAAATAAAAAAAAAATGAAAAGGCAAAAAGTAAAGAAAGGAAAAAGAACAGTGAATATGGTATCAGGGAAATAGGAAAAAAAAGTAAATTAGAATACGAAAATGAATTAGGAATAAGTGAGTAGATAAAAGAGACTGTTAGAAGGCTTAGGGAAAAATAGAAGAAGAGAAATAAAAAACAAGAGAGTAAAAATGCAAAAATTGTAAAGCAGAATAGGCAAAAGTTTAAGGAATACAAAATAGACAAAGAAGGATACAAACCAGTAAGGAAAATTCAAAATTAAAAAAGAAAAACGGCTATTAATAAATATGAAAGAATAAATGAAAAATGCGGAAAAACCGGTGAAAAGAAAAAAAGGAAAAAAAGAAAGGAATAAAATTAGAGTACCACGAAAGAAAAACTCGAACAAGGAAAACTAAGTTGAAAAGGTGAACAGAAAAGCAATAAAAAGAAGGCAGAAAAATCGAATAGCAATAAGCGAGAGAACGGGAAAATGTAACATGGGAAAAGCGACTCGGATAATAAATAGTGGTAAACGAAGTAATGAAAAATAACAAATCAAAAATAGTAGAAAGGAAAAGCAAGAGTATCAAAATTAAAAAAGAGAAGAGAATGAAATAGAAAAAGTGAATTAAAAAGCAAAGAGTATGAAAGAAAAGATTGAAAGAAAAAGTGCAGAAGAGGGAAAAGAACAAAAAACAAGTGGAAAAAAGAAGCAGTATCAAAGATGATAGAAATTGTAAAGTTATGAAATGAGAAAAAAAAACGTAAACATAACATACACACATATAGGCTTTTTCCGATCTCGGAGAACTGATTCGAACAATATAAAAGCTTTGACCTGATCTCGGCTAAAGATAGTTCGGAGCGGTTGTATAGGCTTGATATACGTGAAAAGTAAGGGGAAAGAGCAATGAAAAAAGAACACAGGAATTGTAAAAATAGAAACAAAGCAAAGAAGCAAAAATTAAATATGTAAAATCAAAAAAGGCAAATGGGATAAAGGAATGGAAATACGAAAGAAAAATAGTTAAAATAAGATGTAGAATAGGGGAAGGTAAACTTGAAATAACAACAACAGAAAATAAAGGAGAAAAGAGAAAGGTGAAAGGTGAATAGAAAACAGAGAAAAAGGATCACTGATAATACAGTAAAAAATTGTAAAAAAATACAGTTAGCAAAATAATAAAGAAAGAAATTTAAAATTAAAAAAGAACAAAACAGAAGAAAAACGGGCATAAAAATGAAAAAGGAGAGCAAGGAAAGTAAATTGAAAAACGGAAAAGTGTAAAAATGAAAAGGTAGGAAAGAAAACCTGATGAATGAAAAGTAATAATCAAAAAAGGGAAAATTAAAAAGCAGATAAAAAGAACAGATGATAAAATATATGTAATGCAATGAGAAAAACGAAGACAAATAAAAAGGTCAAAATTCAAGAAGAGCAATAAACAAGTAATAGAGCAAAAAAAAAACAAACAGATATGAAAAAATAAAAAGAATTGAAAAATTGCAAAGTAAAAAACAGACTAAAAAAAGAAGAAAATGGTAGAAGAGAAAAAGAAAAAAGGAAAAAAACAAAAAAGGAACAAGCAAAGAGAAAAATTGGAAATGAGGTAAATAAGAAAAAAAAGAAATAAAATCAAGCATGAAAAACTATTGAAGGAGAAGATAAAAATAAACAAGCGAAAAGAAAAGAAACAAAAGGAAAAAATAACCAAAGGACAAAGAAAGTACTGAAAAAAGTATAAAGGGTAATCACAAAATGAAAGGTAAATGAAATAACAGAAATAAAAAAAAAATTGAAAAAACTGATACTAGGAAGCAAAAAAGAAGGAAAAAGTAAGAGATTGAAATAAATGGAACAGAAAATGGAAGAAAAAATAGAAATAAATAAAATCAAATAGGGTAGGAAGACTGTGAAAAAGACGAAAAAATAACGAATAGAAAAGCGAAATAGAAAAGTGGTAAAAGAAAACAATTAGGAGGCAAACAGATAACAGGAAAAGGTGTAGAGAATATACGCAAACTAAAAGATGGAAGAAAAATGAGAACAGGATGCAAAAAAATGTAGAGAAAATGAAAAATATTAGGAAACGAAAAAGGAATTAAAATGGAACTGAAAAGGTAGACAGAAAAGAAATGATGGATAACGGAAAATAAAAAAGTACAAAACAGGTAGATACCAAAAAGGAAAAGAGAACAGGCAAAAGTAACAGCGAAAAAGGGTCACGGATAATATAGCCAACAGAAAATTAGTAACCAGAAACAGGAAGCAAATTAAATTAAAAAAAAAACAGAAAATAAGGAAAAGAGTATCGAAAAAATGGAAACATGAACAGGAAAAGCAAATAGAAAATGGAATGAACAAAAAAGGAAATAAAAAGGTAAAAAATGGAAAATTAAAGAGTGAAAATTAATAATCAAAAAGCAAAAAGAAAAAATAGTAATGCAATGTGAAGAATAATGACAAATAAAAAAGGAAAAAGTAAAGAATCACAAGAAAAAGGTAAAAAAGGACACATCTAACAAATATGACGAAAAATGGGAAGTAGACATCAACAAAGAAACCAAAATTAAGAAAGAAAATTGAAAAAGTAAATAGGAAAAAAAATGCAAAAGAAAATTTTTTAGGTTATCTGGGAAGGCCCACCACACATCCGTACACATCGCTTGAAGTGTGGAAGATTTAAAAAGAAGAACTAGTTTAACTAAGAAGTAAAAAAAAGAAAGCAAAAAAATGGGAAAGAGAAAATAGGAAAATGAAGCACTGCAACTATGAAAAGGTAAAAAAGAAGAGAGGGTGAAAATGGGCAAGCGAAACCGGAAGGTGGTAGAAGTGAAGAAGAGAAAGAAGTTAACGGATAAAATGAAAATGAAGAAAGTTTTAAAGTGTAAGCGCTAAATGAAAGATGAATGAAATACGAGGAATGAAAAATAAAAAAATCAGGAACGAAAAATTGAAAGGAAATTAAATGCTTAAACCGAATATGAAAAAAATCGCAGTATAAAACAGGTTAAAGTAACAAAAAACATAAAAGAAGTAGAGTAGTGGATTATGAAGTAAAAAGGAAGTTATACAAAAGGCAAGAAAGTAAAGAAAAAAGCAATATACACAGAAAAGAACGAGAAGTGTTAGAAATAAGAAAAAATCGAAAAATGGAAACAAGCTATATAGAAAAGTAAATAGTAAATGAAGACCAGCAGAGATGAAAAAAATGAAGAGAGAATTGTAAGAAAAAAGAAGAAACGATAAAAGAAGACGGGAATAAGCGAAAGGTAAAAGAGGACATAGACGAGGGAAGGGAAAAATGTCAGAAAAATTGAAAATGAATAAGATCAAGTGAAAAAAGGAATAGTAGGAAAGGAATTAGTAAGAGGCCTAGAGGAAAAAATTAACAAAAATGGGAAGGTGAGTGGCATGAGTTCCGATGAAAAGACAAAACGGAAAAACGAAAAAACAGAAAGCGGGAAAGAGAGAAAACATAAAAAGAGAAAAAAATAGTAAATGACAAAAAGAAAGAGTGAACCGTTTCCAGGAAAATAGAAGATGTTGTAAAAAGAAAAATAAAGCACTTAACAGGGCGAGGTAAAATAAAAAAAGAAAGCCACAAAGGAGAAAAAGAGAAAAATATAAGAATCATTAAAAATAATGAAACAGAATAAGAAAAAAAAACAAGAAATAAAAAAAGAAAAAGAGTAAAAAAATTGACAGGAAAAAAAGGTCAAGCAATAAAAAACTGAAAAGCAAATCAGAAAGAAAGAAAAGAGGTAAAGAAAGGGAACAATAAAAGGAAAAACGAGTGATAAAAAAATGGTAAATGGAACAAGTTGCGGAAAGAGAAAATGTGGCACATAAAAATTGAAATCAAAATTTAGAAAAAAAACTAAGCCTTCATAAATCCACAAAAAGAAATTGAAGAAATCGATAAAATTCAAATAAAATAAAAATTCTAATTAGGAAAAATTGAAAATTCAGAAAAATAAATTAAAAAATAAATGAAAAAATAATAAATTGTATTTTTTTACCGTATCAGAAATCGAGTCTTTGAGAAAAGAAATCAAGTGAGAGTAAAGTAAGTAAAATGAATAAAATATATAAAATAAACGTTTAAATTAAAATCTTGTGAAAGTTTAAAATATAGAAATAAAAACCAAGAATACTTTGTCCCCACTGGGTGCCTATCGCCGTCTGAACACGATCAGCACCCCAGATAACAGTCCATCACACTCAGTTGGTATGGAACCATTTGAGGGTAGCTTGCAGTTACAAGTGAATCGCAGGCACCGCCGTCAGTGGATAAATTAGTAAAACAACTTGGTAAATATAAAAAAAACAGAAAATTGTGAAAAAAGGATAAAAACTAAAGAAATTTTTTTCGCATAATCCCGCTTCCTTATTTTTCCCATTTTCGCTTCCTTTTGACTTTTTGACTTTGTTACCTATCCACTGCACAAACAGTACATTATCGCTTCCAACTGGCTGCACAGTGAAAAGAACCAGCTACTGAAAAATAAAAGAACTCGTACTTCCGGAAACACAATTTTGATTGACTTTAAGCCAATTCGTCAACGCAACGCAAACAAAATGAACGTGAAAGAACACTAGAAAAAGCAGACCCATTGATCCCCAAATTAAGGTCGAAATCGGAAAGAAAGAAGATCCGACGTAAACACATAAAAGCTCCACGCCTTAGTTTTGCTAACGCTTTGAGCGAGATATTTTTATATCCTTGAGAGTGTAAATATTGAGGAATATAGTGACAATTTCATCACATCCACAAATCGCTTACCAAATCACATATTTTTAATTCGAGTATGCAAATTTTGAAAACTGAACCGAGCCCAATACAAATATCATTCTCCGACGTAAAGTTCTCACATCAATATGTTTCCACTCAAGTTTCCTGATTGAGTTAACACGCCCTCATCAAACACACCCTCTTGAGCAGAGACATTTCGCTGGAAAAGTTTTCAACCAATATTGATCACTCTCGTATCCACTGGTACAATCTGCAAAGAATTTCGAACCAGCATACAAATGTGGCTGGCTTAATGTGTACAACTGAAACCGAAGAAGATTGATTCAATTGCCATGGCTTCCGTTCTCTGTTACTGGTGATGGTGGCATCTTCGCGGTAGCGTAGGCGGAGTTGTTCAATGTTTATTAGTATGGAAAGGGGCGTTTGATAAGATGAATTCGTGACTGGGTGAAACGATGGAAGCTCTTGACTTGAGCCAGCAGGCTCCGAAATCCATAATCACTAGCAAGTAACAATTTCGTGAGATTCGATGAAAATCTACTTTTTGTTTGGATGGGATTCTCCCAGCTGAAATGTGAAACGATAGCATCGGTGCGTGTCAAGGATCAAATTTTGACCTATCGAATAAAAAAGCCCCCACCCACACCGAGAGATTGCGCATCGTTTCTCTTCTTCACAGCTACACTTTTCATGGTAATAATTTTGATTTGTTCCCGATAAAAACGGAAGAAAAATGAACCATGAACGCCAGATGGGTTGCATGTTAAAGAGTAATGTTTCAATTTCGCGTGAGTTAGAACAAGGAATTCCTTCTACACCGTTTGTTCGTGTCTACCGGAAGGTGAAGCCACTTCGAACAAACTTTTTACTACAGGATCTGTTTTCCTTCCGACATCAGTCTTGAGAGTGTAGTGGAAAGCAGTGTAAAAAGTTGCCATGTAAATTACTATACTTGGAGCAATTTTCTCTCTCGATGAAACGAAGATACGTCTTTGTTCATGGCTATCCTTCTCTTGGTTTCCTTTTTTGTTCCGGACTAGTCCGTAACACGTACAATAATCCCCTTAGGCTAACGCTTGTCGATGATGGAGATGAATGTTGCGTGGGTAGCTATCGTGGAGTGGGATAGGTATCCATTCAAGCGCTGGTATGTTATAGAAACGGGGATAATTATGATCGGAAATCAAAGTAGGCTTCACACAGTCATCGAGCAGGTAATACAGTAATACCGGCTGCTTGCCTATTAGGTTCGGGTAGAATGTGAAGATACTTCAAATCACAGCCAACTTAGAGTACCGATGAGAACGGTTGAAGTTGGTTGAGAGGGCAACCCGGTATCTATAATATGTTTATTTTATTTCGATTAATAAGTTCGTTCATTATTTTCTCGTTGCAATCATAGAAAATATGGATTCCTATTTTTCTCATTGCATTCCGGAAAAGATTTCTAAAATTCCGGGAACCCTGAAAACATGAGCTCATTTAGTACTGAACTTGTGGTTTGGAGTTGAACTTCTAAGCACCATCTTTATTTTTTAATTTATTTTTACCGTTATTATCGTCACGGTCGCCATATCGTGGTAAAATGTTTAGATTTTTTGGTCGATATAGACCGCAATGTAATTCGATTAACGTAAGTCGTACAGCTGAAATTGGAACAAATTTATTTTTTTTATTTTTCATCGAACAAATTTTCTTTAGTTACATTAAACTAACAATTTAAGCGCTGGAGTAACCAGCGTTGAAGTGGAACCGTTCGTCGTCAACTGCGGGTGATGGTCATTCGGGAAAAAACTGAATGCTAACCGCTGTACTGTGCGTTGAAGTTCCTCTCCGAGAAAGTAAAGCCTCAGAAAACAAATAGTGGGCGGAGCCCGGTCCCGTAAGCTGTACAACAAGATGCTATTGAAACTCGATAGAGGATTTCGAACAAACCCCGGGGATCAACTTCGACAAGGGTTCTGCTCGTGGTAAGGTTCGTGTCCGATTGAAGTTGGTTTTCGTGCGAAAAAATGTGATTTGGCAAGGGATCTGTTCTTGTTGCAAGAAAACAAACATCAAATTGTCCCAAGTTTCCTCCAATAGAGAAGTATGGGTCGATAATGAAGCGGAAAATGAAGGTGAAGAGAGCAATCACCAACGACACACTGGTTGGATGAAGAATTGGTGGAATCAGCTGGTCGAAACCGTGACTAAAGAAGTGCGAGTGCAGAAATTTGTTTGACGTAATGATGAATATTTTTCCAATTATTGTCATGAGATAAAGTTAATTTATATAAAAAAGAACCAAATGTAAAAATCAGAAAAACTCAAATAATAAAAAAGAACCCAAAAGATCACAAAATTCAGCATGGAGCTTGTGGTTTGAAGCTGAACTTCTAAGTATCTTCTTAATTTAAGAATTTCTCAAATATTGCATTCCGAAGTTTTTGCTTTCAATTTTTTTTATTTTTGAAATGTATTCCTCATTGTGGAAAATATCTAGCTAGCAAGATGAATTAATGTTGGTATTTGTTAAACGTTTGGTTTCATGACAAAATTATCGTTGTAGAACGTTCTGTCACGGTCGCCATATCGTGTCAAAATGTTCAGACTTTTTTGGTCGGCATAGGTTATAATATAGAACCAATTTCTGTTTTTTATTGTTCAGCGAACAAATTTATTTTAGTTGCTTTAAACTAACAGTAACCACAAGCGTGGGAGTGGGAACGTTCATCGTCAACTGCAGGTGAGGATCATTTGGCCATAAACTAAATGCTAATCGCTGTACGGTGCGGTCAAGTCTCTCTCCGAGATCATCCGGCTACAAATGTTACCAAGTACAACCGAAGCCTCATAAAACAAACAGTGGGCTGAACCCGGAACCTGTAAGCCGTACCATCAGGTGCTATTGAAACTCGATGAATTATTTCAAACGCTGCAAGAGTTCTGCTCGCGGCAAGATTCCTGTCAGATTCAAGTTGGTTTTCGCGGATAAGTTTGCGAAAAAAAAAATTGATTTGGCAAGGGATCTGTTCCTGTTGCAAGAAAACCAGCGTGTTTGTGACGGATAAGGACATAAGCTCGGAAGCATATAAAAGGAACTAACCCGTATCCAAGGGATTTTACCATTTGATCAGTCACATGATAGTATGGTTTGGCTAGGTTTGTCCAGCAGCCATTACAACAATGGCCAGTGTGCTACAATGGTAAAACGACAATGGAGTCCAGTTTATACCAGCAGAGCTGAACCCACCAAATTGTCCCCAGCTTCGTCAAATGGAGAAGTACTGGGCGATACTAAAGCGGAAACTGAACATAAAGGGAGTAGTCATCGAAGACATACTGGTCAGATGAAGAATTGCTGGAAGCAGCTAGCCGAAACCGTGTCTCCAATTATTCTCATAATATAAATTGTAATTCATAATTCCACAAAATCAAAAACAAAATGTAGAAAACAGCAAATAATAATAATAATAATAATAATAATAATAATAATAATAATAATAATAATAATAATAATAATAATAATAATAATAATAATAATAATAATAATAATAATAATAATAATAATAATAATAATAATAATAATAATAATAATAATAATAATAATAATAATAATAATAATAATAATAATAATAATAATAATAATAATAATAATAATAATAAAAAGAATCCAGAAAATCACAAATATAGAAAAACTGAAAAAAAATCTTCGTTGTTCATAAAAAGTAAACAATCAGATAAAACAGCAAAACAGAATTCGAAAATCAAAAAAAAAACAAACAGCACAACTCGAACCTGCAATCAGAAATATGAAATTCATAAATTAGAAATCTGATATCAACAAACTCAGAAGAAAGAGCTAATTACCAAAGAAAACAGATTTCATTAAAAAAATCAAAATGAGGAAAAAATTGAAGATAATAAGCGATAGTAGGAAAATAGTAAACAAAAAAATCATCAGTATCATAAAGATTAGATTAAAACAAAACTGTACATAATGGGAATAATAACATACTTTCGTCAGTCCGGCAAGCTGCACGTCAAGTCGTTCTACTAGCATTTTTTTTATTTGTTTTCTTTAATGAATATTTTAATTTTTTTCGTCTATTTTTTCCTCCTAAGTTCCTGTTAGGAACTTAGTTCCTTTCTTTTTATTCTTTTATTTTTTAATATTTCATCTTTACATGTTGTCCTTTTCTGTTTATTATAATTCGTCTTTATTTTCTTCCTTTCTAAATTTTCTCTTTTGTTATTTCTATAATTTGTTTGTTTATCTTCCATTCTTTCATTTCTTTTTTTCCTTTTGCTTGCTCGTTTTTTCCTGTTGTTTTATTCTTTTGTGGCGGGATTACTTCATGCTTTTTATTCAACTTTTATCACTTTATCCATGGATCTGTTTTATACTGTTGTTTTATGTCATATTCGGCTTTGTTACATTTCTCTATGTTTTCTATTTTAGCAATATTTTTTAGTTTTTTTTTCTTGTATTTTTGTTTTCATTAGTTATTCCTTATTTCGATTTCCCTATTTCTCTCTTCGCCTTTTCATTGTCTCTCTTTTGTATGGGCTCTGTGTTGTTAATTCGTGTTTTTCGTATGGCCCTGTTTCTTAATTTGTCATCTATTCTCTCGTTTCTCCATTGTCAGTTTTATGATCATTCTAAAATTTCCTTTTTTTCGGTTTTTCCTTTTTGATAGTGAAAAATCCATTCTTCATTTTAATTTTTGTTTTTCCACTCCCGCTTTCTTTTTCTCTCTCTTTCTTTTGTTTTCTGTTTCCTTTAATGCAGTTTTCTTTTCCATATTGTCGTTTTTTTCCTTATCTCTTTTTCTCTTTTCTTTTTCTTGTTTTTTCCTGTCCCATTATACCTTTTTCATTTTTACTCGTTATTTTGCTACCGATCCTTATCCTTTTTTCGTTTTATTTTACTACCATTTTTTCAGAGAAAAAGTAAAGAAGAAAATTGTTTCTCGCTTTTCTTTGTTGGTTAGTTTTTCCTTTTCTCCTTAATTTTATTTATTTTTTGTTTGTTTTATGTCTGCACTTCTCGTCTTTCTTCATTTATTAATTTTAGCTTTTTTCATTTTACTGGTTATCTGTTACTGCTTTCGGTTATTCGTTGTATCCTTTTTTTTAATATTTTTTTGTACTCAGTTTTTCCTCTGTTTATTCGTTTGTCTATTTGCCCTGCAGTTTTTTAAATAATTTTTGCTGGCTGACTGGCATGCTTCTATTTTTCTTGTAGCTATTTTTTTCTTTTTATTATTATTGTTGTTTCGCTTTTACCTTTTATTCATTTTTTAAAATTTTCGTAAATTTGTTTTTTGACTATTCTTCTTCAATTTTGTATTTATTTTTCTTCTTTTTAGATGCTATGTTTCATTTTATTGTTTTATCTTTCTTACGTTTTAATTGCCTTCCTTTTTTCCAGTTTTTTTTATTTCAATTATAGAGGTTCTAGCCTTAAGGTTATTCGCCTCATCGGGTTAGAAAAATTTCTTATGAAAAACCAACCCAACCCTACGTGTGGGGTCGGGACTCGAACCTAGGTACGCTAGGTACAAGGCAATCGATTTACCAACTACGCTACGCCCACTCCTTTCTAGTTTTCTTATTTTGTTTTTAAGTCAAATTTTGTTTCATTTTTCAGTTCCATTTCTTTTTTGATTTATTTATGCTCTTGCATTTTACTTATTGTTTTATTTTTCCTATGAAAATGAAAACAACAAAACAGCAGTTTTTCCTTTATTTTGTTTTTTTAAACTCGGTTCGATATTGTTTTTTTGTCTATCTTTTACTTTGTTCGCCATTTCCTTTTCCAATTTATTTTTGGTTAGCCTTCATCCTTTATCTTCTTCTTTCCCTTCATTCTTTAGGTTCTTTTGCTGTGCTTGGTCTTTTTTTATTCTCATTTAAGTTATCTCTGTTTTGTCTTTGTTTTTTTCAGTTCAGTAACTTTTATTTCCGATGGTGCTTTTTTCCGTTATATTTTTATTTTTTTTTGTTTTAGTTTTGTGGTTTACGTTTTCCATTCTACATTTTCTCTCTTAACATTTGTGTTTCGTTTTCTGTAGTTTTCATTCCTTATTTCTTAATTATCATCATTCTTCTGTTCTTTAATCTTTCTAGTTATTTATGCAATCACTCTGAACATCGTCAAGTCAATCCCGGCCCGGAGGGGCGTCTGTCATATACCATTTGACTCAGTTCGTCTAATTCGGCAAATGTCTGTGCGTGGCCATTTTTTTGACTTGTATAGGTTTTCTGTATCTTAACAGGGGCGTAATTAGGGGTATACGATGAGGGGTACCCCCTCTCCCCAACATCACTCGCAGCCTTTTCCTAAACCGCCCTTCCCTCATCATGCACCTCCCTACCCGAACAAAATTTTCTAGTTCCTCCAGAATAAATTTTCCTAGTGGGTTTGAAAAACCAGTGAAAAATTTGGTTTGAAATGATTTTGAGTTAAGAAACTAATTTAAAATTTCTTAACAAGTTGAAAATTTTTGGTGGGGTCCAAACTCCCGAACCCTCGTCCTGGATCCGCCGCTGATTTCAAGTGTTTCAGCGTCGACACATAGCAACTCAAGTTCGAAGCTGTCGATTCATTGTACGTATGTGTAAATCGCACTGAATATGTAATAAACATTTCCACCATTATATTAAACATACCCAGCCATGGAATTGTAGTTTGGATAAATGAGAAAGGCACAATCGCACCACCAGGTGGATTAAAACGGGTTTTTTCTGTTTGATGTTGTTCAGTTTTCTTTTAAATTTTTTCTTTCTTTCTCGCACTTTTATTTTTTAGATTTCGTGTTCGTCCATTTCTTTTGGCATTGTTCTTTTTTATTTTTTTGTCTGCTTACTTTCTCCTATTATTTCTTTTCTTTCCTTTTCCTTTGTTTTTAATGTCCTGTCCCCTTTTACTTTTTTTCTTCCTTCTTTTTTTCATTTACATTTGGTATTCTTACTTCATTCAGCATCCTTTTTATACCTGTTCTTTTTACTCTTTTCTTTTTTTTCTGTTTGATGTTCCGTTTTCTTTTCAATTTTTTCTTTCTTTCTCGCTTTTTTATTTTTTGTTTTATTGCTTTTCTAATTTACTCCTTTCTCTTGACGTTTTTCTTCATTCTCTTCTTTAGGTTTTTCCGATTAATATAGAAACCTTCCCTTCACAGACTCGTTCTATTTATTCATCTTTCATCCAGCCAGGAGTAAAGCTAATAACCGCTACATATGTTCTAACACTACTTTGCCCAGCTGACCCTTGTTGACAGGGCGGCCAAGATACCTCTATCGGCAGATTTTAGATTTTCGCAGCTCCAAATAAGTTAATACTACTTTATCTATAGCGTCGTTTCCAATATTTTTAAGCTTATCTTCCATCCTTTGATTTCTTTTTTATTCGTTTCTTCGTTTCGGCATGAAAAACTAGTGACTGCTCTTTCGTTGACAAGTTTCACTACCCTTTTAAAGTTCACATCGGTTCAGTTCTAATTAATTCGAACCCTTTTGAAACACAAGTAGTTTAATTTTCAATTGATTTCGAAACCCCAAACCCAATCAAGTTTATCACTCAGCCAACCATTTGTTATTTGCCATTTGAATGTCCAAATGCCACAGCTCGTTATCACCAAACGAACAGGGGTCCTTGTCGGTCGCAATCAAAAGGATAAATTTCCCAACAAAATCCAATAAGAAACCTTTTTCACCCCCCAGCAGGGAATTCTGAATTAGCACCGCAACCAGTTCGGGTCGATTTATCATGTATCATGTCCCATTCATTTGACGATTGCCACCACCAACTCAGGACCCGTCTCGTCCCTCCCCACACACACCAAAACACTCCGGATGACGAAGGTACCCATTACCAAGTCTACTAGAGCGCACATAAATAATCGTATCCACACCACACACCGTCCCTCACAAGGATGCTGCTCCTATAACTGTCAAATTTACCTTACTCCCCAGAAACCACTCAACACCGCTCGGGAAGCGGATGCGGGCACGATTATCGAATCCGACCCGGAAGCAGGTCACAGAAATGGGGGCAACATTTGGTAGTCATTTGTCAGGGAATGCTCCAGCTGCGGTGATTGATCAAAAAGGACAAACAGAACGGAGGAAATCGAATGATAATGTATTATTTGCTATTTCACCTCGATTCTGTTTGTGTCTGGAATTCAGATGATTGTATTAAACAATTCCACTAATCTTTCGACTACAACCAAAACAACTTGCATCTTTTACAAAGAGAGTTATACAACGGTGGGATCCTATCCATGGGTTTATCACCAAACTACAGAACGATGGGACAAGAAATGGGAAATTAAAAACAATTACGGCAGAGTGGCTTAAGCGCCACTCCACTGGCTGATCCGTTCCCAGAAGTTTTATAATAGCTTATGAAAAAATCGATCGTTAACCTGGTTCAATGGTTAACTCTTCCACTTTCTCCGTCATAGGGTGGAAATTTTAATTAAATCTTCTGTCATTAATATTGGATTAAATTGCTGGCTGAATGAACGCCGAATACAACGACACACACACCCGCAGTCCGTAGCGAATGTCCTTCACTAGAAGGACGAAACTGGGTTCCATTGTAATAATCTGCCCCCCGTTTCCACCAACTTCGATTTCCGTTCCGTAGTAGCAGCAAGCAAACGTTTTTTGTGACCCTTCTGCCTGGTGAACGAACGGACCGGGAACGATGACAACGTCCGAAGAATCGACGGTCGAAGGAGATTAACTTGCTTCGTTTCCGACTGGGAAGGAGATAAAGCTTGATTCGCAATGTAGATGGCTCGATGCTAAAATGTTGGGAAAATTAAAGCTGACTTTGAATTTAACTCGGAATCAGCCTTTCTGGGATGAAAATACCTCTGTCCCATCCCAAAGGACCAAAGGAGTTTTTTAACCTTCTTAGCAAAGTCACTCACAACGATTTATTATATCCCCTTCAAACTGAAACGATCGGTACGGTTGTCCTCGTTTCTTCCTCTTTTAAGATTCAAAACAATTCGTTAATTAAATTATTCATTAAATGAATAGTTTAATTGCCGTCTATTTTTGAAACATCTTCAAACCCAACTCTGCACAGTAGTCCTGGCCGTTCTAATATTTGCGACATATGGAAATATGCTTCAAATATTAATATTGGCAAGAAAAACACTATAGAATAACTGCAGTGTTATCCAGGATGCTTTTCAATACTGGCTGTGTAAGGGTTAGAATAGAATAGAATAGAATAAATGAGCCTTTCTGGGGGATAATATAAAGCTGGGTTGATTCTAGTGTTCTTTTGTTTAACGCCGATGACAAATCTTACATTCTACCTATCTAGCTCGTCTTCGCAAAGACGAGTCCTATGTGAGCAGTGGACGTTGATGATGCTTTAGTTGAAGAAAGGGCCTTTGATTCTTATCTTAGACACCTTCTCTTGCAGATTGCTTACCATTTTTTCGATTCGACTTTTTTTTAAATTCTTTAAATTAAATAGTAATAACAAGTTTCTGATTTACCTATGAAACGTCCACAAGACTCCATTTGGTCATATTGGTCAAAATTTATCAAATCTTTTCAAAATTAATTAATTTTTGTCAAAACTCTCGTACAAAAATAACAAGCGACCTCGGAATTGCTTCAAATGTATTTCGAAATTCTTGTTAAAAAATTGCCTCGTATTTTGATGTCAATCTTTCCAGCAGGCACAACATAGCGAATCAAAATGGCAATTGGCGTTTCAGCATGTACCTCACGCGTACCATAGCGTAACTGGGAGGATTTTTGACGTACTTCAAAATTTTTATGATTTTCATGTGACTGCTGGATAGATGTATGATTTTGAGAAAAACTCACATAGAAAATGCGGTGTTCGCGAAAGTGATGTACCAACTGCTTACCAAACGAATCTGTGGTCGGTTTTCAACCTACCAAAAATTTAAGTTAAAATGGTTCTAAAACTTTTTTTAAGCATAGTATATGCTACATTCACCAACGCAGTTCGAATGCTCGGAAAATTCTGCACCGATTTCATAGATAAAACTTATCACTTAAGTAACTTCTGCATAATTTTTCAGAAAATATTTTTTTATTTAACCCACCATCGACCACGCGTCTCCACCGAAATAATGATAATGATCAAATAAACGCAGTGTTAATTACAACGTTACAAAACAATCACAAACCTTACAACAACCATGAAATTATCAAAATTTACTCGATATTAGGCCCAGACATACTTAGTACTACTACCTTTAAAAAATTACGAATATTTTCCGAAAAATAAAAACTATAAAATTCCAAAACTATTTTAGAGAAATATTCAATGTTTTTTAAAAAAATACTTAAAAAGTACTTTACACAAAAGCTAACCATAGACAACAAAAATCATTGATGAACTTTAGATGCTTTTTTGTACTTGAAGATGAATCGTACCAAAATAGTTTTGGAATTTTACAGTTTTTAAACATTTTTCGGAAAATATTCGTAATTTCAAAGGAAGTTGTACCAAGTATGTCTGGGCCTAATATCGAGTAAATTTTGTTAATTTCATGTTTGTAGTAAGGTTTGTGATTGTTTTGGGGCGTTGTAATTAACACAGCGTTTATTGGATCATCATCAATTTATTATTTCGATGGAGACGCGTGGTCGATGGTGGGTCAAATAAAAGAAATTCCCCTTGATAAAAGCATACTTGTAACGTAATCTAAAAATAGTGAAAAAATAAATCTAAATTTTCTTAAAATCGACTGGATATTGTGTAAAACTAGCTATTTCCGTTATTCGCAATTTGTTTGAAAACTTATCCAGAGTAACATAATAAGACTAAAAAATCACTTAAAATTAATTGTAGTAGTTCGAAAAGGGACGAAGAATAGTCTGAAATGTTCTTAAAAATTCTAAACTTGTCCCTAAAGACGGGGCTTATTTTATTCCAAACTCGAAACCGACCCGACCAACTTTAGGTCGAATTTACTTAAATTTGTATCCAAACAGTACAAAATAGACCAGAATTTCACAAAAAATATCCAAAATTTCTTTTAAAATATATCAATTATCACTCAAGATGGTTAGACTTATTTTTGTTAATCGAACCTCAACGCAACCTGATCGTGAAATCGGAAATATACTCTTAGCCCGAACATTAAAAATTTTGAGAAACTCGGACCCAACTCGAGCCGCGAGTTCAATTGTAATGGATTCAAGTTCGGTTAGGATTCACGTCAAAAAAGCTTGAATTTAACCAAAACTATGAACTGTCTGATTTTTTTTGTTAAATTTCAGCACGCATTAAAGACGGGCCCGAATTGTTTCTTCGAACGAGAAATCAACATGATCTCGAAAAAGTTTTGATTCTCAAAATCTAACTTGAGCGCGACATTTTCAATATTTGATAAGTCGAAGTTGGATCCAGTTCTCGTTTCGTTTGGTTCGAAATGGGGTATGGCAAAAAAATTCACCTGACCTGCATCGGTTTTGGTTTTTCTGGGATGTACTGAAACGTTTAAGGGGAAGTACTAGAGCGATTTGAGGGGTACTAGAAATAATAATTTTAGGTAACTACCAGAGTGGTTTTAGGAGAATGCTACGATATTTTTAGGGTACTAGTTATAAGAATAGTTGCAGGAGAAATTTAGAATTGTCGAGGAGGCGAACAAACATCGTGATAGGGGCGTAATAGAATGGTTTCAGAAGCGCTTCTAGATTTTAAAGATATGCACAGGCACTACAATTTTTAGAAGCATACCAGAATAGCTTTATAAGCGCACTTGTATGATTATGGAAATGTGCTTGAATGGTTTTAAGTGTGTTTAAGAATTTTAATGGTATACTAGAAAAATTTTAGGAGTATTAGAAGACTCTCTGTGGAGTGGTATTTTTAGCATTGTGATGATTTTAGAGATGTGATAGATTTTCCAGAATATTTAGAGTGGTAATCTAGACCCGTTTTTAAAGAGTACTAGAACTGTTATCGGGTTGTTATAAAACACCAATTTTCATACACCAATTTGTTGAAATTGAAGTAGACCACAATTTTCAGAAGAATGGTATTGTAAATTTCCTCAAAAAAATGAAGTAATACATAGAAGTACAGCAATTTCAAATAACAAATAGCTTCGATTTGAAAGCGATGAATTGCACATTGGACAAACAAAATTTCATATTTCCTCCAAAAATAACAAAAATGCGTAAAAATACCGAAATTTTATTTGATTTAAAATCAGTTGAGTAGCAGATCGGATATGATCGATCAAAGCAAGCGTTATCCCCTTGATATTCTTAGTGTTAATAACGTACCAAAACGAGTCTGTAGGTGTTGTTGAATAGTTTGAAAAGTGTACTAGATTTATCTTGGTGGCGTTAATCTTTTTTCCCCCGTTATAAGGGTGCACTAGAACCTTCAAGGACGTATTAGAACGGTATTAGGGATATAAAAGTTGCTATGGAGGAGTACTAGATTGGTTCTAATATAGTACTATTATTATTAATTTTGATGGAGAAAAAAATTGGTTTTAGAGCATTATAGTATAGAATTTTCGATACAGTTTAAAGTGATGTACTAGAATTGTCTTTTTTATCTTATAGAATCATTTTTGGAGTGTAAAAGAAAGTTTTTAAGGTGCATAAGAACGACGGTTGTCAAGTTGGTGGACATTTTACCACTACAGAGATTTTATAGGCAAGCTAGATTTTTCTTGCGACGTACTAGAATTTGAGGCGTACTAGAACAATTTTGGGTGAAAACTATAAATGTTTTACTGGTCTACTAGAATAATTGGTGCGGTGATCTTGAGCGGTTTTAGGAATGTTCTGTAGTTAATCCTTTTAGAGATGTACTAGAATCGTCTTAAAAGCACACATGGACTTTTATGGATGTACTGAAACAGTACACGAATTGTTTTTATGATGTGTCAAAATAGGCTTAGGAGTGTTCTAAATTTGAAATGCGATTTTAGAGCTGTACTAGAATTTATGTTTGCTATGTCCAAATGTCAAAAACGCACACAACTGTAGTTTCTAACAAGATCGTGCTTGTGTCCATACAACATCAGAACACAGGTTTGTTTTTTCCTCTCCACAGTTCTGTTGATCGGATTTTTTATATTCATACTATGTTGCGTTTCGGCTTCGCCTCTTCAGAAACCGACACTAACGTATTGTCGGAATAGATTAGCGCCGGCTTCAGTGCTGCAGCATAGTGCTTTCGCATAGGCCTGCTAAGCCAAGACAAGTTTCGGCTTCACTTGTGTCTCATCGGCATAAACAGAACTTCTGCTCGAACGGGACATCACGTTTGATCAGTCGTTTGATTGAAACACATAGTGTGTTTTAGTTTTAAGGGATTTGCGTCAAGCCGGCGCTAATCTATTCCGACAATACGTTAGTGTCGGTTTCTGAAGAGGCGAAGCCGAAACGCAACATAGTATGAAATAAGGATTTGTGCCCTCCTGTACAAAGACTGGTTTTTACCAACAAATTTTCACCCTAGTGAGAAATTTTGGTTTTTACCAAATTTTCCTCCTTAGGGTGAAATATAGCATAGTTTTTTATATTGTTGACTCGAAAGGTTTTCAAAATGGATGATAGTGAATTTGAATGATTTTAGAGTTTACTAGAAATTGCAAAGACATATCCTTGAACGGCTCGTTACTCGAATTGTGATAGTACTCATGGAATTTTTCAGAAGGTGTACTAGAATGTTTCTAGAAGTGTATCAGATTGTTCAAGCCCCTAGAATAAACAAATTTAGAAGTGTACCACAATGGTTCCGAGAGGCGTCCTAGAATTGTTCTACGGAAGTACTAGAATGGTCTTGGAGCAGCACTACAATAAGTATGGGGTACTAGTTACAACAAAGGTTGAGGAGATATATCAGAAGAGTTGAGGGAATGTAATAAAATAAAATAATTTAGAAGTGTACTAGAATACCTTTGGAAGTATACTAGAATTGCCAGACTAGCCTAATTTTAGGAGTGTACGAAATAGTTGATGGTTGTTCTATATTAGTATAAGAAGCGCACTAAATTTGATTTCGAGGTGTACTAGAAATGTTGTAGACGTATACAGGAATGATCTAATGGATGTGATCCAGTCGTTTAAGTTCTGAATTAAATGAATTTTTGAGTGTACTAGAACAGTTATTGAGGCGTAGTAGAATGATTATTTTTCGGGTATGGATTTAATTACGTACTACAATGTTCCAGGGAGGTTCTAGATTTTTAAAAAGGTTTACTGGAGTGGTTATTAGGCTGGCTGGAATAGCCGGTTGAAAAATGTTCCATTCATCTAATTTTTTCAACCTTTGATGAAAGGACACGTCATTTAGAAGAAATCTGGTTTTAAAAATAACGTACTGGAATGGTTTTAAATATCGGCTTCAATGATTTCATGGGGGTTCTATACATTTTTAGAAGTATACTATAAGGGTTCAATGAGTGCACTAGCATTTCTTGGTACGTACTAGAATAGTTAAAGGTGTTCTGGAACTGTTTTTGCTACCTGCTAGAACGGTTGGGTTACATAAAATTTTCAATTATGTGCTACGATCCATCTGGAGGTGTACAACCGTTTTATATTAGATTGGTCTTAGAATCATACTAGAATTTTAGTCTACAAGTACTTCAAAGGTATTATGGGTGTATAGAAATTGGTATTGGAGGCTCCTAGACTATATTCAGGGGTATTTGAGAATAATTGTTGCGGTGTAATAAAATTATCTAGGGAGACCAATTCTGAGGTGCGTGTGTATATTTTAAGGAAGTACTGGAATTGTATCATTTGATCACTGTAATGATTTCCACGGAGTACTAGAATGATTACAGGGAATTTCTAGAATAGTTTTAGGGTACTAGTTGCTAGGAATTTACTTAAATTTGTATCCAAGCAGTCCAAAATAGACCAGAATTTTACCAAAAAATGTCTTTTTTTTGTTTTTTTTTCAATTACCACTCTAGATTGCTTAGACTTATTTTTGTTAATCGAGCCCCAATGCAACCTGATCGTGAAATCGGAAATATACTCTTAACCCGAACATTTAAAATTTTGAGAAACTCGGACCCGACTCGAGCCTATAGTTCAACTATAATGGTTTCAGGTTCGGTTCGGATTCACGTCAAAAAAGCTTTAATTTAACCAAAACTATGAACTGTCTGATTTTTTTTGTTAAATTTCAACACGCATTAAAGACGGGCCCGAATTGTTTCTTCGAACGAGAACTCAACATGATCTCGAAAAAGTTTTGATTCTCAAAATCTAACTTGAGCGCGACATTTTCAATATTTGATAAGTCGAAGTTGGATCCAGTTCTCGTTTCGTTTGGTTCGAATTGGGGTATGACAAAAAAAAATCACCCGACCCGAACTAGAAATTGCTGCTCAATGAGCCAATCGAATTCCGTAAATGTGCGGGTTTCGATTTTCGAGGGTGTACTGAAACGTTCTAGAGGAAGTACTAGAACGGTTTGAAGGGTATTAGAAATAATGGTACCAGAGTGGTTTTAGGGGAATACTAAGATATTTTTAGGGTTGTAAATTTTGCGGATGGCTGCAGGCGAAATGAAGGATTGTTGAGGAGACGCGCAAACATCATGATGGTGGTGTACTAGAATCTAGAATTTTTAAGAGCTTTTTTAGAACACACATTTTCATACGCCAATTAGAATTGTAGATTTTCTCGAACAATTTAAAAAAAAATGCGTGGAGGTACAGAAATTTCAATGAATTTAAAATTGTTTATAACCGGTCAGGGCAAGCGTTCCCACTTTTTTTTGCGCTCTAGGCATTCTGCATTATTCTTTAACTCCTCGATATTCTGAGTGTTAATAACGTACCAAAATGATTTTATATGCGTACTTGAATGGCTCTAGAAGTGTACTAGATTTGTCCTGGAGTTGTTTTAAAAATCATGTTGGGGATGCACTAGAATTTTCAAGTGCGTACTAGAGCGGTTTTAGGGATATTAAAATTATTTAGAGGAGTACTAGATTGGTTTCAAGAGGGTACTAGTTATAACGGTGTACTAGAATGATTTTAGGGATGCACTGGAATGCTTAAGAATATCATTTATTGTTCCTCTCTTTTCTTCTAGTTTTTATCCTTATATACACTTTCGATTTCTTTTTAATTTTTTTTGTCTTTGTTTTTGACAGCAAGTTGGTGTATGTTACTGACGAGTGGAACAGGAAACATTCAAATCCAACTTCTTTACTTTTATTCTTACTTCATCAAACAACCACTCCTTATTAGTGCCACTAAGCCAGACGTCAGCCTTTGATTCGCCTTCGCTGAAGCTTAAGGAGGAGCTTGTGGCACCATTTGCAACATATGCGCCAAGAAAGCATGCAGAAAACAGAACACATTTCCCAAACCCCTGAAACTCTGCAATTCAACTGGTTAAAACGCGCCAATAAATCATCTATAATCTAATAAATCATGTACCATTTGCTTTCTTTTGTTCTCGGTAACTCGCAACGTTCCATAATTTTCCAAGCGTGCTTTTTTTCTGTGCACATAATACACATACACCGACATATTTCTAATTAATGAGCGAAATCAAACTCCGGCTTTAGCTTCGGAAAGGATCCTGGTGATGATGAAATCAATCATGGAATGGAGTAGGGAAAGTCAATACACGCGAAACCTTCCCGAGTTCGACGAAGAATATGCGAACAAATCGCGCATTCGATGAACTGTGTGTTCGCACACAAAAAGGCTCTTCATTATTCCGCCCATTCACTAGCTGTGGGGTTGCTTGGGAAAAGTAGGCGATGGCAAATTTAATTGCTATCACGCTCTCGGCTTCTCGCTTTGAAGGATGTATGTATGTATGGTACTAGAGTTCTTGTGCGCGGCCAACTGGGATGGGTTGCTGCTGGTGGTAAATAGTTTACCGAATTCAAGCACGAGTTACGCTCAATTAAATGCAGAACAAAATGTCGTTTCGTGTTTAGGAAACAGACCACGGGAGGGAGTGGGAACGAAGCTTGAAGCACTTGTTTTCTCTGTGACAGGTCTTTAATTTTACCGCAGTTGCAAGTAGGATTTTGCTAGTTTGATGTCATTATTCATTAGATTTGTGGCTGAATTAAAACCACACAACACGCATTTAGTTTCTAGAGCTCTTTCTAACTAGCTCCTGATTAATTGGAATTAAGATTTATTTAATCAGGTGAAACAACAAAATAACGGTACAGGCGTTGACGTTTTCATTCCGATACATTTCACAATATTCAGAATTGCATTTTTGTTATATTTTCCTTCGATCCAGCTTATATCAATCGACATTTCAGTCTCAAAATAGCATAAATAATGTACCCTCACCTGTTCTCCAATTTCCAAGTTGAACTTTTCCCATCCATTACTCCAAGAAAAACAATACTTTCCAAGTTCACTCAATTACAGACACCTCCATCAATTCCATCCATCTCCTCCTCACCTAGTTGCCACCTATCTTTCAACCACTCGAGAAAAGTTCATCCCATCGAACACCCAACCCAACCCAACGAGCAGTGGCATCGGAATTGAGAGGAGCTACAATGAGCAAACAATAAAGAAAAATTATTGCCTCGAAAAATTCGTCACCTGTCTCGTTATCTGTTCACTTCGATCGCACCATCGCAAGGCCAACTGAGGTAGAGAAATGTCGAATTGTGTGTGTGTGTGTGTGTTTATTGACGAAGATCCGGTGCCACGTACGGGGGAAAGCTAGATCGAACAGGAAGGGGCTGAAAATATTGTATGGCATCGTGCGGT
Source organism: Topomyia yanbarensis (assembly GCF_030247195.1). Lineage (NCBI taxonomy): Eukaryota > Metazoa > Arthropoda > Insecta > Diptera > Culicidae > Topomyia > Topomyia yanbarensis. The sequence goes on along the minus strand of NC_080670.1, from coordinate 206,449,256 downwards.
TGATTCTGTTTGTATATTTTTTGGCTCTTGTCAGACTTCAATACCTTCATTAATCAGAAGTCAACGTCGCAACGGAAAAGGAAGCGGTTGCTTTCCGCTTGGGGGGTTCAGTATGTAGGCTGTGGTGATTGAGTTTTGACATGTTTCTGGAGTTTATCATTTACTTGTATTTGACATCGCTAAATTTTCAACCCCAATTCAGGATAATTTTGGCACAAAACCATCGAAATACATCCGCTCATCATTTCCAGTAAATTATACCCTGAGCCCATTCTAGTACTACTCAATCGCGATTAGATGTTCCATTTTATGATGCAATGATGAAAAATGATAAAATAAATGAAACAACTACAATGAAATGTCGAAACCACAAAAGAATGAGAAGAAATAAAATATATAAGAAAGAATATGATAAAAACGAAAAAAAGACCGAAGAAGAAAAAAACGAAGGTAGGCACAGAAAACAAAAAAAAAACAATATTAATCAAAAACAATCATCTTATAAGAAAAAGAAAGCGATTTAACAACGAAGAAGGGATAAAAATAATAATAAAGATAATAAAAGATAAAATGAGCAATGCACAATGCAGAATTATGGATGAGGTATGTAAATGTAAAATTTAAAAATGAGACAAAGATAATAGTTAAAAAGGAAAAGGAAAAATGCAGAATGAAAAAAAGAAGAGAGGGAAATAAGTTTAACAATTCAATAAATTAATAAAAATCTGGGAAAAAGCATATTAGAACAAAAAATAGAATAGAAAAAGAAAGAGTCTAAGATCAGGGGGCGGGCATAGCGTGGATGGATAATCGATTGCCTTGTACCTTGGTTCGATTCCCAACCCCGCACATAGGGTTAGAAATTTTTCTAAAAAGATTTTTCTAAACCGAAACGAAGCAAATGACCATACGGTTAAAACCTCTGTAATCAAAATAAGAAAAAAGTGTCTGGGATAAAAAAACATAGAACCAGGAAAACTCGAAACAAGAGGATGAAAAAAGAATCAAAAGGAAAAAAACTAACGGCCGAAAGAAAAAAAAAGAAGCAAATAGAGAAAATTGAGAAAAGGCGAAAGAGAAAAATAATTAGAAGCGAATAATAGATGAACGTAAAAAGGGAGAAATAGAGAATTATAAAAAAATAAACAGACTAAAGGAAAATAAGAGCAAAATAGAAAAAGTAACTAAAAGAGAAAAGGCAAGATATAATTAGAAGGTATGCAATAGTAAAAATAGACAAAAAAATCATGAAAGAATGAGAAAAACAAAGATGAAAGGAAAATCAGAAAAAGAAAATCTGAAAACAATTCCAAAATAGGGAGGATATTGAAAGAAAATTAAAGAAAATGTAAAAAGATACAGAAAACAAAAAACCAAATGAGAAAAATGTAAGGCTTAAGTAAAAATATAATCAACAGGAAATTTATAAGGAAGGAGAAGGAAACGAGAGAATGGAAAAGGGGAAATCAGAAAAGAAGAAAGAAACCGAACAAAGGAACAATGAAAAATTGAAAGAGCTAGCATATGAACAAAAATGAAGCATAAACATCTTAGTAATAGCAATTTAAAAATACTGGAACAAATCCACAAAAACAAAAGAAAAAATAAAGAGAAACCTTGGAATAAATGCGAAAAATCAAATAAACAGAATGATGAGAATTGGAAAGAGGAAAAAATTATACAGTAAACTCAGAAAAAATCAGTAGCGGTAAAACTAATACAAAAAACAAATGAACGAACATGAAAAATACGAAAAAAAAACAGTTGAGAGTGGGTTTATTGTCGTGTACCGCCTTGTACTTCGACCACCTGGATTCGGTGTTCAACCCCCAAACGTTGGCTTAGGAATTCTTTTAACCCGAGAAAAGGAGCAAATGATCTTAAGGTTGAAACCATTAAAAGCGAAACAAGAAAGAGTTAGAAAAGGACAAAGGAACTCAACAAAACAAAATAAAACATAGAAAATAGAAGAACAGGAAAATGAAACAAGTAAACAGAGGAAAGGAGAGAGGAAAAATAGCTAAAGGAATGAATGAAAAAACCAAACCCAGAAAATGAAAGGAAAAAAAGACCAAAACAAATGATAAAGGAAAAATAAAAAACAATTTGAAAGAAAGAAAACGGAAAAGGAAAAAGGGGAAAAAGCGAAGATAAAAAAGGAAAGAGGAGAAAGAAACATGGAAAATAAAACTAAAACAATAGAAAGCAAAAGGGGGAAATGGAAAAAGGAAGGCGAAAAAGAGAAAAAAAAAAAAAGAAAATAAAATTGATCAGAATTGAAAAAAGGAACAAGAAAACCGCTAAAGAGAAAAATTGGAAATAGTGAAAGCACCAATAAGGTAGAAAATAAATGAATGGAAAAATATCAGTAATGCAAAAAATGTATGAGGAAAGTGCAGCATGAATTACAAAAAAAGAATAAAATGAATGAAGGGCAGACAATGTGAAACAGAAATAAATTTGGAAACAAGATCGAAAGGAGAAATATAAATGGAATCAAATTGAAAATTAGAACGAGAAAAATGGGAAGGAAAAACAAGAAAATGTGAACATGAAATAAAGAAAAATAAACAAAACAAAAAGAGCCAAAAATAAACGATTATCTAATACAATCTACAATTGCAAAAAATGGAAAAAACTAAAGAACACGACCATGGAGAATAATATGGAAAAGAATAGAAAGGAGCAAAAATCTGAAAACAAAGTAAAAGAAAAATTGACATGGCAAGTAAAATAAATAAAGAAAAAAAGAAAACAAAGAATAGGGGGAACCAGTAATCGAGAAGAAAAGAAAATTCAATAAAGGCGAAAAATGAAAAATGAAGCAGAAGAAAATAAATAAATTAAGACAAAAGGAAAATATGATGAGAGGAAAAACGAAATGTAGTAAAATTCGAAAAGGAAGAAACGATGTAATGTTAAAAAGAACCAAAAATGGATGAAAGTAAAAAGAGGAAGTTTAAAATTGACAAAGGAAAAAAACGGTAATAAGAGAAAGCAACAAAAAATAAAAAAGGATGCAGGGCAGCCAGAAAAAAATTAGAATAAATAACAGGAAATTTTAAAATGTAACAAAATAAAAAAAATAAAAAGGCAGAAAAATAAAAAAAATGAAAAGTGACAAGTGAGAAGAAGAGAAAAGGTTGTATGAAAAACAGAACAGTAGAACGAAGCAACATTAGGATGAAGGCAATAAAAGATAAATTGAACAATGAATAATGCAGAATAAAAATACAGCAGACAAAAAAAAGAAAAATAGATAAAAAAGGAAATGTGAAAGAAGACAAAGGCAAAGAAGTTAACCAAACCAAAACAATCATAGAATCAAAGTTGAACAAAAAAGGACAGAAAACGAAAAAGAACAAAAAGATTGTGTCATTGAAGAAGAGGATCAAAAACTCGAAACAGAAATATAAAAAAAACAAAAGGAAAAAAACGGACTGTAAGGAAAAAAGCCATTAGAGAACATTGAAAACAGACTTAAAGGCAAAATTAACAAAACGCGAATAATAGGTGAATGGAAAAGCGGGGAAATAAAGCAAAAGAAACAAAGTCAAACAGACTACAAGGGAAAATTAGAAAAAAGAGGAGAAAATAAACGAAAAAAAGAAAAAAAAAGTAAGAAATAAATTGAAACATGAATAATAAAAAACTAAACAATGAAAAGGCAAAATTAAAGAGACAAATAAGTGAATGCAAAACCAAAAAATTCAATAAAAAAAAGGAAAATGAAAAAAGAAAATGAGAACATAAGGAATCAATTAAAAAATAAAGAGAATATTATAAGGAATGGAATATGATAATGACTAATAACTAATTCACTAGAAGAAAGGAAAATAAAGAAACTTGAAATAGATGAAAAACTAAATAAGAAACAAGGAGAAGATAAGCAGAAAGAAGCCAAATGAAAAGAACGGAAAAGATGAAAAAACGAAAACAATGAAAAAACTAAAACAAGAACTGAACAAAATGAAAATAAGAAATGCGAAAAAGTAGAAGAGAAAAAAAACGAGAAGTCGGTTGCCTTGAATGCCGACCACCTGTATTTAGTTTCCAACTCCTGCACATAGCGGTAGGATTTTTATAACCCGAATAAGGAGCGAATGACCGTGAGGACAGAAGCATTAAAATCGAAGCAAGAAAAATTTAGAAAGGAGCACGAAAATCGAGGAAACGAATCAAAATGGAGCAAAGGACAACATAGAAAATAAGAAATAAGAGACTGGAAAAGGGAATACGGCAAAAGGAAAAAGAAAAAAGTTCTAAGAAAGAAAAAAGAACAAAGCCAAATGCAAAAGGAAAGATAAATACAGTATAAAGTAATAAGAAGGGGGAAAGGGAAATGAAAACGAAATGGCATAGGGCAAAAGAAAAAAGTAACAAAAATGAAAAAGACAAAAGAAGAAACGGAAAAAGGCAAGCAGAAAAAAAGAAAAAAAAAACAAAAAAAGGAAGGAGGAAAAGGAAAACTCGAAAATGAAAATGGAAAATGAACATGAAAACAGATCAACAGGAAAATTTGAAAAGAGAAAAGTAAAAACGATTAGAGTAGTTTAAATGAAAAAAAGCATCAATGAAAAGAACAAATAAAAACGAAATTAAAAAAAATTAAAAGGTGCAAAATGAATTACGAATAAGGATTAAAACATAACAAAAAATAAAATAAAAAAATCAGAAATAAAAATGGGAACAAGATCTTAAAGAAAAGTATGAAAAATTTAAAATGTGCGAGAGACCATAAAAAAGAATGAGTAAAAATGGAAAGGAAAAGGAAAAATACGAAAAGCGAAGAAAAATAATCAAAACAAATCAAGTAAAAAAGGAAAAACTAATAAAAACTACAGCTAAAAATAATAAATGCGAAAACGAAAAAAACATGACAATAAGGAATAATGTAAAAATAAGATAAACAAGCAAAAATGTAAAAACGAGGAAAGTAAAAAAATGACAAAGAAAAAAAACATTGCCAATATGAAAATAAAGGAAAAGAAGAAAACAAAGATTAAAGGGAACCAGGAAAAATGATAACGAAAATCAAAAAATGCGAAAATGAAACATGAAAAGAGGAACATGAATGAACACTGAAAAAAATGGAGTAAAAAGAAATTAAAAAATAAATAAATGAAAATGGAACAAATGAAGTAGTGTAATAAAGAAAAAATAAATTAGAAAAAATTAAGGAAGAAGAAAATGGACAAATGAAAAATAGGAAAATTGTAAGTCAGAAAGCAATAACAACAGAAATAGGGCAAAAGAATGAAAGAATTCCATTAAATGAAGTGAAATCGAAAACAAAAAAATAAAAGGTAGGAAAGTAAAAAAGAGAAAAAGTTTAGAAAAGAACAAGTAAAAAGAAAAATATTACCAAAAGTTAAGAACAGAAAAAAATGAGAAGAGGAAAAGTTCTAAGAAAAACACAAAAGTAGAAGGAAGAAAGAACAAATAAATGAAAGAAAATCAAATAGCAAAAGAGTGACTGAAAAATAACTGAATGGATAAAAGGAATAATGGATAATGGAAAGGATAATGGAACTGAATGGAAAAAAATAACTGAATGGATAAATGGAAAAATAACTGAATGAATGGAAAAATTCTAAAACCTGTTAAATAATAGACTAATGAAAATAAAAAAAAGTCAAATCAAAAGTTTAAAATATGCTACACAAAACGCGAAAAAAGACGAAGTAATCTAAAAATTAATCGAGAAATAGTTTAAAAAAGTCAATTCTATACTTAGAAAGGCCCAAAGAAGTGGACCCAAGTGGAGTCTAAATAATGTCAAAGAGGAATTGAAAAGACTGCAGACAATCTTAAGTGTTTGAAGAAATTGAATAGCTATGTTCCTCAGTCTTTAAGAAGTTTTCTCAATTCTCTTCTCAATTCCGTTACATACATCAAAACTCAATGCATTTACCATTGATCGGCATTTCTTCTAGGGAAGGAACCTATCGGCACCTATTTATACCCATAGATGAAGGTTGTATTAGCCCCGGGCATGGAAGGTGATAGCTCTACTGAAAAATGCTGACTAATTGAAGTTATTCCGAAACAACGATCGCAACCATCTCATCTTTATAAGAGTATTCCTATTCCCACTTGATGTCTGTAATTTGCATGAGTTTTTTTTTAAATTTCTGCGGAGATAAGACACATGTTCATATTTTGACATTAGCTGCCACTCTAAAACTGAGAATATCACTTAAATTGAGATCTAAAAGACAATTTTACTGCCTACAGCTTTGACGAAGACTGCGAGTCGATCTGATTTCACTCGGAGAAGTCAGTGATTTTCTAGCAAAGTAACGTCTGAATTAGATTTGTACGGGGTCCAAGGGCGCATGGTTTAACCCTCAAAAAGGCAGGGGGTTTCAGGGGCCCGGCTAGTTACAGTTTTCCTGTTTCAATAATCTTGTAATTTGAAATACAAATGTTTTCGGGGCTTCGATTCCCTCACTGATAAAACGACAAAAAATAGGTTTTTGATTTCATTGGGTCTTAGGAGCGATGCTTCTTGAAGTCACAATTTTAGCTTGCTTTTTTGAGGGTTAAGTTGAAGAATTGAACATCAAGAACTTAGAAGTGAGGATGAGATAGAAATTAACGACAATGGAATACATTTCTTATTACTTTAAAATTTAATAGGTATTTATAATCATATATTATATTTTTAAACATAACAATGCCGTAAAAATTACAACTGTTTCAGAGCGAAATCACAATAGCACTGACTTCTCTATTATATCACGCGTGACGTGACAATGAAAACCGTCAAAAGCAGGTTACTTGATTGCGATCGGAATCTCCGTTCAGAAATCAGCAAACCACGCTTTAATTATGAGGTTAGAAAGATTTTCTCCTAATCTTCAACCTTCAAGTTTTCCTATTTTAATCCAACCGCGCTTTTGGAATGTGCGATTGTGGCAGGGCGGGGGTGGCTGTTTGGAAAACATTCGGCTTCCAAGCAACTCTCCTACCTCCTCCTACACTACGCCTGACGGAGAAATTGCCACTTCGCGGAAACGCGTTCCGTGCGGCTTCCCCATCCTGTGGCTTCTGTAGTCGGTCGGCATCAGCGGAAAATTTAATTTCACTCTTATGGCTTTTGGTTAGTGGTGAGTTGCTTCCATAAACGGCCCAATCGGTGTGTGTGTGTGTGTGGTGGGGGAGCGTTGGCATCACTGAGTGAGAACAGTAATTCGAGGATTTTGTACGCGGAATAAACAGGAAGTGATTGCTCGGGTGGTTGTGGAGAAGAATAGGGCCGTTGAAAATTAAACTCATTGTGATTGGGTAACAAAAAAAAAAGCATCACATTTTTCAGACATTTTAATAAGCGTCATGCGTTCAACTCAATTCATTTGTGTTTAATTTTTTCCACGTTTACTTCTGTCTCTTTCAGAAATACGTACCGAAGTTTGAAGGCGTGGGGATTTGTGCTGTCAATCTGGTTGACGACATGCAGGAGTACATGCGAGGATTATTCGTAATTATGTGAGTATCAACACACCTACGCCGAGCTCTTTTATTCCCGGTATGAATACACAGCTGAACAATAGGGCTTTTTGTTGTTGTCATGAAACGAGTTTGTTCATGTACAAATAATGCTTGTTGAACAGCACAGATAATTTGAATCAGGCGTTGATAATATCCGAGAGGACGAAAAAATGTAATCACCATTCTGGTGCTTTTAATTTCTGACCCGCGTCGGTGTTGTCAACATTGGTAATTATCGGAGATGAACTTTTATGTTGAGCTGATTGGATGAGCCTTTTTGTTTCCATACACCATTGTATTAGGTACGACCTCTCGATAAGCTTCTGTAGTCGCGGCTGACTATGATGGAAAATTTGTTGACACATACAAAACTGTCAGATTAAAATTTAGAACCAATTCTAGGTTATCCCAATCTAGTAGGCTACCGACAGCTCGACTACCCCAATAAGAGATTTTTAGCTTCCAAGTGAACGATTAATAAAAAGATAGTTGTCAGTAGTTCTATTTTAAATAAAAATTTGGCCAACAAGTAATAGAAACCTGATATCCTGACACGTAAAAGGACTCCTGTTAACATTTTCCCAGAAATTAAGTCTTTAAACTAATGACAGAATAACGGTACATTCATCCTCAAAAATTCCCTCGATTCCCGAAGATGTCGAAATTAGACCGATGGAAGGAGGTAGAAGTTCGCTAAAAACCTTTTAATTCATTTAATGCTAATGTGTTTTCGGCGTCGTCGGGTGAAACTTTTCCCAGAAACAAATCTCACGCTGACGAAAAAACAAACGACTTGGAATCCAATAAGCCCTACACTCGTTAAAGGGAAACGCAATTTCCATCACAAAATAAGTCCGAACAGAATCCTTCTGCTTCGGGCGCAATATCCGATCGAAATGGGAGCAAATCAGTCAGTCGTCGACTTCGTCGTTGTAGCGATCAAATTGATATTCAAGAAAGGGTCCTTGCTTCCAAACCAGATCCAAACGATAGCAGTGGGAGAAAACGGGCATAATGCCACATATTTGCATAAACATTTCTCATGGCTACTATGATGAATCTGTCGGACCAATAGCGCCGCTTGCTTTCGTTGAAGTAAATATCCTGTTTTATTTTTTGTTTCGTTCCGCTGCAGAAGAATGTATTAAAGGTTATATTCGCAACTTGTCTGTCCGAAGGAGACGAAAAAATGTGGGATAGTATCGTGGTCAGAGACATGACAAATACTTAAATCTGTATCATGCTTTATACTGGAAAAGGACCGGGCAAAATAAATGTGATTCTCGGTGAAACTTATGACGGCTTAGGGTTTTGGTTTTGGTCGTAAGGGAACTGTTTCAGCTTTTTTCCCGTTGTCGTTTTTTATGGAATGTGTCAATGTTTCTGAACAGATTTGAAGCTAGTACTGCATATCCGGAACACGAACATTAACAATCGTAAAACCGTTCAAATAATTGTTGGCCCAAAATTTGATACGTCCCTAATAACCGTGCATTAAAAAATAGCAAACAAAAAGTTTGTGGGTCTGTGGCTTGCCAAAGCAATGTTAAACTCAGTTTTCAAATGTAGCAAGAGTTAAGTTACTTATTGTCGGACAATGACAATTGTGCAAAAATCTTGAAGAAGGCCAAACGCTTGCGGCTAATCAAATAACTTGAACATGGCTGAGACGTCCGTTCAAAGTTTCTAAGACAAGTATTCTTGCTTACTCGTTGAGAGGCATCATACAATCAAAGGTCACATGAATGCAAACAAATATTACAAACAAGTCTCAACAAAACAAGTTACGAAAAGTATATGGGGACGTGACCCATTCGGCCAAAACACGTGCTCAGCTGCAAACTTATGGTTTTATTTCACGTTGCATTTCCTTGCAAGAGTTTATGCGCCCATTCAAAACTAGGCACCATTGTGGTGAACGAGAATCAGCTCAACAGCGCCTGGAAAGAGATACATAACAATGGTATTCGGAGATTTATGATTTAAATAATGCAATTTCGCCTATCGTGAAACCTGCCTGAACAATCAGAGCTCTAGGCGAGAGATATCCTTTTGTTCACGGACCGCCAGCGAAATTATAACTGTAGTTCTTCGAAGAAGTTTCCAGACATGACAAGTGGCATCTTTTGATATTTGAGTTAGGTGACTCATTCTCTTAAAAGCGAGATACAAAATGTGAGTTTTCCAACTAATTTACTAATTTTATTAAGCTGTGCTGCAATACTAGGGTATATAAACCTACCTAGAAAAAATTTACATGCAGACTTATATTTCACCAGACCATTTAAACTAAATGTCGTGTTGAAGTAGGACACTAGACCAAATCTCACGTTCTGATTTTTATGAACTTGCCATATGCTAAACTAACTCAGACATTACTTTCTTAGAAGTTCAACAACTTTCACACATGATTTGATATCGACTAGCTTCCTTCTAAAAAGTTGTAGACAACAAAATTATCTTCCAGAATTTCGATTTTAATGGTGTTTTCATTTTTAGAGCATCACCCAGTGGCGAAAATGTAAATCAGTGGGTTTCCTCAATATAGATTGTAGAAAAATGCCATACCAGTTTCAGGAACCTCGGTCCGGTAGCTAGACAGGAAAGGGGTGGTTCAAAATTGAACCAGACACTGTGGATAACATTAGGGAGCCAATGATTTTTTTAAATAATCAAAGATATGCTCAGCTTCCTAAAATATTTACAAAACCTTTCTTAGGACTACATGAATGCCTTTGAGATGATACCTTTGGATAAGTCTTTAATTTCTCTTTCACTGCTTCAAACTATTCTACACGTGAAATTTGCTAAGGCATTCGAGAAGGGCAATTTTATGCACTTGTACTTACCCATATTTCCATACATTTTTCAGCCTGGTCCTTCTGTTGCTAATACAATCCTTTCGCAGACCCAGTTGGGTCAGTAAGTGTACGTCTTCTGTGGTTTCATTTTTAAACTTCCCACAGAAGAGAAGAACACTGACTGATCGATATTGCTTTTTGGGTTCCATTTCTATTATTTTGCGCTCAACTCGAATCTGCTTCTATTGTTACTATACAATTCCCGCATCAGATCACAACTAAATTACTGATTTCTTCAAAACTAGATCGTTTTAGAATATTTTCGCAAAACAGACTGTTCAGCCAGCAGAGTTTCGGGTATGTTTTAGAAATTCGTTTTTTACAATTTGATGGAGATGTAAACAGCAAACACCGAATAACTTTTCCTGTGGTGGAGCGTTTTAGTTGAATTCTGAAAATAAAGAAAAAAATATGAAAAAACGAATGAATTGAAACAAATGATCAGAACCAAAATGAAGATAGAGCATGACTCAATGTATGTATAGTGGTACACCTCTTAGCTTTCCGTTATCTATAGTGAATCAATGAATTCTTTCGACAAATCCTTTGTTCATGACGTCCGCCGATCTTCCGGTCGAAATTTACGCCCGAAGTTTAAAGTCGACTTTTACGCGTATAGCTTATTAAGGAACACTTTCCATTTCAGCCGCTTATATGAGAAAGGTGTTTCCATTAGAGCTCACCAACTACCCACAGTTCATCGAAACACTGAAGCGACTAGTCTTTCTTGTGCAAGCTTTTGCGGCGATGCATCCAAATTCGGAATGTAGGATGCCTCTGGAACTTTATAGCGACGAATTTTTTTTATTCTTTGGATTCTGTTATATACCAGCTTTTGAGTTAATTTTCCGCTCAACGTTCTCTCGCATACAATGTCAGACCACAGTGACCTAATCGGGTACTACTGTGTCTGTGTGCTATATTTGATTATCAGAAGTTAAACTTTACACGTTTGCTTCTGTGAAAACTTACCATTATGGGGATTTGGGTTTGATATGTACATAATGCGATCGAAGAACTGTTAATGGCTTGTACAGCAAATTGTAGACGCTGATAATAAATGATAATATCGAACCACCCGCCAATTGTTACTAAATCACGTATAGGCTAATCTATTGCATCAGGGTCGATGGATTTTGCCGTAAGCTATGTTCTCATGAGTTAAAAGCAGCAGTAGCAACCTTTTCGACGCTCTCCATAACTCTCCATAACTGCATACCCAGCAAAGTTTCGGTAGAAAATTCACGTTGTTGGTTTCTTACTATTCCGACACATTTCGATCCAGATTCAGGCCAAAATAGAATTGAATGCTGACCAATAAAGACAAATAATTGCAGCTGATCGAAGGCAAGAATTCCCGCTCATCTCACGGTTTTTTGTTCCATAGATGATTCTGGTAGTGCTGGTTTCACCACACACGCAAATCGCTTGCCAGATAAAATTTTCTTTGATTATTTCTGAATATATTTTTGGGGTTTCTGCATTACTTTATTATTATTTGGTTGCTGATTTTATGTCAGCAGAATTATTGTAATTATGCATTTAATTTTTAAATCCTTGTCAAGTATGCATGACTTACTCACTTACATCTTGTCAAAGCAACGTAACAAATTAAATTTAGTCTTGAACATTTCGAATGATATGAAAGTCCACAGGCTAACAATTAGTCGACTGCTTCGACGGTCATATTAAATATTTTTTTGTTGGAACTGCCATCGTATGTGCGTTAATGGTGCAACTGACATATACACAAGTATACGGGGAAGAGACCACTAGTGTAAAATTGTTCCTGGGCATGAAGGATAATCCACTTGCTAGGCTGACTGGTTGGGAGCGTGTATTGGCAAAAATGATCGACATTTTTTAGAAGAATATGCTCATTGTGTTAGATCATTTTTTCATTAAAACAAATAAAAAAATTCGACCAAAAAAGTCCGAAAATTCTATGATTTTTAGATCATAAACAAACATGCCTTGCCAACTTGAATACTTCTTACTTATCAACAACTTTTCGACCTGTTTCACAGTTTTCTGCTGTAAATGGATTATGCGAAAGCAGCCATTAGTTGTATTCTGGTTGTCTACTGTTGGATCGGCGAGCGAGCATTTTGTTGCATTGTTTGCACCGCCCATTGGACAACTATTCCGTTTTTTTGTAGTTGTACCGATATACTGTGTAGTACACACAGGTCGTGTGAACTGTTGATTTTTTTGTGTCTAACTAATGCTATTTTGGATACTAGTTTAGACACATCGTCTAACTAGACACCTAGTTGGTGTTAGTTACTGACGAGATGAATTCGCAACACAAAATTCAAACCTAATTCACAGAAGAGAAGCTTCTGCGTCACAGTGCCGTCTCTTTCGGTGGGAAGATTTCTCTAGCTGGTGCTAGAGCTCCGTACACACCAATCTATTTCTCCAAATTAGATCGCTCTGAAACATTTGCGTGTAGTTGTTTAACAAACCAGCATAATTTTGGATGTTTTAGGAATCCATTTTGAGAAATTAATGGAGATGTAAACAGCAAATAGGAAATCGTTTTTCCTGTAGTGGAATGCTGAAATCAAATAAGAAATATAATGATGAAAAAGACCAAGGTTTTGAGGCAATGAATTAGAACCGAAAGTGGCTAGATGCTGGGCTAAATTATCTCTTGTACACTGAGTTTCCCTAAACATATATTCGGATTTAAAAACTTATGGTTTTCGACAAAAATAGCTATAAACTGAAACGGTCGGTACGGTTGTCCATGTTTCTTCCTTATTCAAGGTTTGAAATAGTTCGTTGATTAAATTCTTCATTAAATGAATAATTTAATTGCCGTATAATTTTGCACCACAAACATTAATATTAGGCGAGCGTCTGCAATTTTCCAGGATATTTACATGTATTGGCTGTGTAGATTAGACTTATGGTTTTCGACAACAATAACTATAGTTTTTGACGAACAGTGTGGTGAAAAGCAAAACTCAAAAATACCTAAATTAAAGTAAAAATAAGCTATTTCATATTTCGTTGAGTTGTAGCTGGTTGTCATGATAACACACTACCCAGTCAACAGTCTAATTTTGCTCGCTTGATTTATTCGCAACGTAAAACCAAGTGATTACATAATGGAAGAACTTCCAACTTCCGTAGGGCACTGGACCGCCAATAACCATGTTGCCTTGTGTTTTGACGAAATGTAAGACTATTTTTGGCATCCCCCAGCCATTAAATGAGTTTAACAATACGATTTTTTACACCACCACCCCTATCGTGTCTAGCACGTATCGTTTACAGCTGTACAGTAGGTAGCTCTTTTACGCCCTCCCTCCAGGCAGGCTCACCATTCAAAATGAGCTCCATAACATAGCTGCGTACTGGAGAAAATTTGTTACAATTACCCGCTCCACCTTCACAATCATCGTCTGTGACGACGGTGGTGGGACAACCGAACCGGTTAGGTAGTTCCGAACAAAAAGATTTCCATCGTTTCCATCAAATCAATCCCAGTTTCCACCGTTTTCTCCTTTCTATTTGTGACTCAAAACGGCGTTGGTTTGGTCCCTAGGGTGTTGCGGAACGTAAAGATGGGTTTATTTTGTGTCCATTGAATGGAAACGATCTTTTTTTCGTGGAATAATTTATCCCTTCGTTTATTATTTTGCATTGCTTAACTGGTGGTGGTGGAGATGGCGCTCTTTGTAAATATGTTCGTAAATATTAAATTTGAATTTTGCGTCTAGCGCATTACCGTGAATGAATGGATGTCTGGGTATTAGGAGGCGTAGTAGGCAATGACTAGCAGTCAGTTGTGGCAGAACACGATTTATGACCACCCGCCATTGAGTTAATAAGCGAACGAAATAGGATCCCGAACGAAAAAAGATACTGATAATAAAAATTAAACTTAATTTAAATTACAAAATATTTAAACATTCGGAAATAAATGGTCAAATAAATTGCCTCATTGATTCAGACAGGTACTCTATAGTGTGTGTTCCCTTGAGCTGTTCAAGTGTACGGGTACACAACATAAACGGATGGATGTCGTGTTTATTTTACCCGGAAATAGAAAAATATTAAATTTCCCATCGAACAACATGAGTTGGATAATTCATCGAACCAAGGATTTCTGCCCTGGGGCACTAACTTCGATACTGCATCCTCCTTGTTTGTGGCATGACGCGTACAAGATTGCCAGTACAAAGGAAAGGCATTTTTGTTGATCATTCTTCCGTAGATAGCGAAAAAAAATGAGTAGCAACTGCTACGACACCAAACCCACATGATTTATTCGGAATAGGGCTTTTCAACCTACCGTACATAATCGCTATATTTTGTTAGTGCTCGAAAGCCACAATTTCTGCTCTCATATCTGGAAGCGCGACTGTTTATCAGACCGTATTTTAAAATTTTTCAAAAAACTATTACCAAAAGCTTCTGGCAGTTATTTCCACGGGAAAGCTCTATTATCTACCGCGCCGAAGCGAGAAGAGAAGCCTGCGGGCGGGCAGCAGCAGCAGCAGCCAGCGATATAACCATCAACGAACGACATTGTGTCAGCTCGAACGTATATCGGAGGTTCTTCGCGGAATTGATGAATAAACATGAAGCTGATATTTTACAGTGCAGCGGTATATCCGCCGAGATCCCACTTCGGTTGAAGTCTGGTATGAAAAGGACCTTTTCAGGGGAATAGTCCAACCCACGTTGGGCTTGCCTGCATAAATTCGCGGGATGTATGCGATATCAAGCGGAAGATTTTGTTCCCACTAACTTCCATATGTCGGTTTTGCCACGGAAAGCCGCGTTCGATTGAAAGATAACGAAGCAAGTTTTTAATTCGTAAATTATTTGATAACATCTCAGAGAAGCATTTATGGATTTGGAGTCGACTCATCAATTGGCAACACTCACTTTTAATCTAATGTGAGCGAGAAGACTGTTTACTTTCTTCAATTAAAAAATATCTTCGCAACTTACATTAGGACAACTTTTTTGCTCTTGAAAGTCATAGCCTTAGTTAAATAGCTGATATCACTTTCACTCTTTCAAACTATACTGCAAATGGCATTTACAATGGTCGTCGAACGGTTGATATTAATATATATTTACATATCTATTTGTCCTTACCTTTTCGTGCTAGCTTCTTCTGTTACTAATCAAATCATTCCTTAGATCCTGTAAGGAAGGATAATACTCGGCAATTCTTCTCACTTCAAAATGAACTGAAAACATTTGTTGATCGATTTTCTTTTTGCATTCTATTTCTATTATTTTCTTAAACACCAATCAACCATTTGAAAATACAATTCATCATACATCAAATGGCAGTTGTCACTGATTTCTTCAATACCAGGTCGTTTTAGAATATTTGCGCCAAATTATTAAATCAGCACTATTTCGGATATGCTTTAGAAACACGTTTTTATCCCTTCATGGATATGTCGACAGCAAATATTGTATAGCTTTTCCACTGGTGTGCCGTTTTGAAGGAATTCTGAAAATAAATAAAAAATAGAAAGATTAACAAAAGCTGAATGATTTGAAACAATATGAGAATGTGGATAGAATCCGATCCAAATACTCAGTACTGATACACCTCTTAATTCCCGCTGCTACTTTCCCGTGTAAGAGTATTTCCGCAGATTTTTCTTTGGAAGTTTTGACCTTTTCAGGGAACAAAACAACTCGCAGTAGGCAATGCCATAAAATACATGCGACGTACCACATTAACCGAAAATTCCTTTCCGATTTAAACCTCACTTCATTTTGCTACGTAAAAATACAAAGTACACAACACATGACAAAGTCAAATAGTTTTGATAGAACATTAAATTTCCTGCATAGTTCAAAACCACTCTGGTGAAACCGTAAAAACAATATTTACACATTCCGTTGATAATTTTCACCGCTTGCTAGCTTAAAAGTCTGTTATCTGTGTCGGAATCTCGTCGCATCGTCCACAGACACACACACCCATCGTCCAGCTCTATCCCACATAGATTTGTAGCAGGACGACAAATTGCACCATCAGGAACGTCCCGGCGGCGACTGAGGGTTGCTGTTAATCCGCAGGAGTTGTCCTAGCGTGTAGAAGACACGTCTATCCTGCGGCATGTTCTCCCGTGCAGAGGAAATCCGTGTGCTGCTGATGCTGCTGTTTATGACGATGGTGATGAAAGTGCTGTTCGTTGATAGCATTACTGAGGCTGAGGATGGATTCAGCGGTGGGTGGATGCAACACAGATGGCGACCGGGATCCACATACTGTGCAGTTTGCGAGAAATGTTTACAATTTTGCATCCGACAAGTTGGAACAGATTGTCGGATTATCAGTTTGACGTTTTGCGATGCGAGCTGAAGTTTTCGATATGCTTAAGATGTTGGGAAAGTTCCGCAGACTAATTAGAATTGTCCTTAGATTGTTCACGTTCAAGTTTTCAAGTATACACATTCTTGGAAACATTTTCCTCAGTTAATAAATAAACATCCATAAGACGGAGAAAATGGAACGTCAAAATAACGACAAGTGCAAAGACCCTGCCTTGAAACACGATGCGACGACAACAAAGTCCACCTCGACGAACCTAGCTGGAAGGAATAATTCATATCATATCACTCTCGCTGGAGTATCATCCCCTTTGAAGGTGGCGATCTGCCTCGGGCAGGTAGGAGATAGCGTCGTGCTATCACAAATGGATGGCACAAAAAGTACGCCACTTGTCGCATGGTTTGACCCCGATAGAAAGAAGTGCAATTTGTGGACAACCCTCTGCGCGAAGTTCGCCGCGGAATGATTTTCTGCAATGGAATTTTATTTTACATTCACTGGACACCGGGTACTGCATCACTTAGGCGTGAGTGGTTCCTAATGAGAAAGAAGCGAAAGCAGGAGGATATTTTGTTTTATATCTTTTTTTTCTGATGAAGCAAACCAATTACACTGAAAATAATACACACGTTCTTTCCAAGTGCTAACTACACTTGAATTTCAATGTATCGCAACACGCTCATTTTAAGTGGTTTCCTATTGAATTTCGTTAATGAAGCACGTTATTTTCATGTGTATTGACTTATGGACAAAATTCAAGGAACATTTTATTGATGTTCATATGCAACACACGTCACTTTCAAGTGTTCCTCCTATGATTTCGCCATCTTGATATGCAGATGCATACGAAAACAAGATGGCGGATACACCAAAAGCGCAGTCACGTTCGTCGGATGAAGAAAAATTTAAAGCGTTCGGTTTTCCTGATCATATTTGCAGGATACTTTTAGGTATGTATAGAAAATAATGAAATATTAGAGAAATATATTATTTTTGTGTTATAGAGCAAAACATAGATCCGGACAACGGAACGGAAGTTCTACGTTTGCTGGCCGAACAGCGACTGGCCCGTATTGTCACTGACGAAAGTGACAACACCACGATTATTTTCGAGGTAAATATAATCAAAATATAATGCAATATAACACATTAATTATTGCCTAATGTTTCATTCAATTTATAGCAGGATTCTGAAGTACCGGAGGCCGTAGCGGTTGATAGCTCACCGTCGTCCGATACGATTGAACCCGCTGCAGTTAACACTCCATTGTCTGTTGAGCTCACAGACACCTCTGACGTAACCTTACCACTTTCCACGGATGAAACGGAAGCAGTACCGAGTACATCGGGATTATCGATTCCTTTTTTGCAGGAGGCAAGTATCATTCCAATCGCACATGTCCCACTAAAAAGACAATTTTTTTAGTTACATGCTGTTCTAATTAAAGACGAGAGTGTATTGAAGAAAACAACTCGTCACAAAATTTAAAAATATGTTTGAACATTCTTCTCTATTATCCGAATAAGTGGATGTTTTTCAGTATTAATGTTGTTAATTTTTGCAGGTAACTGATTACCACTCGCAACCTACTGAAAGCAATAATCAATTAAAACCTGAACTGACACCGTCAGTACTAGCAAATATTTTAAAAGGAACGATCTTGGGGCAACAACTTCTAGAGCTTGGTACTCGAGGAACGCCGTTCTCGGAGGCTCGCCAATCTGAGCTTGCCGGGATTATCGCCGAGTGGCATCTGGCTCACATATCCAAGACGACCGACAGTGACGTTCAACAATACGCACGAACAGTGACACTTATATTTAAACACGAAAAATTGGTATATGTTAACAAAATGAACATAAATTATGTAAAGGTTCCTAACATCTTCCTTTTTTGCAGGAATCGTATTATCTACCTCGTGGAGGCGAAAAAAGAAACCTAGGTGGGAAAATCTACAACAAGATCAATACCCTCAAAACAAAAGCACGCAAACGAAAGCTTGAAGATGCGCAACAATCAACATTAGTTGCTAGAAAAAATTGCGAAAATACGAACCAGGCTGAGGTGGCTAAGAAAGAAGACCTTCAATGGCTGTACCAAAATGATGGCCCTTGGACAACGGTACTAGATAAGTGGAAAGGGACTTTCCAAACTCGGGAACGCTTCCTTGGTAAAGCAAACACGAAAGAACACCTCATTACAACAAAACTCTGGCGATTCGTGCAATTTGAACACGGTTTTCAACTGGTAAGCATATGTGTGCGTGAGTTTAGTGTCTGTGGGCTGTGTTTATGTGTATGTTTTATTGAGTTGAATGTCGACTAAACCTGAACTCCTTTCAACTCAATATCTGCGACCTCCCGGGAAAGACAGTGTTCATATATATGGGCTTGTGATTAATTTATCATTTTAACATTTACAGCTGGACATCGATTATCAGTTGCTACGTTTGACTCCAGATTACGACGAGGATTATTGGGATTTGAAGTGGTCCCATATACTGGGTTGCGTAGGGCTGTATTTCCTACATCGTACGGTTGACACATTATCTTGCGAATTACTGGACATTTTAAACGACGCAGCTAAAAGTGAAGGTTAGTTTTACCTGCATATCTTGCTTACGTTTCTTCAAAAACACAAGTACTATGCTAATACTCTAACTGATGTTACAGACGCACGAATAACTGCATTTCTATTACTCTTGAACTGTGTGCTGCATCCAACTAAAGTGACAATAACTTATAAACCAACAGTTGTTAATGGACAGGAAGATACAATTCTTTTTGCGGCCTCTCTAGATGATGCAAACAGGAGAATAGAAGACCTGTACAAGAGATATCAAGACCTTGGGCTGCCAAAATTACCAAAACTTGTTTTCCTAGGAAAACCTCAATGTTTGACTGGTAATTTTTACGTGTGCTACGACGGTTTGTCTTACTCACTCCCAACCGCACGTCGAGCGCTGGATGTACTTATAAAAACAAATGCAGTTCTTGGGTTGCAGCATTCCAAGATCAGCAAACTGATTTGGTTGTTTGTTCGTCACTATCTTTATCAACACAACATTCGTGGGAAATACGCTTGCATTGAGAAACTTGAATCATTTCTAAATACTTACCGCGATGCCGAATGAAAAGTATAAATGTTTCGTCGATAGATGCGTTAAACAGTATTCTACCCCAGCCGAGTACATTCAACATTTGGTAGAACAACATCGCATTCCACAAAACTATAGAATACCATGTACATATCCTTCCTGTCCCTCTATTTTTAACAATTTTAGCAGATTCAAACGACATATCCTTAATCATAACAATAACAATCATCATACAACCAAAAAAACATTCACTTCGGCAGTTGTCGAAACGGTACAAAATCATACACTGAGCGAAATATCATTTCCAAGCCCTACACTGTTTGTTGAACCGGTTGAACCAGATGACGGTAATATAACGGATGTTGACACGATTCGGAGGAGTTCAATATTAGAGATCGAAAAGGTAGCGATTAATTTTACTCTAGAACTACATCACAAAAATAATTTAACTAGATCGGACATTACATCAATTCAGTCAGGTACACAAGCGCTATTCAAACTAATTGCTGACAAGATATCAAACTTGCCGTTACAGGATCAGAATGCGCAAACGATGTACGACTTGAATTCGTATTTAAATAAAATGAAATCCATGTTCAATGACATAAATACCGATCACAAACTATTTAATTACTTACAAAGCATAAATTTGTATCGTTCACCGAAAATAATAACAGTTGAAAATAATTCCGTTGGGGAATTGCACCGTTTTGATCCGGACTTTCTCTTAAGTATTGAATCTAGTAGGCATCATATGGTGTTAATGGACATAGAGTTCCAACTTAAGTCGTTTTTTGAAACCCCAAACATTTTCGAGCAAACTATATCTTTTGTACGAGAGCTTGAGCAGACTGATCGGATAAATCATTTCGTGAACGGTACGGCATGGAAAGACATTAAAGAAAGATACAAGGGTGAGTTTGTTTTGCCGCTATCGTTCTATTCGGACGAATATGAAATAAACGACAACTTGTCCTCACACAATAAAAAACATGCAATATGCGGTATGTACTACACCTGCCTTGCTGTTCCTGATAGATTCGCATCGAAGTTGTGTAATATATTCGTAGCTGGAATAGCCAAAAAGGTAGATATACAAGCTTTGGGAATGAACAAAATGATTGAAAAGGTAGTTCAGGCATTCAAATCAATTGAAGAAAACGGCATAGTGCTTAGAATAGGCAATGAACGTATGTTGATAAGGTTTGCGGTTGTATTAGTTCAAGGAGATAATTTAGGCATCCACAGCATGTTAATGTTGGCGGGTGGCTTCGGAGCAAAATACTATTGTCGTTTTTGTCGGCGGCCAAAAGAAATATTGCAATTCGATGTAGATGAGCATGAAGTTGACCTACGTAATGAAGCTAACTATAATAATGATATATTATTCGGGAACCAGAAAGATACCGGTGTCAAAGGTAGAACCGAGTTTTCTACTCTTCCATCCTTTCAAGTGACGAAAAATATATCGGCAGATGCAATGCATGATATATTTAGCGGCGGTGTTTGTAATCATGGTTTTAAAAATGCTTTGAAATATTTTATCTACGTCAAAAAGTATATGACACTCGATGAATTAAATGCACGACGAAGAGTTTTGGGAAATCAAGCACTGAATGAATCGTTGTCACGGATGCCGGATCTAGAAGAAACGTATGAAACGAAATCTAAATCAAAAACGATAAAATTTCGTATGACATCAGCTGAAATGCGTTCTTTCTGTCATTATTTCACATTTATAGCTGGTCCTTTTGTGCCTGTAGATGATCCTATATGGGAATACGTGAAGCTCTTAGTCAAATTAGTTGAATTCTGTTTGTTGCCATCGTTTACCATAGATGATATCAAAGAACTTAGAGCTTTAGTAACGCATCATCACGAAATGTTCCTGAAGTGTTTTCCTGGTCAAGTTTTACGCCCAAAACATCATCATCTTTTGCATTATGGAAACGTCATAAAAAGTAGTGGTCCAATAAGCAAGTTAATGTGTTTCCGCTTCGAAGCAAAGCACAAACAATTCAAGCAATATTCACACATGACGTCATCTCGCAAAAACATATGTTACACTCTAGGAGTGAAAGCTTCTTTGCAATATAGTGCTGATCTTGGTAAAGCTGTATTTTTCCAAAATGATTCTACCGATAACTTTTTAACAGTTGATTTGAGAGCAAGATCCTATTTTAAGTCATTGGTTCAGTGTAATGCGTTTAATTTTGATTTCAATGTTTCATCTTCCCACTATTGCAAAATTTACGGAACGGTATACAAGAATGGATTATTTCTAACGATAACAAAGAATCGGGTGACTGAATTATATGAAATCGAAGAAATATTGCAAAACCAAACTGGGTTTCTTATTGTTGGTGTATTGTGGGAATGCGATCTGTTTGATGAACACTACCAAGCTTACAAAGCTGTAAAACGCACGCAACTTTATTCCATAATACCTTTAAATGAGTTTGACGGTCAGCCGATAATGATACATTATTGTAAGGATAATCTATATTTTAGAAAGAAATACGATTTTATGATCCAAGAAAACGATTTATAGTTATGAGTTTACTGTTATAATTATTTAATAAATATGTATTAGATGTATTATCCATATTTTATTTCACTTCATTATTCATTATCCAAACAGCTCCAATTTTTGTGGTCTATAAGGTATTAAAGCGAGATTTGTATTGCTTCTTGTGCGAAAAATCCGTTTTAATGCCTTATACACTACTACTCCCAAAATCACACAGTTCAATATTGAAAGGCGGTCTTAATTGCGCTGATTGATTTATAAATGCTTTGTAACATAAAACTCATAAGAAAATAATATAAATTTCATGAGGACAACATTGAAGTCTTTAAAGAAAGTGATTGATTATCAAGTGAAGGATCCAGCACATTCCGAGTGCAAAACACGTTAAAATCAAGTGTTTGGCTATTGAAATGATTGTTCGCCATAATAGATGAATCTCAAGTGTTTGGCATATGGATTTCATATGATTTATATTATAGCACAGATTCAAGTGCGAAACACTTGACAATAACGTGTGTATTATTTTCAGTGTAGTACGCGCTGGAAGACTCAAATTACAACTGATAAACATGCAAGAGTGGGAAAATGCACGTGTAGATATCACATCTGGAGCGATCTGGAAGTTGTTTTTCTCGTTCTACCGGGAACCCATCGAAAGCGTGCATTTTTCTCATCCGAAACGTTGGTGGAATATCAAATGTCGCGCTAGACGTGATGTGACCTGGATGTTACTAGCCAAGCAGCGATGCAGTCAACAGCGGCGCAGCTGAAGTTTCCGGTGGTAGCAGGCTGTGCTTGAAAAAGCAAAAACAAACTTTGCGTTTGAAAGGAAAGGTTTACCCCTTTTTTCGCATGTACCATAGCTCCGAGTTTCGTTTGCTCATACGTAACCCGAACTGCTGAATAATCCATGCAGCGTACACATGAATTTAAATGCTACCGACATACTCGATGATAGGATGGTTTTTTCTTCTGCTTTGTGGGGACCGGCTGGAGCTAACTAACAATGTAGAATCCAAAGTTAGTCTTAAGGACTCTCGAAAGGCCTTTCATATATCGACGGCCCATACCGGCGCCATTAGTGGATCATTACGGAAAACATTTCACAGCATCACGATGTATTGTAGTGATTATCATACAATTCAAAAGTTTGATGAGAGTTTGGAAAAGTAAATTGTGCATTTTTCCTTACTTGAAACATGAGCTGTTCTGTTCAATTTTTACAATTAATTGCTGTTCGGTCACTAATCCGAAGGACAGTAGACCGAATGGACACCAGGTCGCATGTTTAACAGATAGGAGGAAAGAGAAGCTGAAGTTTAACCCACGTTAATTTAGCGTAGTTCAATTAGTCCATTTTTTATTGTTTTATTGGCTCGAGGATACAACAATTTTTCCAACTTTTTCGAATTCAAACTGCAAGTGAAATTTTCATAGCAATATATGTGTTATTAAAATTGCCTTTGTCTACAGCTGCGCCAATTAAAAAAAAAACGCAACAAATTTGTATGAATTTATTGAGAAAACGAACCGCTTTCGTTTTACCATACAAAGAGTACAGTTTTTATTTGTTTCCTTGAGCCCCATTCGCCCATCAGCTGCATTATTATGCGGTTAGAGATTCGCCAAAATACTGGGAAAATGAATCATAATTTTTCAACGCAGTACTTGTTTCCACTGCACGTTCCTACACTTCTCCAGATCATCCTTTTTTCGCGAAAATTTTTCACTCGTCCTGACTCGTCGTCGCTTCTCAAAACTGCGTTTTGTTAGCATACTTTCTTACGTAGAGTGTGCCGTTTACATAATTTATCGTAAAGAACCATAATTTAATGTTGCTGTAATAGCATTTCTAGCATTGTCATAGCAGTTGTAGAAATGTTGTTTCTACAACTGCTATTCTGTTCTTTCAAATAAGTTTCGAAAAACTTCTCAAGAATTTTTCCTTGTTTTCAGTTCCAACCGCTTTTGATCCATTCTGATTTGCGTCCATCTGCCAAATGTCCTTCGACTGGTTTTTAAATGGTCGGTTGATAATGCCGTCAAGTCGAGCAAATGAGCATTTGCTGGTGCTACTTAGTCGACGGTTTCCTCCAGGTTCTCTACAGAACGTGGCTCGTTCGGTCAAATGGCTCTCAAGCTCAAAAAATCATTAAACACGTAAAATATACTCTCAGATGGGTGTTGAAACAATAATTCAATACATCTAGTTCCAAAAAGTAGCTAAGACAACAGTCGTGGAAGCTCGCAAAGCATATGGGAAAAAACATATAGTTAACTAGCCGCTTTTGGTAGTTTTTTAGATACCAACAACAAAGTAGCATCATTTTCGGTCCGACAATGGAGATTGTAGCTGAACGAAACTAATTTTGTAACTAAGATTAGTTTTCTTCCTTCCGATTATCTACATGACGATTGTCGATTTCAGGAGCTGCAAAATTAGACACTCTGATAAGAAGTGAAGCGTCTATTGAAAGGTAAAATATACAATTTCACCATACACGAAATGTTGCACTGATAGAATTTAACTTTACAATTACAATAGAATCCATTATTCTACAAATAAACATGAAATGTTGCAACAATACTACTGTCAAAAACCTTGTCTACGTTGAAGATAGTGCAGTCGAGGTCTCAATGCACGACCTGTCTTCACTAGATGCCGCTATTATCAAATTTAGGTTGCAATATGCAGACGTTCTATACGTTGTGGAAGAACAGAGGATTATCCCAGCCAATCTTAACTGCGTTTGAGTGATGAGAATATGTTTTAAAATATCCCATTCCTTCGTGTCACAGCAACCTGAGTCTGCATATTCTCAGACGACGATGTGTACTTAAGACGATCAGTCTCTCAAGTTTCAATACTGTAAAGTAATTTGAAAAGCCTACGCACGGGTACCAGCGATAAAAACATCTACTGCAACGATGCAATAATCTCCACGTCTCGATAGTAGAGAGCGAGGCAGTTGGAGTTCGCTAAGAAATATCTGGTTTGGCAGGCAGCATGTATTTGTGGCTTGAAAAGTTGCATTTTCATTCCAACCGGGACTACAGTGGCACCGGGCGGTTAAAATACAACTAAGTGCGCTTTCTCCATTTAAAAATCCCATACAAACTTCGAACGTGTTGCTCCAATAGATAGACTTGTCCACTTTGATTCAAATTTAAATTTTAAAAATTCGTTTTTTTCTGAACAGTCTAATGAATACTAGGCTACCTCATACTTCTGATCAAAACAGTGCTACAAGCAAGCAAAGCAATCGACGAATACCAAATCGCTTCGTAATCCTTCAAAATTTCAAAGCTCCAGGACAAGCTGATATGCTTTCGATCTTGAAATGAGTTACGGCAAGGTGATGGACTCTCTTGTCTGGCGACAAACAGCAAAGGACCGTGAACTGGAAATGACTTCTTGATGCACTAAAGGATATGAAGGCCTTTGACTGAATGGTAAGATATGCAATGACAATGGTAAGACAAAAACGGACGAATCTGTGCTATATGTAATGTAATAGTTCATAGTTGTAACTACCCTTCTTTGAAACATGAGCTGTTCGTCATATATCGTTAAACTGATCACTATGTTAGTGAAGAATTATTTTTATTTTTCAATGCAGGCTATTGTGCAGTAAGCATTGGTGCTGTTGTTTTCAGAATATCTCGATCGATCGTGCTGAAATCATCTATTTGAATTAAAGCGATACACAGTGCTCAGCAGTCCACAATGAAAATTGACTAAGAATCGAATGAGAGTGGTCATTTAACCGCCGCTGTATTCAAAACCTGGTTTATAATAAATGGTATAAAGTATCCTAAAAAACTTGTTTACTTGTGAAAATAAGCTTGAAAAAGGATACAATATGTCTATGCGATCGTAGCTCACTTATGGGGAGGCGGAGTGCTGATTGCAGTGAATAGAGGTCTGAGGCTGGGAGCCTATCTTACTGCCAAATTTTGATCAACTTGACCAATTTTCAGGTCAGGTAAAATCTTAATAATGGTTTCTCTGCACTATTGCTTCGATCTAAGTCTTCTCTTGACCTGTAGAACGCTCAAAGTGAACATAGTGCGAGTATCATAATCGAAGATCCAGAATCTCGGACCTAGAATTTCCATTAACTCAGTAATCCGAATTAAATATTAAAAATTCGCATTCCAGAATCCACAACCTAGAATTAAAACGCATTCTGTCACGGTCTTAAGGGTCAAGTGTGGTGGACCCTCAAACTGCTACACTTACACGCAGTCCACTGACATTATTAAGATTCCCCTTTCAATGCCAAAATCCTTTTTTAATTTGTGAAGTACTCTCTAAAATCCAAGATCCAGCATCCAGATTTATATAAGGCTATGTATTTTCGTGCTGCGTCCATCGTTCGTTAGATTCGAGTAAGATAAGCCCGTCGATATGCGGTCATCAAACGAAACGTTATTTCGGTAGATCTAATCAGACGTGATATAACAGATATTTCAGTCAAATAGAGTCTATCTATACAGTCGAGTCATGAGTGTTAAGTTGGCGGCAAATGGATTTAATTTTATTTTTCATTTAAAGACCTGTATCGACTTGACTTGAAAATTTGCATTTTTGCATACTTTTTGTTTTATCTCTTTCAATTATAGACTGAGAAATAACGATTTTGGGTTCCGTTATTCAACGATCAGTTTGAAAGTCCACTACATTGTGCCACTGATTGCGGTATTCGGGTAAGTGGAGATTGCAACGGACAACCAAACCCCGGCGAGCTGAGATTCTACATCACTCTTCGTCATCCGGCGGATGTGTTTTGTTCCAGTTTCATGCGCGGATTAGCTACGGAAAGTGTAGTAAAAATAAGTGCTTCAGTGCAACGGCGGTGGTTCACCAGTTCACCATCTCCTCCTAATGGCTATCCGTCTGCATCGAAGGGGGTTCGGGGGGATTAAAGCGAAATTTACAGTTGCTTGGTTGATGATAAATCTAACCTGACAGCTGGGTACGTTCTCGCTGGTTTGATATATGAACGGAATATACTCAAGCTGATTTTTAAGCGAGAAAATACGTGTATCGTGTGTGAAAAGAAAGCTTTTCAGGAAATTTCCTTCATTAGCACCCTAGGTTTAGAGCAGGTTTTGTACGCAGCGTTAGGGTACGGTTTTTTGGAAGCAACAAGAGATGTCCCTTCATGAGGGTCGCTCTCTTCCTGAACCAAGAGAGCATAATGATTTGTTGTGGCGTAGCGTAATTCTTTTTAGAGTTTTACGAAAATTAGTGCATCGAGCGTAAGAATCCTCGGGCGCTTTTTTATGTGGGTCTTGGCAATAGATCGTGTGGACTCTCCCTACAATAAGCCTATTTTCCAGAATTCCGAATGTAAGAGTCATACTCACGAATCTGCGCTTTTGTAACACCGAGCCTTTTTGTTACAAAGGTCCATTTTCTTGTATTTAGAGCAATGACGCAATGCATGACTCGGGGTGCAAAATGCTGAACAGGCAGGCGATCTTTGTCGAAGAAGACGAAATTTTAAAGGCAAGGCAGTTTTGCCAAAGGTCATCCGATACGAGTATGAAGCAACGCATAATTTACTCCCGTGCAGTACGATTGCAATTCCAAAGCGTCGCTCACTGGAGCAAGGGGTCCTTGAAACAGGTTACGCCGTGCTTTAGTAGATCTACGCAAAACAAACTCGAATCTCGATGATCACACCGTCGATCTCAACATTATGTGCAGGTATGTAGACACAGTAGTCTTTCATAAAAGACCGGGGTCGCCAGCAACATCATTTGCTTGTTTTAAACAAAATGTCACAATTCTGAGCCCATCTGGGTAAATTGCATATCTTGGTCATAATTCTGTCCTTAATTTTTTATCTTTTGATCGGTTATTCATCGGTCAATTGTCTCAAGCAAGAAAGTATCACAAACGACATCCTCGCCCTCTTTATGTAAAAGTCTTAACATAAAAATTATCGCACCATAGGGCCTAGGATCCAGATGTATCATTTAAATTTAATTTATATTTCGAGTTGGGTCTATGATCGCATTTGCCATGATGGCCCACTGATACATGCACAGGTATGTGGGACTACTAGTAAATAAATGCTCCCAAGCCTAAGGGGTAGCCCACTAGCAAATGAGTGTCGGGAACTGTGTAGAAAAAGTGGAGCTGTTATATATGTTAGTATGTTGCTTAAACATGGCTTGATATCTAGACCTTTGTCTAACCTTCTAATATCGAACATAATGAAGAGTGCGGAATATCGCGATCAATTTGGTGTTATTCACACAAATCATTCATTTGATAAATTGAACACCGATATAATCGCTAAAATTCAGATATTCGAAATGACCAATAATTGTTGTAGTTGTTTCGATTCTTTCTCATTGAACGAGGAATGGAGGTTGCCAGGTACCTACATTTACTTCAAAGTAAACAAATATCCCAAGGATGGCACCTGGTACCGTTGATGTTTCTGTTGTACTTTAATGATGTACATGTAGTTTTAAGGATTTGACGATTGGCGTTCGCGGATGATCTCAAGACATTTCTTCTGATTCGCTCAATTCAAGATTGAAGATTTCTACAACACTAGCATC
Organism: Topomyia yanbarensis; assembly: GCF_030247195.1. NCBI lineage: Eukaryota > Metazoa > Arthropoda > Insecta > Diptera > Culicidae > Topomyia > Topomyia yanbarensis. Next base: position 206,420,369 of record NC_080670.1, on the reverse strand, counting down.
CAATTTTTGAGGATAGGATAGAATAGGTATAGAAAAAACCGCACGGCTGGCATCCAAAAGGGATTACACACATTTTCCATTTTTTACAGGAAATGCAAAAAATTTTCCGCATTTCCAAAATACAATTGGTTCTATTGTAAAAGTACATTATTTTTAGTAGTTCATTGACTCTTGCTGTCTAAACAAAATAAGATCATTACATGTACTACTTATCAATTCAAAAGCATTTTCGTAATATGGGGAGGGGGTACCTAGCGTCCAAAAGGGGGTAACCCACAACTCACAGGTCCTTTTCTTGCCTTTCGTTTTAGAGATGTCTTTGGCAAAATTGTTCCATGGCAACTAGCGCTTTGTTCGATTATTTCATATTAGTTCAGAATTCAGTCGCTAGGGTGGCGCTGTTATAAACTTTTTAATGGAATGAGATAGAAACATGGTATCTACGGCAAGCTCCCATTACCCCCAGGGGGTTGTTCAATTGACAAAAAATTCGGGTTTTTACATATTGGCCCTAGATGATCAAGGTCGATTACACGTGCCTTGATCACTTCGCGTGGAACCCATAGGTCGACCCACCACAGTGGGGAATTTCTCCCTTTCGGGACATTTTGGTCCATGATGAAGGAAATTCTCCGTACAAATCAAAAAGTGATTGAAATTGAAATGTCTCGTGATGATGATGATGATGATGGCGGAGAAGGGGTAAACAACCAACGCACATTGAGAAAACCAACGGAAAAGTTTCAAAATCCAATGATTTCAATGCTCTCGAAAGAAAATTATCCAAATATCCAAATATTGTGATTCTGAATTGGCAAGTCTAAGGAATCCAATGGAATCTGGTACATGGTACATGCACAATTGTGGGAGCTGGGGCTGCTTCGAGGTAGCATACTGCTCCCATATGCATTTTTGGTAAAAATGAGTTATCGGTTGGATTGTATTCTGAATCACCTTCGATTTACAATAAACAAATAAGATTACAAGTTTTGCTTAGAAAATATCAAGAAAATTACGATAACATGGGTTCCACTTGCTTTTTTCAATATGGGACTCTTATGCTTTAATGAGTAGAATAGTCCTAAAATATACAATCTTCTTGAGACAACTGTTATAATTTCGAGTAATAGTAGAGAAATTTAACCAGAAATAGTTATTCACGCACAATAGATATGATTTTCATGTGCACATTGAACGAATGCATCTAGTACCTCCGAATCCAACAGCCAGCACCACTAGCGGAAAAGCAAAATAAGACAAAATAAGGACAAATAAGGAAATGGTAGAATAAATGACTCTATTTTTTCCAAATGTTAAATAACTTAGTTCAGCTAACTCATACAATCGTTTCAATTATACGAAATCCATAAAAAGTTTAAAACATAATAGTTCGCTTGCATTTGGCATTAACTTGGTTACACTATCTCGTCTATCGAAACATTTAAATAGCTGCGCAAACGCCCCCCAAAAATGCACGTTATTTTATTCGCTAGTTCTGTTCATGTAAGCAGCTCATACGGGTTCAAATCTCAAAAGTAACTTTGTATATTTTGTGTAAAAAGTGATTATTGCAGTGAAAAATATAACTAATTTTTCACCTTTCATTTGGATCAATTGCTTACAGTGTATGCAACGGATATCTTTCAGAAAAGTTCACATCTCACTTCAGGTGGATTTCCATCGCAAAAAAGCGGAAGTGGAGTCTGTTGTCGTTAATTACCAGGACTTTTATTTTTTTTTTCGTATCAACTTCTCCCTTGGGGTGTATCAATTTACCCCAGGATATGGAGTAAATTGATACCAGTCTTCCTAAATGAACATCGTACACAATGTTCGCTCTGGTTCTGTGCTCATATTAGACCCACATTTTGTGTATGAACACGAACACGCTATTTTGTACCAAAAACCGTGCACATGTTCGCCTGCACAACCCCATGCACTTACACGATGTGCGTACACACAGGTTCGTGGCATCATTTTTCCCTTTCTCACTCTCATCATCATTAGCATTGACTCTTTTTGCCTTGTGCGAATCGTTCTCGTGTACGCACACGGATGTTTGAACTAGAGTTTGTACATCGTTCGCTTGGGATCGATGTTCGAGGCGAACCTTCACATCGAGACGAAGCGTGCTTCAGGTTGAACGCTTGCTCGAAATTTTGTACACAATGTTCATGGGAAGTCTGATTGATACCAAAACGAAGATGGATAAAAACATTATTTTCTCAACATTGCTTTGAAAAACAGAAAGTAAATTTGGTAATATATGTAAAGTGGGGTGGACGCTTCAATTTAGTGCATCTTGTGATTTATAACTCAAGACGAAATATGAATCAACTTGCCGCGGTCTCCCCTAATCTGCTACGAAATAATGTATTTCAATACAGACGTAGTTTCAAAATTGCAATTAGATTATCAACAATGCGTTTGATGTAACGGTCATAAATTCTCTACCACTTTTGTTTTATCTTCAACATTTTTGATCCATCTTTTTCGTACACAACTGGTGAATCTAAAAATATGAAATGTTGCAGTAATATTATGGTACAAAACTCCGTGTATGTTGAAGATGATGCAGTCGAGGCTCCAATGCACGATCTGTCTTTGGAAACTCTAGAGGCTAACAACAACGTACATAATATCATTGGAGGGGGTCAAGAATTAACAGAGATATAATGAGAGACCTATAGGACCATTGGTCCTAGCTAACTGTAAGGTAAAAATGTGAGCACTTATCTTTAGTAGGTAGCCGGCTTGATGTTGATATTATACACTCGCCGGCGACTGAACACCGAAAAATCTAGCACAAGGAATGTGCAATAATCTTGAGAGCAACAGTTCACAAGCTTAATTTTTTGCGTTTTTGTTTCACTAACACAAAAGACCAATCTATATGAGACATACACGTACAGCAACGCCTGATTTGTTTGACAAGGGTACGCGGCACTTTACTCGATACACGTCCGAATGATCCGAACGACACAATACGAATGCAACTACTTGTTAACGAGTAAATGCACCACGAATTTGCCTAACACTACTATTGCAGCGGAAAGATCCATCCAAGTCATTTGATTGCTTGTTTTCGGTATACTACTAGAACGTTAGAAGTATACCTACCAAAATCTCTCGCCTTCGCTTGTAGTTATCCTGTTGTGATTAGGATGTATAATCGTTCCACTGAAACTTGTTAAGATCGAATATCGATAGTGCAAAATATTTGTTAGGGGGTAGGTGGAGTGCTAATTGCAGTTAACTCTTTGCGACGCGAATTTTTTTCATTGTTAATACTTTTATTTTTAGCTTTATATAGGCTTTCGGGGTCGCTGATTCTGCTTCTGACGTCGAAAATGTAAAATTCGAAATAGCGGATCCAATATGGCGACTGTGTTTGGTTAGATTTCATGTTTTTTTTAAATATCGGCCTAAAACGTCTTACAAAAAGGTTTTCGGGGTCACTGATTCTGATTCTGACGTCGAAAATGTAAAATTCAAAATGGCGGATCTAATATGGCGACTGTGCTTGGCTAAATTTCATTTTTTTCCTATTGGCCTAAAACGTCTTACAAGGGGATTTTCGGGGTCGCTGATTCTGATTCTGACGTCGAAAAAGTAAAATTCGAAATGGCGGATCCAATATGGCGACTGTGCTTGGCTAAATTTCATGTTTTTTATGTTGGCCTAAAACGTCTTACAAAGAGATTTTCGGGGTCACTGATTCTGACGTCGAAAATGTGAAATTCAAAATGGCGGAACCAATATGGCGACTGTGCTTGGGTAAATTTCATGTTTTTTATGTTGGCCTAAAACGTCTTACAAAGAGGTTTTCGGGGTCGCTGATTCTGATTCTGACGTCGAAAAAGTAAAATTCGAAATGGCGGATCCAATATGGCAACTGTGTATGGTTTCATGTTTTTTTTGAATATCGGCCTAAAACGTCTTACAAAGAGGTTTTCGGGGTCGCTGATTCCGATTCTGAAGTCGAAAATGTAAAATTCAAAATGGCGGATATACTATGACTGTGTTTGGCTAAATTTCATGTTTTTTTTCATATTGGCCTAAAACGTCTTACAAAGGGGTTTTGAGGGTCGCTGATTCTGATTCTGACGTCGAAAATGTAAAATTCGAAATAGCGGATCCAATATGGCGACTGTGCTTGGCTAAATTTCATGTTTTTTTTATGATTCTGACATCAGAATCGTAATCAGCGATCCCTAAAACTCTCGTTAATCGAGTTTTATTCTCATTGTAACAAAATTAGCTAATTTCGTACAAAATGGCTGCCATTGTGTAGCCACCATTTTGAATTTTCAAATTCTGTTATCAGAATCGTAATAAGCGACCTCAAAAACCACATAATCTATTTTTATGCTAGTTGAGAAGTTATCCCTGTCTCTTACAGAATCTTTTATAGACCGACATAATAATAAACTCCATTTTTGTATGTTTTGATAAAAACGAAAAATTCTGCAAAAAATCTATTATTTAGTTCAGTGTTTGAGATACTAGCAACAAAAATTTAGATCTCTAGGACTTTTAGCTCAGACACAGCCGAATTTATTGTAAAATAGGTTTTGAGATTTTTAATTGTTTATAACTAATAAGTAATTAACAAATTCACATATTTTGTGCTAGTTGTACTCCTTTCATCCCTAAAAGTTTATTAAAAAAAATCGTATTTATACGTCAACGCTAACTAAAAATCTAATAAAAACTAGTTGGGAGAAGTAGATAGGACATATACGTCCCACTGCGTCGCAAAGGGTTAAGATCGAATATCGATAGTGCAAAATATTCGTTACGGGGAGATGGAGTGCTAATTGCAGTCAAAAGGGGTCTGAGTTATGATCCTATCTTACTGCCAAATTTTGACCAGCTTGACTAAGTTTCAGTTCGGGTGAAATCGGAACATTGCTTGCTCTACACTATTGGCATACATCTTCTCTTGAACTTTATAACGCTCAAAGTGAAAGCAGTGCAAGTATCATAACCAATGATTCAGAATTTCGTATCTCGATTGTAGAATTCTAAATACCAGAACTCAGTAAAAAGATATAAAAAACGAAGATTGATAAACGCATTACTTTTTCAATGTTGCTTTGAAATTCAGAACTTAAATTTGAGAATATATGTAGAGAAGGGCGTAAGCTTCAATTTAGTACATTTAGTTTTTAGCAAAAAGCAACATCTTGTGATTTATAATAAAGACGAAATCTGTATCAACTTGCCCCGGTCTCCCAAAAAATGTTTCAATATATTTCTATACAGAGAACAGTTTCAAAATTTTGGCATCTCAACTAAATTATCAACAATGTGTTTGATTTAATAGACATAATTAGAAAAAACTGGTCCGGAATAATAATCCACGGCTCACGAATTTGAAACATCGAAGTAGGCTCTGCGTTACGACGAACGGTAGCAATCAGTCCAAGCCTGCTGGTCCTACCTAAAGTTCTGTCATCACAGTTTCAGTAAAACTACCTAAACAAATAGAAATTCCTACAATACACAGCACAAAAGCCAAAATAAAACCGTACCCATCAGTGCCTAGCGAGCTTTGATCTGATTACCCGAATTCGGGATATTTCCACCGGGTTGCGACCGGTTTCACCAACTTTCCTCCATAAGCCCATCGACACATGGGTCCTGGCTCCATTAACAAATTATTTTACGAGTTTGCCCCTACGGTGGAAAACCGGACCAAATGCACCACAATCGGAACGGTCAATGTGTGCTACCGACATCAGTAAATAACTGGACAGCGGATACAAACACCGCCGGGGGATGGGTCAACGTTTAATTAGAGTTGATACGAGAAAAGGGTGACCAACATACTTCACACTAATAATGTGTCCTTTTTTATTCTTTCTTTCTTTTTTTCTTTCCTTCCCGTGACTTCCCAGGTACTGCGCACCGACGACCCTACTCGGCTATCTGTACATACGGACATCCCGCGAGCTGCGACCCCCGGATGGACCCCTGTCCATTATGATGTTCGAGGCCCGGGCTGAAGCAAGAACCAAGCAGATGTAAGTAGTAATTGTGGAAACAGCAGGGAAGCTTAGCAAACAGAATCGAATAGTGTCGAGTTGTCAACGGAGGGGGGTTCGAGAAAAATCCTGACGATGGAACCGAAGAGCTATTAGTGTTGTTTCAAGTTTAGAGTGTATGTTTTGAAAAGATGTTCCATTGAGATAAGAAACATCGAGTACTGTCCCTGACATTGTGTATCTAGGCAACTCGGTTTTTTTTGCAGAGCATGTTTTCTTTAATTGGATTGCTTTGATCTGACATTTTTTTACTCTAGTTCCTCCTCTATCATAGATCTCCATTTCTTTGTGTAGCAAACATTCCGGTGACAGCGTTCTACTCAAGACACGACCCCTGCCTGGGAACCTGGGAGGAAAAAAATCTACGCTCGTGTTGAACGACCTGCAATTATGTTCGATATCTGTGCTGATTTGCCCAGGATCTTTTCCACACGAGGTTGGAAATTCGTCACACGTTTTCCTGCTGCCACTAAACATCCTTATCAGCAAAACCAAACGAGTGTGAGAAATAGACGCGGGGGAGACGCTTTTTTTCGTATCCGACAATTTACTACGCACCAACCGCACGTGTTCATTTTGCGGATCCCACACAAAATAGTGATAGACGCCAGCACACACACACACGCCCAATCCACCTATCTGAGGAGGCTTAGACATCTGACGAAAGTCGCACGACCTTTACTCTGGAGCTGTCCTGAATTTTCCACAAACCGGGGACGTGGGAGGACCGTGTGGAGATGATTAGTTATGATAGATGCGAATATAAGTTGTGGATCATATATTAATTCCAGGGGACAGGGTGTGGTTTAGAAATATTAGCAGATACGAACAGCTGTATCAAGCTGTGAAATTAATTCACCTTCAATATAACGTCTTGATCCCATACGTATAGTTTTGATTGAAATAATGACCAAGAGTAACAGTCTAGTTGGCCTTGAAATTGTGCCGTCATTCGATTCATAGTGGTGTATTTGAAATGGGCCACATGGAACCATCCGTTCCAAAACAGACTAGAAACCTATTTCCAGTCGGTGAATTTGTCTTTACCAACCGTGAAATAATAGTTAGTGATAATAAAAATTCTTTTAAAAATATTCATTTTTCTTCTTGGAAGCTTCTAAAAACTCGCAATCAAATTTAATAATTCAATTGAAACGCAGCAGGTCATGAATTAAAATTCAAACTCACCAACGGAAGATGTCAATACCCCATAGCACCCAGCACAAGCGACTGACAGGTATCGATAGATTAACATATCTATTGCAGACGCGGTGGTCATCTGACAACCCTCGCTTGAGCCGATGCGGATGCGACCAATATCGGCACTTTTCGCATGTGACAGTTGACATGCGATGCCGCACCCGATGTGGGTGTGTGTGTTGTGTGTCGCATCGTACCGTACCGCACCGGACCGGAACTTCAAGAAGATAGCGAAAATATCAACCAATCGCCGAATGGGTTTGAAATCGATTTGACCCACCCTTGAACCGGCAACAAGTAACCTACTCGAACCTTACCAGTGGGTGTGTGTGTGTGGGTGTGATTGTGCTCGACTGACCGGAATGTTTTTATTTGAAATTGATCTAGGTAGGCTGGTTGTATGGTCGTATGGTTCACTAAAGAAATTATTTTACTCTGGGAAATGATAGAAGCTTTAGTTCATGTCTCATGGGAAATACTTGAAAACATAATAACTTTTTTTTTTGAATAACCATGCAACGGGAAAATTTTACACGTTGCCAGGGTACTTGGTGGTTCTAAGTAAAATTTTAAAACCATTTTGTGCAGGTCATTAAACCCACTTTGATAAGTTGGGATTAACGTTTCGTATTTAACTCATTAGTATGGAGCAGCAAACTTGGTCGCACGCATAGATTTGAAGTCAACAAATTTTAGGGGGTGAGCATAGCGTAGTTGGTAAATTGATTGCCTTGTACGCAGCTTCCCTGGGTCCGGTTCCCTGCGCGCGTACATGCGGTTAAGAATTTTTCTAATTAGAAAAAAAAATCGCAAATGGCTCCGTTTAGTATAAATGACTGACGTTTCTTCAGATATTGTAACTTAACGTTATCCAAAATAAAAAAACTGGAGCTTTTGCGAAGAAGACTTACTGATTAGTTCAGCCCTGGACAACGTCGTGGATACGACATACGAGGAGGTTAATCTGCTTCGAATTGTGCGTGCTTCTACAGACTCACCTTTGGGGATGGGGAGTGCGGCACCATCAAAAACGACTGCCCCTAAGGAAGTCCAGGAAGTTTTGATTTCCCACTAAAAGACCCACCCATCCAAACTGACAACATCGCAACCACCAACCCCTAGGAAATTGTCAACGCCACTTCGCAACCCTTTCAGCAACCACATCACTGCCACCCGACTTCCTGAGCAAGAAGCCTATTCCCTTCATTACTACACTCGAGCGGAATCAACCTTTCTGCGAAAGGTATCGGCCATCCACAACAAAGGAACCTACAACCGAATATGGGATGGCGCACCGTTCCAATACTCCTGGTAAACTGACTTAGTTATACCGATCCCCAAAAGAACTCAAGGGACACGCACACCCAAGAACTTCAGGCCAATCAGCATCCTCTCTTGTATAGCCAAAACACTGGATCGAATGGATTATGGACACCTTACCACAATCCTTGAGGAGCGGCACACAAAAGGCATTCCGGAAAGGAAAAGGCACCACATCCTACCTTGCATCTCATGGAGAGATTCTAGACTAGGCGTTACGATCACCACCTTGGACATCGATAAGGCTTGCAATACAGTATGGCGGGAAGGAGTCATCCAACAACGCGACCGCTGGGGCATACGTGGCCACCTCGGCAATTACTCGCCTTCAAAACACGAAATTCTGCGTCGGAATCCAAGGAAGCGCATCCGATCATTTTACCGAAAAGAACGGGGTACTCCAGGGAGCCGTCCTGGTCGTCACCCTCTTCCTGATCAGAATGCAATCCATCTTCGGCTGCCTACCAGCTGGAATCTACATATTTCTATACGGCGACGACATCCTACCAGCAGTTACCAGAAAGACCCAGAAATAATTTGAAAACATCAGGAAGCGCCGTTTCCCGAAGGGCTGCTGGCCGTAGGTTTCCGTATTTCAATCCAGAAAAACTTTTAGCCGAAAATTCGCGGAATTACAATGGACATCGCAAGGCAACCTTCGTCGCCCACTTCCGGAAGGTTAAGAACGAATGCGCCAACTGGAAAAGGCTTGTGGGTACCATATGCACCAGACACCCGAACTGCAATCGAAACCTGGCAGTGACCATCAACGAAGTGATTATCTTCGTACCTCCTTACAACGGACAACCTCCAAACTACTACCTAGCACACCTGCAGAAAGCTCATGCGTTGAAACCGGCCTTCTGATCTTCCGCTGGACCATCGCCTTGGTATCCCTCCGACAAGCTATATCCATCTTAGAAAAAAAATATCCGGAAATGATGAGTCCGGATCCGCATACAATCAACTCGTTCGGAGGTGTTTCCCTAACCAGGCCTCTCCCTCCGCCTTCCATCTGAATACTTCGTTTTGTACGCCTAAGCCACAGTCATCATCCTACCCGTATCCCAAAAACCAGAGAACATAGCCAACCGTTATCTTCACCGACTCCCTCTCGGTACTCCGCGTGCTTGAAGCTGGCCAATCCAGACACCCGATCGTTCAGGTCAGTGAAATCAACATCGATTCATTCACCACCCTCTGTTGGATCCCCGGATACTACAACATGCGGAGAAATGTGGACACCGGTCACCTGGCAGCTAAGGGTCACAGAGCCAGGAGGGTCGTAACCCAAGCCCTGCAGACCTCACAGGAATAACTGCGGGAGAAAAAAAAACTGCAATGGGATCGGATGGGATGACCATGAGGACTGGAGAGTACAAAGGGTTCTATCCAGATTTCGGACAAGATCTCCCACGTCCACACTGTTTCCAAGACCCAACCTCCCATATGCATCACATGCTAGACATCCGGAAGATAGTTGACCATATTCGTTAAAAATATCATGAGCTCCACGATCTCCGAGAAACATATGACCGCTGGTTCTCAATGCGCGACATCCTGACTAATAACCCTGTCGAACAATTTGACAACATCTAAGCCTAAACTCAACACCCTTGTCAACGATGGGCTCCCTGCTAGCCCCCCCCCCCCCTCTCAACTGGTGCAGGAGATATCACTCATGGCCCACCCTAGTACAAACTTCCCTCGAAACCACTAGATGCGACTACCTCGGAGGAGGGCTGTGCTTATGGACTTCGTTTGAGCTAGTCGCTAATAGATGCCGCTCGTTCGTTGTAATAACGATAGAGCCAGTAATCTGCACAAAGACGTCACTACAGTTTTTGGTGTCTCCCTAGGCTACTTGAGGCCAGTAACTCAATTCACTGGAGCCCTGCTTCTACTCAATGTCCTTGAAGCATGATGTCAGCTGTTATCCAGTCTATCCGGTCTTCCGTGAGCGAACCTGTAGGAATACGAAGTCGGTCCAGCAATTCCGGGTAGAGCATGACTTCCGGTACGCTGGTGCTCCGACCTAGTCCATTTCGATGGCGTAGAAAATTCTAGCCAGCCAGGAACTACTTCGTTGGTCCCTTCGCCACTTTCTCTACAGCTTGGAGAGTATCCGTGTCACTACTCTCATCCCAACTATGTTCGTCTTGGCACATCTCTTCGACGATATGGTTGACTGTCGCCCTTCGAACTTCTTAGAACTCATGGGACTCGAAGTCACAAAGGTCAACACTTCCTCCTGGAGTCTGGTCGATTATGGTAAGGACAACGTCATCTGATCTCGACTCTAGTTGACAATTCCAGTACCAAATACTACACTATATTCCACAGCGTAGAGTCGAGAATGGAGTCCAGAGGTACTCCCGCATTGACCCCAATCGACTACCAAGAGTATCCTGCAGGCGTATATGTGCCTATACAATGCTGCCTTCGTCTAGGTATTTCTGTAGCACTGTCCAGAACATATCCGGAAATTGCAGGATTGCAGTCTTCAGTGAGTGCTACGTTACGGAATTGGAGGAAATTTATCTGCACGAAGTACTTCTACGAAGAGATTCTTGTCGTATTTCTATATATCCCACCTCAGCTCGACAGTCCTCGCTCTCCACGTCACAGTATAATTCCACCGACCAATGGTATAATGGATGCTGGGTAAACTATTCATCACGACTTCTTGTGACAGAGCTCTCAGGTTGGCTTCGCTGCCCAAGGACGGTGCGGTAGACCACGCTCTCTACAGAAGTGTTCTTCTTCAGCTCGAAGATCATCGTACCTTGAAGTGCGCCTCATTTTAAAGACGTTCTCTCACATCGCCTTCTTCTCCGAGTACTCTCTAACTCTCACGAGAAGAGCCGCGTATGATGTTTTATCGTTCGCTTCGACGAACAGTGAATCGCCCTTGTACTTCTTCCGAGTAGGTTGACGTGATACTTTCTTCAGTTGTTCCTTCTTTACCTTCCTTTTGTGATCGTTTGTCCTGTTTCGTCCGCTGGCATCAGCCACAGTCCTTTCCGACGTTCTAATGATCGCCAGTGGACTCCAGTTAGTTCTTCTGTTTCTTGGAGTTCCCTTGCTCCTCCGGTGTGTCCCTCACTCTTGACTCCGAGCGATTATTGCGGTGACTTTTCGGCATCTCCTCAGTTTTGGCCGTTGCGTGTTCCGCGATTTTCCTTCAGAGCTTTTACGGCTGATTCGGTTCATGTTCAGCAGATGTCTCGACAGATTCAAGGCTTGTCACTAGCTATTTGACGAACTCATAGGAGCTCGCCGACTTCGTTTTCTCACCTCCTTTCTCTCTCAAGTTGTGAGCCATTCTGGGTGATGTCGCTACCTGAGCTCGGGGTGAACATACATTTCAGGAACCCCATCTCTCATTGGTTTCTATGTGACTCACCCTGTACCGTGTCGCTGCTGATAGTGGGTGCTACTCTTGCTGATCTCTGGAGCTTACGACTCCTTGCAAACGCAATCGCGTCCTCCTTTACTTCACACTGGAATTTTTGAATGCCACCATGCAGGTGGGTCTCCCTACAGGTCGCTATCTCATCTCATTGCTTGTAGTCACCTATTGTGATTCATTGGTTATCAGTGCAAGCAGTGAGGTCAAGCAAGGGTTGGACACGACCCTTTACAAGAATTGGCGTTAATCACGGATTGCTAAAGTTACCGGGTCGAGCTTCGAACGTACCTGCAGACCTGCCAAGGTACTACCGAGAAGGAGGCAGTCGCACCGTTATGCCACTCACCGTTTCAAGAGTCGCTCGCTGTCACCCCTTCCTTACTCATGGAGCAGAACATCACGACTGGCAGCCCAAAGTCATCGTCCAATTCAAGAGCTGTGTCCTGTCCGTTGACGTTTGCCATGATCGGTGTGCCCTAAACATAATGCGTCGATCCTAAGGTGCTTGTACTAAAATATTTACTAAGATCTCGCTTCGACAGAACTGCTTTCGGATTTTGTTGGTTTCTTATAAAGGTTTAACAGAGCTCACTCACACCCCACCAAATCCTAGCCAATGTCATCTTCGTTAAAGCTGCCTTGGTTTTCGCAATCAGATGTTCTGCTTTGCCTCTTGCACTTACGGGTAAATCCAGCGTAAATCCACCGCTATTGGTATTAACTCCCTCGCCGATGGCGTTGGTAGTTGATTTTGGGGTTTCTTTGGGAACTCCTGTACAATATAAAAAAATCTTGCCCCAGGGATATTTTACGAAGTTAAGGGAAGCTCTACAAACTTCCAAAAAGGGCTACAAAACGTTGAGTGACTGTAGTGTGAAGGTAGCGTTGGTGATTGCAATCAGATTTTCTTCTTCGTCTCATCGACAACAAACACGGCGGTTTTGATTGGGTTGTCACTCAATCACGTGTTTTAGGTTGTAATGCAAAATAAAATTGAGGGCCATTTTGTTGAACGTCATCACTAGTGTGTAATTAATATGATGGAACTGGATAAAGGCGGCTTTCGTAAGTGTAATACGAAAAAATCTAAAGTCAATGGCAACCTCCAACAGGACTGGCCATGTTCAACATAATCGGCAAACAGCGTTTGTTCCTAAGCGTATGACCGTCACTGTTACAGTAAGCATTGTGTGCACTTTGTAGATTGAGATGTCACAACTTTAGTACAATGAGTGAACCTTTAGACAGCGGTCATGGATTTTGAAGCCTCAAAAATTTTGCCACCTTTACGAGAGCTCGAGCGCTTAATAGAAGAGAAAATGCGAATTGCCAATAATAAACTAAATCTTATTCAGTTGCAGCATATAAGAAACGTGGTTCTGGTAGGATTCAAACAAAATTTCACGCTGCATCAATTTATCCAGAATCCATGGAGAAAATTGCGATCGATAGTGCAGTCCGTAGATTCTTGTCAAAGTACGATGAAGTATTCGCCGTTAAACGCGACTCGTAGAGGAATTTTTTTTCCCGGTATGCCAATGGTGTTCGGGTGGTAAGAATGCACGGAAATAAATCCGTTCATAAATTCATGAAAACAACATCACGATTTCTTGAACTGAAGTATTTACGAAAACCGTAACAAAGTTTCTGACATTATGACAATAATAAATCTCGTATTCACGAAACCATTTGTGTTTCCAAAAAACTAGTTCGCGTCGAATATATACATGGCGTTACATTTGAATGGTGGGTAGGGTCACTGTGGTTGTTTCCTGGACATGTTTAGTTATTGTTGTGATCCTTGTTCACAATTTGGGAATACACAGACGACAGTTAAACGAAGTTCACAATTGCAGGAGCTTTTTCCCGATTTTTGTGATTTCTTATCAAGTTACTGTGATATTTTATTCATGAGTTTGCTATCGGATTTTTCTGTTAGAGTTGCCTGATATATGTTTATGATTGCAGGATCTTAGTCACGATTATCGTAATTTATATTTCGTGGCATTTTAGTCATGCGTAGAGTGATTCATGCTCATGCTTTTAGTATACTAGTCACGTTTTTGTGTGAGTAATGTAATTTATATTCATGATTTTAGGATCTCTTTCACGATTTTCATAATTTCTATTCACGTGATCGTAATATTTTAGTCACGAGTAGATTCAGTTATGTTCACGAATTCAGCATCTCAGTCACAATTTTTGATATTTTAATAACGAGTAAATTGTTTTATATTCATGATTCCTGGATCTTAGTCACGATTTTCGTAATTTTTAGTCACGCTATCTTGATGTTTTAGTCACGAGTAGAGTGATTTATATTCATGATTCAGGATCTTAGTCACGATTTTTGATATTTTTCTCACGAATAGTATGATTTATGTTCTTGAATTTAAGATTTTAGTCACGATTTTCGTAATTTATTTTCACGTTATCATGACATTTTATTCTAGAGCTTAATTTCAATTTTGTACGGGGAGTGATGTGACTGAGAGGCCATTCATAGATGACCTAGCATTTTTTGAGTTATTTTTAACACCCCCCTCTCCCATCGTAGCATTTCGTCACAAACCTCTGAATACCCCTGCTAATTACGTAACTTGACGGTAACTCTCCCCCCTTGTCCTCGTAAATTAAAAAAAAATAAAAAACGATGTTAGTTATTCCCCTTTAAAAAGGCTACGTAGCTTGACATGAACCCCTACTCCCGGTCGTCACACATCATCACAAAATACAAAACTCCCCCCTACCCATATAATGCTATGTCATTTATGGATGGTCCCTGATATGCATGAAATCAGCAGTTTTATTATATTCGCAATTTCTCTTCGCCTTATCGCTATCTGCTACATTTTAGTTATTATCGGTTCTTGTACCCGGAGTATCGCGACAATATAAACAGGAACATAAATGTGTGAGTAATATAAGGGATTTTGTTCCATGAACTTTATCACGAATACGATTTGTGGCTCTATAATGTATTTTTGGTGCTCAGCGCAATTTTTTTTTGTCGAGACATCATACTGAACCTTATCAAATGAGTAACGGAATAGTGCATGGAACAAAAATGATTCTACCAATTATACTCCAGATTTTGTGAAATTTGGTTTGTTCCCGTGAAAATTTCATGACCATGTTGCATGAAATTGAAAATGGTTAGGGATATCTTCTAAATATCACAGGCACGCAAGATAGATCCTAGGTCAAGTACTAGGAATCATGAACCAGTTCACGAAAACATGAATAATATTTGATGATTTCGTGAACTTTTTCACGAGCACGAAGGGTAAGTTGTGACTGTCAGTTCATGAATACATGAATAATATTCTACGATTTTGTGAACTATTTCACGACCACAAATAGTAAATCGTGGCTATTATGTTAGGAATCATGACCCAGTTCACGAATACATGAATAGTATTGCATGATTTCGTGATCTATTTCACGACCACGAATGGTAAGTCAGGACTATTATATTAGGAATCATGAACCAGTTCACGAATACATGAATAATGTAATGAGCACGGATATTGGATCGTGACTAATATATTACGAATCATGAGTTAGTTCACGAGGATTGTATGCATTCATGAATAAAAAATCGTGAAATTCAATAACTACTCAACCGATCTCTTTCAAATTTTGCATACACATTCTATGTTAAAAATACCTAACCCCTACCTTGAGTTTAAGATAATCTTTCATTTAAGGGGGTGTTACTCATAAAAAGGCGGAATTTTTCATGAAAAATAGTATTTTTTATTAAAAATGAGTAAAACACTCCCTTAATTAAATTTTTTTCTCGAAAACTCAACATAGGGGTTAGGTATTTTTCACCTAGAATGTGTATGCAAAGTTTGAAAGAAATCGGTTAAGTAGTTTTTGAATGGCAGGTTACACCACAAATCATGTTTTTTTTTTCAGAGAAGTTGTACAAAAAGCTTCGTCACCGTGTCGTTTGTCGATATTTTTGCATTCAAAAATTACAGCATGTTCTTAAAGTGTTATACCACAACGTACAAAAGTTTTGATCAATTCGCTTTACGCAAAGTTCTAGAAAAATCACAAAAAAGGGGTTTTTTTGCACGCTGAAACCCTTAGCCACCCCCCCCCCCCCCCTTAATTGTGTGACCAAACTGCACAACATAGAAAACCCCGCATGGAGAAAAGAACAGAAATCACAACTAAAACAAAATCTAAAGTTCGATCACAGACAATTATTGAAGCGACCACGACGATTACCGTAGAAACATAACAAAACAATCGACCGTGATCTTCAAGGCAATAGCAGCGAAAATGAGGGTCAAAGAAGCAAGACCGTTTTCTATCTCTATTTTCAGAAAGTATTACGATTTGTCCAAAAAAAATGGACAAGAGAGATTAACAACCCCTTCAGTAAACACGAATTGATTTTGTTCAATGCAAAAGAAATCTAATCATTTTCCAATCTGCCAAACCCTCTTTTCCGCGTGGAAAACAACAAACTCCTGCTCAGGCAGAGTAGGCGAGAATATTGATTGTATGCATCTAGTGGCGTGTTATTATTTTACGCTCTGTCGCAGTAAGGTTGTTTGGATACCACAAACTAAACTGAACTGTCAGCGATTTTCCTTGCCATATGGTTTCACTATCCTTGCAGGAGCTTTGAATATGTTCCGAATAAATTTTCGTATTAAAAAAAGAACTGAAAATCCTCATGTGCGAAAATTAAACAAAAGAGAAGGATTTCGAAAAGCATAGCAATTCCCTCGTTCATGAATATTTTCGATCCGAACTTTAAATCTTTCCTCACTCAAAATGCAGGATACGATATCCCATCAATAATAATCATATCCGCTTCGTGAACGGTAAAGGACAGTCATCGTCTTGAACATAACCTGTCGGGCAGTTCCCATGACAAGTAGAGTCCCCTCCCCCTTTCTTGGAATTGCTCCAAGACTCTTGAACGGGCAAAATTGATTGTAAACGAATGGATCCGAACTCTGATGTGGGCCTGCCTGATAAAGGTAAAGTTACGCAATTCGAAACCGGGGAATTCTTTTTTTCCTACTCTCCATCAAAGTTGCTGCTGTACACGCTGGAGATGGTTTTATTTTCCCGTTCATAAACTTTCAGCTTGGTTAGTTAGAGCTTTGATGTGGGTCCCCCCGTTTTGCAAGAAGAACGAACACACCCACTCACTCACACATACGCTCGTACAGCTATTGAGAAAGGTTGTTGATTTTCGTACATACCCTTCGGCACAAAAGGGTCGATACTGACTGAGTCTGGCCGGGGGTACGATGATATTTTCCACTGACTGGCTTCTTGAGAATGATTTGTGCATTATTAAATGTAAGGTTCCGCCTATAGCCGCTCAAGTGTTGTTGAAAAGCTGGGGGCTCGCTTGTCATATTGAACAAAGCAGGCGGGAGTGAAAGATATTGGCCTGGTTGAAGCCATCGGCATCGGGTTGAACGTCAACTGTTTGTAGGGTTGCGAAAGTTTTGGATAAAGTTTGGTTTCTTTATGAAGCTTCTTGTTGAATCTTATGACCATTCCCGTAAGGGTTCCCCGTGTATTGGTTAACCGATACAAGGAAGTAAAATACAACAAACTTTTCCTTTAATCTTAATCACTAAATTGAATTCATTTTTCATTTAGAACCCTCGAAAAGATCCCAAATGAACTGAAACGTCGATTGGAGCCATAATCGATGTTTTTTCGCAGAATTTTTCAAAGCAGGAGAGGCAAGAATATGGAAATTTTATTTCAAATCGTGTAGTACCTTTCTAAAATTCCGAAAAAAATGTGAATGGTCCGGAAACATCAGCCCTTTTTGCTGTCTATTTTATGAAAATGAAAAATTTGTGTCCATTTTTTTTAATTTGATAGAATTTTTTTTAAATAAAACTTCAAATGTAACCAAAACATATGTATGCAGCTATCCACGTACGTTCAAATTTGGACTTTGGCTGAACCCAAAACAACATCGACAGATAATATATTTACGACTCGCGAAACCGATCAATAATCACGTTGCATACCAGTACACTAGCCCATATGGAAGCAGCAGCTGCTCGCCTATATCAAATTTCCCACTCCAACTAGTCTACGTGGTCGATGATAAGAAATGGCAGGGTGGAGTTTGTTGTATTCCTTTTCGCTTCGAAATCGACAGTGCAGTTGAATATCCCAGAGGAAACGGAGATTTGTCGGTCGGAGGGTGACTTCAAGTAGTTTGTAAAGACAGCCGAGCTGGGTTCGAATTCGTTATTCCCTTATTTTTTTTTTCCTTTTTATTAACGACTAACAGTGAGTTAATTTTTAAAGGGGCGAGGGACTGGAAGGTGTGAAACCCCCATCAAATTGAAACGGTTGTGTACGGTTGTCCACGTTTCTTCCTTATTCAAGGTTCAAAATAATCCGCTGATTAAATTATTCATTGAATGAATAATTTGATTGCATTTATTACATATAATTTGATTGCACAGTGGGCCTGGCCGCTTTAATGCTTGTGTCATATTCAATATGTGCCACAAACATTAATAATGACAAGAAAAATTGTGGACGAACGTCTGCAATTTTCCAGGATCCCTACATGTATTGGCTGTGTATGTGTAGACTAGACTAGACTAGAAAAGGGCGAGGGACTGGAATATGTGAAATATTTTTCAATATTAAATACTCAAGGGAGAGCAAGGAGTTTAGACAGTTTAGAAAAGCGTGGAGTAGGGTCATATGAGCAAGATTAGAGTTTTTCGGCGATTTAACCTTTTGTCTTCTACCGCAGGCGTCAGAATATTTTGGCATTTGAAATGCGAATCACCTGAGTCTGTGGCATGTTCTGGACGAGCGCAAAGTAACTTTGTACTTTATGCGGTCCCTTACATTGGCTAATCAGAGAAAGGAGTCAAGAAATCTGCTTTAAAAATACTTTTCAAGCAAACTTAAAGTATAATTCGAACTTATTTAATATCTTCTATCCTCAAGAAGATCCCAGGTGTACCGAAACGTCGGTTAGAAACAAGATTGCATTTTTTTTATGTTAACTATATAGATAATCTGGGCTTATTTTTCATCGCAAATCCTCCAATGTCTATGATCTTTCCTTCTAACGCGAAATGTTTCAGTTCCATCGACGATTTTACAAGATCATGGCATTTTAAATTTCATTGTGTCGATAAATATGTTATGTCTTGTTCAAACACTTATCATCACGAAATTTTTATAGTTTTGTCTAAATCTTTTCCTGAAAAATTTATTTTTTGTCTAAAATTTGACATAAATTTTTTGAAAATCAATTTGTTCAATTTTTTTTTCTAAAGTCGAGCTGTAGAGCTGGGTTCTCGGAAGGGCTCCCCATCAGAATCACTCGTTACATTTGCAGACGAGACGTGAAATGTTCACCACTAAAGCTCTGCTTAAGGCCAATTGCAGCGGGCCGTTATTCTGATTGTGATGTTGATTGTACGGTTCAGCTAGGGATTTCACGATCGCGTGGGAAGAGGCGTTTATATGTGCGTGCTTGAGACCGCATTAATCAAATTATAAGTGCTGTAGCGTTCGCTAAATTATCAGTGTTTCTATGTTTACGAAATTTTGGTCGTAGTTGTGCATGGATGATCGCGATTGTACGTTCGCTTTTGTGTATCATCGCGAAGAGCTCGAGCGTTTGTTGGGTAACGTGTCATGCACACGGTTCGCGTAGTGTGTTCGTCAGAGTGTGTCACCCGAACAAATATTTATGGATTTAAACACAATACAGCCCCATAAAAATACTACGAAGAAGGTCCGCGCTAAATTGCAAAACCATCAAAACACTTTAAAGTGGTCTCAAACACACATAAATACACCAAAATATAATTTTTTTATGGGATTTTCCGGACCATGGTGATAGTTGTTTCATGGGTTGAACCGATTTTAAAAACTATCAAAACACCACACAGATAAATCTGATACTTAATTTTTAAGGTACGGTTCAGTTGCTAGAAGAGAAAGAGTTCCCCCACATCACTCGATCATGTCGCCATGGAACATGTTTCTAAGTTTAAATATACTAAAACGTTCACTTAATCATCGGGGTTTTTTCATGTTTGTGAGTTCACGAGCCTATAAGGGTGCGAGGATGATCGCAAAAGATTCGAGCGATTGTATTTCAACGTATTTGATCGCTTGAGCGTTTGTATGTATTTAACTTTGCGTATATAAATTCGGGTATGCGCGCGGACTGTGAGTCTGATGTTTAATTTTGAAGGGAACGGCTCAGGAGTTAGAACTTTTAGGGAATGGAGCTAGGCTGCTAGGACCAAGAATAGGAACCTTCGGACGTGATCGATTTATGATCACGTGGCGACGCACGCTTGTACAAATCGCACTAAGGACCGCGTTTATAAATTGTAGGCGCTCAGACGTTCACTTGATCACAAGGTAGTTTTTATGTTTGCCAGATTTCGAGTGTAGTTTTTCGTAGTTGATTTCAATTGTATGTTTGAGTGTATTACCAGAGCTATATTATCGCGCAGGGCTCGAGTATTTGTATGTTAACGGTTTTGATCACGCGAGCGTGTGTGTTGCATGTATACATTCGTTTCTATGCCCATGTAATCGTTTACATATTCGTGTTGAATGTTCGCGTGAATTTGAGTTTACGGTTCAGATCTAGAAGGGAGCGAATTCCCCCATATAACTGGATTATCCGACTTTGGCACTCTGAGATTCCCGAGCAAACGAAAATCCCGTAATACCCCGATGGTCATGGGGTTTGACATGGGTGTTTGAAATGGGTTTAAACCATGAAAACACCATCACCATGGTCCGGTAGATCCCATGTAAAACACCATATGGTTGTGTATTTATGGGTTATTGAGACCATTTTATGGTGTCTTGATGGTTGTGAATTTTGTCACGGACCATGTCTAAGGTCTTTTCAAAGGGCTATGTTGTGTTTGAACCTAGGGGCAGATCACTTGTGATGCATTTTTAAAAATCAGCTAAATTAAATGCATTTCTTTCCATCAAAAGAGAAATTCGTTATGTATTTTGCGTTGCGTGCAATGTATTTTGCGTTGCGTGTAAGACGTCAAAACCCTACAAAAAAAAATCAGCCCTACATTCAACAAAACGTCGAACAAAGTGAATCAGCGTAGGACGCTTGTTAAACAAAATTTTCTGCGAGGGAGTGCAAAGTTGATGCAAAAATGGGAATTAAATGCATTTTTTCTAATTTGATGCAAATTTGTTATACATTTCTAGAGTGATCTGCCCTAGGTTTGAACCCATGAGTATTTGTTCGGGTTTCTAGTGCACATGAGATTTTTAGAGACCTAGATCCAAGGGATGGGCCCAGGCTGCTGGGACCAAAGAAAGTGGCTTCCGGACGTGACCGATTCATGTTCGTGTGAGGACTAGCGTTGGCACTTGAGACTGTGTTTATAAATTCGTAAGTGCTAACGTACGAGATCGCGGGTCTTAGGGTGGCGCAGATGATCGCGATTACAAGATTGCATACGTGACCAGATTTGTATTATCGCGAAGGAACGAGCGTTTGTAGGTCAACTTGTTTGATGTCGGGGGCGTTTTTTATGTATGCTAGCGTATTCATAACTTCGCGGGTTGGAATTCGTTTATATAACCGTTACGTCATTTGCGTTCGTTTGGACTTTTGAATGCTCGCACGAGTCGTCATCCAGATGTTTAATTTTGAGTATATATGATTCAAATGAAGCAGAAAAGCCAGGTACACAGATTAATTTGTGTTTCACTGATTTTCAATGTGCTGCACGTATTTTTTAAACTGCACAGATTTTCATAGTTTTCTGTTACAATGCACAGATTTCACCTATCACAGATTTCTCAATTTTTGACCTCGTATACAACCTAGGAAAAGGTGACTATTTATTATTTTGAGACCAATTTTTCCCTGACACATTTTTTTACATATGCTGCGCATAGAATTCTTAAAATGTTACCTGTCATCCCTGAAATAAAGCAAAGAAATTAAGCTCCCTTATTTCACTGTACTCTATAACTATGGAGCGTTGAGATTTGCTGTGTAGTGTATATAAGTTCTGTATTTTCAAGTGGGAGCTCCCGGAAGAGTAAGTTTCAATATCGCGTGAGAGCGGATGTTTGTATGTTGACCCATGAGACAGCGTTTATAAATTCGTAAGTGCTACCACGTTGACTTAATCGCCAGGACGTTCGTATGTTTGCGAGAACGTGGGCGTAGGTATGCGTGTATGATCACGATTGCGATCGGATTTGTATTATCGCAAAAGACTCGAGCGCTTGTATGTTATAGTGCGTGGATTAGCAAATGTCAATACGCTTTAAATAATTTGCATAAGATTTCAACTATTCTAAAAAAATTAAGTGCAGCAATCCGATCAACTAAATAATATTGCAGAATTATTAAAATTAAGAAATATTTATATACAAAATCAGTAAAATGGATAATATTGAGAAAAGGTAGAACACTTTATTTATTAATAGACCATTATTAGAATGACTAAAATTAATGAAATTACAATTTTACGACATCAATGGGACAATATAATTATAAAAAATAATGAAAAATAAGAAATATAATGAAATTGACCCACGACACTCTACTTTCTACTTCAAGCTGAACCAGCGTTAAGTAAACGACAAAAAAACAGTTACGTTTATTATATGTGCATTATCTGAAGAACAAAGAAATTTATTACTTGAGTTCACACAGCAGATAAACGTGGTGCTACGCCCAAATACAGTGACCATTGACTTCAGGTTTCTTGGTTGTAGATCAAGTAATCGAGATATGGAGCAATTACTAACGATCCAAATGGAGCTTAGGCTTACGGAAGTCACCTACATTCAAGTTCACCTTATCGACAACATAGTGCTGATAACGTTCAGTGGATTGGAGTACGTCAATTTCGAATGACATCCGTGGTTGGATCAAGATTCTCGTTTCCAAGTATCATTATCCTCTAAATCGAAATACGTGGCACCACTAACTTGAAAGGTTGCCATAAAAAAATCATGTCGCAATTTGAAAAAGTGGAATCCATTACGGCGGATACATGGAGAAACTACCTCCCCGGTCTTCCCAATGATGTTGTTGTAATGACAATACGATTGGATCCACCCATTCCTCTCTACTTGAACCTTGAATTAAAATACCAAAACCCAGACTACTTTTTACATATATAAGGGACAGATTAATACGTGCCAGTTCTGTGAACTGAGGAAACCCTATCTATGGAAAAAAGATGAGTGGGTAAAAAGCCCGCACTTCAAATGTTTCGTTCGCAATTTTCGTATAAAACGAGATTTGAGCGAGGAGTATTATGCTTTGGGCCGTTTTTGTTTTTGGCGTTGTTGTCGTCGGTGTTGGTAAAGGCAATGCGCTGGCGTCGATTTCCTTTAACTGTTTCTGACTTCTTACTATTTCCAGGCCTAGCTGTTGTTCTGGATGCGATTCTGACATGGTATGGTGCAGGTGTAGGTCGTCACCCGGTTATAATTTTTCCAAGCGTTGTATATTTCACATTACAAATAAAACCACTGGACCAAATATTGGTCTGTGGCATAAATTTAAGTTTTTTTTAATGGTTTGGTAGCTCTCATAAAAGCTAAGAAAACTTTCTCTCTCCGGGTGGGAGATTTTCGTTCCAATTGGCCCTGGTTACTTGCACGATGCTGCACAAATTAATCCACGGAGACGAATCCTAATAATCACCTGCTCTGCCGGTGTAGACACACAGTCTCCGGACATCAGACAAGGTTGGTGGACTTGCTGAAACCGACTGAAATCACAATTCTTTCCGTTCAAGATTTGCGGTTCGGTGCATGAAATTAGCGGGAATCAATCGTGAATGAGCTTCGGTCTGGTGGTTTTAAATCGTTTTTCCATATGAATGCATCTTTCCATTGATTGAAAATAAAGATAATAGTTGGCAAAAGAAAAATTTAATTCTTTTGAACGGTTGGTAACACTGATAAGCGACATCCTTCCACTTCAGCAATTTATTTGTTATGCAGTTATGCAATCAGATCGTCTGTTTATAACGTTCTCATATAATATCTAAGTAACTATTTTCGAGCTCATAAAGAAAAAATCAAATCATTCTGTTGAGTATAATAGAAGTTATTAAAGTTCAAAAACTGAAGCGGCTACCACAGCCCTATAGTAAAAGCTTAAATGTATTCTACATTAAAAAATCCAACAAACAGAATCCAATAACCAGAAACGATTGCCAAATTTTTAGCTGCTGCTCAGGCAGCAATAACTGAAAAAGCTGCACCAAGTACCTCACAACCAACAGCCGTACCATCAGAGAGAAAGTGAGTTATTACTAAGAATTGATGGTGTACAATCGTGATCCGTAAAGGTAACAAGCTAGGAAGAACAACTGATCGCGAACAACAAGGCATGAACGATGATGATGACAGGGGCGTGTACAAAACCGAGAGAGATATGATTGGCCACCAACATGCACAGTGGGACGAGCCCGGACTTAAGTCCATATATGAATGTTATGCGATATTCTCACTAATATTTTTCTCCTATCAGCTGAGCCATCAGTCATTTTTGCGAGATTTTAAGTGATTTGAACGTAAAATGAATTTTTGGCAGCTTTTTTAAGGGCATAATTCAAGTGTTTTTTGCATAATTTGACCATAGGGACTACATCCGGTTATTTTCGTTTTTCAAAGAAATGGTTGATTTTATGCATTGCATTACTTCACCAAAATTATCTGTGTGATACTACATTACATCGTAAAATCGCCAAAAATAAGTCACTAGTTGGTTTGGTTTGTGTTTAGATAACTGTTTGTCATGAATTTTTATTGAACTCGAACTTCTAATGCGATAACAACAACGACGCCCGTGAATGCCCGCTGTCACACTATACTCATTCGAAAGCTTTTAATTTTCTCTATAAAAAGGGTATATGCTAGCTTTGCGAAAGTTGCGATAAGCAATCAAAATTTTAAAAAAACTGAATGGAGACGCATGGTTATTACTGACATTGAATTTGAATAATCGCTTTATAGCTAGAATAATGACACGAATACATGTAAAACTTTCAAATAGCATTGAGAGCATGATCTAAAAGGGTTTTACTAGTGATCAAGAGTATGGAGCCGAGTGGGAAGTATGTTTTTTTAGATGGTAGGGGTATTAAGAATGATTGAAAATCAGTAAATATTTTCAACCATCTGAAATAGGTTATAAAATGTTTCTGGAACTATTTTTTGCTAACTTGCGCAATAACTGTCAAATAGAGTGAACACAGTTGAGTTCTAGTCATTTGGTAAGACTATTTTGATCCAAATTTGCATAGCACTGATATAGCTTAAGGGTATGCGATATTATCCAAATAAAATAATACCATTTTTAAACGAACCATATGCACGAAAAAAGGGTTTTGGATTTATTTTCATTTAAGATATAAAATAAGCAATCTAAGTAACTTAAAACACACCTTTTCGCAGCCATCGTTAACCATCTTGTTGATTGTAGTTAAACATTTCACTAAGGCGCTCAAAATATTTGGTTTGAAAATGTAGCTTTCATGTCAAGTAACCCACTAATGAATTAAATGTTCCAAAATTAGTCGAACACATATTATTTGATCCGTAGAAACAAAATAGTCATTTCTGAAGCTCCATCATGAGATGTTAATTAATTAAATAATTTCCAAAATTACTATTGAAAAAAAATCAATATAAAAGACAAAATACTTTTGAGCCACTCTAATAAATAGTAAAATAGTTTTTTTTATTAAAATAAAAATTCAGTGCACAAATACATGTTCAAAAATTTTTTTTGGACCCTCGCAAAATAATTTGTTGAGCCACCCTAACGTATAATGAATTTTTTTTTACATGTGTTAATATCAAAAACGATTTAGCACACGAAAATTAATATACACAAATTGCAGAAACGATTTCGAAAATTTTGCGACACCCTAATGAATAGTAAACGTCTATTTTTGAAATATTTTAATACCTTAAACGAATGCAGCGTAGTTTGGACTTTAGTCCACCCTTTGTTCTAAGTCGTGCCACTGTGACATGGCAGCTGGCAAGGAAACAAATATTTCCCCGCCGTGACGAAAGGTCACCGCGCACAATGGCAAGTTGCGTGTCGAATGGTACTGTAAGAAAATTGAAAAATTGTAGTACAAGCGTCCTGTTTTATTAAATAGGCTTAAATATATTTTGAAGCTGAAATGTTTGTCTCCTGTGCTACAAAATAAATAGGAGTATCATGAAATATTAAAAGAAATATAAATTAATAGCGTCCCATTTGGATCAGTGTAACTACGTTAAAAAGCTTTCAATTTTCGAAAAATAATTCGTTTTTCCAACGAATGGCAGCCACACGTGCTACGATGTACCATATAGGATATAAATTGGCCAATGTGTTTCGCCATGTCACATTTTCGGTGGCACCAGTGAAAATAGCTTCAAGCCTGTCGTGTGCGATGTCGACAATTACAGCCATATTTACGACAATGTGTTAATTGTGGTTCGAATTCACGAATGTTCCACGCTCACCGAACACCACACCATAAATAAATCCAATCAGCCGTATAGGCAGGTAACATTGTTCACCAAATTGTATTCCCCTCTTAATCCGGAAGCGTTTTTTGGGTTTCCAACACTCCGAGTCCACCCGTTTAGTTTTGATGATGTTTATTCTGTTTAGTGTATTTGCTTAACAAAAACGACCCGGTCGTCATTGTTTGCTTCTCTTCTATTTCATTCTAGCCGTGCCAGTCGCAGCGGATCATCGGGTGGTGGTGGAACCAGCGGTGCGAACCTGAGTAGCAATTCCCGAACCTACGATCTGTACGATGCGGAACTGGATGTGAACAGGGAAAAACGTACCCAGCGCCATCTGGGAGCGATGGCATCCGCCCAGGTGCTGTGCGTATGCCCGCTGATGATTTTGAGGTTAGTAGTTTTTGTGCGTTGGTTTGAACGTACCCATGTGCTTTTTTGTTGTGTGGGGTTTGGTCTAACATTCCGAGCTCCTTCGTCGTAGCTTGCTTTGATGTGCCGGAAAAGTAAATAAATCTACATAATTACTTTATTTCGTGAGTGCCGTTCCAAGAGGCATCTGTTCTTGTGACAGTCGTCTCGTGTTCTAGTAAATCGATAGCAGTTTTACTACCGTTCAATCATTTTACCGAAATAGGTAGCAGAGTTCGGACAAAAAGTTGCTTCAGGGAATTTTCCTGCCAGTTCCAATCAAGTAAAAATGGAACAAAGGCGTAGGTCGTGACCACGGTCTATTTTGACGTGCTGGGTCGGACAAGGGAAATAGAAAGGTTCATTTGCGTGTAAATTCAGCGTCTCCATTAAGATGTCAAAAAACTGGCAAACAGACCTTCTTTCAAGGGCTACTCCGATTCATTCTCACTAATTTCGCACAAATTAAATATCAATTTAAAATGTGTTGTCGACAGGGACGGGGGTTGAATGAGAACGGTTGGCTGTTCATTTAGCACGAATAAACGAATGAAAATGGCTCCTAGGAGACATTTATGATCCTTTTCAAATGTGCTCTTTTGCAGGTGGAAAGTGATGAAAGGAAAATTGTGTCTCGACGGGAAAATTGGAACAATTTTCTAGCGATATAAAATTAAGCGATGGTCTGCTACGACCAGTATGGTAATAACGCCTACTATGAGATTAAAAATAGGCCACCCACAGGCAATTTCTTGCTCGAATTTAGTTCGAAAAATTTCGATGATAAACTTTGAAGTCTATCAAGCAAAAAAAATGTAATTAAAACTTGAATCTCGTTACAAGCAATATACCATCCCGAGTCAGATATACCATTTGATCCAGATTGCTCTACAGAAAGAACCAGCACAATTTAAATTTTAAATTTCTGTTTCACATTTATGACAGTTAACAGCACACTTTTGAATTTACCTCTGGGAGCACAGCAGTCAGTAGGCTTTGCTGGTGTCTCTGACGGGGGGATCCACCGCAAGCCATTACAGTGTCCCCATAAAATACCGAGGGATTAACCGATCCGAATCACATTGCTTTGTTTGATGTGGGTTTTTCCCGTCGCCGGTAGCCTTCAGGAATTGGTGTGAGAGCTGTTTTATCAGTATTCATCCCGGGATTAAAGATTTTCCATGGGATGGCAAAAATTTATTCTGGGGCTTTCCAAAATCCCCCTTTACCGTGTAATGAAATAGTGGCCGGGAAAATTGTTTGTTTAGGAAGGTGGTGGAATCCCGAGGGATTCTTCCTATCCAGCTTCCAACGATGGATTACATTACGCCCGACAGCGATTAGAACTCCTTTCCGGCAGCTAACACCCAGTTAATTATGAATATAAATCCAACCGACGAGGCAAATCTTAAAAATATCAAAGTCACACAGCCGGATCCCCAATCTCGCATTATCCAACCAATTTAAACTTGAGCCAAATATTTAAGCCCCACAGCTACTGCCGAAACACACACAAAGCACCCGTCCGGAAGGCGTGAGGATCCCGCTTTTCCATCACATCGTTCGCAAACGGGCCGCCGAGGGTTGGATTATACGGCAATTTGTAGCGGAAAACCGTTTACCCCATTAATCAGAAAAACCAACGCTTCGAGGCACGCATGTTACACACAATATGGCGGTAGGTGGTGATGGTTATGGTAGCTATAATTGGCATATTTTTCAATTTCCGATTTCCACCGTATGCACCGTGTAAGGGGAACCACCGCGAATTTCGGTCAAACAGAATGGTTCGTACACTGAACGGAATTCGACCGCTAGTTGTATGTACATTTCAAACAATATTTTAATTAAAATAGGAACTATACAGATGTTTAATAACTTTTACTTGCACGATGATTCAGTCGCGTTTCGGCATCAGAATTGACAAAAACATTTTCTTATTCCGCATCAACGAATTGCTTGCCAAACAAGATGTTTTTTTACATTTAACAATCTTACTATCCACATCACAGATTCTTTGAATTGTATGGGTGAAAATAAAGGTCGGAATTGTAATCCTAGAAGAGTGTGAGGTCGGCTAAAAAAATCAAGCGTTAAATTTAAACTGTGAAAATTCGGCGCATGAATTGTTTGAGTAGTCTCTTGAGTCTAAAAAACTTTATTTACTGTGAGATTTTTTTAGCCTTCTTCGGAGAAATACGAAAGGATTCAAATCCTATAACTTGAGTAAATTGGGGTTTAGCGTTTCACCTTAGACTCATCAGGACAGTACAGTGCAGCCGACTTGATAACAATACATTAGTCCAAAAAAGGGACTTTTTTGTGTCCCCATGTAAACAAATGTCCACAGATGAGAACCCGTAAGCACAGATATTTTATATTTTAATGTGATCATAGCGAACCAAAACCGAAACATGGTTAGGCTTGGCCGCCCGGGGGAAGCGAATCATTTGAACTAGATACGTTACAAACTAGTAGCAGGTCATTACAAGAATAGGACACAATAAAAATTAAGTTTAAATGGATGAGAAAGTGTCCAAAATGTTAAATAAGTTTAGGACCAAAAATCAATAAATTCTATCTTGGATAAGAAGTAGTAAGCGTTAGAATCAGTTCAAAATTGATTTGCTGTGAGAGATTGCATTTGAAAAAAATTAATAGAACTGCAGAAAAAATGTTGTATGGCAAGCAGTTTGTAGCTGCGGACCGAAAAGCAAAATTTTCGATAAATCTTCCAGACAGTATTTCAGAACAATTTTGAACAATTTATTTACAGGTATTTTAGCTTATCGGCCTAAGCTAAAGCGGTGAATTACGTTTAACCTTCTGGAAGTCGCGAAGTACCTAGAGCTCATATACTTTTGATTTGCAAATAAAACCGCTTGTTAGAGCTGTAGACGGTCGGCTAAGTAAATAATAACACGACTAACAGAGGATTACATAGATTATTCAAAAAAAATCTGAAATGCTGTCTTAGTAATTTATCGAAAACTTCAAGTTTTAGTGCGCAGCTACAAACTGCTTGCCAAACAACATAGATCCTTGGAACTTCGAGTGTCATTAAGGAAACTTTCGAATGGAAACCTTCAGATAGTATTTCAGTGATTTCTAACTCTCAAATAGGTAAGCTAAAACCGTGACTTCGAGAAGCATCGCTTCTTAACTCAATGAAATTAAAAGCCTATTTTTTGTCGTTTTATCAACGAAAGAATTAAAACTCAGAAACATTCGGTTTTATTCTATTTCAAATTCATCAAAACTTGAGAACTGTGATACGCCCGGGAAAATAATCTTTCTATTTGTATGAAAAATGTAGTGCCAAAGACAATAAAAATTGGAATGAGAACGAGAGGATTTTCTGGGAACGAGAACAAGAATGAAAATGAGAATAAGGAAAAATGATAGCGACAATCGGAAGGGAGAACTAGAACGAAAATGAGAAGTAGTTGGATTAAAACTAAATGTTTATAGGACAGAGTGCTACTCGAAAGTTCAACAGCATTTAAGTGAAAGGAAACTAAACTGTCAGCAGAAGCGATAGAACTAAAATTAATACGGCAATAGCCAATGAGTATTAAAAATTAAGCATGAAAGCAGAGAAAAATATTATGTCTAAAACACAATCTATCATCACAGATCGTAAGCTGTTGGAAACAGACGAACACGCTTTCTCTATTCTAGTCTAGTCTACACATACACAGCCAATACATGTAGGGATCCTGGAAGATTGCAGACGTTCGCTTACAATTTTAAGCGGCCAGGCCAACTGTGCGGCAATTAAATTATTAATTTAATGAAGATTTTAATCAACGAACTATTTCAAACCTTAAATAAGGAAGAAACGTGGACAACCGTACCGACCGTTTCAATTTGATGGGGATTTGTAAAGTCGGAAGTCGTGAGTGTGTGCAGGAGGAAATTTTTTTATTGAATACAGATGGATGTAAGAAAAAAGCTTCTTTGAACAACTGTACTGAACATTCACGCAATGAGAAGAAGGTTAAGAATAAGAATAATGGTTTCTCGCCTCCCCGAAAAAATAATCACTAGAGTTAGTGAGACAAAGTAGCGCGGGGTGCACAAATAACGACTACTAATTACCTTGTTCCTGGGGCCCAATATCAAACCGGCTAACACTTAAGGGTTCAAGCGTAAAAAATCAGTTTTGTCATTTTTTTTTTTTCAGAATGTTAGGCGAAGTAAAATCATTTCAATAACATTCTGTAATTTTTCATGCAAAAATAACTGCGAGCGACTTGGTGACGAAGCTTTTTGTGGAAAGTCTCTGGAAAAACACGATTTGCGGTGTTAACTGCCATTCAAAAACTACTTGACTGATTTATTTCAATCTTTGCATACACATTTTATGTAAAAAAATATCCAACCCCTACGTTCAGTTTTTGAGATGATTTTTCAATTAGGAGGTTTTTTACTAATAAAATGGTGGAATTGATATTTTTCAAGTCTTCTCAAGATGGGCAACGCGCCAATTGATTTCTATTTATATTTGCAATGTGATATTTATTCAGAGTGAGGTATATTTTTTTCGTTAAGAAGGTGCAAGAATATTAAACAATAAACAAAGCACAGAAAATAAAACAAAACCCGAATTAATATCAAAATAATATGAAACCAGAAAAAAGCGGTAACTATTCCAAAAAATAGAAGATATGAAACGAAAAACGAAGACACAAAGACAAGTAAAACGGTATGAAAACAAAAACCGAAACAGGGTACAAAAAGTTGGAGATGTGTAAAAAACAGTAATCAAAAGACATTAAACAAAAAAACAGAAAATAGCCAAACGAAAAACAAAAACAAGAAATGAAAAGCAAAAAAATAAATAAGAAAATTAACACCAAAACAAAAAGAATGTAAAAATCGGAAGACTTAAAAACAAGAACAAAAGCAAGAGCAAGAACGAGAGCAAGATCAAGTGTAAGAGCAAGAGCGAGAGCAAGAACAAAAACAAGAACGGAAAAAAGGGAGATTCATGAGCAAGAACAAAAACAAGAACGGAAAAGATGGAGATTCAAGAGCAAGTAAAACAAAAAAAAATCAAGATCAAAAGCAAGAGTAAGAGTAAGAACAAGAACAAAAGCGAGAGCAAGAGCAAATGTAAGAGCAAGAGTGAGAGAATGAACAAAAACAGAACGAAAACAAAAAACGGCAAGGGAATGAGCAAAAATAAGAGCAAGAGCGAAAACAAGAGCAAAAGCAAGAGTAAGAACAAGGGAGAAAGCAACAACAAAAATAAGAACGAAAACAAAAAAGAACACGAGCAAGAACAAAAATACTACAAGAACAAGGACGAAAACAAAAAGAGCAAGAACAAAAACAAGAGAAAAAGCGAGAGCAAGAGTCAGAACAAAAACAGGAACAAGAGCAAAAGCAAGAGCAAGAGCGAGAACAGAAGCAAAAGCAGGAGCAAGAGCGAGAGCAACAACAAAAATAATAACGAAAACAAAAAAGAGCAAGAGCAAAAACGAGAGAAAGAGCAAGAGCGAAAGCAAGAGCAAGAAAAAGAGCAAGAGTAAGAACAAGAGAAGGAGAAAAGGCAAGAGCAAGAGCAAACGCAAGAACAAAAGCGAGAGCAAGAGGGAGAGTAAAAGCAAGAGCAAAAGTAAGAGCAAAAGCGACAGCAAGAGCAAAAGCGAGAGCAACAGCAAGAGTAAGAGCAAAAGGGAGAACAAAGAGATCGAAAACAAGAAAGAGCAAGAACAAAAACAACACAAAAACAAGAACAAAAACAAAAAAGAGCAAGAGTAAAAGCAAGAGAAAAACGACAGCAAGAGCAAGAGCAAAAGCAAGAGCAAGAGTAAGAACAAGAGCAAGAGGAAAAGCAAGAGCAAGAACATGAGCAATAGCAAGAGCAAGAGCAAGAGAGAAAGCAACAACAAAGATAAGAACAAAAAAGAGCAAGAGCAAGAACGAAAATAACACAAAAATAAGGACGAAAACAAAAAGAGCAACAACAAAAGCAAGAGCAAAAGCGAGAGCAAGAACAAGAGCGAGAACAAGAGCAAAAGCAGGAGCGAGAGAGAGAGCAACAACAAAAATAAGAACGAAAACAAAAAAGAGCAAGACAAGAACAAAAACAAGGACGAAAACAAAAAAGAGCAAGAGCAAAAGCGAGAGAAAGAGCGAGGGCAAGAGCAAGAATAAAAGCAAGAGTAAAAACAAGAGCAGGAGCAAGAGTAAAATCAAGAGCAAAAGCAAGAACAAAAGCAAGAGCAAAAGTAAGTGCGAGAGCAAGAGCAAGAGCAAAAGCAAGAGCGAGAGCAACAGCAAGAGTACGAGCAAGAGGGAGAGCAACGACAAAAATAAGAGCGAAAACAAAAAAGAGCAAGAGTAAAAGCGAGAGAAAGAGCAAGAGTAAAATCAAGAGCAAAAGCGAGAGCAAGAGCAAATGTAAGAGCAAAAGCGAGAGCAAGAGTAAGAGCAAGAGAGAGAGAAAGAGAGAGAGAGAGAGCAACCACAAAAATAAGATAGAAAACAAGAAAGAGCAAGAACAAAAACAACACAAAAACAAGAACGAAAAACAAAAAAGAGCAGAAGCAAGATAAAGAGCAAGAGCGAGAGCAAGAGTAAGAACAAGAGCAGGAGTAAGGGCAAAAGCAAGAGTAAAATCAAGAGCGAGAGCAGGAGCTAGAGTAAGAGCGAGAGCAGGAGCAAGAGCAAAAGAAAGAGCAATAGCAAAAGCAAGATCGAGAGCAAGAGCGAGAGCAAGAGTAAGAGCAAGAGGAAGAGCAACAACAAAAATAAGAACAAAAACAAAAAAGAGCAAGTGCGCAAGCAAGAACAAAAAGAAGAACGATAACAAAAAGAGCAAGAACAAAAGCAAGAGAAAGAGTAAAAAGAAGAGCAGGAACAAAAACAAGAACGACAAAAGAACAAAAGCAACGAAGACAAATCAAACTAAAACTGAAACCAAAACTAGTACAAAAACAGGAAATAAATGAAAATTTAACAAAACAACCACAAGAACGAAAAACCTATTTTAATCCACCTAGCGGTGCAATTGTGCCTTTCTCAATCATGAATTACGAGAATGTGTGCGTTGTTTATATTCATTAAAAGCTTTTAAATGCATATATTATATTTTATTATTATACATCACATGACAACTATATACAGGAAAATAAATCATTATTCGAGTTCTAAAATTTTGAAAAAGAAAAAACAGCCACGGTAATATTGAACTGAAAAAAGGTGCAAAATCGGCAAAGTCCCAAAGAGTCGATTTTTATAAAAAAAAATTTTTTTCGAGATAACATAAAATCTCGACGTTTCATGCATTTTATAGATGTTTGGCATCAAAAATACGAATTCGATTTCTGAAATTTCATGAGGTCCCGCCATTGAAAAAAAAAATTGAGTTCCGGCCTATATGGGAATTTCATATGTGACCGGACGATTTAGTCTATATTTCCGGACCCATATAAGCGATCCGTACGAAATTTTATATCTATAGGGATATTATAGCTATCATTTGGGACTAAGTTTGTGAAAATCGGTCCAACCATTTCCGGGAAACTGATGTGAGTTCGTAAATTTTGAAAGATGGCCGTTTTTCCCGGGCACTTCCGGAACCGTCTATGGTGGTCAATGTAGTCAACGAAAGTTTGGTTGGCCGTCGGTGACCTAGAACAGCAAATTTAAGTTGTTTGAGAGACATTTTAGCGAAATTTTTACCTTTTTTGCTTTCATCGGAGTATCGGTTTGAATCACAATTTGCTATGTGATCGACGGTTCCCAACCTGTAACTCCGGAACCGGAAGTCGGATCGGGATGAAATTAAATAACCATTTACGGGGACGCAATACCTTTCATTTGAGGCCAAGTTTAGTCGAATCGGTCTAGCCATCTCCGAGAAACCGATATGACTGTTATTCTGAATTTAGATACTTCCGCCGGGGCTTCCGGAACCGATGATGGTGGCCAATGTGGCCAAATAGACTTTGAATGGATGTTAGTGACCTAATACTACAAATCGAAGCAGTTGTGGTCACATTTTGGAAAAATTTTCACCATTATACATTCATTGCAGAATTTCTTAAAATCGACATTTTCTGCGTGATCGTACTCATCACCCTGTAATTCCGGAACCGGAAGTCGGATCCATTAGAAATTCAATACCAGCCTATGGGAACGTTGCACCTTTCATTTGGGACTAAGTTTGTGAAAATCGGTTCATCCATCTCTGAGAAAAGTGAGTGAGATTGTGTTCGCGTACACACACAGACGCACATACACACACATACATACATACACACACAGACATTTGCCGAACTCGACGAACTGAATCGAATGGTATATGTCACTCGGCCCTCCGGGCCTCCGTTAAAAAGTCGGTTTTCAGAGCAATTGCAATACCTTTCTATTGAGAAAGGCAAAAACGAATGACAAGGACAAAAACTAAGATAAGAAATAAGAACAACAACGAGATCAAGAGCATATAAAAGCAACCAGAATGGAATTTAAAAAAAGAGAACAAATGACAAGAAACAATAAATCAAGAAACAAAAAAACAGACAAAACGCGAAAAACCAAAGTGAAAAAAAATTCATGATAAAAAACAAGACAGGGAAAAAACGAGAAACAAAACCAAAAAGACAAAGTGCAAAAAAAGAACAAAAATCCACCAATGAAAAATAATGAAAAGAAACGACGAACAGCAAAAAGAAAACAAAAAACAGAGCACCACAAACAAGCAAAATGAAACAGTAAACAAAAACTAAAACCAAAGAGAAATAAAACTAAACAAAGCATTTTAAAAAACGAGAACCGAAACAAAATATAAGAATAAAAAACAGAAGTCAGAAAACTAAAAATCAAATACAGAAAGCAAAAAATAAAAACGAAAAAAGTTAAAAGATGAAAAAATCAAAAACAAGAAACGAAGTAAAAGATAAAAGAAATACAAAAATGAGCAGAAAGGCGAAACGGGAAATAAAACACAAAGAACAAAATCAAAAAAAAACAAATTGAAAATAGGAAAAAGAAGCCAAAAATAAAAACCAAAAAAGGCTACAAAAACCAAAACATAAAATAAACTATAAAGAAAACGAATTACAAAAACACTAAGAACAAATCCAACCAAAAAATAAACCAACATCGACAAAAAACGAAACAAAATGCAACAAACAAAAAAAAACAATAATAAAAGACACACGAAACATAAGAAACATAAAATAGCTAAAAAAGAACGATAAGCAAAAAGACACAAAAATACGAATAACCAAAACAAAATTTTAACCTAACACAAAAAGCCATAAAAATTATTCCATGATGTCATAGTTACTCTTTAGGATTATTTTCGTACAATTTCGCGACAGATTCGAAATCAAAAAGCCATTTTATTCGTGAACATTGCATAATGAAGGTTTATTTTGAATGATACCTTTGCACACAAATGAATTGAAAAAGCAGATTACTCGAACAAGCTGAAACTGTCGGTAAAATAAATTCGAAAGAAGAAAGAAAAATACTGGAAAAGTAAGGTAATTATTTGGGAAAATAAGCTATTATATTATTCAAGAAAAAAGTATTCTTGTTGGCAAACAATTTGTAGCTACGGACTGAAAAAGTTCTAACAGCTTTTTAGTACTACTTTTCAACTCTTTGGAGATTTTTTCTGGCGCAGTTTTGACAGATACAAAATACATTAATATGAAGTCTTCGGGTAGAAATAAATATTTCGGTAACTTTTTTTGTAAGATTTGATTTATTCGAAGAAATTTACAAATAACATTTTATAAATCCAACAATTTTTATTAGTTCTTTTGGAAAGCATTTGTTCTCGTACAAAGAACTGTTTCCAGAAACCATAAATATTCTTTCGAATAGTTTTGAAAGTTTTTATGACACTTTTTTATTTTATAGATGATCTATTCAACAAAATTCTTTAGAATAAAGGTAAAATAACTGTATGGATAGTCTTGTCTAATTTTTCAATAGAAACTCGGAAACATAAGAAATAGGAATTAAATCAATTTGGCAAATTGGCAAAAATAGGATTAAACCAATTTGTGCAGATTAAGTTGGAGTTTTTTTGTGTGTTCCGAATTCATCTCACAAGTATCTAGCACTAGTGATGTCTCGGGAAGCACGCACAGAGAAGCTCTAACTCAGACGTTCACATAGGGTGTGAGACTGTTTGGATTTTTGGTCGATCTGGCGCCAAGTTGGTGTTAGTTACTAATGAGATGAATTTGAATCACGACTTTAACTAAATAGGAAATAAATCTGAAAGCGAAAATAGATTAATTATTATTTTTATAAATTAAAAGTAGACAGTATACAAAAACAGTAAAAAAACACTAAGCTGTTAAAAAATCTGAAAGCAGGAATCAGTGAACTGTGAAATGTTCTTTCACGATTGAAAAATCAGTCCAGAAAAAGCAATATCTCTAATATGCAAAAACGTATAAACAAATAAAATGAAAAATCAGTTATTCAAGGGAAAAGAAAATCGCAATCAGATTGCGGAAAAGAAACAACAAACCAGAAAAACCCATTTCAATTTCATCGAAGAACGCAGCGCATATTTCTGGCAGCGGGACCGGTCACTAGCTACGACTTCCAGCATAGTTCACTTAGAGCAACGAGGTTCTTTCGAAGAATTTTTTTGCAGAAGCAAAACTGACCCGGAGCAGAAAACTCTTGTTGCAACTTTCAGTAGAGGACAAAGACGAAAGGCGTCCGTGAAACATCGGCCCACATTATGCACGCTACGATGACATTAGTCCAAAGAGAGATTAGTATTCTGGGATCGGAAAAAAATAGTGCGAGGATCTAAACCCGCAACGATATTAATATCCGTCTGCCACAATTATGCAAGGGTGTGGGAGGAAAACGAAAAGCCACATCGACGGTGTGTTTTCCGTTCATTTTCCCCCCCCCCCCTTATTTTCTATCTATCTGCATCGTAATGGACGCTTCGTGATGAAAAAAGAGCCGTCACCCGTCAGCGCTTGCTGGGATGTCTCAATTGTTGGATGCGCTTTCAGTGCGTGTAAACAGAAGGAAAAATGTCCGGCGAAGAGGCGAGGGCGTTGGCTATCATCCTTGAAACGCATTCATAACGGTGGTGATCCGCTTAACTAGCCCTGACTTCCTGTTTATCAATTCCGAACGGGTCAGTGAGTGAAAAAAAAAGTTGTACTGGGAATGTTTCATTCGTTCCGGAGCGGTTGCACCGGATAGAGTTCACTTTTTTCTCGAAGGAAATTGAAATTATCCTGGTTGGAGTGGTAGTTTCTGGAGAATTGCCGGAACCTTAGCGTCATTTGTTTTATTAAATTGGCACGGTTTGGTGGTCAAGACAAAACGAGTGCATTCGCGCGGGGTCACCTTGACGTTAATTTCTATCACGGTCCAGATCTAACACGTGCTTCGGTTGGGTTGAATACTGTTTCCTGTGTTATTCTAGCGTTTGAATTATCTCCTAAAATAAGCAACTTAAATACAACACGTTTTCATTGGCGAGAGAGAAAATTAATCAAATTTCCCGAGCACAAAAGGGTGACCCCTTCCTCCGAACACAGCACCGGGTATTTCCTATTTTGTGTTCTGCTACCAGTGATTTTTTTTCTCGATCCCATGCCCTGTTCAAGTTAGATCGTCGGAATTCGAATGGTTGGATGATGTTACGCTTCGCTCCATTCTTTGCAGGCTAGCCCGGATGACACTGGTGGAAACGTACGAGAATCAGGCCCACTTTGACATCACCTATCTGATGTTCGTGTGGATTGCATTCCTGCCGACCGTCATCGTGCCTTGGATTTATGCCAGCTGGGTCCTATCGAGGTGAGTTTGTGGTTGCAAAAAAAAAAATGGGAAACGCTTGACGTAAGTTGTGATCGGCGTAAACGA
The DNA here is from genome assembly GCF_030247195.1 of Topomyia yanbarensis. Lineage (NCBI taxonomy): Eukaryota > Metazoa > Arthropoda > Insecta > Diptera > Culicidae > Topomyia > Topomyia yanbarensis. The sequence goes on along the minus strand of NC_080670.1, from coordinate 206,381,561 downwards.
CCAAGCGTTTCCATGACGATAACATTAAATCTAAAGAGCCGTAGGATTTACCACCAGTAACCCATACAAGTGGCGACCCTGAAAATGCCACAATTAACGAGCGTGCTTCCACACCCGAAAGCGCAAACATCGCAAGGAAGCCGCTGAAATGTCGTAAATAAACACAGAGCCAAACCGCAGCACCTCTCACCACTCCAAACCTCCTTTTGGTTGGTACTTGATGTGAGGCGGTTCATCTGTTGGCGCTGGCTTGTTATTTGGTTTTAGACCGGCATCGTTAAAGTGAAGCTAACAGAGCTCTTCACTAGTCTGGTTCTGGTATTTTCATTTTCTTACATTGGCCTCATAGCTCCGGCTTAGTGGTTAGTCTCACCCTCAAGCCATCATCAGTGCCATTATCGGTCGGCCGTGTCACCATTCAGGTCGAGCGTGGCTGTGTTTTTATCAGGGAAAAAAAGCTGCTCGAGACTCTTTAAGTTTGGGCCCGATTACAAAGAAATGCTGAAAAATTAAAATCGAAAATACGCCAAAATAGGAAATAGAAAATAGGAAATAGAAAATAGAAAATAGAAAATAGAAAATAGAAAATAGAAAATAGAAAATAGAAAATAGAAAATAGAAAATAGAAAATAGAAAATAGAAAATAGAAAATAGAAAATAGAAAATAGAAAATAGAAAATAGAAAATAGAAAATAGAAAATAGAAAATAGAAAATAGAAAATAGAAAATAGAAAATAGAAAATAGAAAATAGAAAATAGAAAATAGAAAATAGAAAATAGAAAATAGAAAATAGAAAATAGAAAATAGAAAATAGAAAATAGAAAATAGAAAATAGAAAATAGAAAATAGAAAATAGAAAATAGAAAATAGAAAATAGAAAATAGAAAATAGAAAATAGAAAATAGAAAATAGAAAATAGAAAATAGAAAATAGAAAATAGAAAATAGAAAATAGAAAATAGAAAATAGAAAATAGAAAATAGAAAATAGAAAATAGAAAATAGAAAATAGAAAATAGAAAATAGAAAATAGAAAATAGAAAATAGAAAATAGAAAATAGAAAATAGAAAATAGAAAATAGAAAATAGAAAATAGAAAATAGAAAATAGAAAATAGAAAATAGAAAATAGAAAATAGAAAATAGAAAATAGAAAATAGAAAATAGAAAATAGAAAATAGAAAATAGAAAATAGAAAATAGAAAATAGAAAATAGAAAATAGAAAATAGAAAATAGAAAATAGAAAATAGAAAATAGAAAATAGAAAATAGAAAATAGAAAATAGAAAATAGAAAATAGAAAATAGAAAATAGAAAATAGAAAATAGAAAATAGAAAATAGAAAATAGAAAATAGAAAATAGAAAATAGAAAATAGAAAATAGAAAATAGAAAATAGAAAATAGAAAATAGAAAATAGAAAATAGAAAATAGAAAATAGAAAATAGAAAATAGAAAATAGAAAATAGAAAATAGAAAATAGAAAATAGAAAATAGAAAATAGAAAATAGAAAATAGAAAATAGAAAATAGAAAATAGAAAATAGAAAATAGAAAATAGAAAATAGAAAATAGAAAATAGAAAATAGAAAATAGAAAATAGAAAATAGAAAATAGAAAATAGAAAATAGAAAATAGAAAATAGAAAATAGAAAATAGAAAATAGAAAATAGAAAATAGAAAATAGAAAATAGAAAATAGAAAATAGAAAATAGAAAATAGAAAATAGAAAATAGAAAATAGAAAATAGAAAATAGAAAATAGAAAATAGAAAATAGAAAATAGAAAATAGAAAATAGAAAATAGAAAATAGAAAATAGAAAATAGAAAATAGAAAATAGAAAATAGAAAATAGAAAATAGAAAATAGAAAATAGAAAATAGAAAATAGAAAATAGAAAATAGAAAATAGAAAATAGAAAATAGAAAATAGAAAATAGAAAATAGAAAATAGAAAATAGAAAATAGAAAATAGAAAATAGAAAATAGAAAATAGAAAATAGAAAATAGAAAATAGAAAATAGAAAATAGAAAATAGAAAATAGAAAATAGAAAATAGAAAATAGAAAATAGAAAATAGAAAATAGAAAATAGAAAATAGAAAATAGAAAATAGAAAATAGAAAATAGAAAATAGAAAATAGAAAATAGAAAATAGAAAATAGAAAATAGAAAATAGAAAATAGAAAATAGAAAATAGAAAATAGAAAATAGAAAATAGAAAATAGAAAATAGAAAATAGAAAATAGAAAATAGAAAATAGAAAATAGAAAATAGAAAATAGAAAATAGAAAATAGAAAATAGAAAATAGAAAATAGAAAATAGAAAATAGAAAATAGAAAATAGAAAATAGAAAATAGAAAATAGAAAATAGAAAATAGAAAATAGAAAATAGAAAATAGAAAATAGAAAATAGAAAATAGAAAATAGAAAATAGAAATTTAGAAAATAGAAAATAGAAATTTAGAAAATAGAAAATAGAAATTTAGAAAATAGAAAATAGAAAATAGAAAATAGAAAATAGAAAATAGAAAATAGAAAATAGAAAATAGAAAATAGAAAATAGAAAATAGAAAATAGAAAATAGAAAATAGAAAATAGAAAATAGAAAATAGAAAATAGAAAATAGAAAATAGAAAATAGAAAATAGAAAATAGAAAATAGAAAATAGAAAATAGAAAATAGAAAATAGAAAATAGAAAATAGAAAATAGAAAATAGAAAATAGAAAATAGAAAATAGAAAATAGAAAATAGAAAATAGAAAATAGAAAATAGAAAATAGAAAATAGAAAATAGAAAATAGAAAATAGAAAATAGAAAATAGAAAATAGAAAATAGAAAATAGAGAATAGAAAATGAAATGGAAAACTGAAAATTGAGAATTAAAAATTGAAAATTAAAAATAAAAATTTTATATTTGAATTTTCAAATTACAAATTCCAATTCAGAATTTGAAATTTAAAATTCAAAATCAAAATTCAAAATCCAAAATTTAAAGTTTAAAATTAAAAATCAAAAATTAAAAATTTAAAAGTTTAAAGATTTGAAAATTCAAATTTCAAAACTCAAATTTAATTTTAAAATTTAAAATGATATTTTACATGCTAAATTTTATATTTTATATTTTATATTTTATATTTTATATTTTATATTTTATATTTTATATTTTATATTTTATATTTGATATTTTATATTTTATATTTTATATTTTATATTTTATATTTTATATTTTATATTTTATATTTTATATTTTATATTTTATATTTTATATTTTATATTTTATATTTTATATTTTATATTTTATATTTTATATTTTATATTTTATATTTTATATTTTATATTTTATATTTTATATTTTATATTTTATATTTTATATTTTATATTTTATATTTTATATTTTATATTTTATATTTTATATTTTATATTTTATATTTTATATTTTATATTTTATATTTTATATTTTATATTTTATATTTTATATTTTATATTTTATATTTTATGTTTTATATTTTATATTTTATATTTTATATTTTATATTTTATGTTTAAAAATTTCTTTTCTTCTCTTCCAGACCCGCCAAGGAGCGACTGCGCGGCTACCTGCGCCTATCATCCCGGCGAAACACCAACACCAAATCCGAACCCTCGATAGACGACGGTAGTTCCCCACCGGGTATCAAAACACCTCTTTCCACCCAGATGTCGACGGTAAGTAGCAGCCATCCACCCTCAACGATGGTCATATCCTCCGTCCCGGCTGTAGATCAGCCGGGTACAGAAATCCGACGGCAAGCGGCAACTTTTGCACAGGTCAAAGCGTTACCCTCGATCGACCGGTCCAAGTCTCCGGCCGAGGTCAGCAGCAAATCCCAACAATCCAGCGTGGAGGGTAGTAAGACTGAGGACTCCGTCACATCGAGACTATCAAAGGAGTCTGAATCGACAACGAGACGACCGAAGCGGCAACTTCCTCCACCGCTACGCATCGAGCACAGCAACTTCCACAAGACTCCATCCACGAAGAGTCGCAGTTCTTCGGGAACGGCAGTTCAGCGATCCTCGCTGAGATCGAACAATAGTCGAACCGGTTCAAACCACAGTAGGAATCCAGTAGACGTAACAGCCGAAGAGGAGGATGACTACAGCTCTTCGCTGGCGGGAAACGGCTCGAACATAACCTCCAGTACCTACTGTAACATCAACGAGCGTGAAGTCGTAGCTCCAGAGATTTTCGCCGCTCACCGGCAGAATTCCGTGCGCAAGTCAGCTTCCCCCTACTACCAAGCAGCCAACACGGATGAACTAAACGACATCGATTCGGACTCGGACATCTACCAACGAAGAAGCACCAGGTACGGATCACTCTCCAAACAGGACTCCGGCATCCTAAAGACCACCCCGTCGATAATATCGGTCAACGAAAGTGAGTACTCCTCTCGTAAAGGTTCCCTCAGTACACTCTCCCGCGATATGGAGATCATAGACCGGTTGGAGCGAGAACGCAGCATGGACATCCAGGAGATGATCCAACGGGAGAAAAACTACGAATACTATCTGGCGCGTCAGAACTCCAAGCTGAAATTCTCGACCAACTTCGATGACTACTTCGAGGAGGAACCTCCACAGCCGGTTAACACCCGGTCCATCTCGCCGCACGTCGTCCGGAACGTAACGGCGGCGAATCGCCGCCGCAGTAGCAACTTGAGTTATTCTTCCGCCAAGCGGGATAGCGGTTACGAGCAGTCGATAGTGGGGACACCACCGGCACTGCTACCGGCTACGCCGGTTGCGGCTCCACCACCGCTACAGCCGGCGCCAGCGCCGGTTCCGATAGCGACAACGGGAGTTCCGATTAATTCGGATGCGTATATGTACAATAGCCGGGGACCCCGCAGATCGCTGGAGTTGGAGAGGCAAAGGTTCCCGCGGACCTATAGCTCACGATCGGCGCGCAGTTCGACCAAATCTCGGGATAGAGTTAGCTTTCATGACGATATCTAGGTTCGGTGGTTTGATTCTGGTGGGGTCGGGGGAAGTTTGTGCCAAATTAGGTGACCGTGAGTGGGGAATAGATTTTGTACAAAGTAAAGAGCTGTTGAACGTTTTGAAATTATTAGTAAACACACGTAAATATTTATAAATGTTAGCGAGGAGACTTGAAGATTTTATAAAGTTTGAATAGATTGTTTGAAATTTGCTCATTGTGAAGAGGAAGTGTGTGGGAATCGAAACGTTGGAACACTATAAATATGTATAGAAGAGTGTTTTAAAAATGTTGACGGGAAGCTGATAGGTGAAAAAGTTGGACTTTTTTTTAGTCTAGTCATAATTTGCTTACGTCAATCGACATGGCTAAACAAATTGGGACAATGTCAGTGGTTTTTATAAAGAGAGGGGATATCCTTAACCTCTTGGTTCTCCATACCTGCACTATTATGAGACCACTATTAAGTATTGCTTTGCGAAATCTTGGCCCTTGGCACTTTTTCTTTTGTGTTGAAAATTCATATTTTCCTCCATAGCAGCTGTTTCTTGCTCGTGTCCAAAGTGCAATATATCCGACCTGCGAAGATCTGCTTCAAATGTCGAGACGCCAACTGATCCGGATACGTCGACCATCTTGACCGACATCACACTCATTCGCAGCTAGGTTTCTTCTTCGACTTAAAGGTGTTGCTAGCTCGTAGTCTTATCCTTACTGTGTTACTGTGCTTATCCAGCGGTGGATTGTATTCCTTTGTTGTGTCATTCAGTTCTCACCATTGACCCCAATAATTTCATCAACGCTAAGTGACAAGGACCACTTACTCTGTTCTCCGACATGCCCACATTATGGACAGACAGATGACGAATCATGACCGAACGGATGAGGGTACTGTCCGAACCATGACCAAGCAGAAACTTCGGCATCATGTAGAAGGTTGCTTTTTCAAGCTTCCTTTTCACCTTGATCGAGAGAAACCGGTATCGGTGTATGTCTATCTACCTATCTCCACCAAACACCAAGCCATTAAGTCAGGTCTTGGCATTTTTCGTATTTCGTTGGTCTTCCCCTGCTATAGTCCTGAACGAGTAAGAGCAAGGATGTGAAGTATACAGATCGGAAAACTAGAAGAACAGGCCTAATATCTTACGGGCTTAACTTTTGTCTTCTGCTAATGAGGGTCGAGCTTAGGCAGCATAACTACGAATCACTCGAGCTCACAACATGTCTCCATGCCGTCGGTTCTCACGGTAAAGATGAACGAGTCTGTCTATGTCAGGAGACGTGCTGTGAACTCGAGTGATTCGTAGTTATGCTGCCTAAGCTCGACCCTCATTAGCAGAAGACAAAAGTTAAGCCCGTAAGATATTAGGCCTGTTCTTCTAGTTTTCCGATCTGTATACTTCACATCCTTGCTCTTACTTGAGTACTATGGCTCTAATTTTCATACCCAGTAATCTCTAGCTAATTGTATGTCGTGAAAATGTAAAAAAATGTGACTAACATAGTCGAAATAAAAAAGGAAAAAAACTAAATGTCTTAGAAATTCATGAAGCAACGGTTCTTGAGTTCTGGTACTTTTAATGTTTAAACTGAGATTTTCAAATAAAAATCATGATTTTTTTTTCGAATCGACACCAGATTTCGACATTTCATAAATTTCTTAAACATTTGGCATCCAAGAAAACAAATAAAACTACATTTTCCAACTGAAGTCCCCCATCTCAATTCAAAATTTTTCCTTGCATCATAAAGGCATTTTTAACATTATACAAGATCTCGACGCTTCACGAAGAATAATGCGATTCCGCTCAAATTTTGCATGGGTTTTTTATCGAGATGCAATACTTATTAGGTGTGTCCGGTTTCAAAATTCAGGATGACCATAAATATTGGCACTCTACCGTGTATCAAGTATACTGAGGAGACAATTTTAGGAACTTTGTACTGGTTGGTGGATTGTTGATTAGGGTGCATATCATTAGCATACCGGTTATATTCCAGATAGCACCCACCCATCTTTTTGTACAAGCAACTGAACCAAAGATGCTTTTATGATCTATTGCTGATCAAGTTATTGACATATTCTTCGATCCAGTTTCTAAGAAAATAAGTTGCATCCAGTAATCTATCCAGTAAAGATAGATGACCACATTATTTCATTATTCAGGCTTTATTCTTTCAAACTATATCTCCCATGATTTCTGTCTCTTGATTCATATTCTACAGCTTTTACTTTGCGTCTGCTCTAGGCCCGTGCATAAATAACCTCTCCTGATATGCCCAAAAAATGCCAAAATGGATGTCGAACAAAATTCGTCATCAAAGACTCCAAATTTCTATTTAAAATCAAACACATTGAACTGGTTTCGACCGTACTCGATCTTCTTTACGATCAAGATAGTCCGCTACTTTTTCTATAATTTCTCTAGACGCCGAAATATTCAGCTGTGACAGATATCTCGAAAGTTCGCTTAGATAAAACTCAGAATTGTGATATTATGTCTAAAGCAAACAAATGATGCTACAGGCGGCAATACATTTATGAACTAACTAACGGGTTTACATACCCGCTCACAAAGTTGAGATCGATGGTGTAATTATCGGCTCTAGCTTGGCATGCGTGGATCTACTGAATGACGCAGGCTGTTTCAGACCCCTTGCTCCAGTGGGCGAAGATTTTGAATGGCAATCGCACCAGATGGGACAAAATCGTGTGTCCCTTCTAACTAGTATCGGGTGACCTTTGACGAGACTGCTTTGCGTCTTCTTCGATAAGGATCGTTTGCACGATCGGTTGTTTGTTCGCGTTATGCATGTAGTATTGCACTAATTACAAGCAAATGGGACTTTGTAGCAATATTTTTGAAGTAGAATACTTCTTACGTTTCATATAGGGGCCTAGCTTTAAAAAAAATGGGCTAAAATTGTCGTTGTACTAAAAGAAAAAATAAGATTTTTAAGCTATCTCGTTGGAAATATGTACAACAATTTTGTGTCTAATTACGTAGTATATATAATGGAAATAATGGATTTTGTGAAGTAATTAACTACTCCATGATTAGCCCGTACAATTCTACCAAGCAGCGAGCGTTGCTGGGACTGCCCCTTTGTCATCCAAAGAAATGCGACACACGTATAAAAGCAGAACACATGAAAAAAATCATCAGTTTGCTCTCTGACCTCGTAATAAGCAAACATTTTATGCCAGATCAATCTCTTCGGGGCAATATGGGTATTTCATGACTGCCGCCAGCAATCATTCCAATGATGCACAGGCGCGCCAGTTTCATGCATCCAATGATCACATATCACAGAAAAAGCAGACCACTGTTTTCTTTGCGCTGGAGATGGGATGGTTGGGCGTGAAAGACCCCGCTTTCTTGCTCTTTAAATTATGTGTGGCGTGTTCAGATAAATTCACTACGGCCCACGCTCCAAAGTGTAGTGCGGGTGCGATTGACGATTTTTTTTTGCACTGATTTCGAAAAATAAAATCGGTGCTGTCAAACATCGGACCGGGAAAGATCGAATGAAAAAAAAAAACGATTTTTCGAGACAAAAAGATCAATTTTGAAAAATTATCGACTTCACCCATTCCTATTCCGTTGTGCGAAGGAGATGATGTTGGCTTATTGGATGCTGATTTAAGGTTTTGCTGATGAAATGATGCGAATTGCTTTGCGTATGATCGTATATGTTGCAATAACCACAGTTTTCTAACGATCCGTAGAACCAGATTAATTGTATAACAGGTGCATACATCCATATTAAGACGGGTTTATTTCATGTTCGGCTTAATGTCTCAATGTTCTTTTCCTTATTTTGTGTGTGACTTTCGCGGCTCAAAGTTAAATGCTTTATTAAAAGTAATGTCCTGGTACTACATTCGCTGTCGGTTATTATCATACGTAACAATTGCAAAGTTATTGCGAGAATTCCACATTCATTTCAATAATCAGGGTCGATGGGTAATGTGGGTAGCATAGATAATACTACCCACTCGAAAATAACCTGATGAGATGAAGCTTAGGAGTAAGCCTAGCATTTTAAATTTGCCACGCATCGCAAGTGATTTATGTGAATGTAATGCAAACATGCGATATATTTCCAGTAATAATATGCGGGTACCATTATATTTGGATTGCACCTAGAAATACCGAAATAACTGGTTTTAATGCAGCCAGAAAAAAATTGCAGCATTCGAATTAACAGTCTATGTGTTACTTCACTTCGGTTATGTCCCAGATATTACCCACCCATCTTTTTTCTCTAAATGTTTATTTGACACGGCATTTGCAAAAGCTTTTTTACGCCGGGGTTTCTTTTTTACATATCATGTTACAAAAGTTCTTAAGACGTTATAAGAGAAAATCACTTCCTAATACTAACACTCCGAATAATCATCATTTGAAAATTGAGCAATGAAATGTAGTTAATCTTACCATTACCATACTTGTTTCTAACCCACGCCATTAATGTGTTTCTTTCAAATCAACTTCAATTTTTATGCCATCACTTTTATCGGTTCACATTCACTAACTACAATTTCACTTCATCGCTTTAGTGATAAAGTTGTTTTTCGTCCCATTGTCATACCTGCTTCCAACCAACGCCGCTTCAAAATGTTTTTCTTTCAAATCAATTTCAATTTTTCTGTTTCAATTGTCACTTCTGTCACTGCATCGTTCCTGCACTTGGCCACTCACCTAATTTGATGCTATCCAAACCTTGAGTACTTCGGTATGTGCATGTTGATGTCCCGTAAGGAAAGACACTTCAGTGGAATAATGTAAATAATTGCCTTCGTCCTGTTCATTGAATTAATTTACACTTTGAAGATGAGCTGTAACTGCCGCTCTAAGCATAATTGTCCCATGTATATAGGGAATCCCACAGAACATGGGACAAATATGCTTATAACGGCAGTGTTCGGGAAGAAAAAAAATGGTGGGAACAATATCAACTATGCTAGCTTCAATGATACGAATTGGTTGCTTAAATTTTCACTATCTCAAACCACACCGTCAACCAATTTATTGAACATAAACAGCCGATGACAGGTACTTTATCCTACTCTTTTAATCGACAGCTTTACGATAAGAATCGAGTTAAATCTGACGAAGTCCTTTTCTAGAATTTGGTGAAAGTTTGTTTAAGATTCTCGGAAAATGCTGCGCATTTTTCTAATGGAATCCTACCCATGAATGTTGTAAAGTCCTGCCAACAATTCCTATAAAAATCTATTCAAAATGTCGATGCAATTCTTTTCAGGGGCTCTGATCTAAATCTGTTATTTCGTTCGAGCCTTGAATATGATTTCATCGGATAGTCTAAAATATATGGGAAGGTTTTCTTTGAAGTTTCAAGTAAACAAAATAATGATAAAAATTCATTAGAATTGGAACTCTAAGGATGTCTCCATGGGAATTCTGAGGATTCGGTCAGAATTCTATGAAGCTAACCCTAAGAAGACTTGTGAGCGCGATTGTATCTGCATCCTGAGGATATATTTGTCAAATACCGAGAAGAACCGTCGAATTTCTGAGATTTGCATCAAATGCTCTATTTATTAACACACACATTCATCATTTAGTGAAATTTGGCATCGCATTTATATCAAAATTGTGTAAAATTATGTAGCTTATTTCACGAAATTGAGGTGGAAAAATTCGTGCAAATTTTATTGCTTTAATTCGCATAGAATTCAAGATTTGAAAATACACTCTCGGTCATGAAAACTCCACTACAGTACCGTGGTGTGGGTTTTTAATAATTTTGTTGACATCGGAAACGCGTTTCCAGACCTACACCCTACACCTACAGACAGTGACACACCTTCGAGGGGCAAAATATGCAAACGACAGTGTGAGTCGGGTGATTTTGCTACAAAGTACGGTACAAATTCATTTGAACGGAAAACACAATTTTTTAAAAGTAACCTGGCATCCCTGATGAAAATCATTTTGGCCAGACCGACGCCAATCTCTTGTTAAAGAATCACTATAATTTTTCGTGGTTTACACCTATCGAAGGCAAAGCAGGCGACGCAAATTTTCGGCACTAAAATTGCCAATGCTTTCAACGCGATGCTGTTCGTAGAGAAAGTTCATGGAAATCAGACTGCAAAATCTGTTAGTACTAGTAGTTTTGTAAAATAGTTTACAGTGAAAATAATTCCGGAAAAGTTGATTCATTTAGTGAAGAAAATTGGAGAGCAATAAAAAGCTGTCATCACTGTAGCTAAGGACCGGATTGCAAAAATTTTCGAACCAGAGCTTGTCAAGAGCTTCCCAGCAGTGGATGACGTAACCGTGTGAAAAGCTCGTTTTCACACTAGTACATAGAGTATCTTCTAATCTGCATCAAAAAGTCTCCCTCCAGGGATCCAAACCACCCCAATAATCCTAATCCTATTTTCCACTATTCGACGACAAAAGAAGCGAAACGATCTCCCTCCCCGAGATCCCTTCTCGATCTCCTCATCCTTCACCGTACCGTACATGGATGTGTCTATGCCTCTTTCGATACAACAAGCACCGGAAATTATGCCAACCTCGTCGCAGTGCTTCATTTGCCTACCAAGCACCGTATCCTCATTTTCAGTTTTAGCCATTTTAGCGTATTCTTTTGAATGGTTCAGAAGCTGCCAGCTAGAGGAGCGCCCCATCAGCATTTCGCATAAGAAATAAGATATTTGCATGTGGTGAGTGCGTGCACGTTAGTTGTTAGTTTGGTACCGGGGAAGGCGTCGTCTGCCTCCAGCGCAAATGCAATTTGGAGCGAAAAGTTAAATGATGAAACCTTTGCCTTTCGTTGCGTTGCGGGTTGTGGGTGGATTAATTTTGTTGCCTTATTTTCTAATTCCGTTTCCTGTACAGATTGTAAGCTGTATAACCATGGTTCAAACATTCTCCTAGCCCTTCGAACACGGTACTGGGGAAACCGAACGGAGTTTATCAGTAAGAAGTGGGGCTATGAATGCGAAACTATCCCTGGAAGGGATAGTTTGCATGCCAAGTAGCTGTCAGCATCTGCCAGCAAAAGTAAATCCAGTTTGGGTACGGACCAACAATTCCAACCGGTAAATTTGTTATCACTGAACCGGACGTTTAATTTGCTTACTAATCGAAATGAACAATTTTGAGTTGGATTCTAAATAAAATCTTATTGTTCGGAGAAAGCACCAGTTTCAATGGAAACCGGATTCCAGGAATCGGAAAACGCTCCATTAGGCCGGAGGGCATTCGTTAGAAAAGTATAATTATTACAGAAGAATGTTGAGACTGGATAAATAAACAACAAGGTTCAGTTCGAGTAATTGGAGATCTTCCATTGTAATAATTTTCTTTTTCCTTTCTCAATTTTTTCTAGTTTTCATTTCGTTCAAAATTGACAGCTGTGACGACCACTGAGGTGGTACAGTACACAGCCTGCTTTGACCAAGCAAACTGTGTACAAACCCTACACACCCACCCGACTACCCGGTGGGTGTCCCACAGTAGCGGTTAACCTCCGATTATTTAGTTGTGTTATTTACTAAATCGTAATCCTTGAAGCGAACTTTGTCGAATGACACTTTCCGCACCATTTAGTACCTATGAATAAAACAATACCTAGAAACTCATGCCGGTTGATGTGGTCGTCAAGCTCGAACAGTTTGCTAATTCTCTCTCTCTCTGATAGTGTTGCTTTTTTCGAGCTTTCTGTCACTTTGACCTAAATTCCGGGAAAGGGGGACAGTCTGATGAGATACTGTCATGTTTGCAGTGCATTAAATGGACGATTGCGTTTTTATTCCCTTCCTGGTGTGATGAACACAGATTTTGCATCACTTATGGTATCTGGCAGTCCTTATCTAGAATTGGTTGTCATTCTGAAATTTGTAAAATCAGCCGCCATGAAATTGTGGAATGTTTTAAGAGATTATGGGTAGGGAAACCGCCAGCTACAAAATAGATATCCATTATTTTTTCTGCGATACTTTTTCAAATAGACGTATCTATTAAAAAGACTCATTTCGTTTGGAAACGATCAATTTCAAATGTGAACGCAGCAAAATTGCACAGCCTGCCTTGATTTCGGGAAGTATATTGACCTCAAACGAAAATAGGGATATCTGTCGTAAAATATCTATTGCTAAAACACTTTATAATCACTTTCGAGTAAAGCATGGAAAAAATTCGATTATTCATATGTATCTAAGCTACACAAAGCTTCACTAACCGTTGTCATCGCCCGAGCAGTCGACCTTGAGTTTGATATTTCACTTTTTTCGACATAATGACAAATCTTGTATCATTGAACTTGGTATTGTAGTTATTTCTACCATTGTCATACTTGTTTCTAACCAACGCCGTTATTGTTTCTTTCTAATCAATTACATTTTTTATCACTCGGTACAATATCACTCAATCGACTTACCGACAAACGTCTTCAGTGATCGAGCGTAATTGTTATTCTCACCTATTTCCAACCAACGCCGTTTCAAAATGTGTTTCTTTCAAATCAGTTTCAATTTTTCTGTTTCATTTTTTTGCCACTGCACCGCAACTCACTTTATTTGATAATATCCACACCTTGAGCACTTTGGCATGTGTAAGTTGATGTACCGTGAGGAAAGATATTTCGACGTTATAATGCAGATTTATCGTTGTCCTGTTCACTCAGCTGTTCAGGAAGAAAAACGAAATGGAGAAATATTAGAAACTCGAGCTTCAGCGATACTAAAATACACCTTTATCACTCCACCTTCACGAGATACAATATTACTCAATCGACTTACCGGCAAAATTCTTCAATCATCTAGAGGAGTTGTTATTCTTACCCGTTTCCAACCAACGCCGTTCCGAAATGTGTTTCTTTCAAATCAATTTCAATTTTTCTGTTTCAATTATCACTTCTGTCACTGCACCGTTTACGAAGCACTTGGCCACTCACTTAATTTGATACTATCCAAACCTGGAGCACTTCGGTATGTGTAAGTTGATGTCCCGTGAGGAAAGATATTTCGGTGTTATAATGAAGATTATTATCGTTGCCCTGTTCACTGCGCCGGATTAAACTTTGAAGTAGAGCTGTTCCGGAAGAAAAAAAATACAGAAATGGAGAAATATTATTAAAAACTCGAGCTTGAGCGATACGAAAATACATAAATAGCAGATAATAAGTGAATGGCTGGAGTCCAAAAGGGGCTAACCCACATTTAACATTTTTTCACGGGAAATGGAAAAACTCCCGCATTTCCAAGTTAACATTGTTTTTATTGTAAGAATACAATATTTTATTAGTAGTTCACTGGCCCATGCTGTTTAGAAAAAATAAGATCATTACATGTACTACTGTTCAATTCACAAGCATTTTCGTAATTCGGGGGGCTAACCCTGGGGTTACCTTTCCTTATCTTTGGCAAAGTTATTGCATAGTATCTAGCGCTTCATTTGATCATTTCAGTAAAATTGTTTACCAAAACATGCTCTATCTCGAAACATACAGGACCTACAAAGTTTGCAGCTTCAGAAGATATAAGTAAAATCATAGGCCCTACAACTCTGTCCAAGAGACCACATTTCTATCTAGCTTTACTAAAAAAACAGCGCCGCCCCAGCGACTGAATTCCGAGCTGGTATGATTCAAACAAATAAGGCGATAGGTGCCATGCAGCAACTTTTCCGAAGACACCATAACTCTATAACGAAAGATAATTGATTCGACGTTTTTATGTAGTTTTTTTATTATACAGGTTTTAACCATACGGTCATTCACCTCTTTTCGGGTTAGAGAAATCTTTGGAATTTTTCGAAAAATCACTAACCCTATGTGCGAGGTTGGGAATCGAACCCAGGTGAGCTGCGCATAAGACAATCGATTTACTAACTACACTGTGCCCGCCCCACATTGTACTGTTTTTTCGATTGATCCATTATTGCTCAATCAACTTTCAATGTAGAGCCATAAATTCACTGGATTTTTCGAAAAAATGCGCTCAACAATAGACATTTGTACGAGAAATATATATTAGATAGGAAATAGTCATACATAGCAAGTATGTGAGCGACACTCACCTTCAGGAAGGACTGTTTTGAGCCGAAACGTCAACGAACAATGAAAAGCCAACTAAAATCAGTACTATATCCAGTTCACCGATATGAGAACTACTACACATTTTTAGACGGCGAATCGATCAACTATTTTTTTCTGAAATCTCGGAAAACGAACGAGAAAACTCGAATTTCACCAAGACACAACGTGGGGTTAATCTCTTTTTGGACGCCAGCTAGTACTGGGATTACTTTCGTGGTCAACTTTGACTTCTAATAGAAGAAAACCAAGAAAATATTTTCTAATTTCTCAAATGACAATACACGTGAATTACTTAGAACTGTAAAAAATGCAAAAAAAAAATATTTCGGGAAAAAATGTGGGTTACCCCCTTTTGGACGACGCTAGCCATTTATTTGTCGTGGTGAGTGACGTAGCTCTTTTCAATATTTCTTCAAAAGAATTCTTGGAGCGTCTGCAGATTCCTCGGACACTGTTTGTGCGTGGGACATGCTAACAGATTGAGTACTCTTCCCACAATAAGCACATTTTTCAGCATTCTCATTGCGACAGCAATCCTCACGATTCTCTGCACAATTTTCCCGTCAAACTCTATTGCTGCAATGACCCATAACCTTCTATTTATAGTGCAATGCTGCAATACATAAGGCGCGATAACAAAATTGGTAGGCGATTCTTGTCTAAGAGGACGTAATCAAACGCAAAACAGTCTCGCTAATACCGGATCAGATACGAGTTTAAAGAGAAAGCACAATTTTGCTTCGTACAGTACTAGAGCTAGAGGCCCTTGAAATAGCTAAAGTCCACCCCGTGCTTTAGTAGATCCACGCAGGACAAACTCGAATCGGTGACCACACCGTCGATCTTAACTTTGTGCCCAGGCATGTAGATGCGGTAGTCTTTTATAAAACACTTATCGCTGCAAACGTTATCTGGTTGCTTTTGAATATTTCTTTTGAAAATTTTAAAATCTTTAGCGGATTATCTTTTATCAGAAAGAAGATCTGATAGGGTTTGATGGCGTTAATGAGTGATCTTAAACGGGGAATCGGGAGTCTTCGATGACGAATCTTGTTCGACATCCATTTTACCATCTGCTGGGTCTTTTCAGGAGAGTCCATTTCTGGACTGGATTAGATACCGACGCAAAATGAAACCTTAATGACTAATTGAGCAAATTGAAAGACAAGTCAGGGGATAGTAAAGCAAATATGTGGTCACATATCTTCACTCGATGTATGAGTGGATGAATGCAACTGGCACAACTACTGTGTAAAAATGTTTATCAGCATCAGATCAAAAAAGCAACTTTGTTTTTCTTGCATGTGCAAAAGGATGGGTGAGTAATATCAGGCACATAACCGGAATGACGTGACGGCATTTGTAATTCACTAAGCCCGTAACTAACAATCCACCAATTGATCATCTAACTAGACACCCATTTGGTGCTAGTTACTGACGAGATGAATTCGAAACAAAAATCAACCCAAATTTAGGTTAAGTTTTGTGCCCTCAATGCACAAATAGATTCACTCCAATGTATCCTTTGGGGAACCTAATATAGCATATTCTAGATTGTTATCATCGGTCCATATTTCCAACAATAACGCAGTTTATGAGCTAACGCATTTTTGTTTACCTTCAAACGTTGGACATTGTTGTGTTGGATTTTAATGTTAGGCGTTAGTATCCTGACCATGCGACCTCATGGCACTAATCCAGATTGTTTAGAACAATTGGTTGGTTCGCTTTCCTCCGACAGTTCCGTCATTTTATTGTCCCCAACTTTTACGCAGCTGCAGATGTCGCTGTTCCTGCTGTGTTCTTCCTTTTCGATGTTATTGGCTTTCCTTTTTTGCCGTTCAGGTTTACATCCCCTCCCTTTTCAAATGCTGTTCCTTCTGTTTCGTGACATGTGAAGCTGGCGGAAATCCGTTCTTCGTACCGAGCTGAGAGTTCTGTCACATGCTTTGCGGTCATTTTCGTTTTCATAACGTGAAAACTCTCACTGACGCAGATACCCTATTGCTACGAAATACCACTCCAATCTTCATGGTTGGAACCTTCATCTTTAGATTTTGATAAATTATAAACCAGTTGACCTCTTGTTACTCGAGCATATAAATCATCTCACGAGCGTGATTGATCTTTTCTATGTCGAGAAGGACCGACTTCACAAAATCATTTTGCTTCAAAACAGAACCGATCGAAATTTTATTTATACTGATTGTTGCCGTTTTCTACCCGAACCCAGAATGGTCCACCTTTCATTTCTATTTTTTCGACTATCTTGGCGACTCTTAGCGTCGTTGGCATTTCCTCCATTTTGTGCATCCATCAGTGCCCTGTTTGGGGATACCGCCACTGTTACCCATTTTCGGTTATCAATCACTGGCGTCCTATCGCAAAACTTTTATTTTGGTACATTTTTACACTTTCTTCGATATTCACAATCCTGCTCGTTTGAATTTATTGTTCACACCGATACCGAAAAAACAATGGCCGACTCGAGAATAATCCAAAACGTTGTCAATGTTAGCGCTGCAAATCTGCACCGCCTGCTTCGGTTTCGACAGGCGTTCCCAGTAAACGAAACAGTGCGTTTGAATAATCACTGGCGAGCGGTAGGCTATTGAAGCTTTGTTGTAGACTACTCGTCGTAACTAGCCGTTCATTGGAAAAATAGTGTGGATAATGACTACGAAAAATTATACACCGTCTTGTGAGAAGGCCATGATAAATTTGATAGATCCTAAGAAGCAAATGTCCTATAAGTATTCATATTAAGGCCACGATGAATTTCTGCTCGTTTGGATATACTTCCTTCTTGTCCTGACACAAACTAGAGGGCGCTACGAAAATGTGCTAGAAAAGTTACCCAACTGCGTTAGTATTGAGCCGTTTAGATTTTAAAATTTGGAGGAAAACATCGTTTACACGGCGAAATTGGAGGCAAACAAACGACTACTGGACTTGGGAGGAGGGCTGTAGTGTTAAAAAGAAAATAAACTTGAAGGGATTACAATTGATTATGGCGTCCGAATCTTATTCGTTTCTAATCTGAAACTTGGTTAAAAGTAAGGATAAATGGTCCTCGGGTTACCGTCTCTTATAGAACTCAGCTGTTGTCTAGCATTCACCAATCGGTCAAACTCAACTGCATCCACAGCTCCGTACACAAAATCACGACGGCATGTTTATTTATATCAGGTATGATACAGTTTTAAATCACTTCATCAAAACCCAAACACGTACTTGTCAAATAAAGCAGAGTAGAAGAAGGAAAAAAACCCGGAGCTGTGACTAGGGTCAGAAAACGAACACATCGTATAAAAAGCCATAAGAACTGCATCGACAATAGAAGAGAAAGGAAAAAAAACTAATTTAAAATGGAACATCATTTCATCGAAATCAAATCGCAGAGGAAAATGTAAAAATGGTCACTTGATTATAAAAAAATGAACAAAAAAACAGCAGCTGAAAGCTAATCATTTTCACTCCAAAGGCCACATCGAGGTGATTGATTTAAATTGGATATTTCGAAACGTCGGTCAAAGCGTAAATAGCAGATCAAAGCATGCTGACCACGTGCAAAAACTACAAACTGTTTACCAGTTACCCAGTTGCAAGTTGGACTGGAATGCTGCACTGTTGCAGTTTGATCAACACGAGTGTCAAGTGGGCACTGGCAAAAAAAAACTTTAGAGACGCTGAACATATGTACAAGGACTAGACATTTCAATCGTTTGTTCTGTCAGTGACATTCTAATCGAATAGGAGAACTGTCACTGATTCGAAGATATATTTCGTCGATTTGCATGCAATTGACAGGTTTCTTACTCGATTGAGATTACATCGATAGATAAAGGGTGAATCAAAGATTGAGATGTTAAGTCTTTATGCAGAGCTTTAGCGTCTTCAGTAAAAGATGTAATGGTGTTGAAAAATTGTTTAGGTAAATAACGACCCCGTAACGGACTAGATCATTTTCTTCGTCGAACCTAATCGCAATTTTATTTACACTTTTATCGAAACTCATCTGATTACACCTGCATACAAACAAGTTCGTAATTTAGAGGCTCTTCCACACAAAAAAACAATAAAGGCCAGGTCTGCCAGGGGTAAAATCAGGTCGCTACATGCCCCCTTTGTATGAGAGATTAATAGACGGTTTGCCTACCCGTGTTGGCCCCTAGTTATCCAGCAATTTTCCTTTTCGAGTTAGGAACAATTTTTCAAGCGAATTTTTGCTATTTTTTAAATCACGACAAAAATTAGAGGAATATTGAGGTTAAGTCAGCAACGTTTAGTGCTAACAGGGACATAAACCAATTCATTTTGACTAGTTTGCAATTAGTGTACATTTTTCCAAGTGAACTGTCAAAAAATTAAATCAATAACGTGACGAGTTCCATGTACAACTTGAAAGAAACAAAAATCGAATAGAATAGAATGGACTCTTTTTTAGATGAAGTGAACCGGATGAGTATTTTTCGAAAATGAACGATAAAATCAAACTTCAAGCACGTCAGTTAGCTATAAAACAAATAAATTTCGATGTGATATGAAGTGAAGTCCGCACACTAACTGCATGCAGAGAAGCAAAAACAAGTTTCGCCAACGGTTGATGTTTGCGAAGCAAACGCGAAACACGGTGTAGGTGCCAGCCAACTTTTATGGCAGTTTTAGCAGATAGCTCCCAGAGTAAATATAAATATAAACACATACACACATATGGAACGAGAAAAGTTGCAATCCTGAATTTGTTGATGTTTCGGGGTGAGCGTTATTCAAATCTAGATATACACCAGCTCTATATCTATAACTAGCATCTATTATTTTGACTACTACTTATAAGAGTATGGGACGATTTGTTTGCGGTACCCGATGCAACAAAACCAAAAGTAAATACGTAATGCGGAGAAAACTTTTTCCTCGGCTCTACACTGAGTACATTTTGTAACTGGTTTGGCTACACAGTATAACCCTTTAGAGCGATAAGAAACAAAACTAAGCGTAAAACAATAACTTTTTGAATGTTAGAAAACCTTTGAAGATAACAAAAAAAAACTGTTCCATATTTCATGTTAGAATAATGTAGATCCCGTTTCGAGAAAAAAAAAACCGAAAGTTACCCATTTTTTAATGAAAAGATAGGAAGCGTGTAACATATTTGTTCACAGTTTGCAGGTAGTTTCCTCGACAAAAAAGGCACTAACGAGTGCCATCGTCCCACTTATTGCTTTTGTGCTCTCCATCCAACAACAAGCAGAACGTCGTCGTCGCCGCCAACTTTGATGTCGACGCGACTCGATCGGTAATTTGTTCCAGAGTTCGAAAGCGTGGATAGATTTATTTTATTTATTTAGATAATGTAAATCAGTGTTCAATAACGACTACCGATCCGTCGTAGTGTAGAAGGATAAGTTGCGATGGAGGAGTTTGTTTGACGATTGTGACTAAAGAACCAGCTACATATTTGTGATGAATGCCATTTTGTGAAATATTTGAACGGGCGAAGGATGGAAGAAAATAAAACAATTTTTAACTCTCTTGTAGTAATAGAGCAGATTCTTTGACAGGACAGTGAAGTTAATGAAAAGAAATTTTATACTGTTGAGAAAATATATAAGAAAATTAAAATAAATGTAAATCACAATGTAATTTTTTTAGATGAATTTCTTCGAACTATAGCACAAAATTTGGATACTAGTGAAGGCAGCTGAACCAACTGAACACTAGCGGATAAGCTAATCCGTTATATACCAATCAACAGGTGAGTGAAACTATTGATTTAAAAAATAAATACAGCTACGGATAATATCTGAGAAATTTGCAATGTTGCAAATAAATGTTCCACTTGAATGACATCTAGCTGGAAAATTTTTGCTATCATCGCTGTCGATGTACTGTCTATTGTCTTGTGTGGCAGCGCTGGTGACGATGCTGGTTGTTGATTTAGAGAAACTAGAAACAGTCGGTGATTTAACGGAAGATACTGAAGATTGTCAGGACAGGTTTGATTGCAGTAGATGTATTTTCCTTAGCAGCTACGGCGCAAGGTTTTCCATTGTGTGCCGTTGGATGGAGCAAGTGGCACGTAAGAATCTGTCCTCGATACGTGCATAACGTGGTTTGTGTAATTTGAGATCCGTGTGTTTTGATATATAGAATATTCGAGGAATAGTTTCTTCATTTGACAATTTTTGGCTGAGAACTTTTTTACGGTGCTATACCTTCCTTGATTCCGGGATCGGGCCGCTGTGCGACTTTTTTGTGGATTCGATCTAGTATTTAAGATACTAGAAAAAAGAAGTCAACTACACAGCTGCCTAATGTAACACTTCGCTTTAGCTGCTCTTTTTGTTAGCTACTGCCTTTGTCGCGCGCCAGTAAGTCACATATCGTGCAATTTGAAACGATTCATGTGACTGACAAATCCAAAAAGACTAGGTTCTAAATAGATGTTTGCTCTTCTATAGATAAAGACTAAACTGTACAACGAATAAAGATGTGACTTAGGCCGCAAACTAATTATGTCGGCACACTGTGAATAGAGGGGAACTACTACGAACTTCGCTTATGAAATATTCTCAAAAAATCATGTCCATTATTTTCTGTTCGTTACTTATTTTTGTTCATTGCAGGTATTTCACTACCGAAAATCGGTATTCACCATAGCCCTATTTCCAATGGACGGATAGTGGATACGCGGTGCTAGATCGTGTAGTCGTACCTATATTTTACCATCATCCATGTACACGGGAAGCTTAATTCAAACGCTTTCTCTCAACCCCGTATTTCAGATTGTTCTTCGAAACCAAAACTTTCTGCTTGAGATAACGTGTTGAATCGTATCATCACTGAATGACGTAGATGGTGGAGATAAATAAAGGATACTTCCGTAAGCCTAATTTCAGAGTGTACACTTCAACAAAAACTAATCCACACTTTATGCATTATTGGATTATGGCTAGTAAACTCGAGTATGCCGTGGCCCACAGTTTATTTTAGCGATTGAAGATCCAGACGTCCGAGGATTGTAGGGCAATCCACTCTGGCAGAGAGTAAGTCCGAGAGGAACAGGGCTCGAGAGCAGTCCCTCCGAATGCTGAGTGTATCGAGGTGTATTAGCTGGCAACGGTTTTCATAGCTCGGCAGCTGAAATCTGTTTCGCCATGGGAGATGACGAAGGGCGAAGCGTATGAACCTGCGTTGGACAGCCTCGATTCTGTTAATCCCGTTCTGGTAGTACTTGATGAAACTATTAAGGTTTGCACTAACTGAATATTTGTCGTAAACCTATCAAGTCCCACTGGCCGACAATGATATTATGAAAACAAAAGTTTTTTGTAAGTGATCTGGTCACTCCACGCTAACAACTAAATCTCGGGACATAGTAGGTGTTAGCTCTACCAATTTTCCAATGGCACATTTCAAGGCCCGCTTAATTATAATATCACATTTTTACCATTATTACAATCAAACTTTCGAATGGAATTAACGCGTGTTTACTGTGTCGTGCAATTTTGTTTTATTGGGCTCCTTTCACCTTATGTAATGCGCTATTTGCATCTGGATGAACTGTATATAGCCAATGAAATATAACAAATAACACAACCAAACTGTATACACCATATTTTCACCACAGAGACCAATCTCAAAGGAATTCGTAGTACTGAACCGTCAATTGACATCATATTTTCCTTCATGTTTGATTAGCCGAATCACACTTACACATACAAAAGTGATGATAAAATCGCTATGCAAAATAACACTATTCTCATTTTATTTTCAACAACTAACACCCCCCTCAGTAGGTGACCTGACAAATCATCAAAAATCATAACTTTTATGTAAATCTGTACATATAGCAAAAACACAATTGGGCAGGCCACAGCTTCAATATCGGCGAACACAGGGAGGTTGATTCTGTAACAGAAGTAACCTTTACGTATTCTAATAGTACTCCTCCTGCTCCTTCATGATGATCGGCACTATCTCAGCGTCTAATGTTGAAATTGCACCCTCGGGGCCATGTTTCTGGCTGTACAATTAGTACAGTTCATGATTTTCAGAACATACATGTGTACCGGAAGTCAAAGTTGGGCCATAAGTATGAAGTTGAAGCTTTTGCAGCACCTGTGGCTGATACCGAGTTCCACTATTTAACTTCCAGTATTTGAACCTGTGAAAGGGTTTTGGGTCTTGAAAAGACCATTATTTCGTTCGGCGACAATTCACGACTCTTCCGTTACAACACCATTTATCTCGACGACGTTAACCGGAATGTATACGTGATATTCTATGTTAAAAACAAAAAACAAAGATAGAATGATATACTTTTCAAAGATTCAATTTAATTTACAATTCGTTAGATTACAAAAATGCTAAACGAATACTAGTGCTGTCGTCGATCCTGGGCGCACTGCTTTCCACTCTTTGTGTTAAAATTCTTTTTCGGTGCCGAGCAATGGTCAACTTTACCCTCTTCTGCTGACAGATCGTTCTGTCTGCCTTCTCCCTCGCTCTTGTTTGCCTCCTCTGTCGTCGTCCGTAGAGCTTTGATATTCTCTGTTAAATGCTTGGTGCTTTTTTGTGTTTTCAAGTGGTATAGCCGTCTCCTTTTTTGTTTATTACTTCCCGGAGTGTGTTAGCTGTTGGTTTGTGGATACCGTGGAATGACATTTTTTCAGCATTGTTTTAGCTTTTTTTTATGACGTATCAACAGACGTCGAAGGTTGTTTGTCAGTATTGGTTGTAATAGATGAATTTTCCTTAATCTGGTCGGCGCATGGCTTACGTTAGTGTGATTACAGAACTGGTATCAGGGTATGTGCATTGGGTTAACCCCTTGAGATGATCTACCCTCTAAATTTAAGTAAGAAGGTATAGGTTGGTTCAGACGCATTCATTTGTGGCCGTTTCCACTTCACCATATTTCGACATGAATCTTTGAATATAATATCTACATATACAATTTAATATAATCCGTGGGTTTTGACGTTTTCGCTTTCGATATCGTGTTGCATGTTGTTCTTCGCGGGGAAGATTTCTACCTCGGCTAAGGAGTTGCACATTATTAGTACTACATGCCTCGTATGATGTAACGGCACTTCTGTAAGCACAAGTTCCATTTACTCCTTGATCAACGGTTCAACCTCGAGCACTGTAGGTCTACGATGGGTCTGCATACCCGAGCAAATAAAAAGCCGACGTTCATTTACTCCCACTGCATGATGTTTTGATAGTGTTCGAAATGGGATCAACCCATGAAAACACCATCACCATGGTCCGGAAGATCTCATATAAAAATGATACTGTGGTGTATTTATGGGTTTTTGAAACCATTTTATGGTCTTTTGATGGTTGCGAAATTTGGCGCGGACCATATTCATAGTACACATGACAAATAACAATTTTTTTTATCTAATCCGGTCCCGGATTGTTATTGTTGCACAATAGTAGAGCTATTGAGAAATCGACCATCGAAAATGAGAGCTCAGGATCTGTTGAGGTATTTCGGAAGAATTCTTGTCAGAAAACCATCGATCTCAACTCCTAATACTCAACATCTTCATTTGACGTTGACTGATTACGCATGTTTCTGGCTGTCTTCCAAAAAGCACTCATAGAAGCATCTTTTGACAAGCATTCAACAAAACGGTTCCAATAACCGCTCTTTTTCTTTCATGAGGCTTTTTAGCCTGTGCTCAAGTGAGGTATATTCGACATGAAATTCCTGCTAGCCTTCTCAACGCCAATTTTAGTACGAATCAGACTTGTTTTGCTAGAATTATTAGCGCTCTTTGTTCCACCATCGATTTTGGGAGTGCTTTCAGAGAAATACTTAGTTTGAACTTTAACTGCACAGTTGTAAAATAGGCTGACGGTAACAGAACTTCAGTAGACTCAATTGACCCTGCTACTATTTCCGCGTATTTCTTCCAGTCAATATTTCGTGCAAGATCATACGAAATATCTACTGGCTTCGCTCGATTAGGTCCATTGGTAATAGAAATAGCGATCGGCAAATTGTCACTAACTTGAGGGTCTTGAGTAACGATCCCTTTCTCAAGCTGGTGGGGCTGTTGTGTGGATGTGTCCTATTTTGAGGTAAGACTCCTACTGTTCCTTCTTAATACTGTTCGATGAAATTGCCAATCGAAGCTTATAAGTGAAGACAGAAAAGGTTATTTAGCAACTAACTGCTTAGCCAATTCGCTAGAAGTTGGGAACCGGACAGAGAAGACGCATCGAGCCTAGACTCGATGGTCTTTCCTTTGATTTGGAAAACTTGGGAAGTCCTTGTCTTGAATTCAAAAACCAGGGACTACTAGTTTGTTAGCAGGTAGTTTTTTGACGTAGATGGTTTAGGTTGTACCATCCGTTAAGCTTCGTTGAACGTAGTTTGTACGTCGGACATGCACGTGCAGAATGAGGAACCACCACCGCAAAGAAAGCATTTTCAAACTTTTTTCGGAATGTTGTCGCTGTATGCATCACCGCACTTTGAGCGGTTTACTTAGTTGCAGCCGTAGGCTGTGAGAATAGGCCCACATCATTATCTAGGTCGGCATCAGTCAACGCGTCTTTTGTAACAACACCATCTATCTCGACGACGTTAGCTGGAATGTGCACACGATATTCAATGATAAAGCGTAGGCCTATTTCCGACATTTTTGTTGTCAGTAACAGAACAAGTATCAGATTCCAAGAAAATCAAGAAGGAGGGGGTACAGTAGGAATAAGAAATTCTGGTTAGTTGTTTCGGTATTGCGCCACGGTGTGCACAAAACCATTATAAACAAAAAAATGACCACCAATTCGGCATTCGAAATATATAATAGCCAAGTATCTTCTCAATGAATTTAAAAATTATCCACCGATGGATTCGAATGATATATCGGTTTGAAGTTTTTTGTTAATTTTCATACTGCCACATGCATAAGTTTGGTCCGATCTTTATAAAAAAAATATTTGTCCATCTATAAGGTACCATATTTCTTTGCAAAGCTTTTTCCATATTTCTTTGCAAAGCTTTTTGCTGGACAATTCGTTGTTTCGACCAGAAATGCGATGTTTAGAAATACTCAACCCTGGACAACGTTCACGCCGGAGAGCAATTTGTTCCTGCCAGCTCCAATACTTCGGTGGCAAGACATTCCATCACTACTGCTAGGTAGACTGGTGCTCCGGCACCGGACACGCTCGACGTAGTTGTTCTTTCTCAGCAGACGGTGGATTCTGCCGACAGGAAACTTGAGTTTTCCCGTCACCTTTTCTGCTTTACTGTATACAGACCTATCGAGCTTATGTGGGTTGTAGCAAGAGTGTAGCACACATGAATGATGCCGCACTCGCATACGGCTCCGATTTTGTACGAGGTTCAGTTTACCGTTGAAGTGTTTGTTTCCTAGGAATCACCTTCTCTCTCGGTGTTGATATACAGTCTCCAGTCTTCTGACAAGATTGGTTGACTTGCTCTGCAACCGACTGAAATCACAATTCTTTCCGTTCAAGATTTGCGGTTCGGTGGTGCAGGAATTTAGCGGGAACCGAGCTTCCGTCAGATGGTTTAAAAACGGTTTTTATATCGCAAAAATTCAAAAAATTTACTGTGAAGAAAAGCGATTTTGCTATATCTAAGAATAATGCTGGTCTAGATCAGTTTCAACTCATCCAGACCAAAACGAAAGCTTTTTTATTTTAGCTCAATTTCACCCGAGATACTTTGTCGAAGGCACCAGTACAGGTTAGTTTTAATTTAGGCATTCAAGCCACTGTTTGTATGAGAAAAAAGGACGATTTTTGGAAGTTTCCACAATCAATTACAGCCTTCATTGGTGAGGAATTTTGAGATGAGTTTTAAGTTTAAATTTTCAATAAGAGTTATTAATTATTGACCTACAAATTACAGTACAGTTTTCAGGTCTATTAGTACAAGTCGAAGACGAGCAGTGCACTGCACAATATTGACCAAACAATTCCCAGAGATATGCCATATTGCTCCACCAAGAGGAAATTGGATTAAACCAATTTGTAGACAAAAGACACAATACATAACTATCATAAGTCGAAGAGCTTCCGCTCATCTCATCCGTATTGCGGTAAACTAGCAAACATTCGCTAAATCTAGAAATGGAGAGCATCGGCAACCCTGGATAAATATGAACAAAACATCAACCACATCGTTCCATCCCGTTTCAGCCACATAGGAATTATTTATGATACGTTTCACAGATGATAAATATAATCGACTTACTCTGCCTGCCGATACCGCGACGACGACGACATCGATAGTGGGTGCTTCAAAACCGATCAACATCTTTATGGACACACTCTCCGGACGGACGATTGGACGGACTGCGGTGCATCTTCTTAATTAACGATTCAAGGCACGTTTCCGGTGGTACCGGTCAAGCCTAGTCATTGTCATCGGTATTCGGACTCGATAGATGGAAGTAGACCGGTTCACGACCCGTTTGAGGTTAGATACAACAACTTTTTCAATAACAATGATAGTCACATAATTTTCTAGGCATGCTGCGATGTTGAAAATTTGAAGGGTTGAACCAGCGTTCCTTTCAAAAAGGTGCTAGCAAGCCTCGAATTTGTTAGTAGTGGTGAATGTAGACATAAAACTATAGAAAGAGGTAATGATGACGACATCACGACCAAGCCAGTTTTGGTTTGAGAATTTTAGACGGTATTAACATCGAGTGAACTGGTCTATTGCTCAAAGTAATATTCAAACCAGTTGCATAAACTGGACGGACGCGGCCGGCCAGCCAGTGGCCGCATTCGCATTCACGCACCGATCGCCATTTATTGATGAAATTTAGCCAGATTACAGCGAAGCCGGGGGACTCCAAGGTAGGTGGAAAACATGGATTGCAGCGGTCATAAATCAGCAGCTCAGTTTAGTCTAGCTGTCGTATGCAATATGTACTTACTAGTAGTAACGAACGGCGGGCCGTAAGGGTACCTTCGGTGATTGTGTGACCGACTCTGCTGACCGTTACGTTACGTAATCGATCGAAGGCACGTGCGGTATGGTTATTCGATTTCGTGTGCTGTGTAAATCAACGACGACGACGACGACGGAATTAGGCAGATTGTTGGCGGAACCGGGACGGGGTGCTGGAGCTACTGCCGTTTCCTAAGCTAGCTGGTTGGTGAAGGCCACGCCATCGCCAGGGCGAACTGACTATCGCTTGATGATAATCGAGTCAGTTGGTAACACAGCCCGGACGGAATTATAATTATCCGAAAGGAGTTATCTCTAAATGGTGAAAGGTTAGATTTTCATTGCTGGTTATCGTGGTTCGTGTGTGTGTGTAGATTTTAGCGAAATGTGCTTCGAGAGTAGGGGATTATTGAAGCGAGTGCAGAATGTGAAGTACGTAGTCAAGGCTGAAATTGGATTGTAATTATAAGGGCTGGCAGGGTGGATTGTTTGTCGGTATATTTTCGAAAATGTTCCGTTAATCCTCCTGAAAGTGTAATAATGGATTTGTCATATACACTCATGTTCTTTAAACGTGTTTTTTTTTCAGCAAAATTTTACTAGATGACCAATCCCATATTTCGTCACCCTAGCCTAAGACATTAATTTGCGCTCAAACAACGCTACGCACCTATAATAACGCGATCGCTACGAATCTATTCTGCCGGCAGGAATGTTTCTACAAGAAACCAGTCACTCTCCAGATAAGCGGGATCTCTACAATAATAATAATAAAAGCTCGTTCAGTACGCCAAGTCGCAAACCACGCCTGAAATACTTTGTCGTCATGTCTGTTGCCTTTTTAATGCTCTATATCAGCACCAACAAAACGATCCATCCCAACCAAGCACCTTTCGAATTTAATAGGACTATTTTTATGGGCCATCGCTGTGAGCGGAATCGGTAATACATTGCTAACCGTTATAGGGTAATTTGCCTATTTTAAATCCATTAGCTATTATTTCGTTGATCGATCTACGTCGATATAAATATTTTTACTTCAATCAAGCGGTAAAACTCTCGCGTTAAAAATATAACTGAACAGTGCGACCCATTTTCCGATTTTATTAGAGAACATCTCACCCATCGCAGGGAACCAGTAGGCGTTGCTTTAAATGACAAGGTAAAAAAGCGTGACGACCAGGAAAATGGTAGCAGCACCCCCGCACAGAAAGCAACCACCGGAGACATTTAAATTTCGAACGAAAGCGACGTTTTCATCCTCCATCAGCGAACGTAGATGCAGAGCTAGCTCGTAAAGTGAAATGGAAAGTGGTAAAAAAATTGACAAGTGAAATATTATGTGGAAGCATCAATTGACATACCTTTAAGAGTGGTGGTTTATTTTTGCGGGAGTAAAATTTTAAGGTTCAATGATATACAATTGATTCAATGGCAATTTTTTGATATGATGACAGCACTTTCTAAATTCTCGAATCACGTCCAAATGGCTGGCGGTGTGGTTAGGGTTTTCAGTCCTAGCGTGGCGCTTTAGGCGTCACGTTTCAGTGACGTGAATAACCGCTGATGTTGGGCATATATTGAACAGAACGAATCTCCAGAAACGAATTATTAGAGGCCTAAAAGCCAGCTGTCATAACACTTTTTGATGGTAAACAATAACGGGGGAATCGGTCCCCGTCGGGGACCTAGCTGTCAACAGATAATGGCAAAGACGAATTTGAAATATCGGCGCCTACTATTATAATCAACGACTAACGGTTTTGACAATTGCCTTCAACGTCCGAAAAAAGAAAATTCAAAAGACCTTTTTTCTAGACATAGTAGGCACTGCTAGTAACCTTCTGGTTTACCACTGCATAACCACAAAAACAAACCAAACTGAAGTACACTTTCGAAGTGTTTAATTATTGACACAAACAGCGACCACAAGTGAACAGGTCACACCGCCAGTCATAAGACCATATCAAGGTGAGAGGCGCGAGGGGGGAGGGGGGTGCACAACGAACTGACCGAAAACGTGACGTAGGTACAATATTTAAAATTGTATCACCATCATTGCGTACGCATGCCGCACAATCAGAGCGGCGGGGACTGGTTACTTTCTGATGGGAACTTATTTAATCATTCCGGCTAACTCCGATGGAGGTTAGTACGGTTTGGTTCGGGTTAACACTAGCGACCAGTAAGAGAAAAGGTAGTGCGATATCGCTCTGGAAGTAAGTGTTGGTGGAAAGTTGCTGAACCGGTGACAGTTGTAGAATCAGTTATTTAACGATCTTAGAACCGTTTCACCTGAGTACATCGAAGAGTTTGAAGTGACAATTGAATGAAACGGTTCATAGTGCCTCAAAAAAAGATTTCTAGAACTCAAATCACAAAGTGATGCAGCAATTTCGCTACAAATCAGCCTAAAATCGGATCTCTAATTTTTCAGCACATTGAAATTGTCAGGAACGAAAAGAAAACAAACCAAAAATGGTCCAAGCAAGTCCAAAAACTAACCTCAAACTGCTAGTGACTGTACTGGCAACACTTCTGGCATCCGCCAGCGCACAACTCTCCTTCCAAACGGATGCCTCGCGGAACAGCTTCCAAATCCAGACGCCTGGTTTTCAGCAGAGCTTTACCCGTTACTTCAACGGCCAACAGGGTAGTCTTCTGGCCGCCCAACAACAGCAGGATCCTCAACAGGTGCAGCAATATGCGGTAGGTAGTTTAAAAAACTTTTGTTAACTTTAGTTTATTGTGGAGTTACGTCCACTCACGGGTGTAACAATGTACGTGTTCTCTCGAATTTCGTTGAATTATTACAGCTTACTACGTTTCGTCTGGATTCGAAATGTATTTTCCTCTCTTGTGTATGAAACATAACGAATTTGCTAGAATCCTTAAGATCAAACTTCCCATGAACATCGACAAGTTTGTACCTGTGTACAAAATTTCGTACACGCGTTCAAGCGAACGATGTACAAACTCTAATTCAAACATCTGTGTACATACACCGGGAGCATACACGAGAACGATTCGCACAAGGCAAAAAGAGTCAACGCTACTGATGATGAAGAGTGCGAAAGAGAAAACTGGAATTTGTCCTACTAGAACTGTAGAGCGAAGTTCTCGGCGTATTGCAGTCTTTGGTTACAAAATTTATTTTGGTGACTCTGTACAGTTCTACAACTGATTTCGTATAACGGCACGATGCAAAATTACACCAAAACACCGGAGAACTACAGTCTCGTCTAAAATATGTAATCCACGTTTGTTGCTTGTGGTAGGGGTGTTAAGTTCCTTGCTCTGGCTCATAACCCCGGTTGTAACATCTATCTGAACTCATTTGCCGAAACTGCAGATTGCTAGCCAGATAAAAAAAAATCTGACCGATTTCGAATTATTTTTTGTTTGGATTTTTCATTACTATTAAATCTATCTCAGGCGGTAAACATCAGGTACTCTCGAAACTGTGGTGTTCACTGCCCCGAGTCGTTACTAAGTTTACGATGCGATCATTTAGAATTCATGCAACGTGCGAGCTGAATTTCCTAAAGGCTAAATTTTCTGGTTATGTAATAGAAAGAAAACTCACCAAATTTCTCAAACTTTACATTTACATTAGCCCATTATTACATTTACAAGATAAGAACAGTACACATTAAACTGCACTTCGGCTAAACATGGTTCTTCTACGTGGTGCAATATTTTCGAGGATGGCATTAAGAGTGGAAAACCCTAAAAATATGAAGATAGTATGGTCGGTGTTAAGCCGGACCGGACTAAGTCGCAAAACATAAAAAAATGCTTTTAGCATTAATAACGAAAAAATTCATTGACCATTTTTCATCATTTGATGTATCTACTTTTGATCTTTCGTGTTGCTGCTCTTCAAAAGGAATTACTCTTGAACTTTCTACTGGTACACTATCGAGACTTGTATAAACTTTCAAATTACAAACACTACACAAACCGAACTGAGCTCTACGGCTATGTGTCCAGGTTGAGCCTATGGCCGTGTCAAGCTCGGCCACAAATTTGGTGTAGGTAGGCGATCAGTAGGAGATCTGTGTACTCCCAATGGATCTCGTTGTCCGTAGTACGAAGCAGTCTGCTCCAGTTGTACTTTGCCCAGCAAATCCTAGCTTCCACGAAGGTCTGGATTTAATGGCTGGTTAGCAGGTCAGAAGCAGCATGGTCGGTCCATTGGTATAGAGGGCTTGAAATGACGATGAAACCATCCGCGTTGTTGGACATTAGCTCCACCCCGTTAAATATCCTGGTATTGAATAACGTCTTGCTAATGTTGTGTGCAGTGCGGCAGATACAATACCTGTGCCGATAGCCGATCATTTTAATTAGTTGCAATAGTGTCTGACAATCAACCTCGACCCGGCGTAAGTGTGGTGCAAAGATGAGACGACTGTCTACGGGTATACTCAGTCTCTTCGGTTCCTTACGGTAGTTAACGACTACCTCGTCCAGTAGAATCGGTTTTACTGTCACAACATTCTGCGTAGTAATGCGTTTAGCGATGACATGTTAAATATAACAGATATTGCCCATCGGCCAGCTGCCTTTAAGGTTGTTTGAAGTTTTCGATGGATGTTTCCCGTTGAAACTATCACAATTTCATTCGCGTAGATCAAAGCGTAGCTTGTTTGTGTTTCATATAACAAGTCTTATTGAAATCGAATGCAGATTCCACTGAGAAAATGACGAATAATTGGTGGATTATATCCGTACAGAGTTTGATGAAATCCTGGTTGTCGTAGAGACCGCTGACTTAGCATCCTACTTGATACGCGGAAAGCAAGTAACGATAGAAGGTGGAAGCGGTGGACAGCGCTGTTTGACAATTTAACGACGAAGGTTGCTTGCTGAGGTGACATTTATCGTAATACGATGAAAGATTCGAAGGATCGCGGGAATTTCTTTGCACCCGCTCGCTATTTAACGGCCAGACAACCGTCGACTTTTTGATGATTGGATGCACAAACGTATCGTGCATCTAAATATAGTCGTCCACATAGATCATCAGATCAGCAGCGGTACATACGAGCTTATATCTAAAGCCCAGTGAAGCTGCCACGTCGTTGCGAAAGATAACAAACACGAGGGCCTAAGATGCCTCCTTGCAGGATGCCAGATGTAATAGTAAACGAGATGCAAAAGGTTCTAACCGAGCTTAACACGTAGTATCCTGTTAATCAAGTACGGTGTCAACCACGACACCAGTATATTCGAAGCTCCAAGATGCAAATAGTTTGTTGAGTATAATTCTATGGTCAAAGTAGTCAAAAGCAACCTTCAAGCCTGTACAACGTCGACCTGCTCCTTGTCCTCCGAACTCAACAAGTAGTTTGATCGGGATGCTCTTCCATCAAACCAAAGTCACTTCTGTCCGGCGGAATAGATAGTTCACATTAGGAATGTAAACACGTTTCTGTCCAGGCCCGGTTGCGAATTCGGTGGAAGATTCTCCGTTTGTGTACTCCCGATACATCTTATTAGTTGCCTATAGTAAGCAGTAGTCCTTTTCGAATTCCAGTGCTCTTCTAACGATGGTGCGGCCGCCTACCAAAGGGGTGAACCCTAGCCTCTACGTAAGTCGCCAGCAAAATCAGTTGATCTCCGGTGTCAACCTGGCCAAGTTGTATCCTGACACTTCCGAGGAAATAGTAACATCAATGGTGGAACCGGTCTGTCCGCGAAGGAACGATCCTGTTCCCCCTCCTGTTGCACACACACGAGACGGGAGCCCCACATTATTCTGAGCCCCGTCGAGCATGATGCACTGAACTGAATATTCAATCCCGCTGGTGACGGCCATTATTTCGATATCGAGTGCTATCATTCGCGCTGGTGCATTGACTCGGATGACTAGATCTACCGACCGACAGATGTTATCCCCGATGACGGCGATCTGCAGACCATGACGCCGAGTTCCTGTGGTCCAGGAGGTTTGTCTTCTGCAACGTCAAGCAAATGGAGTTAATCGGAGCTGATTCTCTGTTTGTCACCAAAGAATCCTCGACGGCGATTTGTGTTCCACTGGATGGCCAGTGTTGTTTATTTGTACGTTGAGGGAATGGAGTGGAGGCTAGAAGAGGATTGGCTCACGTCCACTTTCACCGCTACCGTCCTTCGTCTGTCCGCGTCTGTTTGAAAATGTGAAAATCAATAAATCACGACATTTGTCAACTTACTTGGAATCACCGATACCAGGCCTACAATGCAGGTCTTTTTCTTTTGCTGCTCATGGAATGTTAATTTCGTCTAGAAAATACAAAAAAACAAATTTATTTTGTGGGATACTTGAGAAAAATACCTTATGGTAACCTGTGTACAATAAAATCAGTACCTTATTTATCTGCTTTTCTACATTTTCTTTCCAATTCCACTTCAATTTTTGATATATTTTAAGATACAGTTAGGGATAATTATTCTCACCTTTTTATATTTTCTTTCCAATTCTACTTCAATTTTTAATATAACAGATCTGGATCGTTTATGTTTGCTCTTTCCTGGATCCTAATTATCGTTGCTTATTCGATACCATCTCAAGGTCGTTGTGGTGTGAATTTTCGATTTTACAGCTCTGCTCTATTCGCAATTTGAATGCCGCAATTGCAGATCGCTTCCCAAATTGAACATTTTTGGTTAATAAAAAAAATAGTACAATGGTTTAAAACTGGCAAATGTTGATACAGTTTGCGCACATGTTATTTAACCGCAATATTCTGCCACTCAGCAATTGGAGAACTCCTGGACATTGATGTGGCCATTCCATTCGATTTGTGAAACATTCAGTTTTTTAACCACACTTGGTTTGATTTTCAGCCAGAACCTGCGTGGCTAAATCCTCATATAGAACAATCAGTTGTATTTCAATTCAGTTCTGAAAAAGGCAAAAAAACTTTAGTTTTCAGAAATGGCCGGTTTGCTACATAGACTAAAAATTATTATATGCACTTCTCCGAAGCTGTTTTCAACTAACACGATGCAATTTCGTTGGGTAAGTAGTATTTGCAGGGTGTGTTCAAGACTTCATCAAGATTACTTTTTTGTTTCACATTCATTCCACAGTGTCCGGCATGGAATTTTTGACAATTTACACGATACACTGAAATTATAAAAAAATTGATTATCCGTCATTTGTAGGAGAAGTTGTGGGAAATGCTATGGCGAAACTCTCAACCTTTTCTTCTGTTGCCAGTTCTTCCTACCATTTTCCGGCTCCGAATTAATTCAATAACATAAAGTGCCTGACCCTGCTTACGGCGAATGTTTTTTTTCCCAAACAGCTTCCCATCCAAAAACAATGTGTCAACCAAATTCAATAATCCACCGAAGTAAAAGGATAAAAGTAACCGAAAAGTGACAAAGTTTTTTTTCGCTTCTCCCTTAACGCTCCCCCCCTAAACTGAAGATTGACTTACGGGTTTGTTTTTCCACAAGTGCTTCCGTGTCGCATCCGGAAAGGCATTAAGTTATTTCACCCCAGATAAAAAAAAACAAGTTTATGTTTACACTTTCAAAAGTTAATTGAGCACTGTTTAAATGCTGTCAGCGTTGTTGACAAACGGAAGTACTCGCTCGGCTGACTAGATTGCATTTAAGTGGGCTGAAGCAAAAATAATTTTCCTTTCTGTCTTTTTAGCCTCTACCTCAAACCTACGCTCAAAACGATCCCGCCGCTTATCAACAGTACTATCAACAACCGCAGCATAGATTCGCATCTCCATTGACCGGTGACGCAGGACAACCTCAATTTACCACTACCCAGGAAAACTACATTAACCCTAACATTAGGCTAGCCGCTGAACAGCGTCGATTGCAACAGCAACAACAACAGCAACGACAATTGCAAGGTGAACAACAGCAGCAGCAACAACAACAACAATCACAACAGCAGGAGCAGCAGTTTTATACCCCGCAGGACATCCAGGCCTATCTGCAAAGTCAACAGGTTCGTTCAGCAGCCAATATTATTACACCATTGTAAACTAATTAATTCACGTTCCATTGCCCATTTTCGACCAAATTTCGACTAAAATTTCCGAAACCATCTGAAATAACAAAATTCCCCATCAATATCCGTGGTATCTGCGCGCCAATCGAGAAGCCACCCGAGCCATGTGACCACACGAATCCCATTCACACGTAAAACCACCCGCCATAACTCGAACCATTAATGTTTAATGTAGCTTGTCATAATCTCTTTTCAACAACCGGTGAAACAACCCGGCTCGCCCGGTAGCTTTACAAACTGAAAACTGTCCAACAAGCTATTAATTAACCATTCTATTTCCATCTTTCTCTCTCTCTCCTTCTCAACCCCCCGCCAAACGCACGCAACCACCCTTTCAAAACGGAAACTGATTTTGTCGCATCAGGCTGCCCAAGCCTACGCAGGTCAGCAGCAGCAGCCACAGCAACGGGATCAGAGCCCCCAGTCGCAGTTTGAGTATATCCAGCAGTTGCAGCAGCAACAGCAGCAGCAGCAACAACAACAACAGCAACAGCAGGATTCAGCCTCAGCACCCTCATCAGCAACGGGTGAGAGAGCCACCCCCAACAAAGTGATCGGGGTTGCCTTCTCACCCTCCAACGAAGTGTCGCAAGTTAAGTTCAGCAGCAGCGGGCTCAAGTATAACTTCTGAAGCAGAGCACAGTTTCCGAGTTAGAAGGATTTTTCTTTTCACATTGTTATCTGGCTGTCGGTCGGTTGTTTGCTGTTGTTCTTGTCGTTGATGTTGATAGTGTAGCATAAGTTTGTACGCAAAAAAGGCAAGCGTCGTTGTTTTGTTCGTAAGCTCCGTTAGTTTTTAGCGCTTTTTGATGGAAATAGTTTCTGGAGATCCGGTTGTGCATAGAGAGTAGGGAAGACTGAAAAGTGAGTTTTGATTTTATGCTTCTTGATTGGTTAATAAAGATTTAAGTCATGCGGAAGTCGTTGGGTTAATTTATGTGCTTTGGGTCTTGGGAACGAGAACAAACGAAACTATTAGGTAAGTGTACGTAGAGCCTTCAAGATCGATTAGGCTATCATCTCTGATGTTTTTTGATAGCTTCCGGTACGTGCTACCTATTCTGACGGAGTCGGAAATGCCACACCTGATCATCGCGATACAGAAAAGGTATCGAAGTTCTGTAAAAACTATCCTATTTAGCAAGCAATTTGTAACTGTGGCATAAAATTTTAATCAACCCTGACCCAGAGTATAGTTCGAAAAACGGATGTAAACAAACCCCTCTCCGACTCGAATGAAATGTTGTGAATGCATTGGTAAAGCTGAACTCAACATTCTAACACAGTAGGATATAGTTTTCCTTAGTGGAGAAATTTGTTGGAAAAATTTTGCTCCATTAAGGAGCAAGTTATTTAAAACCATCTTTGCGCGTGAAGAGTACAAAACTTTTTACTAAATTAGTTATGGAATTTGCGTTTCGACTTCGTCTCATCAGAATTCGACACTAACTTATTGACATAACTCTTTTTCTTGCGGGACATCACGCATGACTAGGAGCTTGTGTTTTTGTTTTTGGGAGCTATCGTCAATCTGCCGCTAGTTTAGTCCTGTCAATAAGTTAGTATCGAATTCTGATGAGATGAAGTCGAAACGCAAATTCCATAACTAATTTTGGAAACGAGCTTTTTCCAAATTTTATTTCAGTTCGAACAAAAGCTTCGTTATTATTTTTATACTGCAACTCGGAACGAGATGAATGAGAGCCGAGGCTGAAAGAAGCTTCGGCCATTGCACAGGTACACAGCGAGAATTGATTTTAGTTGCGGCAAGATTTGTACCAGTGTCTGTAAA
Organism: Topomyia yanbarensis; assembly: GCF_030247195.1. Lineage (NCBI taxonomy): Eukaryota > Metazoa > Arthropoda > Insecta > Diptera > Culicidae > Topomyia > Topomyia yanbarensis. The sequence goes on along the minus strand of NC_080670.1, from coordinate 206,343,732 downwards.
GTTGGACGTGTATTGAAAGAGAAAACGTGGCTCCCGATTTAATACCCTCTATAATACAGTTTCATCATGTTCGCAACATTGTACTGACATCTTTCAATCTTGGCAGATCTCTTTATTCATCCAGAAATACTTGATGAAACGCGAAATGGACCTGGAAGGTGTCAATGTTAAGATCCTTGCGTATGGGAACTAGAGTGATAAGAAATAATGACCCAATGATACCAGCCCTGAGTTAATTCTTATTCCCACCAGCAGTGTCTGATTCAATTTTTGAGCCGAATCGATCTAGTCTAGCTACCGAACCAATGTTTCTCAAATTTAGGTGGCATTTTTCGATAATCTATACGGAGGCATCCAATTTGTTCACATATTCACCACTAGGTGGCACTTTAAACAACCACATTACTGAAATTGAGGTTCTGAAAGATAACTTTATTGGGTAAAATTTTGCCGACAACTGACAACGAATCTAAAATCATTGGGAATTGTTAAACTTCTATCGAAGCAGTGTCCGAGTGATTTTGAGTGAGACCACGAAAATAACTTAAAAAGTGCTGTGCTCGTTGATCATATTAGTTATTTTTCCTTGCAACCACGGGTCAATAAAATGAAATCACCCCACGGCAAGAGAATAAAACAATTATCTTCTAAGTAGAAATACATTCACCAACAAGCTTGCCAGTCGAAGGCCATAGCCGCAGTCTCAGCACAATCCACGACCTACTAACTATTAAGCATAATCTAATTTCCTAATACAAGTCCTACAGCTGTACATTATTCTGTAGCTAATCATTTTATTCATCGCCATGGGGTATTTGGCCTTGTACTCACTACCTTATCATCAATGTGATGTGATATTCATTTTAAAATATTGTTGGAGAATGCGTTAAATTATTCTAATGGAAAGGGATTGCCCGGTCATCATACATATTAAGTGCATATATTATGATTGGAGAAATTCGCTCCCCCAGATTTCGAACAAAGCGTTAAAAAAGACACTGTCTGAAAACCGTTGGTTATACCCAACCATTTCAAACGTATAGAATTTAGGAGGACTGTTCGGATTTTTGGACGTTCGTTCGGAAAAGCACCAGTTCGGATTTATCCGGAATTTGTAAGGAAGTTTCTACTTCAATGATGGGAAAAGCGCACTAATTGTTGAAGAAATGAGAAATAAGATGAAGCCAAGGGCTATGAAAGCTAATGAAACGTGTAAGGTGCGTCGTAACCTGCTATTTCCCAAGAACAGAAGATATTGGAATTTGCTGCTTTTAGAGCCCGCGATTAGTTTGTCACAGAAGGCTCCAGCAGGGGAGGGCACGCATCGAGAAGATTCGACCACCGTTTAAATGATTCAACAGACTCTAATACTGTTACCAAATTTTTCTTTTTGAAATATTTCTTTCTAAAATTTGGTAGCTACCTGTTGAAAATAGAATAAAAAACTTAAGCACCGAAATCAAAAAATCAATAAACACTGATTGTTATGTAAGATATTAAAATTACTCGAAACTATAAATAAACGTATTGCACGCTCATTTCAGTATCACTCGCGTAAGATACGCACCCATTTCTACAAAAACAATCAGTAGAACTTAAAATAACAGGTCGTGATTTCTATATCACGTCGTGAACAGGGATATTTTTTTTGATAAATTAGGAAAATTTGTGAAAAAAGCTTAAGAGACCAAATGTACAACTCATGACAACACTGTCACCAAAACCCGGTAGATGCCACATACTAAACCCTATTTCGGTCTATTTATAGATTATTAAGACCATTTCATGTTGTTTGGCTGGTTGTGAAATTTAACTCGGACCATATTTATGGTCTTTACAAAGTGGTGTTTAAACCCATAACATATGTTCGGGTCCCTTCAATTCGTGGACTGCTAAGCCCTTCAGAATCACAAATAAAATCTCATTTTCGAACGAATCCAATCTGAATCGAATGATATGTTAGAGTAGTGAAGTACTTTTATGTGCCACATGAAGCAGTTAAAACGCCCAACAACCGGTCATCTCTCAGCTACCAGCCCACCAGTCTTTTACTGAACTAACCGCACACCGAAGTTTGAAAGAGTCGACCACTAGCATAAACTTATAGGTCCTTCAACAAATCAATCATCAAATCAAATTGATTCACTAGTAAGTAGGTACACATATTCACCAGCCAGTCATGACAACATCCGAATCAATGAGAATGTATTATGCCAGTCGAAGGCCACAGGCTCAGCACTAACCCACACCATCAACCAGTGATTATATATGAATTAAAAAATGTACGTGTTCGTACGTCAAACTTGTAGAAAGTTTCGTACGAACACGTAGATCACTCATTGATTGGAAACAGAACAAATCAGCCCCCATCCCACTCAAACCAAATCATGTGTATCCCCCTTGCATTCTCTTGCTAACTTAAAATGCCGATATAGACCTTTACTTAGTTGCCTTTTAGCATGAAGCAGGACGTCACCGCAGTGCACTCCCCAAGAGGAACCTATATCCGCTCTGCTTCATTCTCCTCGTCAATTAGCTGGCTAGTTAGTCTTTCACAGCACACTACAGCGAGAACGGTTGATGTTTGGTTCATGTAGATTACCCAGGGTATCTAAAAGACTCCTCTTTCGATTAGCTAAGGTAGACGAACGTTTGTCATGACCTGCATTGCTGTGAAAAAGTGTTTAGAGTTCTTCGCGAAACATGTTAAGAGTTTATGCGGACTTTTTTCACCTTAGGAACAACTTTGTACAGTATCAAAAGCTCCGCATTTTCCACACTATGTTTACTGCAGCAATCGATTCTAGCCCAATTGATTACGATGGAGATAGCTCATTACCCGCAGTACAAAAAAGGAAAACTGTCGGACGGACCCGATCCAAGAAGACGAAGCTTAACAAAGCTGACAGTCACACGAAACGAAGCCGATAGAGAATAAGTGATTATCTAATCCTCAGCGATTTTTGCTAGACAGAATTGTTTGCAATCCACAATTTCCACTGACTGGGAACTTTTCTTCCCCGTCTTGTTTACCTAATTGTATTCTTAGTTTTAAGATAGCTGTGAAATGCCTCATAAAAAGTTGTTTCCCTTCTTGTATATTAATCTGCATTCCTAGTCCTAAGATAGCTGTAATTTTTTTTCGTAAAAAGCTATTATTCAATCGAATCGTATTTAAGATAGCCGTGAAAAAGTGATCCTCTTAACATCATAAAAAATGTGCACTGTAACCTCCTAGTTTTAAGATATTCCAAATGTAAAAAAAAGAATTTGGCACCGCCAAGCTAACGCATTTGTGCCTGTTAAATAAACGAACTGAATAAAAAAAATTTCGCTGACTGAAACGTGGGCTCTTTACAAGGCAGTAAATCTTCAGTAGATCTGCCCAGGTCAGCCGTCTTGGTAATTACTCCATCAATTTCAACTTTCCGTGCGGGTACGTAGACACGACCCTTCTGCGTAAAATACTTGCAGCAAGCAATCATGTTTGTTTAAGGTCATTCTTGCTTTTTCTGACCAAACATTGGTTACACAGGATACGACCAAGTATCACGTTGCATAATCTCACGATACCTGTAACGAATTTGACTGCGAAAGGACAGGTAGAATTATGTGGATATTCCTCGTGCCGGGATGGCGTAAGGTTTGTCAATCTAGGTTTTGCCAACAGGTTGATCATTTGGAGAAGGTTTCGATTCGATTTTCATTGAATCTGAGAACCTATTGCTGATGGAAAATTTCATTCCACCAGCAAACATTATCAAGAAGGTTAGGCACTTCGCGAAGTGGAGTTGAAACATAATTGCAACAACACGAAAAAAATAGAAAAGAAAAGAGATGGAGCAATCAGCAAACCTTTACGAAAGGATTAAAAATTCCATTAATGTCCAACTATGGTCCGGTGGCTCTTGTTTCTCACAAGGACGTTGTCTGTAGGTTTGTAAGTCGGGTAGAAACGATTCCGAAAACAATGCACAAATAATGCTTAGACCATTAAACGACACATCGTGAAGTGAAGTTCAGTATCCTGCTTACTTAAAAATATGTTTCATATGGGCAGACCTCGTAGGCTAATTACTATCTATCTTTATACGAAATTTTAACAATAGTTTAGTTCTAAATACGCGCTAGACTTAAAAGTAGAATTTTGATATTATAGCGTGTATTCGTTCGGGATATAATCGATAAGATAGCGACTTTAGAATGTGAGTATATGAACATGAATTCTTGAAATAGATCGTTGGATGTACAGTAGAGCTAACACCTTCCATCTCCAGAGCTAAATATGCTCGATTGAATGCTTAACGAATATAATTATAAATAGTTAATTACAAATTTCTTTCTCGAAGCACTCTACCGTGACCTGATCCTTGACTCCAAAGCTATTATTCCGACAATACGTCGAAAAGATCAGCAACAAATGTTTCCTCCTAATAAACCACCTCTATCCACTAACATGTCGTCCATCTAGGTTGTCCCGAAAAAATCAAATTGGCTGTAACTTTTACGCAGCTTCTTACAAGAAAAGGCTGCAGGTTACTATTGGGCCTACCATACGGTACTCGAACATATTGTACAGTTATTCCTAATTATTTAGAAGTTTTAGCTCTGAATTGATCCATCTCTTACAGGAAGGACAGGTTATCCCCATTCAGAAACAAAATTGTTCATAAATTTTTTGTTCATAAAATTTTTAAACTGGAATGGTTGGAAGACCACATAAAATTAATGCTGTTTCTTCACGACTTAGCGAATATTCGATCGAAAACTATTCATCAACTTCTGGACAATCACATTTATTGGACACCTTAGCCCAACTTTTTTTAACCTCCGTATATTTCGAGCTGCTTTATCAGTCTTTTTTACTCTTCCAAATCGCCCCATTAAATTCGAAGGGGCTGAATCTGAGGGCAATTTGGTGGCCTGATGTCATTCTCGTGTACCAATTGAGTGTTGTTTGAGTGTAGTGTACAAACACCAAATCCGATCAAAACAATGGGGAACTAATAATCTCAAAAAAAAAAAAAGAAAAGGTTACTAAGACGATCGAATCGCATCTATTACGCTTTTATAGTTCCAGTGATGTAAAAATGGTAGACTTCAAACCGCAGGAACGTATTGCTTGCCATACTAGATTTTTTGATTTTAAAATTATTTAAATCCCTCCCCTTGGTTGATGGGTTTAACGGCATTGCAATCATCATCGAGCATATCTGTGCATCAGTTTCAGAGAAGCTTTAAGATGGTTATTGTATTATGCCTCGATAGTGGTGCATCAAGGAGACCGTGTTTCTTCATACTTTGCACCTGCACCATACTATCGCTCAACCATTAGCCTGTGCATGCTGGCGTGGCAGACTGATGGATCGACGTGGATTGGCTCTTGCTGTGGGCCGTGTTTGCAGACATTGTTCCACAGCTTGATGACAGTGTTGGTGGACACGGCTAGCACAGTGGGAGTCATTGTGTGTCGATTTATCGATCGATTTCGTTATCGTGCACAGGCTAGTTGAAAAAATGTAAAAGTAGAAGCCTAATATTGGTTGTGCTGTATTAACTGTAGTTTTTAGTACTAGCATACAATTTTTGCTAGTCTGTGTATGTGTTCGTTTGCGTATTTGTAACAGCTGGGTCAGAGAATAGATGCAGAACTGGCGTATATGATAGAAAAGTGAGCAATCCTTCTTAGAATTCGTTGGTCGCTTTTTTCCGATGATCAATTCGTGCATTCGATTCGATTAATTCGGGAAGATCGAATTGGATAAATTAAGATACGATTAACCATTCATGCCCATGTTGTTTGTGGACAACAATGTTTTTAAACAGCTATAACTTTTGATTGGGACAAGATTTACTCACTAAAATAAGTAAGGCTAATAAATGTGACTATTACCTTTCATTTCAGTATTTTCAGTTAAATGGATCAGCTCTATACCTGAAGTTATTGCAATTAGTCTGATTGGATTCCGATGGAGCAGTGCTGCCAGGGACAGTTTAGGTTTCATATATATTCGTTATGTTGCAATATTATTGAAAACGGATAAAACTCGTCAATTGAACTTGTCTTTGGCTGCATTTTCTTCGCAATTGGACTGTTGTAAATATTATATGAAAATTGTATTGAGCATTGGAAGGTAAAAATGTTATTTTTCTATTTATTACTATATCCTTAATAAAGATTCATACTAAAACTCATTAACACAATAAATTGCATATTCTCTCATATACACTCACAATCTCTCTCATTCCAAACGTACAAACGCTCGTGTCCTTCGCGATAGCAAAAACCTTGTCGCAAACACGAACGTGCAATTGCAATCATCCAAACGTACTTACGTCCGCGAACTCGCAGACACAGCGATACTTCGGTAACCCACCACTCGCTCGGCCATCAATCGGTCACGTCCGGAAATCTCCGCCTTCGATCATAGCAGCTCAGACTCATGCCTTCAGTTGGACCAATAAAAAAAAATGACGCTCATATTCACTAGACAACACGTTCCATGGTGGCATGACCGGAAACTCTAGTGAAATTGGAAATTTTACTCTCTTCTAGCATCTGAATAGTACACCGAAAATTAAGTATGGGATTCACGGTCCGCGCGCGATCATCCAAGAACACACGAGTTTTCAAATTTCAACTCATTTACATACAAAACTGTAATTTTATTGCAGAATATAATTCTAAGTATCATTTTAAATCAATATGCATTTAACAAAAATCTTCCAAAATGCGATAGTTTTGGAGATATTTGAAATTTTGCTCCAATAAAAATAATTAATTCGTGTAATTAGGCCCTTTTTAAAAGTTATTCACGTTACCCCATCATAACATATCAACAATCTAATCACATTCAAAATGTTTCTTTTCTCTTTAACTTTTCGTTGACAAAATATAAAAAAAATAAAAAATGAGTTTTTTTGCAATTTAAATTTTTAACATAAATTTTTGTTTTTGTGGAAACATTTTTTTCAATGCATATTTTTTTCGTGAAGAAGCTGTAATTCCTTCTCAGATAGTCTTGTTATATAAAATAGGGTTATCGATCGATCAAAAAAAAAATTGAAATTAATGCATGTAGAAACGTCTACGCCCTTTTAAAAAATTGCATTTGCGTCAAAATAATCTTATTGACTAGGGAAAATGTTTAGTCTTCCATGGCTGTGAAACCTGTTAAGTATAATCGGAATATAAGATGGTCGGTCACGATTTAGTAGTTTTTCGGATGGATCTTCGTGCAATTCCTCACACGCGAATATGAGAATGGACACACGGTTATAAAATCGAATTTATACACGCGAAGTTACATACACGTTGGAACACGCGACATACTAACGCAAAGGCGATGATCGAACATGTTAACGTACAAACGCTCGAGTCCTTCGCGATGATACACGCACTCGCGAAGTCCCTACACCCCGCACATATCCGAACTGTACAATGACTATCACATTCCAAATCACGGCTCGCTGAAATTGGCCTTAAGGAGTGTTTTAGTGGGTGACATTTCCCGTCTCTACTGCAATTGTAATCAGTGATTCTGATGAGGAGCTCCTAGTTCTACCGCTCCTCTCGAAAAAAAATGTGCAACGAAACAATGTAGGATAATTTGAATGAATTTTGAAAAAAAAAAATCTTTAAAACATAAGAAAAATTTACGAATGATGATCTACAACCATTCCTTCTTTGATCTTTCTTTATTTTCTCCCAAAAATTCTAGGTCTCTTTAATTTTTAAAGCAGAATCCACATCACATCAGATCTCAACCAAACCCTATCCCCGATATGAAAAAAATGTCACCTGAAACAGTTTTCTTTGAAAGCCCACGGAAAAGACACCGCACGTGGCTAGATCTTGGGATTTCCACGAAGTCAAACCGACCGAATCCGGCTGATTGTGTAAGAGATTTCTTCCAAATTCCCGTTCACCTTTTCTTCAACCTTCTCCTCCTCCTCCTCCTCATAATCATCATCATTCTGAGTGAATGCCTTTGAAAAGGATTGCGTACCAGGTTGCTAGCCGCCGGCGGCAACTAATTTCGTCGCCTTTGCACCGTTCACTATTCGGGCTTTGACCGCAATCGGTGGGTTCCCACCGCTCTTCTCTGGTACCGGCGATTGGTCGGCGCTAGGAGAAGGTTGTTGAATTAGTCGGAAATGAGGGGAAAACTCAGATGCTTTCCCAGTAAAGCCAGAAATTAAATTAGAGGTTTAATTTGGGGAGGATAAATGCCCAACAGTGTCGGATGGTAGTTCAACTGTTCAACAGGGGTAATTGAAATGGTTTCTTCTTTCTTTTTTAAAGGGTTGCAATTAGTCTTTCAATACTTACCGTAAATATTTTATTAATGTATTTGGACAGATCCTAAGACGAGATAGTAGTTCTTTTCTATATTTTCTATATCACTTCGTAAGGGGTGAATTTGTGTTTCATTTTCATCTCATCAGTACCTGGCAGACCAACTTGACTTCACCAGCCACAGTTGATGTCCCGCAAGCAATAAAGTTGCTAATGCAATCATGGCGAAATCGAAACATGGTTCGACTAGCAAACCATTGTTCTAAGAATTTCTATAAAGCTCTCTAACAAAAAATTTAAATTAGACCCATTTTGGGCATTAGAAGGCACATTATCTGCCACTTTTGCTTATAATGGACTGAATTTTTCGATTTATCATCTGAGCGAATACTGGTTTTAAATTCGCTATGCTATCAGCAGCAATCAGAACTTCTGTACTTGCGGAACATCAACCGTAGCCAGTCTTCCCATATGCACATCGCACATAATGTTCGCTCTGGTTCTGTGCTCATATTAAACCCACACTTCGTGTACGAACTCAAACACGCTATTTCGTACCTAAACACGTGCACATGTTCGCTTGCACAACTGAACCCCATGTACGTACACGGTGTGCGTACACATCGGTTCGTGGCACCAGTTTTCTCTTTCTCACTTTCATCGCCACCAGCGCTGACTCTTTTTGCCATGTGCGAATCGTTCTCGTGTACGCACCCGGTGTACGTACACGGATGTTTGAACTAGTTTGCACATCGTTCGCTTGAGTTCAATGTTCGAGGCGAACTTGTACATCGAGTACAAAATTGTCCATGATCATGGGAAGTCTGACCGTAGCTATTTCCTGGTGAACGCCAGTTATATTGCCGTTTTGAATCTAGCATCTATCTATGTGGTCAAGTCGGTCTGCCAGATACTGATGAGACAAGGTCGAAACACAAAACCCTGACTTACAAGCAGTAAATCAACTTTAGTTTTAGTATTTAACATCAATTTTAATTTTTTCCCACTGAAAAAGTTTAAATCGACAATTGACATTGCGAAAACCGCCGGAAAACCGCTCAACGATGCGTAACGATTTCAAATTACCGGATAAACTTCCCTCCAAACGTTAATTTGGCAGCCATTATTCCCGCACGAGTGATCTCGTGGAAAGATTGGCCCGGAACTTTAAATTGGAACCTGTCCGGTTCCACTAAATCGACTCGGTGTATATGTACGTTCAATATGCCCCCCTCCCAAAAAAACAGCAAACGAACCGGCACCGATAGTGTCCCCGGTCCGATGCTGAAATAAAGTAAGATTTATGAGGCTCAGTTTTATGTGGTTTTTCTCATTCACAATTTTATTGCTTTCTTTCTTTTGGAGGGTTCTCTCTCTCGCTCGGATGAGTGAACATTTTACACGGGGATAATAAGTATGTACAGTGTGGATCCGCCGCTCGGGGGTAGCCCAGCGAAGGTTCCAAAGGTTGTAAAACCGAAAAGTATAAAAGCTACATTTACTTTATCTTTTTTCACTAGAATGATAATCTCAGTTCTCGCAGTTATTCCAAAAGCTGCAAAATTAAAGCTACAAAACATATGCACAAAAGGTACACATTTTCCCTTGACTGTAGGTGACCGTAGTATCTCTTATCGTATTAGTTCGTCGTATCCGTGTGTGTGTTCCGGAGCAGGGCAGCTGGACGAAGAGAGTGTTCCGGAAGTGCGTGGCGGTTCTTCGTTTGAAATTGGTTTCGGGGGAGTCCTGGCTGATGGTATGGTATCTGCGCTTACCACGCGTACTGAGCACCGAGACCGGAGAACGAAACCACGGCTCCGGGGTGGGCCACGTGGGCAGCGGCAATTGGGGCTCTACGGGTTGGGAAAAATGTGTTTAGGTTCGTATGCGGATACATTTTCCACGAAAACGCGGAATTTTTGTCCCTACTTGTACGCTAGACCGTGTCCGTAGGCCGGATAGGCAGCAGCATGTCCATAAGCTGGGTAGGCGGCGGCATGTCCGTAAGCGGGATAAGCAGCAGCATGACCGTAGGCAGGGTAGGCGGCCCTAACAACCGGGGCGGCGGCTGGGTAGTGCAGGGCTGCACCACCGTAATGGACGGCCGGAGCTGTACAAAACAAATACGAAAGGAAAAACAAATGGGGGGAAAAGTGAGCAGAGATTGCGGGTGGCTAAACTGTAAAACCGAGGACAGCATCGAATTCGACGTTTGAAGTGGAAAGGTGCTAGCTCCGATCCGGTTGGAATAAAATTTCTAACAGAATTTGAATCGGAATTTAGGTGGCTTTCAGTAGAATCAAATGTTGCGTTCGTTCGAAACCGATTGGACGCGGATTAATCGAGATCAATGGAATTAGAAATTCAGGGCTTCATAAATCAAGTATTAAACGGAAAATGAAACCCGATACCCCGGATTCCAGAAAGCTAAATCAATTCATAATTCCACAGTTAAATTTTTCCGTTTTCGAATTAATTACAATTGATAAATAATCCGCGAAAACAATTAATATTTCAGTTGCTAGAAACTAGCATATTTAGAGGTTATGAAACAGCCTCATCTAGCTGCGTTGGTATTGATTGATCCGTTTTGACGTTGAAATTGAGTGAAAAACGATCTCAGTGTGCGTATTTTAAACGTCAAAAACTCAATTCTGAATGGTCCATCAAAATGTTCCACCAGCGTCCGCTAATCCATGGATCGCTTTCTGCACCGAACAAGCGAGCGAAGCGACGTTGTCAAGACAACTTCAAAACTTTTCAAACTTTCCCTGACGCGCTGCATCACGACTGCATGACAGCAGCCTTCGGGATTGACCCTTAACTACTAATGTGGTTTTCGTTTGAGGCGAAACTGAGTCAGTTCCTAACCCCAACTGCTGTCAAAATGTATGAACTGACAGCGGTTGGGGTTAGAACCTGACTCAGTTTCAGGTTCAAGCGAAATCGCCATAAGAAACTCGTTAAAGCAAACTCAACTCACACGCCACAGGATCCACCGCCTGAAGGGGAAATTACCGATGGGCAATGCAACTTTAAAGTTAACCTTGCCTTCGGTCTGTGCAGACGGAACATAAACACCGTCATCTTATGAATACTTGCGGTAGTTCTTTTTTTCCCTACTGAATATGAATGAATGAAATCCTGAACACTTACCGGCAATGGCAGGAGCTCCGTAACGATAAGCTGGGGCAGCATAGTGAGCTGAAAGAAACAAGTAGATAGAAGAAGAAAAAAGTAAGGCATTAGTTGCAGGTTCTTGCAGTAAATAGCACACGCGGTATCGTGGAAAGTCGTCCCACGATGGGGGAATTTAATAAAGCACAATTGTAAGAACACACAATAGTTTGAAGAGAAAAAAAAACTGCAACAGCTGACAACGGTCGAGTTGTTGTTGGTACATGGCTCACTTCAGGTTAGGTTAGGTTCTTGGTGGTGAGAAAACTTGTCCAACGCCTGCTTTGCTGCAGATATCTCACTGTAGTGAAACATGGTTAATGGTGAAAGCGTGACTGGTGACTTTCGCGACGGAAATTTCTTTCAGGAAAATGACAGCAGATGGTTGTTTTTTGAGAGCTTTGTAACTATAATCGATTTGCTACATGACGACCCACTATAAACCATTTAATTTCTCACGAAGGAAAAAAAAATCGGTTGAATCTATTTGCACATAAAGGCACAAAACCTAACTTGGAAAAGTTTGTTTCGTGTTCCACTCGTCAGTAACTGACACCAATTTGCTGCCAATTAGACGATATATCCAAACTTACATCAAATTGACGCCTGTTGATGAGTGAAACACGAAACATTCAAATTCAACTTTTCTAAGTTAGCCGTTCTGCCCTTATGCACCAATCGGTTCAACCATTTCTTTTCTTTCGTGAAAATTGAATGTTGCATACACTCGAACGTTTGACTCTCACGCCAGAAGACAAGAGTTTGGTCCCTTGACTGGTCAGCGACCCAGAGCTTCTCTGCTTGGCTAACCGAGACTTCACTCGGTACCAGCCAGTTGCTTCAGGCGTTCGCATGTGCTGAGTGAACTGTTTGGATTTAGTGTCTAACTGGCGCCAATTTGGTGTTAGTTTGGATATATCATCTAACTGGCAGCAAGTTGTTGTCAGTTACTGACGAGTGGAACACGAAACATTCAAATCCAACTTTTTATTTTACATATATTTTTGTCCTGCTATCGCTCTTCAACCTTTCAGCAGTAGCGTTATTACCTACATTCAAGTGACCGCCTGGAGCTCTAAGACGATTTCACCTGAATTTCAGAACGAAGTGCAGTACAGGAGGATCCCAATTTAAGCGCCAAAAAAGGAACACAGATGTAAAAAACTACAAAAATTAGTTTGGATCGGATCAATTTGTCATCAATAGGCGGAATAAATTAAAAAATTCAGTTGGTTCATTTGAAAAGATTGGTTCGAAACTGCAACATTGACATCCATCGTGACAATTCCACCGTGAGTATCTGCTCCAAATTAAAATCGAATTGAAGAAGTTTGGCAACCGAATCAACCTGCTTCCGACTTTCAATAAATGTGAAATTTGGTAACAGAATTTTAATGTCTACAACTTTGTTGAAGACTGCAAACCAATCCGACTTCATTAGGAAAAGTCATTGAAATTTCGACGAAGCCATTAGTTTTGTACGTGGCGTAATAGCGCAAGTTGTGCTTGCAATCCAGTATTTTATTAACTCAGACAACCATGTGCTCCAGCAGATCCTCGCACGTCAAACTCTCATCGGTGACTACACCATCAATCTCGACTTTCCGAACGGGTATGTAGACGCGATAGTTCGTGAAGAGCTCCCAGCAAGCAATATCATTTACCTGCTTTAAACTCGCCATCACGCTCCTGAGTTTGTTCGTCCGGAGCATTGTTATTTCGGTTATAGAGGAAAAACGTCCCGTCAGGTCATTTGAAATGTGTTCAATAAAGTCAATGATTTAGTTTTGTTATGGGACCACAAAGGAACCGGTCGAAGATTCTGGATATCATTTGGATCAAGGATTCTAAGGAATCGATTCTGATTCGACATCCATTTGGCTATCCGGAGAGAGAGCCAGAGAGAGAACCAAGCGAGAGGATTGAAATATCCCACAGGGGCAGTACCCGCTCAAACGAGAACGGAAAGATAAATGGGTTTTAGAAAGAACACAAACTGTTGCAGGATAACATGCGATCCAGGGAATAATATTCATACAGCAACGACTATGTCCAGTACTTCTAAATCGAACAACCAGCACGTCTGACGAGAAAGAAAATAGCAGGGAAGCAACTGCATCCAGCGGTCTACCATAAATGTCTGTCATCCATATATGTAATTGTTGGAAACTATTGACATCAAAAATTATATATTTCGATTTTCTCTAGTAGAAAAAAAGTGCATTCCGCCCACTAGAAATATTTAGTCAATAGTGTATCCAATTAAAATTTGCAAAAACAAATTTGAAAATTTTCCCTGACTTGATTACAAATCCCCTGAAAACACTAGTTTTTTTTTCAATTTTTTTGTAAATAGCTGGATTTTGCAGGTTTCGTTCAGAAATGGTGCACGAACTTTCAATAGGCACATACAACATCTGCTTTCTACCTCTGCCCAAGAGAGTGCTACAAGCAAGAATAGCAATTGACACATAATAATCTCCTCGGTCGCATGTGAAGGATAGGGTACTGTTACTTTCCTCATTACTGGAAGTGATTGAGTGAGGTTCTGCTGTAAAATGAGAACCCGCTTCGGTACAAAACACAACACACCTAAAACTAATCATCGGGAGCATAAATGCATCTGTTTTTTTTCGCCCTCGAACTGTGAGCGAAAAGCTCCAAAATGATTCGGTTGTGTTAAACCAACCTCATACTTGTTCAATAGCTACACGTAGTTGGCTACACAGTTCAGACTTGACTAACACATACCAACGTCTACATGCTGTCCCACTTTCGATCGCTGCTACCATGATTAGTTTATACAGCTTCTCCGTACAACTAGCAATAATCAGTCACCTTTATATGGGTTCGTCATATACAAAATTCTATATTAATAACTATGCTTACAATACCAAAAAGAAAAAAAAATATAATTTCTCAGACCACGTTATGCACGCATCGTGGCCAGATACCCATGTGCCAATTCCGTATTCAGATGGAAAATCCTATACCCCATACAAAAATCTACTGTAAACAAATCCAGCAGGCTTCAGCATCACCAGTTAAATTACGAACGGTTGTAGTGGTATGTTTGGGCAGCATAACTTCACCATGGACTAGCATTACAAGCGAGAGGCAAAATGATAAGCTTACGGAAACTGGTCTCACAATGATAAAATGCTTTCTCTCACCAGCTGTACTATCTTCTCATTTAATTCTCTTCAGCTCTAAATATCCACTTGTTGTCAGTCCATACTGGAATGGTGAATTATGGATGAACAATCCACTTCACCAAATCTTAGTCTATTATCCATTAATCTGCTTTTCTTCACATCTCCGAGCCACCGGGAACTACCTATATTATTTTGGTATACGGGGTGATGAAGGTATTTATAATTAGGAATACATTGCAGGCATCCAATTGATTCGTGAACGTGTAGTATTCGAAGCCCGCCTCAAACTGTACGTGTAAGAACAAGCATTCTTGAAATGGGTCGTTGGATGTGCAGTAGAGCTATCACCTTCCATACCCTGGGCTAAACATAATATTTCACATTTCACCGAACAGAGGGCGGTACCGTTAACTTTCCAATGGAGACAGATGGAGTATAGACATGTTTAGAAGAACTTCTTAATAAGCTCTACCTGTTGAAATGTTAGTGCTGGTGCCCTCTATGCGTGGCATGTGGAACGTAAGCTGGCGCATCTAACGCACTAAATGTCTATCGAAAGTATGTTTCAACTAAAATCATCGGCTTTCTCGCAAAATAAACTAGTTAGTGGGGATCCACTATTGTTCCACCACCATGTGTTATTAGGCCTCGTGCAAAACTGATTCAGAAATCGATTTGTAGAAAGTTTAATAAATTCTCCTACCAAAGTTAGATTGATTTGCTAACATTTATGGTGCTTTAAAAGACCTTGTTTAGAGTGACTCAGAACACTGTTGAATTTTCTCTGGTTCAATAGATACCATAATGGATAGAATTTATTGTGTGTGGTATACATAGAAATCAAATTCAAAAAATCCGCTCATGATATAAAAAAGGATAATAAACAGACAATTTAAGTCATTGAATTTATTCACGGCATACCCTAGGTAAGAAGGCGAACAAACAAAGCGCTATCTTAAAAGTACAACTTACCGTCCGAAAAAAAAAATACGAACGTTTGAGAAATGTCAAAGGAAAGTAAGCATCTACGAAACGTGAGCAAAAGAAAAAACACGTGCACAGAAAAAGTTTCGCACTGTAACATTTGATTTGACACTGTAGCGAAATACCGGGAAACACTATAGTATTGCAGTTGCGGTGTGAGTGGCCTCGAGAAAGCAGGAGGAAAACAAAACGTGTTGTTTGAGTGGTAGAGCGCCAGCGGTCACGTTCTTCAGACCGTAAAGGAAAAGTTCATCGAGGTTTTCACATTGGATTTGCACAAGCTAGACGCGTATGGAAAATACCACAGTTTGGAACAAAGTAATAAAAATCTCACTTGCAGAGCAACTTAAAAGTACTACTCATGAAATGAAGAAGGATAATTAATAGAAAATTGAAGGTATTTTTATTCACGAAAGACACTGGAATTACAAGAGAGTCATCTGGAGAAGCAGGGCCTCGTAAATTTCGAAGCAAATCACTATAAATTATCTTCTCTATTAATCATTCGGCCTAACGTCCGTTTGATCCAATTTCCATTCGACCTACTGCCAATACGACCGGATGGACAGTAGGTCAAATGGAAATTTATGTCCGGGCACCGTTAAATTCACTCACAACCGAAATGGAGGATCAATATTTGATCCTACAGAACATTTGTTCTAAATTTATTTCCCAACTTCTGTCCAAATTGACCTTGAGTCTGAATACATGCATAAAGGTGAAACATAAAGAGCTTTGCCTGAGTCAAAAATGCTTAGTCACGATTGTTAATGTAACTGAATCAATCTTGGTGCAATTGCTCATCCTGATATTCGCAGATAGTTTATTGAACTTTTTCATCAAATGAAAAAAGGTCAGTCTTCTTCCAACTACTGAAGACAACGACCACGGTGCTTCGTTAAGAGTTTAACGACTTCTCCTGATAATTTGAAATCGATTAGCAGACTTTCACAAAGCTCTAGACAAGAAAATTATCCTTCCGAATCTTAGCCCTAGTGATGTTCTGATGTCTACCCGATCAGAATGCAATAACAAAATTATAACAGAATACACTTTTCGTTGTAAGCTGTCATATAAATCTTGTCTCACTAATAGTTAAAATAACAGAAAATTATAACAAGTAACAACGGGAGATATAGCTTTGAAGCATAGATCGGGTAGAGTTATCCACAGTGAAGAGAATGTGAACAAGTGAGTATACTTCGAGTAGATTGTCAAAAAATACTTCGAGAACGTTGGTTGCGATACAATTAGCACCAAATTGAAACAGATACTCATTGTGGGACTAGAAATCTACTCAAAAAGGGCCGATTTAGTTTCTCAATGCTAATTTCTGGGTTGTCCAATACATACTTGCAAACATTGACGCAGCTGGAAGCAGAAGATGTTAGATACGACTCTCTGCTCCGACAGTATAACGCACGAGTTAGTGAACACTGACTTGTACCTATCAAGCAAATTTACGAATTGGGACCTCTACGGAGAGGGCTTGGTTATTAGATTCATTGGGTATTTTTCCATTCAGAAAAATTATGAGACATGGTAAAGCTCAAATCTCCTAATAACGTTTACTTGACACGGCGCAATGCATTAGCTTGACTGAACCGTGAAATTTTTTTTCAATTGCAATGTGTGAACAGAAGTAAATAATCGTATACTATTAGGTTTCCATGTTGTGGATAGTCTTGTATGTCTGCTGACCATCTTTGTAATTTGCATTTTATTTGACGGTGCTGGCTTTTGGATTGGAGGTAGAAGGCGCAGCACAGTACGCAGGTTTCATTGTTGCGGTATTCGATGAGATGACATGAAAACGAAACACAAAAATCCATTTTAATCTAACTAGTTTTATGTCCTTATGTAGAAATCGGGTTAATCCAATTTTAGCACCTTTTGGGAGTAGATTTAGCATCTATGACACAGCTTGGGACACCAAACAATGATTCCGTTTCATAATTCAGCAGGCCAAACATCCTTTCGATTGTGTACTTTTTCGTAAAAATCTGAGATGCAAAAAAGTACATTTTCCCACACTAATTCCCACTTTCAACGCAATTCACCAATTCGGGGAGTACCCCATCGGTCCCATAATTTACCAATTAAAACCACAAAAGAAACTCAACTAGTTAGTTTCAAATTGTTGGAATTGGTACATTTCTTAAAACCCATCGAGGTCGTCTCAATCATTGATTATTTGTCGCTTCCCAATCAAAAGATTACAACAAAAATTGTATCGAAATATAATCTCGTATTAACACATGTTATAATTTTAAGTTATTTTAACTACCAAAGAGGCCACATTTATGACACAGCCTAACACGCAAATTGCACTCGGGTATTTGATTCTGATTGAGTTTTTGGACATAATTATAGGAGTGAAGTATAGTGGCGAGTAAGCCAGCACCAAATATTTTATTTTTAAAGTAGGAAAGAGCAGCTCATGTTTGAAAGAAGGCAAAATTGATTGTTTCGCATTTCCTTAACGTATCTATCCCCTGCGTGTGAAGTCACACGGCATCACCAGGCATGACGTGTACAATTGTATTGTAATTACTTGCTTAAACACTAGAGTGAGCACCATTGGGCCACCCCTGTTTCGACTCCAAGTCCCACCAGCAGACTCCACTACAAATTTGAACCAAAATAGGAGAAAACTTACTACCAAACCAACGACAATTTTCGACAATTTACACGGAGAAAGTCCGCTAACCGTCATTTTCACGGCTAGGTGACACTATATGCATCAGTTACTGCAAGTGAAAATAAGGTAATTTAATTGGTTACAACTTTGTCGAAGACGGCAAATCAATGCAACTTTCGTAGAAGTTTTCAAGCTTTTCATGAAGAGATGTCTAGGTCAGTTTTGTAGTAGTCGATTTGGAGGAACTTTATTTTTTGGCTAAATAATTTTTGGGTTTAGCTGAATAGTATGTTTGGAAGAATTTTATTACATGATATGAGAAAATTTTAGTTCCGTATATCAACACATAGGGGGCACCAACACTAACTTTTCAACGGAAAGAGATAGAAATTAGGTGTCTTCTACAAAGTTGTTGAACAAGCCGTTTCCAGTAATTCTAGTCAACATATCCATAGTCTGTCACTCTTCCTTTAAAAGATAGTGTTGGTGCCATCCATATGGTGAAATATGAAACACAAAAGATGACCTGTACTAAAAAAAACTTCCGAGTATACCATTCAGTTGAGCTTATTAAAAATTTAATAACGTCTAAGGAAGTTAGATTGATTTGCAGTCTTCGGCGAAGTTATAGACAAGAGAATTATCTTTCTTATTTTTACTTGCGATGGTAAACACAGTGCCATCTAGTAGTTTAAATGCAAGTTAGTGTGTCGAAAAATCCCAAACAAATTTCGAACTCGTTGGTCCGGTAGCTAAACTTGTTCGATTCGGTTCAAATTTGGAGCAGACTCCTGGCGGGACTAGGAATCGACTCAGGAGTAGGACGATTGAAAAGTTTGTTGATTTTCTGGGTAGTCAGTTTAAGAACTGTTTTTTTTTTTGTACAAATATTTTTATTTTTATTATAGCGGTTTTAGCCTGAGGGTCTTTTGCCTCTTTTAGGGTTAGAGAAATCTCTTGTGGAAAAATTTCTAACCCTACGTGCGGGGTTGGGAATCGAACCCAGGTGAGCTGCGTATAAGGTAATCGATTTGCCAACTAAGCTATACCCGTCCCCCAGAATTCAAAGTACTGAAAAAAATGTGAATGGGTTAAAATCCATTATATGATAAGACCCACCGATACAGCTAACTGCTGAAGCGACGCTAAATTAGAGGTCTTACCCAGGACAACAAAAATGGAAGCAAATTATTACATTTCTTTTATGAGACTCTCTAGCTAATGATGCTTTCAATCCTATTCTATCAATAGGTGTAATGTCATTCTACCAAATGACCAGATCAATTTAATCACACAAAACCGTACGCTTTGCGGCTCTTGACCTAATGGCGTATGGGACCCAATAAATCATTCGACCTAATGACTCATTAGGGTCATTCGGTCGACTGGCCCATTCGACTTGTTCACCCGTTTGACCTAACGGCCCAATTTTTTATGTTTTTCAGCTTTTGGTCTAATGGCTAATAGGACTTAGTGACCCATTCGGCATAAAGGCCCATTCTGTCAATTGACCCATTTGGACTAATGTCCCACTCGGCCTTATGGAGGAATTTGACCTAGTTTCCCGTTCGGCCTAATGACTCAAAACTCCAAGCTTACTGTAAATAGCTTATTGCATCTAATAACACAATTGGCCTAAGGACCCGTTTAGTCTAATGGCCTATTCGGTCTCATAGCCTGAAACTCCAAATGTTAACCTAATGACCCATTGGGCCATACGATCCTTTCGATCGAATGACCTATTTGGTCTAATGACAAAAAAACTAGTGTAAAATGTTCTCAACGCTTCACTAATGCACAAAAATAAGTGGATCCCATTTCAAATAGTATTAAAATGCCTGTAGCGATAGCGAATTTGGGCCATGACCATAAGGCTTTTCGTTTGCTCGGGATGCACATATTTTCCCGTAGCGTGCAGCCCATTTCAATAACTGACCAATCTGATTTTCATACGTACAGAACGTGGTCTGAGCATAAGGACGCTATAACTTCAAAACCACTAGACAATATGACCAATGAATGACATTTAGTAAATCGGATGAATTTATATTAAAAATTGCAAAAAAAAAAACAAATCGTGATGGGGAAGATTTATTTCAAAGCAATATGACGTTCGGAAGAAAGTACTGTCAAAGTGTGGAATAGAGTCATATCAGAAAGTTTAAAATCATCCTCCGTAAGAATTGGAACAAGTCGATGCTTTCATTAAACGCGAATTACCTGAGTCTCAAACATGTGCATAAATCAAATATCAAACTAACTTAGTACCTTATACCAGTATCGCACAAATTTATCCAACTGAACGATTGTCCAAAATTGAGTCAAAATAACTGCGAAATGTAATCGCTTATTTACTCTTTTTTGCAAACAGTACAAAATACGGAACCTTTTTTTTAAACTGCGAGAAACAAACGATGAATTCTGATTACAGAAATGAAAAAAACACACCAATTGTTTTCAAACACTGATCCCTGGAGCTAGGAAATATTGTTCAAATTTATGCAATAATTATTCCCAAAAGGGAAAAGCAACTGCTTTTGCTTCCCGGGACATTACTCGGGACAAGTCAGTTGCTTAGACTTCACATGTGTCGTGTGAACTGCTCGGATTTTTTTTTTGTTTGACTAGCGCTAATTTGGGTACTAGTTTAGATACATCGTCTAACTAGACACCCAGATGGTACTAGTTACTGACGAGATGAATTCCTAACACAAAAAAATCAAACTTAATTGTTCAAATTGCTTATCATTGTTCACACAAATAATCTAGAAAGTGAGCAAAAATCCACAGAACAGCCGCAATAAATTGTACCAACTCTATGTTCCACATTAGGCCAAAATCACTTTTCCTCCCAAAAATTGGCACTCCACAAAACAACGCCAAATTTAGTTCCAACCACAGAACCCTGTTTCAAACACAAATCCTCCAAACCTATCACAGTCTTTCGGTGGAATAACACAATTTCAACGCTTGCTGCGCTCCTTCCAAAAAAACACTACCTACAGCTACCTAACCAACAATCCCAAACTTACCAGCATGGGGGTAAGCAGCGGCATGCGCATAGTGCGGACCGTACGCTAGCCCATCATTGCTCAGCCGGGAGCTTGCCACTCGCACCGACGAGTGCGCGGAATCGACAGCCTTCGAGTACTGCGATAGCACATTCTGTCCGTACAGTCCCTTGACGGTGTGCTCCTGGCTGGAACCGACCGAGTGGTAATCCAAACTGGGAGCCGCAATCGAGTAGGCAGCCGGTCCACCGGCGCTTACGCAGGCAACCAGTGCCATCAGGACGACGTACTAGGGCGGCAATGAAAAGGGGGTTAGAGTTAAGACGGATCGTCGCGGATTCCACGGCTGGTGGTACCTTGAATGCCATTCTGCTGATTATGATTTTCGGGTGAAGTTGTAGGTTAGATTCACACACACGCACGTTATCACTTGCGGTTAGGCACTGCAACTGAGTCAGGTCGCGCAATTCGCTTTTATACGCACAGTGCATTTCTGTGCAGCGACGCACGCCCTTTAGCTTCGAAAGTGAGCGGTGGCCAGAGGTGGGTCCAGAGGTTGCTGAATGTACTCCAAAAACGATATTCTGCAGGGTTGGGTCAACGAGAACACGGGGGGAGCAGAGTTACGTCGTCTCGCTTACGCCTTCCAATTTTTGCCAGCGGATATATATGTAGCTATCGATTAGAACCTGCCAAAGCCCGTTGGTGGTGTGATTTGTAGGCCCATAGTTTTAAATATGCTAGAGCTACACCCAAACGAACGGGGCCCGCGTGTTCTTGATGATGGCTGCCGTTGATGAACGAATATTTATATATTTAGAACGGACGAATTTATTATTCATAAAGTGCAACAACTTTCGACTGGTGTGTCTTATGTCGTAGCTAGCGCGTTAAGGTGCAGCCTACTGTGGTGGAAAGTTGTTTGAAAAACAAAACCAAGGAAGGTTTGATCAATTTATTAATTGGGATTTGTTTTCAAAACTTGGTTGGTATGTTTTTTTTTCTCATGACTAATAACGTTTTTTGCTTGACGCGAAACTGTACAAGTCGAGATATTCTTGAAAACTAGGAATACAGAGTGACATTTTATGTCCAGGAACACATCTGCCATTTGCTGTTGGCAAGTGTAAGTTTTTTCGAATTGTCAAAGAGAGCAGCGAACGGTTGTCAAACCCGAACTTGGTATCTGGAAATGAGTTGTTTGCCTCGATCCTATTAATGAACTATCGCAGGATAATTTGCTTCAATAATTTCCGGATATTGGATAGCATTCTCAGTTGTCGATGCGTTGGTTAGTTTTTTTTTGCAAAATTGATGAACCGTTGACAAACCGGCGCCAATAAGTGCATTTTTTGCACGAAGTCAATTAAAGGATCTCTCGATGTTCACTTTAAATTTGACTAATTGAAAATACAAAACGTAATTTGTCCTCTCTGAATTATGGTAATAGGAAAAATATTCAGCGGACGAAATGCATAACTTCGTAAAATTTTCGTTTTCGGTTGGGTCCCCATATTGATGACCCTGCCCGAGATAGGTTATCTTTACTTATCTCGCCCAGTTTTGTTCGTTATTTCGAAATTGAGCACTAAATTGGTGATTTTTTTCTGAGTGAATAGGGCAAAAATTGTGCTTTGCTGTTTAGTATAACGAAGATTGGTAACATTAAAAATCTCAGTTTCGTTTTCTGAAAATCTAAAACGGGGTCCTACACCGAAAGATTAGTCGTTAGATACGTTGTAAATACTATAAAATAATACCTTCCATTCTAATTCTATACAGGCCACCGCCTTGGACGAGTCTTCGGCTACAGTTCAGGTCGCTTTTCGCACATTATCTGATTGAAGCAAATACTGGTTTTCTATGTCGAGCAACGAGAAAAAAAACAGAAAGAAAAGGCTGCACATAAAAATGCGACCGTCTGGGTCTCGATTATCGACAGACCTTTCCAGTCAGTCGTGTGGCTGCAATTATGCTGATGGTTTCCGATTCAAGCCCACTTAAATGCAGTCTCTCTCTCTCTGTGTCAACTGATCCGCCGTCAGCGCGAAGCCCTTTCGCTTTCGATGGTTTCGAGTTCAGTAGGTTTATGCGAGCGTTTATTCTTGCTTCATTTTTATCGGCCACTGCAACGGTCATGATCATGATTAACGGTTTCGGAAAGGCCAGTTGGATTTTGCAGTATGCAAGCGTTAACTATGGGAACTGTAATGGTTCATGGAGGTACTTAGTTAAGAGTGGTTAGCAGGATACGGCGGTCGTAGTTCATAAATGGAAAATATTAACTCTAACAGTTTAATTAGGTCGTTGAGCCTCCATTATACTAACTATTTTATCTATCAAAAAAAGTTGCAGTTTAGTTTTCCAAGCAATATTTTGGAGCAAATAAAAAATTGTTGTTAATCTGGTGGAAGTCAGTTTGCATATACTCGAGATCTTGATATAGCAAAATAGCCACATAAGATAACCTGACTAGTGGTCGCAGTAGCAAAGTTTCCCTTAAACAAAAATATATAGCAATGTACAATCAAGACGGAACGATAGAGTACGTATGTTTGTTTCCCATGGTAGGTTGGCTTCAAACAGCGTAATAACTATACACGCAACCCGTTTAAGAGGTCAAATGATGTGTTTAGGTCCAGTATTAACACTGTCTAAATTTATCTGAAATCTTCCACATTTTTGCCAAGTAGCATGTCATCAAAAAACAAATATTCTCATATTAGTCTAATAGATAAACGGAATTTAATGATTGACGCAATTTTAAAATCCATGATGGTGGCTTTCGACTAGCACAAAACTATGAAAATCATCATCAATATGAGTCCTAACTATTGAAGTACGCTAAGAAATATCTGGTTTGGCAGGCTATCTGTACCTGTGGCTTAAAAAGGCGACATTTTTACCGAAAAAAGGTTATGAAGTGGTATGCTATTAAGAACGGACAGGGGAGTGTCTAACAAACTGCCCAAGAAAAAGATGGGTCGGTAATGTCAGAGACATAATCGAAGTGAAGTAGAATACTTTTTAGGCTGTTAATACGAATGCTGTAATTTTTATTATCTTCTGCAAAGTTGTATTAAAACCAGCCTTTTCGGCATTTCTATGGTAACCTTGAAAAGGGCATTTAATGATAGTGAAACTACTCATTTGGTAACAGCAGAAAATTAGATATACGTGTAATATAAAACCGAAACAACTAGTGTTAATTAAACCTTTTAAAAGATAGTAAAACTTGCAGCATTCGTATTAACAATCTGAAATATATTCTACTTCACTTCGGTTATGTCTCTGACATTACTAACTCATCTTTTTTATTGGAACTAAAAGCGCATGTTTTCCAATGAGAAAAAAAATCGCTAATTAGTAATACGGCCAATTAATAATTTATTTATACGCTTAGCGGATCTAAAAAAACCCTATTTAATACTAATTCGTTTATTTATTAAGAGAAGCTTCTCCTGGATTCGGCGGATAATCAAAGCAATATTTGAAAATTTTTTGTGGAAGAATGCAGACACACGAACTTTTGCTTTTAATCTTTTATTCGTTATTTATCGATAATTAGAAAATGATTGATTTTTTTGAAAAATTCAAAATGGTGGCTTCAAAATGACGGTTTTTTTTTTCGAAACCATGTTTTTTTCTGCTAACGTCTTCGGTGATAGCCGATTTTCTCGGTTTATTTTCGGTCTTCTTTGGCAGCAGAATGGGTTAGATATTGGGAAACACAAAACCCCGGGAAATAGTCACGCCGAAGAGCAATTTGTTCATCTCTTCGTCATTTCGAATGGCCAACTGTAGACGACAACGGATGACCTTGGTCTACTTGTTATCACGGTCGGCGTTCACTGCCAGCTCCGATACTTTGACGGCAAGATATTCCATCACTGCTGCCAGGCAGACGGGTACTTCGGCACCGACACGCTCGGCGTAGTGACCCTTTCTCAGCAAACGATGGGTTCGACCGACAGGACGTGCTGGTGTAGCCAGCACAAGTGTAACACACGAATGATACCGCACTTGCATACGAGCCCCCGGTTTTGTACTTGATTAAGCTTACGTTCAAAGCCAAAGGGGCCGGCCATCGAACGAAAACAGCTTACTTCCATCGTCAAAGAGCTGGAGCTAGTCTGGTACGCTTGCAAGCGAACTGTACGGACCAATCATGGTGCAAATAAGGACTGCATTCACAAAATTCATTATTTTCGTTATTTTCAATAATTGTACATCTAATTACAAAATTGTTGTACATATTTACAACCAGATAGCGCAAAAATCTAATTTAGTACAACAGCCGATATTCACGTTCCAAAACTCGGGTAAAATTCTGGCTGAAAATTTTGAAATAGGAGCCGCTATATTCAAACGTTAAAAGCAAAAACTCAGTCGCCCACCTCCTCCCTAAGTCGATTTCGATTTATATTAGGAGACGCTGCTTTTAAATTGAATCGAATCGGACAAGTCTAGCTACCGGACAATGTGTTGGAAGTTTGCATGGGATTTTTGACAAATTCAACGAGAAAGTTTAATTTTCACCGCTAGGTGGCACTGTATGCATCAGTTAATCACTGCAAAAGATTATTTTATTGTCTACAACTTTGTTGAAGACTGCAAATCAATTCAACCTCCTTGGGAGAAGTTATATATGTTTTATTGAAGTAATGTCTGAGTTAGTTTTGTACCCGGCATAACAGCACTTGGTGGTGAATCAGTAGTTGCTTCCCACGAACCTTATTTTTTTACGAAATAATAATTGGGTTTAACTGGATAGTAATCAAATAACCATAAGCATTAAGCCATTGCAATATATTGGCTATACATTTACACTAATGTTGCATTAAAACTCCATAACAGCATTAACAATGCAATAAAGCTCTATATTAGCATCAATAATGCATAACTGCACAGCCACATTATCGCTTGCTCTATATGCGTATATAAAGCTGATATAACGCGTACATGCTTCAAGGATCTTTAAAGCATGTAAGCTTTACAAGTGCATTTAGTGCCATTATAGAGCAAATAAAAAGCCGATATAATGCTATTGTAATGCTGTGGGTTTATTTGTTATGCAACTCTTCTTGAAGATTATATTCGGCATATTTCATTTCAATCGAACATGTGCAATATAGTCTAGGGAGCAAACGCAGCGAACATTCATATTATGTGAACGAAAACCCATTAAGGATATTCATAACAATGCATTAGAAGAGAGACAAATACGGTTTTAAACAGAACATCTTATTTTTAAATTCTTCCTTTTTGCACATCTTAACAAAAGAAAACATAAGAAATGGTTTCAAAACCATGGCGGACAATGACAGCCAACTAAAACTTTTTAATAGCATTAGTATTGCCAATATAAGGCTTTCAATATTTACATTTGTGCGCTGGTGCTATATAATAGCATTAGTACTGCAGAAACGAGCTGTCGATCTCTGCACAGTAATAGCACTATATTTCGCCTTTTCTGGCATAATATCAGCATTATATCAGTATTTAGGGCTTCACGGCTCTTTATATGTGGATCTAAAGCAGATATTAGGCTACGTTATAATGCTTATTGGTTACTTGGGTCATGGTGTTCGTTGTCAGAAGTTATAGTTTGTTTAATGACTAATCTCCCTAAAAGTGAGATATAATAACCAACTTTCTTGTAGGTACATGTTTTAAAACAGTCTTAAGCAAAGTTGTAGAGCAACAACTTTACTGAAGACACAAAGTCTTTATCTTAAATATCTTCAACATTACTACTGATCCCTTTCAACCCAATTCATTAATATAACTTTTAAAATATTCTGACAGGTCCTGTTTGTTTCGTAAAAAGGTTTGATTTATCAAAATGGACATCTTTTTATGCTACAAAAATAGCTTATCTCGAGTATTTCCAAAGTAATTTGGCAAATTTTGAAAAATAATGTCTCTCAAATGGTGATTGGTTGTTAACGTAGAAACGGTTTAGTTTACGTCAGTAGTGTTTTCGGACTGCTCGTCAAAAATAGTAAGGTTTTTTTTGAAAATAAATGAGATAACGTTTTTAGAAAAGTTGAGGAGATTGCTTTCATCAATAACTCGAATACGAAGTCTTTTCTTTAAACGCTTAAGAAGTTTTAGCTCGTGCAATTTGGATGACACCCAAAAACATTTTTCAAATATCTTTTCAATTATCATTCAATTCAATACATTCTACGAAGTTATTTTAATCATCAAAATACACAATTTTTATTAACGCATATTTTTTCTTGTCTCGAGTAGTTTCGAAGATAATGAACATTTTTCAAACGATAGTTTTTGTGTGCTATTCTATTGCTATTAGGAACAAATTGGGTTTTACTCTTATTTCGTTGAAAGTTGCAGCAACGCGCTGTGGGTATTAGCAGGATATCTATAACGTCTACTGGAGACAGTGTTGATCTAGCATTTGTAACTCCAACTTGATCTGGCTGAACGTTTTTGCCCGTTCAAAAGTTATCACCTTTAAATATTTTCCTAATTTTACCAAAAACGACCCCATAACTACTAAGTCACAAAATATAGACCAATGATCTCTTCTAGAAAGATATGGATCTTGATGAGACGAACAACTTTCTGGAACCTATTGAAGCTTTATCTACGATGGTTAAGAATATGCCGAGGGGACGGGCATTCCCAACACAGCACATAAGGTTAGAGATTTCTCTAACCTGAAAAGAAGCGAATGACCCTAAGATTAAAACCTTAGTAATCAAAATAAAAAAAAAAATAGTTAGGTAGTTTTGATGCAATTTTATTGAGGGTCATTATCAAACACTGATCAATAACTTCGATGTATTATAAATAAATTTTTGGTCATTAGTAAAGATGCTCACAAAAACAAGTCCTTTAATATTTCTGAAAACTTCCTCTTGTTTTTCATTCTTAGAAACAAATTATATCAAATATCTCACTTCAAAGGAAATTAATCACTATGACTATATCATCAAAACAAAACTCACTAAACATCCATGAAGACATAATTGCTGTACGCTTTACCGTTTTTGCGTAAATCGATCAGAAAACAAGCAACGGCTGGTGATCAAGATCTACGGTGCTTTCTATCATACACTCCATGTCCAATTTTTAAACGATCCAATATAAACTCAACTGGTTATCAACGTTATCCGGCTTACCGACCTAGTCCACACGGTGAACACACCGTCGATCTCCACTTCACGGTCGGAGACGTAGACACGACAATTCTTCCGGAAGGGTTTGATATCATGATATCACAACCTTGAGTTTTCCGAGCAGAGTTTTGATATTTGGGTCACCGTTCCGAAGAGGTCAGTTTGATTTTTGAAATTGTATCGTAACGTATCGTGGCCATTCAAAGAGAAAATCAGCCGTGTGGTACTGCGGTGCCCGCAGTGTCGTGAAAGAAGCCAATAAAATTGTTTACAGAGTGTAGGGATCAGTTTAGAGAAAAACTATAATTGGCAGCTCAAAGGGGGTTGAACAAACTTTTTACATGCATAAAAAATCAAATATTTACTAGAATCCTAAAATCTTTTATTCATAGAAATTTCTGAAATGTTTGGATAATAGGATTTTTGATTTTTTTAATTTCTTGCCCAAGAACTGAGTTTCTCTGCTGCGAAACTCTGTTTTTGCATCCCTCCATTCCATGCTTTCAACAATTCTTGGATTTTTAATTTCCGGATTCTGACAAATCTCGTTTCCTGTTGCTCTCTATTCTTAGATACACAAATACTAATCCCAAAATAGCACACTCACATTTTCTGTTTTTGCGCCCAATTGCAATATTTTCTGAACATGGAGCTATTTTTGTATAGCTTGCGGTGAGTGCGACGCTCTTAAAAGAATCGGTGGCACACACACTCACCTACAAAGAGACTTAGTATTTCAAATTCTCTCTGCACTCTGTAACCAACAACGTGTAGCTGTGGGGTTCGATATTGTATTGCACCAGTATGAGTTTGGTTGAACAGTAACGAATCACTTGGGAGCTTTTTGTGAGCACCAAAACATATGCATTTACGCTCCCGATGATTCGTTTTGAGTGTCAGAATCTAAGCTATATGGTATTCGTGTCCTCTCTACTCATTGGTATGTCGTGACTATCGACTTACCTTTGAACAACCTTTTTAAAATTTCGAAACTGAGTTTTATCGAAAATAAGTCTAGTAATGTTGCATAAAAATAACGAAAAAACTATGTAATTATTTGTGGAAACAAAAGTAAGCCATTCCATTTCGAACGGAGGTTATTAATGTGCAAATCCTTGGCCTACTTTGTCACCGAAATTGTCAAAGGCTGGACGCATCCTACGTCCAAAAAAATAAGCAAGGACCAGGATAGGACAAAATTTTAATTTGAAAATATTAAGAATTAAATTATCATCTCATTTTCCTATTAAAAATCCAAATTCACACATTATCCCCCACCGCACCACCCTCCGATCATCGCTAATTACCGTTTCGAGCCCAAACGGAAATGTCACTTGCCCGAAATGGGCACCTGACATCGTGTTTAATTTGAATTCGATTTTAATGCGGCACGTAAATCACCGGTTTCGCCGTCGGTGTTCACCACCGGCTGGCAGTCTTAAATTATGAACTTAATAATTGCCTCCTTCTTCTGTGTTGCGCTATAGAACTAGTTCGCTCGTTTGCTGGTAATGACACTCACATTTATGCATCAATTTATCAATAATCACCTGTTTGGGAGTAAATTACAATCAGGGGACGTTCGTACCACCACGGGGGAGCAATTTTGGAGCAGCAAGGTTGCTGTCTGTGTGTATGCTTTACTAAACACACCCTTCGATGTCGGCCAAGCCCGAGTTTTGAGTGCAACTGCAGCAGCATCGATGCAACCACGCAATGCTCCATTGCGATGGAGTTGTTCGCATTGGAAGCATCCGGAGATGTGGGGATACCGCGGGCGGAGTATCGTCACGAGACGATGTTAGTTTTTGTGCTCTCACTAATGGTCTATGCAATCAGTATTTTGTCGTGGAAGAAGAGTCTTCACATTTTTTTGGCACATATACTTTGAGCCTAAAGTTAGATTTCAATTATGTTTGCTTTAAAGAAAAAGCATATTATTTACAAAATACACTCTGCGTAAAGCGACGTAACTCAGTTTTACAACTTGATGAAAATTTTTAATAGGTATAAACCTTTTTTGAAGAGGCTTGTTTGCATATTTCACCGTTTATAGAACATAATATGATGAAAGGGCACTCATTTGTTCACATCCTCAAATTGCTTGCCAGATCAGAAACATTTAGCATAACAACCTTTTTTTTTAAAAAATAAATAGTAGAGAAACCATTCAAACATTGAAATATTTTTCAAGGCATTGAGGTCTTACTTCCACATACCCATCCACCCAGCATGATGAATTTGAATAATGTAATGAGTGGATTTTTTTCAGTAAATTTCAACACACTGCTAGGAACTTTGCTCCATTTTCCTCCGTGGATACTTGAATAGTTCGGAACTGAACAAAATTTGCCTTTCAGTTTACGTCTTCATCACGTTATCTATTTCTGAAACGAAAATCTGCATCAGCAGTAGCAGTGCCGTTGAATTTCAAACTTAGTCGCACAGTTCACTACTAAATGGTAAACTTTTCCCATAAACTTTTCAGGTAAATTATTTGGGCTGATGCAATTACGGCGACTGTCGATAGTTGCCGTTCGGACTGACAAACTGGCAAGCACGGAGAGGGAAGGTGTATCATGTTTTTTACAGTCAAAAGCGAAAGACGCTATCGTTAACAACGACCTACCAAACTATCCAGTTTTCTATTATTTCGCACTTATTCGAACTTAATACGTTCGGAGTTGGTACGGACAAAGAAGTTTAAATCAGTGAGAAATAATAAAAGTGCATTGTAACACATAGATGATTCCATTCCCCGTTAGCTAGTAGACATGTTTTATGCAGTCCACGATTTACGGGCACCATGTTAAGGGCGTACGGGATGACGAAACAAACAACGAAAAACCGTGCATTTATAAGAAAAGTTTGCAGTTTGTTATAGCAGCAGTGCTTGAGTGATTCCCTGCGGGGAAAATTATACTCCAGATTTTTCAGTTATATTGCCTCGAATGAAGGGTCGGAGTCTCTAATTTTATTTTTATTGGTTTGATCTGCCTGTGTGGAAGTAAAAAATACACCAAAAAAATTCATTAAAAAATCAGAATTTCTGTACCACTAGGATATCAGACCGAAACAGTTTCAACCGTACAACTTAACGAGGACCGAGGACAATCCGAACCAAGAAAAACCAACTCAAAGTTGTAAATATGTTAATTTTATACCTTCCATTCTAAATCTAAAGCACAGACTGCCTTCAACCTGTCTTCGGCTGTAGTTCAGGTCAGCTTTCGCATATTATTATCTGATTGAAACAAATACCTACTGGTTTTCCATGTCGAGCATGCTTCACCCCTCGTAGCCTAATGGGGTGGGGCAAAATAGACTTCTCTGCCTAACCACCAATAAACATAAAGCACAACGAAATTTCTGATCCAAAGCTCTCCGAAAAACCAAAACTTTCACTAAAAAAAAACAATCTTGATGATGGAAAAGAGATTACTGTTTTGTCACCTCATACGACTTGGAAGCAGGAATATATTAGTTCGAGCAACTTAAGTAAAGCTTGCTTTAGCCACCCGATGTCCATGGCATTCAGCCTAATTGTGTTCGAACAAAGATATTATTGCTATGAACCTATTAGGAAATACCCACCTTTTTGAAGATTCCAATTGAAATAAATGAAAGAATAACCAAATTGGAATGGGCTCACCGGTAGGAATGTGGAGTCTTAACTACTCCATTTCACTCCAACTTTTTCCAGTAGCGGTGCACATAAAACATGAAACATGCAACATGCAACATGCAACATGCAACATGCAACATGCAACATGCAACATGCAACATGCAACATGCAACATGCAACATGCAACATGCAACATGCAACATGCAACATGCAACATGCAACATGCAACATGCAACATGCAACATGCAACATGCAACATGCAACATGCAACATGCAACATGCAACATGCAACATGCAACATGCAACATGCAACATGCAACATGCAACATGCAACATGCAACATGCAACATGCAACATGCAACATGCAACATGCAACATGCAACATGCAACATGCAACATGCAACATGCAACATGCAACATGCAACATGCAACATGCAACATGCAACATGCAACATGCAACATGCAACATGCAACATGCAACATGCAACATGCAACATGCAACATGCAACATGCAACATGCAACATGCAACATGCAACATGCAACATGCAACATGCAACATGCAACATGCAACATGCAACATGCAACATGCAACATGCAACATGCAACATGCAACATGCAACATGCAACATGCAACATGCAACATGCAACATGCAACATGCAACATGCAACATGCAACATGCAACATGCAACATGCAACATGCAACATGCAACATGCAACATGCAACATGCAACATGCAACATGCAACATGCAACATGCAACATGCAACATGCAACATGCAACATGCAACATGCAACATGCAACATGCAACATGCAACATGCAACATGCAACATGCAACATGCAACATGCAACATGCAACATGCAACATGCAACATGCAACATGCAACATGCAACATGCAACATGCAACATGCAACATGCAACATGCAACATGCAACATGCAACATGCAACATGCAGCATGCAACATGCAACATGCAACATGCAACATGCAACATGCAACATGCAACATGCAACATGCAACATGCAACATGCAACATGCAACATGCAACATGCAACATGCAACATGCAACATGCAACATGCAACATGCAACATGCAACATGCAACATGCAACATGCAACATGCAACATGCAACATGCAACATGCAACATGCAACATGCAACATGCAACATGCAACATGCAACATGCAACATGCAACATGCAACATGCAACATGCAACATGCAACATGCAACATGCAACATGCAACATGCAACATGCAACATACAACATGCAACATGCAACATGCAACATGCAACATGCAACATGCAACATGCAACATGCAACATGCAACATGCAACATGCAACATGCAACATGAAACATGAAACATGAAACATGAAACATGAAACATGAAACATGAAACATGAAACATGAAACATGAAACATGAAACATGAAACATGAAACATGAAACATGAAACATGAAACATGAAACATAAAACATAAAACATAAACCATAAAACATAAACCATAAACCATAAACCATAAACCATAAACCATAAACCATAAACCATAAACCATAAACCATAAACCATAAACCATAAACCATAAAACATAAAACATAAAACATGAAACATGAAACATGAAACATGAAACATGAAACATGAAACATGAAACATGAAACATGAAACATGAAACATGAAACATGAAACATGAAACATGAAACATGAAACATGAAACATGAAACATGAAACATGAAACATGAAACATGAAACATGAAACATGAAACATGAAACATGAAACATGAAACATGAAACATGAAACATGAAACATGAAACATGAAACATGAAACATGAAACATGAAACATGAAACATGAAACATGAAACATGAAACATGAAACATGAAACATAAAACATAAAACATAAAACATAAAACATAAAACATAAAACATAAAACATAAAACATAAACCATAAACCATAAACCATAAACCATAAACCATAAACCATAAACCATAAACCATAAACCATAAACCATAAACCATAAACCATAAACCATAAACCATAAACCATAAACCATAAACCATAAACCATAAACCATAAACCATAAACCATAAACCATAAACCATAAACCATAAACCATAAACCATAAACCATAAACCATAAACCATAAACCATAAACCATAAACCATAAACCATAAACCATAAAACATAAAACATAAAACATAAAACATAAAACATAAAACATAAAACATAAAACATAAAACATAAAACATAAAACATAAAACATAAAACATAAAACATAAAACATAAAACATAAAACATAAAACATAAAACATAAAACATGAAACATAAAACATGAAACATGAAACATGAAACATGAAACATGAAACATGAAACATGAAACATGAAACATGAAACATGAAACATGAAACATGAAACATGAAACATGAAACATGAAACATGAAACATGAAACATGAAACATGAAACATGAAACATGAAACATGAAACATGAAACATGAAACATGAAACATGAAACATGAAACATGAAACATGAAACATGAAACATGAAACATGAAACATGAAACATGAAACATGAAACATGAAACATGAAACATGAAACATGAAACATGAAACATGAAACATGAAACATGAAACATGAAACATGAAACATGAAACATGAAACATGAAACATGAAACATGAAACATGAAACATGAAACATGAAACATGAAACATGAAACATGAAACATGAAACATGAAACATGAAACATGAAACATGAAACATGAAACATGAAACATGAAACATGAAACATGAAACATGAAACATGAAACATGAAACATGAAACATGAAACATGAAACATAAAACATAAAACATAAAACATAAAACATAAAACATAAAACATAAAACATAAAACATAAAACATAAAACATAAAACATAAAACATAAAACATAAAACATAAAACATAAAACATAAAACATAAAACATAAAACATAAAACATAAAACATAAAACATAATACATAATACATAAAACATAAACCATAAACCATAAACCATAAACCATAAACCATAAACCATAAACCATAAACCATAAACCATAAACCATAAACCATAAACCATAAACCATAAACCATAAACCATAAACCATAAACCATAAACCATAAACCATAAACCATAAACCATAAACCATAAACCATAAACCATAAACCATAAAACATAAAACATAAAACATAAAACATAAAACATAAAACATAAAACATAAAACATAAAACATGAAACATGAAACATGAAACATGAAACATGAAACATGAAACATGAAACATGAAACATGAAACATGAAACATGAAACATGAAACATGAAACATGAAACATGAAACATGAAACATGAAACATGAAACATGAAACATGAAACATGAAACATGAAACATGAAACATGAAACATGAAACATGAAACATGAAACATGAAACATGAAACATGAAACATGAAACATGAAACATGAAACATGAAACATGAAACATGAAACATGAAACATGAAACATGAAACATGAAACATGAAACATGAAACATGAAACATGAAACATGAAACATGAAACATGAAACATGAAACATGAAACATGAAACATGAAACATGAAACATGAAACATGAAACATGAAACATGAAACATGAAACATGAAACATGAAACATGAAACATGAAACATGAAACATGAAACATGAAACATGAAACATGAAACATGAAACATGAAACATGAAACATGAAACATGAAACATGAAACATGAAACATGAAACATGAAACATGAAACATGAAACATGAAACATGAAACATGAAACATGAAACATGAAACATAAAACATAAAACATAAAACATAAAACATAAAACATAAAACATAAAACATAAAACATAAAACATAAAACATAAAACATAAAACATAAAACATAAAACATAAAACATAAAACATAAAACATAAAACATAAAACATAAAACATAAAACATAAAACATAAAACATAAAACATAAAACATAAAACATAAAACATAAAACATAAAACATAAAACATAAAACATAAAACATAAAACATAAAACATAAAACATAAAACATAAAACATAAAACATAAAACATAAAACATAAAACATAAAACATAAAACATAAAACATAAAACATAAAACATAAAACATAAAACATAAAACATAAAACATAAAACATAAAACATAAAACATAAAACATAAAACATAAAACATAAAACATAAAACATAAAACATAAAACATAAAACATAAAACATAAAACATAAAACATAAAACATAAAACATAAAACATAAAACATAAAACATAAAACATAAAACATAAAACATAAAACATAAAACATAAAACATAAAACATAAAACATAAAACATAAAACATAAAACATAAAACATAAAACATAAAACATAAAACATAAAACATAAAACATAAAACATAAAACATAAAACATAAAACATAAAACATAAAACATAAAACATAAAACATAAAACATAAAACATAAAACATAAAACATAAAACATAAAACATAAAACATAAAACATAAAACATAAAACATAAAACATAAAACATAAAACATAAAACATAAAACATAAAACATAAAACATAAAACATAAAACATAAAACATAAAACATAAAACATAAAACATAAAACATAAAACATAAAACATAAAACATAAAACATAAAACATGAAACATGAAACATGAAACATGAAACATGAAACATGAAACATGAAACATGAAACATGAAACATGAAACATGAAACATGAAACATGAAACATGAAACATGAAACATGAAACATGAGACATGAAACATGAAACATAAAACATGAAACATAAAACATAAAACATAAAACATAAAACATAAAACATAAAACATAAAACATAAAACATAAAACATAAAACATAAAACATAAAACATAAAACATAAAACATAAAACATAAAACATAAAACATAAAACATAAAACATAAAACATAAAACATAAAACATAAAACATAAAACATAAAACATAAAACATAAAACATAAAACATAAAACATAAAACATAAAACATAAAACATAAAACATAAAACATAAAACATGAAACATGAAACATGAAACATGAAACATGAAACATGAAACATGAAACATGAAACATGAAACATGAAACATGAAACATGAAACATGAAACATGAAACATGAAACATGAAACATGAAACATGAAACATGAAACATGAAACATGAAACATGAAACATGAAACATGAAACATGAAACATGAAACATGAAACATGAAACATGAAACATGAAACATGAAACATAAAACATAAAACATAAAACATAAAACATAAAACATAAAACATAAAACATAAAACATAAAACATAAAACATAAAACATAAAACATAAAACATAAAACATAAAACATAAAACATAAAACATAAAACATAAAACATAAAACATAAAACATAAAACATAAAACATAAAACATAAAACATAAAACATAAAACATAAAACATAAAACATAAAACATAAAACATAAAACATAAAACATAAAACATAAAACATAAAACATAAAACATAAAACATAAAACATAAAACATAAAACATAAAACATAAAACATAAAACATAAAACATAAAACATAAAACATAAAACATAAAACATAAAACATAAAACATAAAACATAAAACATAAAACATAAAACATAAAACATAAAACATAAAACATAAAACATAAAACATAAAACATAAAACATAAAACATAAAACATAAAACATAAAACATAAAACATAAAACATAAAACATAAAACAAAACATAAAAGATAAAACATAAAACACACAACATAAGTTTTGAGTAATTTTGCAATACATTTTATGTTCAGCTGTTAAGCAGCTTACAAGTTCCATGAAAGCTTACGCAGCTTGAAAGCTCGCTAAAAACTTTGAGAACTTTAAAGTGTGCTTTCTAAGCATTATCCGAACTTCTGGTGGCTAAGCTTGTAGGTAATATCCGATTTTTGCATTCCAATAAATTTGAAACTGGTTTTACGAAAAATGCTCCGTTCTTGCGACTTTTTCTTTTCGGCCGCTCATTTATAATTAGATAAATAATCAAGGAAATATTGGACTATAAGATTCAGTCCAAATCAGTCGAAACAAATAGACAAATTTTCAAAATACCGTTAAACTCTGGAAAAAATCATGTTTAATAAAATCCAATCACCAAAGAGATTTCGAAATAATTAGAGGTAAAAATGTTAACCTTCCTTCTTATTTATATGTAACCTGTTCCATCTTTCACTAACTGGCAGCGATTTGCAAGGAATAAAAGAACAGATCGAAATAGTGAGTTAAGCGAAAACAATTATGTGAAAAAAATCCCCCAGTGGCAGAATTTCAACCTGCAACCCTTGGGACTCCGGCCCTATGTACAAACCCTTATGCTATTCCTGGGCTATGATGACTTTACAGGAAGAACACATAATTGTCGCATAGGCGATAGTGATCGTACCACTGTTTGTACAGCGAGATCACACAATCGCCCCTGCTACTCAACACATCTGATCTATGTGATTTCGCTTTAGAAACCGTGGTACGATCACTATCGCCAATACAGTAATCATGCGTTCTTTCTGGGGACGTCATCACAGCCCAAGATACATCGGTTTGTACATTGGGCCGGAGTCCCAAGGGTTGCAGGTTTGGATCGTGCCTCTGGGGGGATTTTTTTCACATAATTGTTTTCGTTTAGCTCACCATTTCGAACTGTATTTCCCGTAGGATACCATAAAAAAGTCTTAAATAAGGTATTGGCACTTGCAATAAAAAATTAATTGGCCTTCAGATGTTTTTTTACAGGATTCAACTATGGCCTCCCAAACTCTGCAGAATTTTGGAGAGCGAGGAGAAATGAATTTAAACCAGATACCACTCGTTGTAATGAGGAAGGAACTGGGGGCTGATGCTGCTGAGACAAAATGCTCTGCTAGTTCTGCAAGCTCCCGATATGGCCCAATGACTGCTGGTAGGCCATCTTTCTACAGTAGAAATAAATGTATTGGTTGCAAGAATGGCTACCGGCTCTATGTGCACCGCTTTCGAACCGAAGCACAAGCGATATAGCCTTTGGTAGGAGACCATTTGCAACCGACGTGGTTGTAGTAAAAGGTCCATACAGATCGACACCAGTTGTCAGAAACGGAAACCTTTTTAAATATTGTAGATAGAACTTCAGCTCGTTTCAGAAAGTTCTTCGTCTAGTCAAAATACAATACATTCTAGAGAAAATCATCGATCTTTCCATGTTGAATTAGAAGTTATTGGGTAATTTTTGATGAACTATGCCGAAGTTTCGATAGTAATAGCTTGTGAACAGGCAAAAATGCATCAGCACTATAAAACCAAACGAATTTCATTTGTTTCTAATCACTCGTGTTCCAAGTTATTTAAATACGTCGAAAAACTCGTACCGTATCCCATCGATTTTCAACTGGGAACCAGCACCGTTTGAACTGCCTCACTCTCTACCAGCTATCATCTACTTTGTCTTGTCAGAGTTTTTAGTCAGTTTGATGCTGGCAGCTTCACTTATAAAAAGCTAAAATGCCACTTCCACTGCTCTGTGATCAACGCTCATTATGTCGATGTCATCCGCGAACCTAACTTATCATGAGAGATCTCGTGATGAAGGTTCCGTTACGTTGCAGATCTTTGTATCGCACCTTCGACGACTATGTTAGATTACAGAGTGCATCGCCCTACTTCAGCTCCTCTAATGTCACAAGCGGTTCGGATGTCTTTCCGACTGTTTGGACCTGTAGCTGCAAACTATTAATACGGAAATGGCTCAAGGGAGCATAGGTTTTTTTTTCATTAAAAAAAAACTATTTTATAAGGTGATTCGTGAACTTTGCAAATGAGACACCTTGGTTCAAAGTTGCCCTATGTTGTTTAAAATGTTCGTTCATTTGATGACATTGTAAGAGAACACATAACTGCAGGGTTTCACCAATCCAGCTAACAATTCATTAGATTGGGTACACTAATTTCTTTATTTGTGTTTGATAAACGTATCTAACATGCATGATGAATACGCGTGGTTTTGTCTGAGAGGAACTGACGGCTGTTGAATTGTTGAACGAGGATTGAGAATGAACATTTCGCGAGAAGGTTCGAAAACCACTTATTGTTTCTATTTTCCTCCCACCCATTTGAAGCCATTGGTTGAGCGTCAGCCATCATTGTTCAACGCATTGGGACAATTGGTTGGACAATTGAGGCACTCGTTGCAAGTTACGTTTATACGCATTCCATAGATTATAGACCGGTTAATCAATGAACTAGTGAGGTACCCTCATTACCTTACATTTGAATAACAAAAATGCATCTTATTTTTAATCGCCATCTTAACCATATTTCAACATTACCAGCATATTATTATCGTAAGAGGCGACAAAACCAGGAGTTCGGAGGGCCTATTCTCACAGTCACGTCACCTAGTGACTAGAAGAAAATTTCCTTCTAGTCCCAAAGAGACGTGACTGTGAGAATAGGACCCCCGTTTTGATTTCCTTCAACTGCTGAATTTTCTGAAATTCAGAAATAATTCAACAAACGATCAATTATAAATTCTCGGAAGTCGGCTGCTCAGAGCAATGAAAACATGATTAAACATCTGAAAGCAGCCTAGATCGTATCACGTATCAAAATGAATCCAGATTTGTGTAACTCTTTTCTCCATCCCAGTAACAAAAACTTCTTCCCGTGGCAAATGTGGAGATGGAGAGGTGTACACGGTCTCCCTAACATTCCTTTCCTTCCCCAGTGACTGTAAGGAAAAGATCATTATTGCCATTTCAAAATATAGAGCTCTCAAATTGCGCAATTTCACTTGTTCTGATCAATGACGGAGTAGCAACTACGAATTGTAGTACGGCCATCATGCCCATGCTAGTCCTACGTCACTTCGGTTATGTCTCTGATATTACCCGCCGCAGAACTATTCTATCAAAAGATAAACCTTCCACCGAGTAGCGTTAGTTGAAGTTGCCTTCAAAATCCGGTCAGCTGACAAATGCACTAGAATGTAAATCACAAAGCCATTGCCACTGCCTGCAGGCCCAGTTTGCTGCAGCTTTTTAATTTATATAAAAAGCCTAAAACTCTGT
Source organism: Topomyia yanbarensis (assembly GCF_030247195.1). Taxonomy (NCBI): domain Eukaryota; kingdom Metazoa; phylum Arthropoda; class Insecta; order Diptera; family Culicidae; genus Topomyia; species Topomyia yanbarensis. The sequence goes on along the minus strand of NC_080670.1, from coordinate 206,302,555 downwards.
TTCGATAGTGTGTACACAACCTATAGACCAGTTCACTCGAGCAGAATAACTTTTCCGTACATAAATGTCATTGAAATTTCTAGATTTTAAACTCGTTCAAAATTCGTGAATCGACGCTAAGAAGTTATATTTGAACTTAGATGAAACAAAAAAATCCGATAAAAACAAAAATAAGTTCCCGAGGGAAAAGTCTGCTTCTCCAACGTAGCTTGGAGAAATTGTAGACACTGAACACTTTTCAACTGTCAAAACCGCATGGTGAATTACAAATTCTTCAAAACGTCAAACGCCCTGCTAATGACAAATAGGAACCGGTCTATTGCAGCAAAAACAGCACCATTGAACAAAACAACACTTCCAGCCCTTTCCAAACAAGCGAAAACCGCCGCCGTACGGAGGAGAGCTTGCGATGAATTATTAATGCGATAAAATAGACTAACCGCGATAAAATGACAAGAACGGGGACAAAACAACAACAACAACAACAACACCAATCAGCCTGCCTGCCGTCGAGTGGCAAATGAAAGAGTGCAGTGTCTCGTCGCGGAGTGCAATGCCATTTTGCCATGGAAAGTTGCATAACAGAAAAAACAGAACAGAACAACCCACTCTTCGATAGAATTGAGGGTTCTTTTACTGATGCTGATTCGAGGGTGGTTTTGGAGGAGGTACTGAACACCGTGGAAAATTTTGGTTTAGTAATTGTAGTTTGGTAATAGAATTACATTTTTAGAATCGTTCCCGTAACTCATTGCGAATCGTCAGCAATTCGCCTTGTTATACATAGGCTAATAGCAGGCGGATAAGCGTCAATTTAAATTTACATTCACCAATTTCAAAGTCAAATTCACCACATGACATTCAAGTAGTAGGCACTGGAAATAGCATCAATCCGGCGTTAGCTTAGTCCTGTCACTAAGTTCGTCAGTCGGATACTGATGAGACGAAGTCGAAACGCTAATTCCATAACTAATTTAGTAGTAGTAGTAGTAATTTAGAAATATACTGTTTTGGTTTGAAGCTGAAAATGATTCAGTTTCGGACCAAAGTGCTATCAAACTACTGTTTGTTTGAAGCCAGTTTCAAATCTAGGTTATGGGTCATTGAACTGAAAATTGGATTGGAGGTTCTAGCCTAAAATATATATCCCAGCTGTTTTGCGAGAACCCTACTCAGTTCGATTAAAAGCGATTGTTTGTATCAACTAACCAAAGATGCGTTTCTAGGTTCTCAAGCGAAAACGACATATTTTACTGTGTCACCCAATGGAATGCCTGTTTGGACCGCATGTGACATAAGGCGACGCCCAGCGGCTAGTTTTGAAAACCTGTCTGCATGCATTCTGCATATGTGCGGCTAACCTCCATCAAAATTGCCCTGATGGTGATGCTGGAAGGGCGGAGGAACACACAACACACTGGAAAAGAGGACTCTCGAGCCGAGTTAGTTTCGGCGCAGCACTTGTTTAGGCATTGTGTTTTTGCCTCGTGCCACAGTCTGTTGGATCATAGAGAATATGTGTTTGTTTCTGGATCGGAACAACACAATGAAATAAATCCTGATTGAAATGGCATTTTAAATCTCGCAGCTCGCAGTACTCCGCGTTTGTGGCATCGAAGCAACAGAACGGAATGGACTCACATAGTGTACTCGAACAATGATGCATAGAAACCGATAGCAGGCTGACATATTGATGGATTGCATTGAAACTTGCAAACGAAAGTGTGACGTTCAATACTCTATTTTCATTGTTAGTTATCTAAATACTATGACTATATGTTGTTTTTGATTAAGGATGCAACTAATTCAGCTTTGATCCTCACTGCTATTTTGCGAGAACGCAATTCTGTTGTAGGTTAGGATTAACGTTTCGACTTCGTCTCATCAGTACATGGCAGCCGTCTTGACCGTCCGATACACGTTAAATCTAAATTGAAGCAATAGTTGGATTCACCAGCACATGATCAACCCTTTTCGAAGACACTTGTTTGCTAATTTGGCAGTTCATAGAAAATATGATAAAATACACATATTCTTCCACATCCCCAAATTGCTTGCCAGATCAGAAATATTTAGAATAATTTTTTTTTGACGAAAATGAACAGAGTTAAGAATCCGTTCAAACTGTAACATTTTTCGAGTTCCGGCAGGCTTATTTCACATACCAATCGACCTAATTTGATGAATTGTAATAGTGTACCTTGAATCGAACGGATTTTTTTGCATGGATCTGATAGGAACCATGCTCAATTTTCCTCCATGGATCCCTGAAAAGTTCAAAACTGGAACAAAATTTGCCTTTCAGCTTACGTCCTTATCACAAAGTCTACTCTATTTCTCAAAACGAAAATCTGCAGCGGCAGCAGCCTCGTAAAATTTGCAACTTAGTCGCACAATTCACCACTAAATTTAAAAATTTTTGCTATCTACTTTACAGGTATTTTAGTTGGGCTGACGCTACCAGGGCGACTGTCAATAGTCAGCAACCTATCGACCGACTGACCAACCAACCAACCGATCACTATAAAAGAGGGGGAAGGTGTAGCAGTCAAAAGCGAAAGACGCTATCGTTAACAACGACCTACCTAGTTATCCTGTTTGCTATTGTTTCGCACTCATTTAACCTTAATACGTTGGGAGTTGGTACAGGGTAAAGAAGTTTAAATCAGTGAGAAACAAAATAAGTGAGTTGTAACACATGGATGCTTCCATTCGCAGCTAGCTAGTAGACGAACACATGTTTTATGCAGTCTACGATTTACGGGCTCCTTGCTAGAGACGTACGGGATGATGAAACAAGCAACGAAAAACCGTGCATTTATGAGAAAAGTTTGCAGTTTGTTATAGCAGTGGTGCTTGAGGCATTCTCTATGGGGAAAATCATGTTCTTGATTTTTTAGCTATCTTGCCTTGAAAGAAGTCTCTAATTTTACTTTTATTAGTTTGATCTGCCTGATCGGGAGTAAAAAAAATGAAAATGAACCCCGCATGGAGAACAATTATCTTTTGATATTAAAAAGAATTTGCAATCAAAAGCCATCATGAAGAGAATAATGCCTTTGTTCAATATACGACTAAAAGCACGAGAGCTGGTGATGTGGGTTTTTGAGACGCTATATAGTCATTTTACCTCCCAGACGCTCTTAATTCGAAAATTTTCTTCTCCTTTTTTTTTCATTAGGGAAGATTTTTTTCCTCTGATCTTAGCAGTTTAATGATTGGCAATTACAATCTGGTTAATTTAAAGAACCGATGCAGCAAAATCGGCATAAGTTGGATTTTACCTTTCGAATGCAACTCATCAGTAACTGACACCGTCGTTGGCTACCAGTTAGACACTGATTCCTAAAAGTAATGCGTTTTGTGTGATCGCCCAAACAACTGGTTGCTCTCGAATGATGTCTCGGGAAGCGAGCACTGAAGTTTAATAATAGTAATAAAAAAAATCTCTTTAAAGAGAATCTTCGCATAGCTCCTTTCAAATTTCGTTGCTATAAACAGCAATTAAAGCGGCTAAAATCAAGAAATGAAAATGTAATGGATCGAGTTATTAGAATGCTCCGTAAGTGCACATAAATGCGTCGAAGTCCCGGAAAGAAAAACAGCAGCCATACTACAAAGTTAAAATACATTAAAATCATTAGAAACAAGATGGCGTTAAAACACGTTTTAACTCGTAGTGTGAATGTTGTATTTTAGATAGGATAATATTGTTTCAGTATTTTTCTTCATAATTTCAATACAAAGCTGATATTTGTGCATCGTGAATCAGTTTTTCAAAAAATAATACAGCAGAAAACTCATTTTCATCCAAATAATACCTTTGGGACCGTTATGCATCTACGGACAGTCCAGTTTTTCATATACTAATTTTGTCTGGAATCAAATAATAGCACTGCAAGAGCAGATTATTAAAAATAAATTCTATAATTAAACATAAATATTTAATTAGGTATTTAATTCCATTACAAGTGAACCGGTAACAATTTGCACCTAAACTGTCATTCATGCAATTCTATATGCGAAACGATGCTTCACCAAAACAAACTCACCAATCAAGAAGGCCATGCTAGTATGCTATAGCCGATAACCCCACGAACCGAACCGGTATCAACCCCACAGTTGACGGTTGCGGTGTGAGATCTGATGCGTGGATAGTGCATAGCGGGAAGAAAACTATAAGCAAAGTAAATGGGAGAGCGAGAGGTATTTTCTCTCTTTCTCTTTATTTTCACTGGTGCACTCTAGGGAACTGAACGTTGCCAAGATAGATTTATAAGGTAGCGGAGAAATATAGTTGATAAGATTGTGGAACGTTTTTTTTAATCTGAAAATGAGTCGTGAAAAGATTTCTTTTAATATTTTATGGTGTCTAATTTGTGGAAAATTATGTGAAGTTTGAACGAACTACCATGTTACCAGTTTTTTTAGGGAGTCATTTTTATCATGCTGTCTGGTTGGTGTCTATGTATTTGGTACAGGTCGTGCGAAATGAAATGAAGTATCATCATCGCGAACCGCCAATAAACTGACACCGAGCCATGGTAGCGCTCTACTTGTATAGCACTATAACTGAAGTTGCCGACCAACCTAACTTAAATCCTTTCAAAGCCACCCTCGCAGGGTTTCTTTATCGACTTGGTTCTACTCGAACATTTTTTAAATAAAAATAATAGAAAAAGGCGACTTAACATATTCAATCGAATTATTTGTCCCACTTTATCGAGTTGAATTGATTGCTGTATCAGATTCAGCTCTACTGACCATAGAAAAAATCCCAAAAATTGAAAATGATTTGAATAAAAAAAACCTTTTTTTAAATGGGTTATATTCAACACAAGTATTCATTAATTTTTAATGTTTACCTCATAAACAGCTAGTAATTCAGTCAGCTCCACAGAAGACGCCTTCGCACCTTTCTCATTTATTATAAGAAAAAACAACACAATTCGCTTCACCAGAAAAAAGCTACATTTACTTTCATTTCAGATACCCACACTATTATTTCTGCATATTAAGCCGCAGAATGATCTGAGCTGAGCTAAGCAATCCAGCCGCTCCTCGATTCAAGAACAAAATAACCCTCAAACGAAACTAACACCACCAGCGCTCGCAAACGCCATCAATTTTTTTCCAGCTTGTTGACGCACACTTCCTCCGCCGCAGCGATGGAACTCATCACAGCCGATTAAACAACATCGTAACATCGAATGAACTCCCTTTTATCCTCTCACTTTCTCACTCTCTCTGCGACAACAGCGACAGCGAAAACCACCTTCAAAATCGATCACGTTCGAACATGTCGCTGCGCGTTGGCATTATTGAAGCTTTCTTTTCTTTCGCACAGATTAACACATTTTTCTTCGCCGGCTAAGCCTAGATTACTAGAACACTTCTATTTTCAAACGAATCTTCTAAAATTTTACTCAACCGTAATATTTTCCCATAGGAAAACTACTGGTGGAGGCACTGCACTACACAGGAAGACCGCCATCGCTGCCAAACCTTTTGATTGAGCAGATTTCGCACGATAAAAAGGCGACTAATGCCCAGTTTACATTAGTGCTGGTTGCCATCTGCTGGTGCCAGCATGCTGGCAACCAGCACGCTACCAGCATAATGTAAACGCTTGCCAGCAGCTGGCACCAGCAGATGGCATGCGTTTACATTATGCTGGTAGCATGCTGGTTGCCAGCATGCTGGCATCAGCAGATGGCAACCAGCACTAATGTCAACGCTACATAAAACCTCTTTTCAAAGAGGGAAATAGAAAAACTTTAACAATTTCACATGCCAACTTTTCGAACCATATTTTGTGATACGGGATCTGCGGAAACGATAGTTTTTTTCATTTAAACCAAACGCGATCGCGAAAATTTAAACCGGACCACGACGCGTACACTGATGAACTGAACGAACGATGGAAAAAATGTCGCGGTGAGTGTTCTGCCTCTGAGCGGCAGGCGCGGACGCGAAATGCTGTGCGAGACGAGAGCGAACTGCAACTGCGTATCTTGTTGCGGTTGCTCACATCGCATCGGTGAAGTATAGGGTAACCAGACATAAACTTTTTGCGGTGCGTAAGTTTCGACTCCGAAATTGTTTCAGCAATTTACTTTTCAAGGACAATTTCCTTTTTTCTTTGATCCATATAAAATTTAGCGGCCCCTGTAAATCCCATGCCAGATTAACAAAACCTATAAAAATAATCGAAGAAGTGTTCTTTCTTCAAGTGGTGATTTTTTTAAGTTATGAAGTTATGAAATTTATAAAATAGAAAATTACTTAACTACCGACTACTAGTAAACTTTTCGATGTATGGTCAAATGCTTGTATATGAAAAGCGTTTTCGTACAAACATATTAGGAAAAATCGAAATATTTGTTTTGTTATTCAACTACTGTTATGATTTTGAGCTAGGATCATTTATTTTTTTTCTTCGTAGTAATTAGGATATTTAAAACTAACAAGATTGTATAAAAGGTCGTGCGAAGATTTCTCATTTTTGTACAATTAGATTACTGATTCCTTGTAGAATTTGTAATTTACTCTTTCTAAAGTTATGATAATTATTCTGTATTCGGTTTTTATCAAGCCTTGCTACTTCGGAGAGTTCACCAAGGTCAAAACTTTTTAGTGATTTGTTTGTTAATTTCTCCTTTATTATGAGATTTTTTAGCTGCATCTCCATTCAGTTTTTTTTTTCAATGCCGTTTCGGTTATAGTTTTTCATTAGCGCTTCTTGGTTTTGAGCTAAAGAATTTTATTTCAAGGCTAGTTTGGAAGATTTCTGAATATGAATAAACGGCTCTGAATATAATTTTTGAATCACCCTGTCTATAGTACATCTAATAACGTAAACTTGATGATCTACGCATGTGGATGTTTCACGACCGATTCTGAGGATTGCGGATTGTTTCTGTTAATCAAGGAGACGCATGATAGGAATATTCAAACACTATCTACGAGCCTACACAGAGTACGAGCTCAGGCTCGTATCCAGGATCACACTTTGGAGGAGGGGACTGAAATAATTTAAAGCACCACACCGTTAGTAACTATGACTTCAGTTAGCCTCCGAAATTATCAGTGAGAAATTAAAAGAAATTTTTTTAAATGTTCTTAGTGGAAACTATCCTGAAACAAAGACAATGTGAACTGTGTTCCCAGATACAAATAAAGCTATAATATATCGTTGAAAGAATCGTTTTGAATGCCTTTTGTTTGTTTGTTTATTTATTTTTAAGGAATGTTACACTAATGAATGGACAACAATAAGTGCGCCAACCGAACATGCCACTTCAGCACGTCGCTAGAAGATACGCGAAATGTCAGTCTAATTTATCTAGAAAACCTTGATACCTTCCAGACTACATTCCGTTCTAAATCGTGTCCGAAAGGGGTACTAGTCGAAATATTTACCAAGAAATTATCGATCTGGCTGGCAATTTGTGGATGTGATGAAATTTGCGCTCCCTGAATAACTTCTGGTACAAAAGAACAGCAAAATGTTCAACGCTCGAAACTTATCGGTAAGATACAAGTGAAATATTTGGTGCACTTATGAAGATAGCATTTCGTAAGCATTTCAAGATTATTGAAAATAATCTGGAGCTGAAGTTTCACTGTCCAGTTTCAATGAACGCAATAATAGAAAAATTAGTTATTCCAAATTTTAGGGATGGGGCGAAGACATTCAGAATTGAAAAAACGAATGGAATAAGATATATTATATAAATTATATTTTTTTAGCGTTTCAAGACGATCCGAAATTGTGCAGTGTAATTATTCGTGTGTTATTTTCCACGAATACACACTCTACTACGGGACTTTTGTTCTTTGAACTCGTTTAGGAGACCGGCTCCAGCTACACCACGATGCACTTTTTGCTTATACGAAGGTGGTGACTGAGTAACCTACGAGCAATCAATTGAAGACACTGTTATGATTGATCATTCCTACATACTATTCGGATTCTTCAAGGCTCAGGAAACCAAGACTTGTGTTCCCTTAACCAGTGAAGCGCCCCTAAACCGTGCGATTCACTAACGAAGCGTCGGCAATCAAAGCCCACCGTAAATGAAAGCGCTGCGTTTCTAGATGCAATTTTGCCCCATGTGCCGACGATCGAAATCTCGAGATGAATAAACTCTTTAAGTGGCGAGAGTAGAAGTCCACTGGAGATCGCTGTTGAATCTGGGAGTTATTTTCCTTCTTTATCCGCTGAAATCGTGCTTCAACTGTCCATTTTTTTAAATGGGAGAGAATCTGTTCACTCCTGTGACACATGTCACCGCTCGTCATGGAAATTATGATCGAAAACATTAACCAAGTCAGCGGTCGCGGTTTGCTCCTGAACGACTGAAAATATTTGATGCGTATGGTCAACAGACGACTGATGTCCTCCCTAAAAGAGAACTGTATGTTGAACAATCACCATCTTGCATTCTGAGAAAGTCTCGGAACCGGCATTAAAGTCATAAGAAAACTACATACGCCATAAATTATAAAGGCAGTCATTCGATGGACCACAGCATGGCCTTTCTCTCACATTTTTGGTATGCGATGAAGAACTGCGAAAGTAGACAATGACTTGTTTACTCTATCAGCAATCGACACTTGAAATGGAGAAAAACACCGTCTGAAAAGCCGTATTTGCTACAGGATGGAAAATGTTTGATAAAATTGTAGCAACTTCTAATATGTTATTCAGTTCCCTTGATGCAGTTGCGTGTATTAAAGCTGAGAAACTTCCTGTTCTATTGTGCGATTACCGTCGTCACCATAGGCCGGGCTCGCCACCATTTAGAGAAAACATCCGAGATGATTACTCCCATTAGTTCATTTTATCTGGGAACGACATTTCCTTCATTCTCCAAAACATAAAAGTTCTTCTGAATGTCGACGACATGATGCTCTTTTTGGAAATCAGAAACGAACAAGGCATAAAGATATAGAAATGCCTGGCGTATCAAAGGCTTCTGCAATTAAACGTAAAACAATGTAATGCAATAACTTTTAGTAGGAAACGAAATACACCTGGCATTTCAATCACTGTAGGAACTCATTTAGTGCAGCAGTGTGAAAGAAATAAAGATTGGGGAGTCATTTTAGATTCAAAATTAACATCGATTAATTATTATAGCACAATTATTAAAAGAGCAAATAATATGCTTGGATTTTTGAAACGTTTTAGCTACAATTTTAAAGATCGGTATTCAAGTAGATATCTCGTTTGTAAGGTCTATGCTGGAATATTGTATCATAGTTTGGTTACCTTTCTCAATCACACATGAAGAAAGAATAGAATTAGTACGCAGGCAATTTTTTTGTTTGCGATTCGCAAATTAGGTTGGACACGATTTCCTCTCCTAAAACTAGCAATATGTTCAATAACATCAAAACACTAAAAGAGCGCCGACAATATGCAATGGTCTCATTCGTAAACGATATCGTTTCGCGTCGTATTGATTTAGTTGAACTTAATCTAAGCTTATTTTTTATGTACCTTCCCGGCAATTTCGAAACCGGAAAACATTTACGACAAGCAATTATCGTACAACCTATGCTAAGTTTGGACCATTAAATCAAATGATGGCAACTTACAGCAAGCACTACAAAGCTATTGCATTAACAATGACAAAAAGCAAATCTTAAAAATAATTCAACTCTATTCGCTAATAACGAACATCCCAAAAGTAGTGCAATGTAAACCAGATAGTGTTTAGTTATGTTGGTTATTAGTAATTTATATTGTTCTATATTTTATCATTGTAACAGAGCGTTCTACTCTTTAAATAAATAAATGAGCAAAAGACAGTGTAGGTTGTTACGAACTGGTATACTGGTAACGGCGCGATCAGACCGGTATGGCAAACTGAATAAATTGCAAAGTGAAAATTCTTTTTATGCGACATTTGTTGAAAGCAGCGTAGCTCCCCGGGTGAATGATGTGGACCAATTATGGATGAGATAAATACTGTTTCAACAAAATATATTATTTCAGTTATTTACAGTAGCCTTATATTCTACGAAATTTCATACAAAATTGCTACAAATGCTTCTGATCAGATAGCGGAAAAATCTAGTTATTCGGTTCAGCACAACGAAAGTTCTTCGCATTAGAAAACTAGGAAACTATTCCAGCATGAAATTTCAAAGCGAGACCCCTGTACTGAAAGGCTAGAAGTATTCTACTTCAAAATCATCATTCAAAAAAATTTCCACATTAATTGCTGTGTATTTTCTATGAAGAAGAATTTTCCATTTCAAAATTTTAAAAATACATTTGGGTATCGAAGCATGCATAGCAATATTTTTTTTTATTTTTAGAAATCAAATAACAAACGTTTTGACCGATAGTATGTCCTTGCACCTGATCAAGTTCCCATAGATTCCGCTATACCCTTATTCCACTTAACATTTTTTAAATTTAATATCCATTAAGAAACTGATTCTGGTTCAGTTTCAACTGTCGCACTGGCTAACAGTACAGGCGAATTACATAGCAAATACAGAAGTATAAAAAATATGATTAGAAAGCTTTGCTATATTCATCTAGAAGAGTTTGGTATTTTATCTAGATTTTTGTACCTGTTAAGGTACAAAAAATGAAAATCTTATTGTATGTTTCATTGAAAACACTCCTTAGGACATTTTGATGCGACGAATTAAATTGACGCGTTCGATTATGAATTATACGAACCGCCGAAAAATGCGCTTAATGTGTGCTATTTGTAATTGTTAATTAAACTTACTAAACATGATTCTTCTATAGTTTCAGGCATTCGTAACATTTGCTTATGATCAATTTTTTATGCTAAATAGCCCTTTTTAACGTTTCAATAATCCCATAAGAAAAGCATCGTGACAAATCGCGCGTTGAATAGCGCTCCGAGATCTGCTGCGATGAAAAATAATTCTCGCGTCTGCTTTAAAATAGTACGGTTATTATCTGAGTTGATTTAGTTTCTTTAAAACTCAAGTGCCACAGTCCACAATCAGCGAACTACCCTTTGCTGCGTTCGCGCCTTCGCACGTGTTTCATCCACACCGCACCGAGAGCACCCACCACACGCTACCATCAGCGATGAAGCGGCAAACAACTCACTCTCGCGTTCAGTCCCTCTCCGGAACTCACCATTTCACTCTCACCGCGTATATAACCAACACAAAAAATTTGACAGCAGCGTCGCCGTCGTCGGTATCGGCGCTTGCCATTTAGGAAAAACAACACCTGATTTTTCCTCCTGTGTTATTTTTCAATCAATTCCACCTGAATCGCGTCAAAAGTGTGTATCATTCGGTCGAACGAGCATTCAGGGGTGATTTTTCCAGTGATTAAGCGTGAAAAAACGCATAATTCCGGTGCATTTCGTGTGTGTGTTTGTGTGGTTTTTAAAGGAATCGATTTTTGTGCGACAAAACCCCAATGTGAAACTCGTGAAAAAAAAAACCGTGTTAAAACTTTCCTTTCAACACACCAGATTCTGATTCCCTATTCCGTCTGGTTCTGTGTGCGCGTGTGTCGGTCAGTGTAAGGAAATCATTACGATTCCGGTGCGATATTATTTGTTCCATTCATCTCCATTGCATCCTACCCGTATCCAGTTCTATCATCGTCATCATTATCACCACCACCGCCGTAGTAGTAACAGCAGCAGCAGCCTTGTTCCGATTCCGTCGTCAGTGCTAAAGCCGGTGGTGTCCGTCGAATCAGCCTCCAGTCTCCGCCGTCTACAAGGATCAGCAGCGGGTAGGTGTACTTCGCAACAAAACAACCCGGCCTACTGTGTGCTGTTCGGGTGTGTGTGTAAGTGACGGTGGGGAAAGGTTTCGCGCATGATGGGCTAAATTTAGTTGGAAAAATTGATTTTTTCTACCTTTGGTGGGATTTTTTTCTTTTTTGAAAGAGCAGCGGAAATTGTTGGAGGACTGAATGTCATGGTCCCGTTCGTAATTTAAAGTATATTGCTTTGGCTGTCGCATTGATATTTCATTGGGTTGAGAGAGAGATCAGCGACTCGAGATAAGCTGGTGTAATATGAACGCGCGTTGAACTTGAATTATTTGACATTCAAAAAGGCGACGCAAGCTAGGGTGAATTATAATTTTTCCACTCGAACAAAGAGGGTTCTATTTTTAAGCACTGCGATTCGCGTGGTGTGTTGATGATATATTATGGCCTCAGTTCGCTACAGGTTGACCAGGTATGGTACTCTGCTGCGTGGTGACAGAATTGATGTTTCAATTCAAGAAAATTATTACCTCTGTTTCAATTACAAGAAACTTTTTGCTTGAAAGAACCTACTGTGATTTTTTTCGGAAGATCCATATTCGTACAGCTTACTCGTAGGTTTTGTTGTTTGCGTTATATAGATTTCTTGAACAGTAATTTGGAGTTTTGATGAACATTCTAATTTTGATAATTTAGGAGATAAAATGTAAAATTCAGAAAAAGTTGGATCCATAATAATTGAAAGGGAAAATAAATAAATGCTCCTAGTTATTTTCAAGAAATATTTGTTTTGGTAGCAACATGTATATCACTCTAAAATCGTTAGAGTACCGCCTCTGTTACTGTCTGTGGTGCCACGGTTCTTTACGTCATAAACCGCTAGATTTTTCTGCTTTTTCCGCATTCATTCATCTGACTTGTGTCGAACGAATGTGATATATTCCGCACCGAGCCAGCTTACGTTTTACTGCTAATGAGAACGAACAAAAATAACCCCAAGTTAAGCTAAAGTATATGAAAAAAGTAGCCAAGCGACGGGCAACAACCTCCATAATGGATATGCCATTACGATAATGACAAACAGCTGAGCACTCGAGTACCGCCGCTATCTTATCTATCTGTACCGTTCTTGTTCGGAGACTGATTGCTTTGCGTAAATCATCCGCGGGCTTGATGTGGACTTACCTGAACTAGGCTGTTGACGAGCAGTGCTGGCAGATGGATGGATTGCTTGCGGGTAAGGGAAGGATTCTAAGGTTGCGTACGATTCAGTGAAACGAAATGTGCTTTTTAATGTACTGCGATTAATTTACTTTTTCAATTAGTTTATTGAATGATTGATGCCTGAAACGAAGGATGTTTAATGCCTACTGGAGAACATTTTCATATGACTACAAACCTATTTTCGCGTCATATCCTCAGTGACACAAACGTCTCCATTTCAAGTCTTGCCAAAAATTAATTCCACATCATCGCGTTCGATCCGCTCATATTTCCGCCCACGATATTGAAACCAACCCCCCCCCCCCCCACAATGCAATTGAAACGTAATTTATTCAAATCAAAATATGCTAATCTAACCCGGTATCGTTTTCGGGAAACCTCCCAAACCAGCATCATCAATCACCGGAATCGCCAACCACACACGCAGCTGCTCCACCAGCCTCATAAGCCGCCAGAGTAGCACTTACACAAGCCGACCACTTAATAATCGTCGGCAGTCGAAAAAAATGTACTTCGACGGTATGCTCCCCTCACCACAGTCTGCTGCTGACGCCGACCCGAACCCAGCCTCCGGAGGAGATCCGCATGTGAAAAAGTACTACCGGAAAGCGGAACACAGGTGAGTCGAGTTAATCCTTACTTTTCTTCTATGGTTTTTTTTTTCTGTTCGTTCACCCAGGTCGGATCGGGTTCAGGTAGTAATTTCGTTTAATCTTCATTTTTCATCGTAAAGCGGTGGGAGCTATTTCAGAGGATAAGGAAGTTTTTTTTTGGTTTAATATGTAGATGTATTGGACCCTCTGGCGGCGCCTTTACTGACAGTAAGAGACAGTCCCTGTTGGCAGGATATTTTTTTTGCGGGTTATAATGGAAAAAGTTTTTAACTTATTACTACCGGGGCGAGATTTGTTTGACTCGACTGAAATTGAAATAACAGGACTTGGATTGCCCAAGGCCAGTGAAGTTTTGTGGCTGCGGGAAATTGATGTTTTCGTAGCTTATAAACAGTCAGGGTTTGAAGTTCTTCATTTTAAATCACAGGATCTATCTTCAAATAGGCTGTTTCCGAAGACTGGAAGTTTGTCCAAATTCTACTGTGAACACGAACTGCTTTCTATCAGTATGGGTATCAACAGTCCCGACCAATCGTATCAACCGTACAAATACGTTGATGAGTGTCATTTGTGGATTTAGGGACTTAGTTAGCTATTCGATTCTGATGAGAAGAACACGAAACACCAATATAGGAATTTAAGTGCCAGCCAAAATAACCTCCTCTTCCACCCGGGACATATTCAAATTACCTCCGATTAGCCTAGGATGACGCAAATTAAACAAATATTATTTACGCTAATTGTGTGCTCCAGGAATTGCCACCTGCCCAGGCTCATTTGCATTCAAAGTGTTTTGCTGAGAATAGAGGAAAGGAAAGTTTGTGACGAAGTTCGAGCCTTCGGCTGCAGGACTGTCCCGGGATCCGCGCTCTGTTTACGTTTGGTGTACGATAGTGGTAATTTACATCCATAATGAGCTGTTTGAAGTGGTATCGACTTCCACCAGGAATGCCGCTCGGTTGGTTCGCGCTGAAACTAAAATGGGGGTGATTTGTGGGTCGTTTTAATCCAATTCTTCCCATTATTAGAGCCTGACCTCACATCGTGGAAGAAGACTGAAAGCGTTTGACCAAAATTAGTATTTCTTAGTTAAAGTCCAAAGAGTTACAATATTTAGGATGCTCGCAGAAATATATTTTAATCCGTTTTGTCCCAATTATATGGCCACCAGACGATAACTATCCACTTTTACAGATATCGTCGTTGTCACACGCACGTCATCGTAACATCGCCAACAGTTCGAATAGCCGGTTTGGGGAAAAAGAGAAGAAAGTAGATTTAAAGAAAGACCTAAAAATGGTGAATGTGAAAAAATCGGCCCCAAAGGCAGGATTCGAACCTGCAACCCTTGGGACTCCAGTCTAATGCACAAACCCATATGCTATTGCTAGAGGATGATGACATCCCAGGAAGAACACAGGGTTATCGCATTGGCGACAACGATAGTTGCCACCAGTACGATAATCATGTGTTCTTCCTCGGTCGGAGTCCCAAGGGTTGCAGGTTTGAATACTGCCCCTGGAGTGATTTTTTCACATAAATGCTTTCGTTTAACTTACCCTTTCGATGTTTTCAGTCAATGAAATAAGATTTGATTAGAGACTCCCGATGTACCGAAAAAGTTCCAAGAAAACAGTGAAGGATGTCAAAAGTTGATCCTTGGAGGAATTCGTCGGGAAAATATCGACAAACAGCAATACGGCAGAAATTGGGCGACCTCTAGCTACCCCTCATCGTTGCAAATGTTTAATGAGAAAGCCGAACGAATTCTCACGGATATTCTACCAGATACGAGACGAGGTTCCCAACTCGGACATGGCTTTGAATGAGCTTCTCTGGGCACACAATAAACGACGCAGCTACGTCTCTACGGGCCCAGATTCCGTAAGCATCCGAGGCTACGATAACTTCCTTTTACCGTTAAGATTGCGTTACTGGGACGACTTAATAGAGTATGGCGTAATGGCGTGATCCCAGCTAGTTGTCGAACCGGGATACTAGTGCCTTACGCTGATGAACTTCATAGTGAAAATGTTCGAGCGTATCGTAAACTGCGTTAGAGGCAAATGGACGCCCCGATAAAAGGCAACATACCCTCAGAGCTGGCCGTGACATCGATACGTGCTTGCTGGAGTCGGATAGGTCGTTGCTCAATAACGACGAATACCGCATCTTAACATCGCTTGATTTGTCGAAAGCTTACGACACCACTTAGAGATTTGGCATATATCGTAGCCTCCGGAAACGGAAGACCGGTGGGCGGATGTTCAATATACTAAACAGTTTCCTTGCCGACAGAACATTTCGAGTTAACTTGAGACGACATCTGTCACGGGAAATGCCACTGGAGAACGGCATACTTCAAGGGTTTTGTCCTTTCCGTAAAGTCTCGATGCAATGCAGCCAATGCTTAAAACACCATAATCTGCAAATCGCGGCACAAGCAATGAACAAGAAGTCGAACAGTTTTGGTTTCCAAAATTCAGCGACAAAATCGTCTCTAAAGCCCACTGGGAACGCAGCAAAAATATCGGTGCAGACGGGGAGCGAACCCAAAAAAAAAGAAGACAGTCGAAGATAGTCGGTGTCACCCTAGACTGATGCTGACGTTCAAACAACACTACAAACTAGCCAAGTCCACCTGTGACTCAAGGCTACGAATTGTGAGATCTATCGCTACCAGACCGATTCCAGCAAAACCGATAGATGGGGGTACCCTGACTCGTGACTCTTCAAACGGTTTGTTTGTGTTGCAACTCTCATCATGAAGAAAGACCACAAAAAAGCTCTGATCTTCCCGTTGTACAACGAGCCTCGGAGATGGACACGTCAGGGATGTGATGAGACAGGTGAAAGTAGAAGATCCCCCCACAGTAGTCCGGCTCGTCGTACAAGAACTGCTAGCCAGCCGGTTCCATCGTGCCACAGTTATCTATATCGATGGATCTAAGTGCGACAATACCGTTGGAGCAGAAATAGTCAGAGAAAACCGACGGCAGTTGATAGAGCTTCCTTCAAACTGCAGCGTTTTTTTTGTGGAGGTCCAAACGATAGAATCGGCGATCAACAATGGTTCGTCAAATAAACTACTTATACCACCTGATTCGGCAAGTTGCATCTCGAGGACTGGGAAATTGCAACACCGATGGATTCAGTGCGTTGAAAACCACCTACGGAACCACTCGATTAATTTATGCTGGATTCCCGGTCACGCCAGAATCCTTGGCAACGAAGAAGCAGGTCGATTCGCCGGGCAAGCTCGAAGTACCACGCTCCCAAATATCGCCATACCGAAGAAAGATACCATTAAAGCGATAAAGCCGACGCTTCGTCAGCTAGGGGTAACTTGATGGACACAATAAACAAACGTTGAATTGAAAGGAATACAATGTGATGTAAAAAAATCCGAAGAGCTCAACCGATTACCGAGTACTGATCCGGCTATGTACGACCACACCAGACTAATACACGAATTCCTTATAAAAAAAAAATCGCCAACGGTGTGTGAATGCTGTGCGACGATCGTGGAAGTTCAGCATGCGATTTTGCATTGCTGAAAATTTGAAGCAGCTAGAAGGCAGTTCATGTGGAATTGTACAATAATGTAGAGAGCAAAAAACTATTGCTTGGGTTCCTCAGACAAACTGATCCATTTCAAAGATTGTTCATAAAGAAAAAATGGAGTAGAATTAGAAAGAAAAGTGTGGACAAAAAGTATGACGACTACGGAAGAAAACTAAAACGAGAGCAGATGCAGACGATGAAGATTGTTGAAATGTTCGAAAAGTGACAAGTGACTGAAGAATGTAACGAAAAATGCGAGGATACCGAAGAAATCGATACAGAGGAACAGCAAACAAAAGAGGTGAAAAAAGCGAAAGGGACATGAGGACTTTAAAAAGTGGAAGAATTAACGCATAAAACGAAGACCCAGGGCCCAGATATAACCAGCCCAAGTAACAATTCAGGTTTTATGGTACTCTTGAAGTCGCTCTTAAAACTTAGATTACACCTGTAGTGTGCTATAAAACTTCAAGCAACCTTGGGAGAGTTTTCCATTAATTCTGACACCAGCAGTCGCAAGGAGGTTGAATGCGACTTGTTGAAGTGGAGTGCGCATTCGCGAACGCTGCCAACGACGAAAAGCTGAATATTTATTGGCGTGTCAATCCCCAAAAACTCGTAATCCTTCGAACAAAGCAAGCGACAGAGTAGCCTGCGTCATTGTAGTCTCTCGGTTGCGTCGATAAAATAAACTGTGGCTGGTAAAATTGAAGTATTCAATCTTCGCTGACTGATATCGTAAGCAAACTCAACTTGTGAATCAGCCACTGTAGAATTCCTCCTCTAGGACGTACTTTGACAAGTCATATCAAGCTGCCGGTACCGGAATAATTTTGAACATGTCACACGTAGAAAAAACGTCGGTGATTGTCCAGTTACCGGTATCGGACTGCCATCAACCACGGTTCCTCTTCAGGTGAACAAAGGTGACGTTGGAGTGCCGATAGCGCTATGCACCAGGTTTGGATGAAGCGTATACGGCGGAACAGAAGCTAGCGGAACTATTCCGTCATTGAACTACCACGATTACCAGTGCTCTACGGACAAAACACTCCACGACATCGCTAGGATCTATTTTGCTAAGGACGATTCCGGAACTCATCGAAATGATGCGCTAGAATTGGCAGAAAAGAAAAGACCTTGCCACATACTGGAACCAGGTAAAGTTCGTGTTGGTCACAGGTTTGATCGGGAGATATGATAACTTTGATCTTCCAGGTAGCTTTTGGATGGCCCTGAAGAGACTCGAATGTTTAGAGTACCGGATGGCCCGACATAGCAAGGCTGAAGAAGAATCTACTTCGAGAAATCAAAGAGTACGAATATAAGCGATACAACAGTTGAACCAGCAAAGCAGAGCTGATGGAAGCCGATTCGCCACTTTGAGCAATCATTAATTCAAAGAAACCTGAGAATGGATTTGGATGAGAAGGGACGCGTCAGCTAGTGTCAACGATATATCGCTGAATGTAGTACTATTGAACTGTTGCCAACTGTCTTCTTTCAATTTCGTCAATTTTCAATAGCCGTCTCAGCCGATATCGAGAAAAGGCTGTACCGGGTCCTTGTTCGTGGAGAAGACCAGTACACCTCAAAAGACCGGCATGCTCAAGCTTAACGCTGAATGCTTCAAAGTTTGCGGAGTTTCATCAGCGAACTGTAGAAGCAATTATCAAAAGCTACTTAGTAGATGATTATCTGGATAGTTTCCGAAATTAACAAAAGGCTAAACAATTTTTTACGAGCATCCGATACACTCAGGAGGAGGTTTCAACATACGCGACCAGCGATCAAATAGTAGGGTAGTTCTTGAACGCCTCAATGAATACAGTGCGTCGCAGCCTAAATACATAAAACAGGAGGGAGTTGCAAACAGCGCACGGTAACTCGTTTTACCTCGGGCAACCGGACGAAGACTTACTGAATTTTTCGGTGATCATTCACAAAGATCTGTCTAATCTAATCTACTAAAACAATGGACAAAAAGACTGGTTATACGAGTACTAATGTTTCTTTTTGATTCTTGCTGGAATGTTGGCTCCATTTAAAGTTCAGGATAAAATTGTACCGCAACCTATTTGGCGGTTCAAAGTGAAGTGGAACAAGCGAACGATAGCGAGAGAGTTTTATGAAAGCCAACCAACGTGGTCTATGGCGCCGATTCGTAGACAAAATAACGGAAGAAACGTCGATGAGCACTCTTCGGGGATTGACCCGACGTTTGCGTAAAGTCTTTTCTCATGAAGTTACAAGATTGGAATGACAATTTTATTTAAATGTCAACTGGTTAAGAGCTACGTACAAAACTTATAATTAGAGTATCCAATCTATCTATACAGCTTCGTTCTTATCATTGTTACGGAGTTTTGAGAGAAGGATATTTGGCCCTAGCAGTCTTGACTTCTGTTATAGCTATCAATAATTCAGGCAACTAATATCTACCACTTTGTTGCTTATCCACTGCGCAAACAGTACACTATCATTCCCCCGACTGTGCACTGAAATGTGGTCACAAAAATAAAAAGTGCTCTCAAAGGTAAGGTTAGTTATATTCCTCATCAAAAACTTTACATATTAAGTACCGAAAAAAACCGTTACTTATATTATCAATATACGAGGTCCACAGGGTTGAACGACAACGTAACAGTTGAATCAAGTCTTCGATTTTTCAGCTCGCCTTGCACATAGGGTTCTAGAATTGAAAATCCGCCAAGGACAAAGGCATTTTGAAACTCGATCCCAAAACCCAAGCAAGCTTCAAAGCTTTGTTCCCATTTCAATGCAATCAAAATCGAACACCATTAAGTGAATATAGAGAGCAGAGTGTAAAGAAAACAAGTGGTGCCACACTGATTGGAAAATCAGATCGTATGTTTTTACGATTATTGATATGTGTGTGTGTCTGTGTGTATGTGTCGCTGCTTCACCGAGAAAAATAAAACAAAAACCGCGAGCTACAGTAAATACCCGATAGGAAATGGCCCCGGACCACATATGGCTAATGGTGTACCGAACTAACCGACAGAGCGAGATCAGCATTTTGAAGGCTCATATAATGCAATATACAGTGGAATAAGATTATCTCGACAGCGTTGTTTTGATGCCGATCATAACAGAGCTAATCTGATTAGTTGGGGCAAAACAAACGGACGCGACTTGAAAATAATTGGGTTGGCGCTAAACTAGGCAATTAGCAATTTATTATTTGCAGCCAATCTAAGATGCGCTTGTTAGGCCGAAGCCGGTATCGGAACAGTGGCTAAAAATAAAGTTCAACACTGTTGGGCATAAACAATTTAATTCCTCGTATCTCAAATGAAATAAGTTTAATAGGGTACATGAATTTAAAGTATGTTTATTTTATGTTTGGTGTCTCGTCAGTAACTAACACCAACTTAATGCTTGTTAGACAAGTCCAAACCATTAAGTTAGTGTTAGTTACTGACGAAATACTAAAAAACATACTTTATGTTAGGTTTTGTGTCCTTATGCAATATGGTTCGATATTATACAAAAATCTATGCTATAATTTGCCCTAAAGAGAGGAATGGACTAAATTATTTTGACCGTGAAGGGCACAATACCTAGCTTTAGTAAATCAGAAAGCGACTCGAACCCTAGTTGTTTACTTGTGAATACAAGTAGTGCTTCCATTTTTGAATTTAGCGTCTGCCTGGCGGCCAAGTCGAACGGCCACAGTACTGATGAGACGAAGTCGAAATGAAATATTTGTAAAAATTAGTACGAAAATATTTGACGATTCTTGAGATACTCTCAGAGGCAACTAACCCTTCTGCCTAATTTCTTCGTGCACGCAAAGAGCACAAAACCTATAACTAAATTAGTTGTGGAATTTGCGTTTCGACATGGTCTCAACAGTATCCGACACCAGCTTAGTGACAGGACTAAGCTATCGCCGGATTAATCCGCAAAAAACAGCACGCTTTGCTTGGGGTTTGCTCAGGAACACAAATAGTGTCTCCGTTTATTTTGGAGCTAGCGTCAATCCGGCGCTAGCTTACTCCTGTCACTAAGTTTGTGTCGGATACTGATGAGACGAAGTCGAAACGCGAATTCCATAGCTAATTTAATCAACTCTTCTTATTGTAGCTTAAAATTTCGATACTCATTCTTATAGGATTTAATTCCTTCTTAGTTTTATACACTTCTTGTGAATTTTTGTTCAAAGAATGCGTCATATTACCAGCGACAACTGAAGCTTGAATTTTATCTACAACACAAACGCGGTGTTGTAGGGCATATTGTCGCTTGAAATACTAAACAAGTTAAAGGAACAAAACAATCAACTTCACCAACCGACGCTAAAATAATGAAAAATAAAAACTGGACCGGGTGTTAGAACAGGAAACACAAATTAATTAGCAAACTTTCCTCGCGCGGCAATTGAGGGTGGTAATTAATTTTCAGCTGAGTTTTCATTCACCGTTAGAAACTTTTCGGGGTTTGCTTTTCATTGTCAAAAATGCCGTCAGATTGAGACCGTAACGCGGATACGCTTCCCTGAATTCGTCGTCGTCGAATGGGGAACGCAGGGGGCCGTTATTAAGGCGAACAATGTACGAAATAAGACCGCTATTTTTTATCTCTCTCGGACAATCAGGAGACATTCTAACCAAAGTAGCGACGTGATTAATTACTTCACACCCCTTTCCTTTGCTTTTTTTTTGTTCCAAATTCTACGTTAATGAAATTGTTAAAAATCAATTTCTATCGTAATGCCCATCGATATGCTCTTTATGTAACAATATTTGCGACACCACCACATCGAGCACGTTGTTCGGTCGTTTGTTTAATTTTATCAAATCACCTTTGGGTGAATTAAACTAGACAACTTCTTTGAATTGCGTTGAAAGAATACTTTTGAGTGAAGCTACGAGCCAGTCAGACCAGTATAAGACGGGTGGGAAATAGTTGAAATTTCTATCGTTCCTCACGATTTATATTACAATGCTGATTACCACTGACAGCAAAATTATTGTTGGTATGTCTTTTAATTGTCAAAAATATCAGATGGGGACAGTAACGCGGATTCGCCTCACTGAAATCATTGGACGAGGAACCGGTGCAGTTATCAAAGAGGACAATGTTAGAAATGACGTTGCTCTTTTCCCTGTTAGAGAATCAAGAAACATTTTAATGAAAGTAGTGTCGTTAATAATGACGTTGAAATAACTAGAGATTACTGGGTAAGGAAAGTTATGAAAATTTAGAGCCATAGTACTCAAGTGAGAGAAAGGATAGGAAGTATACAGATCGGAAAACTAGAAGTGCAAGACTGACTTGAGCTGTGCAGCTAGATATCGAGTTCTTCAGGGAGAAAACATGAGAGGAATTTCAGACTGAAATTTCAGTATCATTTGGGGGACCCTTCACTATTTATACCTTTAACTGGTGTATACGAATGACGGTGGTGTCGTGCTAATCACTTGCGGATCGTGTAACACAAATTATGGTCTGATCTTAAACTATTTTAGAAGCATGTAAGCGGGTAAAGAAGCAAATTTTTGTGACTGATGGCACTGGTCTGACGGCCTTCAAACGGGTGTAATTCATACCAATTTTCCAACTGCTTCGTTAAATGCAATCGTATCTCAGTATTCGTCGTGTAGCCGTCCAGAAAGGTTATTGTGTAATCGAAGAGTGCTGCTCCTCATCCGATACTCCGCAAGGCAGTCATCTGGGTCTTTTAATTTTTCTGCTGTACTTTCATCAACGTCAACTGATAATCTTTGCGTAGTAGTTTGAAATCAACCAAGTTGCATTAAATCATAAAAAAAACATTATGACACTTTTGATATTTGATTTAGCCGAGAAAGTCTGTCGCGCTATAGAATTTAAATTTACCGCATGGCCGTCACCTCACGACATTGCGGCTGATTCACCATTTTCGATGGTTCTCATTGGAAACCAGAACCAGGAAAATCAGGCTCCGACCACAATTCGTATCGGCCGAATGCAAACTGGATATCACCAAGACGGAACAAGGATTAATGCTGAAAAGTTCTACATCCACGAATCTTCTGTTGTTCACAACTTATGTGACGGATGCCATATCTGACGGCTTTTAACCTTTCAGCTGCTTTGGTACCATCCAGTGTCCTCCGTTGAACGCAGTAGTATTGCAGTAATCGTCCTCTAGTCGTCCAGATGGTTTAGCCGAAGACCTTCTCTCCTGGTCTTTTATTTACTTTTTTGCTGTACTTCATCGGCGTCGATTTTTGCCCGGAAGCTCACGCTGCTGATTACTTTAAAATTTACCGACAACGGTATATTTCTGCAACGTCAAGTGGTAACTTTTGCGGCGTTATTCGAAATCAATCGAATGGAACCGAATGGCGAGAAAAAAAACGCATTTCGACTACTGGCTTGGAGCAACCGCGATTTTTTCCGAGGTAAACTTTTAAATGCGATTTTTATGCTGAAAGTCCTCAGTCTTTTTGACATGGAAGATTCAATTCTCTGAATATTGGATTTTGCCAAGAAGGTCTGTGACGGTACGGTACTCTGGCCTTCCGCTCACGACATCGTGACCGCTTCACTGCTTTCGATGGTTCTCACTGTCGGCACTAGACCAAAACGAAGAAAACCACCATCCAACCATAACTTGTATCGGCCAATTGCAATGCTGTCTTGTATCCGGAAGTTATAGGAGAAAATGATCATGTTCCATCCAGGGTTACCATATTCACAGATTTTTTTTCACAATTTTTGATCACAGATTCTTTATCACAGATGACAGATTTTTGGCATTTTGATAAAAATTTCACAGATTTTAACAGATTTTTGGAAATATTGATTTTTCACAATTTTTTTGGAAATTTGTCACAGATTTTCACCGATTTTTTGTCCTGTTTTAGTCATCACAGATGGTAAAAAGATTTTTTTGGCCGAAACACAGATTTCAATGTGGCATACTTCTATCCCGACAATTGTGTCGAAGATAATAGGTTTCCTTCAGATAAAGCAATGGGACAATCAAACGTATTTAAAACCGATTACATCTATTTCCGATAAAATTGTATTAAAAAAAAACTTTTGGTTTTATAATAGACTTTCAGCTTTAAACTGGCACGCCTAGTAACAAACGTGAATTTTTGGAACATATACAAACTTACAGTGTTTGCGGCGACACCTTTTTTTATTTCGGCAATTCGTTACAGTAAATGAAAAGAAAAAATCTTCTTTACATCAGACAGTTTGCGTAGTTTTTTTATTGATGGTAAAAAGAATGTAAGCGTTGCACTCAATAATTTAGGAGGAAATTATTGTAGAAGCATCAATATTTTTATATTTGTTCAATGAATAATGATAAATGTTATCATTCTTCATTTCATGAGCTGCTCTTCAAGGAAAATATTTTTTTCTCGAAACATGCTTGTACGTGAGCGCTTATTAGCAAAGATTCCTTCGAGTTTATACAATAGAGTAAAATGTTGAACTCGATCGACTTCTAGCGTTATTCTACAAGATTGAAAAAGTGTGTATATTCAAGATTTTTAGGTTATGCATCAACATGATAATTTATGCCTTACGTGTGCCATCCAACGTTCTTATGTGTAATGGGATACATGCCGCTGAGATAATTATAAAAACACAGATAATGTCACTGGCACCAACAAACAACCAACATTTTCAAGTAACGACTGAAAATCTTCGAAAAAATACTTCAAACGAGAAAGAAACATTCTCATTATGTCTTATACTCTTCAAATTTTCTGAAAATGAATTACTACTGTTTTGACCTCCTTACTTCATTCTCGTACGTATCCTACAATGGAGCGGACCTCACCAGTGTTTGGATGGTTGACCTTTCACTCGGTAGTAAGACAAAATTATTCATCTTTTACAAATCTTAAACGATTCGGGCATAACGGGAAACACCAAACTTCGTGAGCCCTCCCTCTATTTGGAGACATTCGCCATCACATCCCAGGCATGATTAAGGGCTAACACATCTCACCACAACCGCGAATTGCCTGCCAGACATACTGGTAGTTTGATTGCTGGATCGGAAGAGTAATTCGTTGCTTCGGTTTTGAATGCAAGACAAGACGCTAGAAGATGCAGCTCGTAATCATTCTTGTTCAAATCATATTACAACTACATTCCATTATTCTTAAAAACGCTGCCGAAAGACGTTGAGAATTCATTTAGATTTTGTGGTTAGGTTTATCACGACAACGAGCACGTTGTTGTGTCATGTGAGAAAATTTAGCACACCATAACTTGAATTAAAACAAATTTTTCTTTTGATTTTCGATGAAAAGGATAAATTAGTTAATTAATTTGTCTTTTGTTTGTTTTTTCCGTATAAGATCAAAATTATCCGTCACAGTATTCTTGATTAAATTAGTATTTGCCTAATTCAGATCTCAAATGACCTCTGGAACGAAACTATTGCTGGTACACCTCCCTATCTAGAGGTTAAAGTAAGTATCATAATGTTTGCCATTTCGACAAGACATGTACGCACCGTCTTTGTTTCAACACCAACCTTTCTTGTGGACATGTATTATTCTTTGTTTAAACTGACCTTCACCGTACATGTTACATGCGATGTAACGCGATACCGAATGTGTGCCAGTAAGTGGATGCAGTTTCTACTGTTGTACACTTTTATGCCGACATGCGTATCGCGATGAGTTGCATTGTCAGTAGAGGTACCCCTCCTAATCGGTGTTGTTTTGATTCGTCGTGACGAGAGAGCGTTGCCGTCATACCGATTCCACCAGGGTCGACTGAACGAATGCACACCAAAACAAGCGCAATGCTGTCAGTTTGTTTTGCTGTGCGGGCTTATCAAAACCGAGAGTGCCTTTTGTCAACATTTCATTTATTATGCGTTTCTACGAAGCGATTAGGGTTTGAAGTGTAAACAGATGGTAAGTGGAAAGTGCCGTAACGCTTTCAAAGAGCTGCTATTGGATGAGTCAATGTAAGCTAGAAGAATGATAAATAATGGTACAGAATAAAGCCCACATTGTTACAAGACTTATTTGTGACATCGCTTTTAGCATATTCGTATAGGCACGAGTCTTGAGATTTTACTCTAAAAAATAAAAAATCTGGAGACGGGCATCGCGTAGTTAAATAAGTTATAGAATTTTTTGTTTCGGCTTCGTCTCATCAGAATCCGACACTAACTTAGTGACAGGACTAAGCTAGCGCCGCCGGATTGACGCTAGCTACAAAAACGAAGACACTGATTGTGTTCCCGCAAGAAAGCGAGTTCATTTTGATACTAATGAGAACTAGTGAAATCGAAACATTTGGTTTGGCTTAGCAATTAGTAGTGTCTCCGTTTTTTGGAGCTAGCGTCAATCCGGCGCTGACCTAGTCCTGTCACTAAATTAGTGTCGGATTCTGATGAGACGAAGTCGAAACGTAAATTCGATGACCAATTTATAGATTTGTGCCCTTAACGCGCAAATGTAGTTTCAAGCAATTTTCTCCTTGTGGAGAAAAATTGGTTTTTGCCCAATTTTTTCACCGCTAAGGAGAAATATAAAATAGTGATAGCGTAGTTGATAAATCAATCGTCAATCTTGTACGGGTTGGATTCCCAATCCCGCACATAGGGTTAGAGACTTTCCTAAAGAGATTTATGTAACCCGAACAAAGGCGAATGACCCTATAAGGTTACAGCCTCTACAATCGAAATAACAAAATTAAAAAATCGTCTCAGCGTTAGTTTGAAAATTCGTCCCATAAAGCCTCGTAAAAATTATCGTAATCGATTGGATCCGTAGATAATTTTTGTT
Organism: Topomyia yanbarensis; assembly: GCF_030247195.1. Lineage (NCBI taxonomy): Eukaryota > Metazoa > Arthropoda > Insecta > Diptera > Culicidae > Topomyia > Topomyia yanbarensis. The sequence continues at coordinate 206,275,634 of NC_080670.1, read as the reverse complement.
TTAAAATTTTAGAAAAGTTTTTGGCCAAGACCGATTTTAAAAACATTTTAAAAATAGTGTTGACGGTGTGTAGATAGATGATTGTTTATCCACCAACATACCCGATTGGCCCCAATGGTGGTTGTCAGCCTAGTTACGTTTGTGGGTAGACAAAAACAACTGATTTTTGTTTGTATTTCTAGTCCAGTGGAAGTCGAATTCTGTGACAACTCTATTGAAAACTCGCTGGAGTCCGGTAATAGCGTTGTGGCGACCATAGTTGGTTCTCCTCCTAAAAGGTTGGTACGCAGTGATCGAATGCTGGCTTGAAGATTCAGGCGTTTTAGAATTGTAGAGCAATCCACTCTGGCAGAGAGTAAGTCCGAGAATAAAGGACCCTGAATTCGGGATCAGGGACCGGGGTTCCAGGGCCAAGAATTTTTAATTTATAAATTCAAAGATCTTCGAGTTCCTGGATCAATGATTCAGGAGTTCCAGGATTCAGAATTCCTGTGGATTTCCACAGACCCATGAGTTTCCGGATTAAGGATTCGTGATCAAGTTTTCCAGTAGCAAGTACCCTTGAAATCCAGAATAAAGGATCCTTGATTTACAAGATTAGGTTTCCTGGAGTTCCATGACCAAGGCGTACGTATATCAAGCATCCTTGAGTTCCAGGATCAATGAATTCTAAGATTAAGGATCTTTTGTTCCCAACGACCCTTGAGTTTCACGAATGAGGATCCATCAGTTCAACTATTAAGGATGTTTTAGTTCTAGGATCCAGGGTACCTCAGCTTCTGGATCAAGGGTCCTTGAGTTCCAGGATTCAGGATTCCTAAGTTCCAGGATCAACGATCTTTGGCTCCATGATCAAGGATCCTTAAAACCCAGGATGAAGGATCGTTGAGTTTCAGGGTCAAGGATCCTTGTGTTCCAGCAATTTTTGAAACTTAAACTGAAGGGATTGAATTTCCGGAATTAAGGGTCGTTGAATTTCAACCCGCATCTCACAGACGTTCTCTTTTTTGAACTTCCATAATCCTCTTAGTTCTGCTTTATCTTCTTCTAACGGGGCAAGGTACCAGAAATCGACAGTCTTCTTTAGCTCTGTCACCCATCGATGTCCGATGGGTAATGAGTTAAAATTAGATACTAGACCTAAAAACCCTGGCCTTGGTATCTAGCGGGGAAATTAAATAGGGTACGATCACTGTCGTGAATGTGATAATCATGTGTTCCTCCTGGGACGGTATCATATTCCAGGGATAGCATAACGGTTTTGTGCATTGGACCTGAGTCCCAAGGGTTGTAGGTTCGAATCCTGCCAATGGGGGGATTTTTTCACATAATCGCTGTCGTTTAACTTAACCATTTCGATCTGTTTACTCCGTTGGATACAACCAACACGTTTTTGATGGCTTGAATAAGCGTGTATTTTGTTGAAAATGTTATGAAAGTTGTTCGTGAATCAATTCTCCTCCTGCTGCCGCAAACGAGCGCTACATTCGCTGTTCAGCAAGCAACGGCGGAGACAGCGGTGGAAACCGGGACAAAGATTTGTTTACACCTAACAGAAAGCGGCTATCGAACCTCAAATATAAATAGTGTGAGACAATTGGTAAGACGAGGCGTATTTTGCTGTACCGTTGGCCTGTATGCTGGGGTTTTTGCTTCCCCGGATTCAAAGGATTCAGCGTTTCCAATTCCAGTTAAGCGAACCTCTCTCTCTTCTCTACCCCACTAACAGCCAAGGAGAGCGAAGGAGGGTGGATAGAGGGGGGCCCCTGGGAAGAACTGCGGTATTTGCCAGAACCATTTGCGGCGAGCAGTATAGAGACCAGTGATTTGTGAAAGTAAGGGTTTCCCCACTACTTGGGTTCTTATTTGCCCGGTTGACCCTATTTGTCAGGGCGGCCTAAGTGGATTTTCGTATACAAACAGAAAAAGGCGCGATAAAATTTACTGACTTTTGCTTTACTGGGCACTGCTGAATCTCGCCGATCTGTTGGCGGGTTATAAGATTAAGGATCTTTTTTCTCAACGATTCTTGAGTTTCACGAATGAGGATCCATCAGTTCAACTATGAAGGATGTTTTAGTTCTAGGATCAACGATCTTTGGCTCCATGATCAAGGCCCCCTTAAAACTCAGGATGAAGCATCGTTGAGTTTCAGGATCAAGGATCCTTGTGTTCCAGGATTCTTTGAAACTTAAACTGAAGGGATTGAGTTCCAGAATTAAGGAACGTGCACCAGGGAAGCGAAAGCACCCCTTCACACTTAGTACGCTTCACTAGTGCCTTCGAACTACGTGCCGGCACTATTTTGCGGTTTTAATTCGCCGTAGCACGTGCGCGCTGATTTCTTCCTTATAGTGGAAGGGGAAACTGTCTTGAAATAAGATAAAACCTATCTGGACGTCCGGTTAAATGTAAAATGTTAAATGCAGTAGCAGTCAACAGAACCAAATAAGGAGAACGCGATCGCTGTTATGCCGGTTGATCGGAATGAAATAAAATTCGGTAAAGTTTGCTTCATACACGAAAATTCGAAATTCTGGTGGGCGCCCTGTCATCTAGGGTCTGCCAGACAGGTAAATAAAGAACCAAAGTAGTTGGCATACCTACAAAATGGTTTTTCTATTCCAGGAGTAATTTTACTATTTCTAAACCATATTATGAACGTTTTAAAGACTTCAAAACCATCTATAATTGGATCATAGGTAATTTCAGCAAAAGTTTTCAAATTCAGAAATAGTGGCGTTAGACAAAGCTACAGAAGATTAAATAAAATGATTCAGGGAAAAACATTTCTCTCGGTTTTTGTTTCGCACGAATTCCTCTGATTTTGTTATGAAAGTTGCCATCGATATTTTTAATTTACACAAATGCCCTTCACACATTATTCTGTTATAAGCACTTTGAATATCTACAATTAAAAAAAATGATTTTTTTTAGCGAATTACTGAAATATCATAATTAACCATCATAAGACAGATGTCTTCCGTTTAATTCTACTAAAATAATGATAATTAATCATTTTTATAGCTGTCTTATAGATTTGGTACAACACCGAGAATTTGACGTTTCGCAGTCGTTGTGTGCCTTCACCAGGGAAACGTGTTGCATTTTGTTAGCCACAACAATCAATTTAAATACACCATTGTATTTGTGAGTTTGCTGAATCTGTTATACTACTGATGAAACGAAATTTATTCATAAAACCCCAATTTTATTTAAGTTAGATATTGTACTGACTGATTGTACTAAAATTTGATTATTCCCCATTTTCCTTCTTAGAGAGAAGCTGAGCGTAGACTTACAAGGGTTCAAAAAGCACTAAGGGAAGCACCCACTATATACGCAGACTAGCGAAAAAAGTCAAAAAGTTCAGCCAAACGAGCTTAAAGGGTTGAAAAGTGAGAAGTATTGTCAACTAGGGTAAATTTCGTCGAATAATTTTGCGTGACCAAGAGAGTGTACGATCCTTTTTTTTACTTTGATTATAAATGTTTTAACCTTAGGATCATTCATCTCCTTTCGGGTTAGAGAAATCTCGTTTGAAAAAATCGCAAACCCTATGTGTGGGGTTGAGACTCGAACCCAGGTGAGCTGCGTACAAAGCAATCGATTTACCAACTATACTAAGCGCCTGTCTCCAAAGAGTGTACGGTTCAAATGTGTGAGTATAGGGACATCATGATCGCTTGGGAATGAGCGTGTATTTGTTCGCGCTTTTGACCGCCGTAATCAGATTAAAAGTGCTATAGCGTTCACTAAATCCTCGAGGCGTTTTTGCGTGGGTGGGTGATGGCGATTGCATGTTCGCCTTTGTGTACCATCGTCAAAGACTCAAGCGTTTGTATGTATGTTTATATCGGCCTCGGCGTTTGTATTTCACGTGTGATAGCGTGTATGTAACTGCGCGTGAAAATTCGATTTTGTAATCGTGTGTCCATACGCACATTCGCGTGTGTTTTTGGATGTTCGCTTAGACCGTAAATTTGATGCTTAATTTGAGTGTACGGTTCAGATAATAGAATAGTCATGTCGCCTATGGTCTAGTATTGCCTAGTGTATATAGGCAAACTTTTTTATTAGAATGGTCCTACTGAAAGCATGGACTGCTGCTAGAACCGACGCTAGGGGGCTTCCGGACGTGACGGTCTCATGATTGCGTGAGAACGCGCGTCTGTGTAATTGTATTTGAAATAGCGTTTATACATTCGTAGGTGTTAAAAAGTTCACCTAATCACAGGGGGCCGTTTTTTATGTTTGCGAGATCACGGGTGCTGGTTTGTGTATATCATCGCAATTGTATGTTCCCGTTTTATGACCAATGTTGTACTATCGTGCAGAGCTCAAGCGTTTGTATGTTTACAAGTATGATCGCGTGGGCATATGTGTAGCGTGTAGTTTCCTCGTACCACTGGGGTATCCGGTCATTGGTACCCTGAGTTTTCAAGTGCGTATGAGTTTGTTTCTTTTTTTTTTTTTGAGACGAGACTGAAGGTTTCCGGACGTGAACGATTCATGATCATGTAGGACTGGGCTTTGATATTATCGTACTTGAGTCCACCTAGATGAATTCGAAGTGCTAACATATTGACGTAATCAACAACGGAGCGTTTCACGTATACAAGATTGTTGGCGTAGGTGTGGCTCAGATGATCGCATGCGTGACCAGATTTGCATTATCGCGAAGGACACGAGCGTTTCTATGCTAATGTATTTGCGTGTTTTGTTTTCACTTTGCGGGTTTGAATTCGTTTATATAACCGTATAACCGTTCGAAAATTTGTGTGGGCTTTCGAATATTCGCGTGAGGCGTCATTCTAGTGTTTAATTTTGAGTATGCGGTTCAAACGAAGGTAAAAAGTGAGCTCACTGCACAGTGGTCCAGAATGCAAATTTAGCAGGAATTTTGCGATTTTACTAAAACTAAACAACTTAGCCTTATTAAGTCTTTGGAGAAGTTTTCGTAGTTTATGAGCCCCCTCTTTTTGTTAAAACAACAGTTAGGGTGGTTCTAATTTTACCAAGATCAAAAAATTAACTTTTTAATCATTCTAGCTAGAGCCAACGACCTTCAGCGAAGTTGTAGAACGACAAATTTTGGAAAAGTTTGCTGAAGACACTATACTCTATCTGTCATACTTTTTATTTTACAATAAATTTAAAGTCGGAACTTAGGGTGTTTCTTCGAAATACAGTTTTATTCCAATAACTTTTGCTGTATTCATTAAAAACTGAAGTAGTCTCCAGACAACTTTAAGATTGTTTCAAGGCGAATAATTTGTTTCATGGCACTATATATCTAGCTATTTGCGTTGAAAAGTTATGAGCACTTTTTCACCAAAAATGGGGTTGTTTTGAAACACAATATCACTCGTTTGGGGCAAATAAAAGATAATTCTTTTTGAACTATAAATAAGGTCATGATTAGAGTTATCATTGAGCAAAAAATAGCGAACACAATATTTTTTAAAATTTGATAAAATTGGTTTTCAAAAATCTATTTTTGAAATATTAAGTGCTTATATCTTCTGAGCAATAAAAGCTAGAGTTTTGATGTATTAGAAGAAAATGTTCGTCTTCAAAAACTCTGAAAAACATCTGAAGGTTTTGAAGACGATAGGTTGTAAAAAAATGAAAACTGAAAAAGTTATATTAAAAATTTGGTTTTTCATGAATTGACTCTTTGTAATATGTTTAAATTACTTTCACGGTGAACAATATAAAAAATGTAGTTTCATTTTCATGATAAAATATTGCACATTACAATACTTTTCTATTATGTTAAATAGTGGGTAGGGCTGCTATAATTTTTTTTAAATCAGAAAAATAACTTTTAATGGTTCGAGATAGAGTTTCGCTGTCTTCCACAAAATTGAAGATAATGAAATTTTGAAAAACTTTGTCGAAGACACTGAAACTCTATGTCGTATACTTTTCATTTTACAAGAAATTTACCAAAAAAATTTAGGGTGTTTCTTAAAAAATGGTTTTCTTTGTATAACTTTTGCAGTTTTGATTTTTCATTAAGATCACTTTAGAAATACTTTCGGAAATTTTGAAGGAGAACAATTTGTCCTAATATATTGAACCTCTAGCTTTGCTCGTTAGAAAGTTATATATACGTTTTACTAAAAATAAACAAGAATATAATTCTATATGAAAAAGTTATATTTTTTATATAAAAGTTCTTATAACTTTAAAACGAAAAAAGTTAAGTTGTTGGTGTTTTAAAGCAATTTATGCGCCCTAAAATAATCTTCAAGTTGTCCAAAGGGTACTTTAGCGTAAAATAAAAACGTCAAAAGTTATAGAAATAAAACCGTTTTTTAAGGAACACCCTAAAGCTTACATTTGAATTTCTCGTGCAATGGAAAATATAAAAGCTAGAGCTTGCATGTCTTCAACAAATTTGTCTAAAATGTGTTGCTCTACAATTTCATCAAAGACAGTAAAACTCTATCTCAAACCGTTAAAAAGTTCTATTGTAAAAATTGCTAAATTTAGAACCTCCCTAGCATCGGTTTAAACAAAAAAAAGGCCTTGCAAAGTACAACTTTGCCAAATATGTTGTAAGGCTGTCATTTAATTTTAGCAAAAAGTTAAAATTCCTGCTAAATTTGCATTCTGGACCACTGTGCACTGGGGTCTACAACTATGGTGACCTGAAACATGTTGTCTAGTGTATGTATATAGGTTCCGTATTTTAGAGTGGGAGCTCCCAGACGAGTATGTTTCATGTTCACGTAAGAGCGGGCGTTTGTATGGTGACACATGAAATCGCGTTTATCTATACCACGTTTAATTAAAGGTGTCTTCTGGTTGAGCGGTTTCTAAAAAAATGATTTTTTTTGCATATTTGGAATCTATAGCCGTTGCATAGCCGATTCAATAGTAAGTTTTATTGTTCACATATATATTTTTAAATGCAAAAAAATATTTTGGTTTTTTTTCAATCTTTTTAAAGAAAACGGTGATTTTTTTGTTTAGGCTTTTATAATTTTGCAAAATATTTATTTTTCTAAAAAGCTCGTGTCGGGCTATAGCCTGTCGAACATCTACTATAGAAATATCACTCTCAAAGCCGGTTGCATTTTTTGCGGAATCGCGGGTACAGGAGTTTCAAGGTCAATATTGCACATATATAAATATTTTAAATTTCAAAATTGTAAAAAACCTTATTAAAATATTTGGAGTAGTTTCTGTGAAATCCATCCCGGAAAAATACTTGAAATCTGGACTCATAACCTTTCCTTAATCGCCAGTACGTTTATATTTTTGTGAGATCGTGTGCGACCCGGTTTGTATTATCGCGAAAAGCTTGAGCGTTTGCATGTTATTGTGTCTTATTTTATTTCGTTCGCATATTCCCGTGTTCTTTTGAGTGGCGCCAAAAGAAAACCAACAAACGAATGAACATCAAATTAATTAGACATTCATTCAGTAATGGTCGGAGGAGTATACTACAATATGTTAATAAAAGACATTAGATTAGATCCAACCAAAATATCTGCTGGTGATATTTATATAATTGATCACACATGGACACCAAATAACTTTGCCCAACTGGTTTTACAAGATTAAAGAATGTTTATTTTGATACTTGCTTATTTTTGGTCCTCCAAACATGCATGTGCCAAACAGCATTCCCCACAAAAACACAACAAACAAGTTTTCACACGTCTCGCCCACGATGCCTCCAGCTGAAACTGACAGCATTAATTCACTTTTCATTTGCGTCGCTTTTGATTCGAAACGAAGAAACCTTCATATACTGTTTGAAAGACGACGCCACGGTCCCGGACCATATGTACTTGGCACCGGTTCCGATGATGTCCGTGTATTGAGCAAAAACAGACGGCTCCACATACCCACATAGTTTTGATTTGCCAGCACATCACAAACAGCCAGTCAGTGCACACACATAGGCACATCATACACCACAGTAGTCTGGTACCGACCTACCGACAGCAACACCAATGGAATGGCCCTTCTGCTAAGTTTTCGATTGAAGACCCCCTTTCGTCCAGCAGAGACGTCGTAGAGGTAGTAACTCACCGTCCGCGTAGCAGGAAACAGCTCTTGGAAATCGTCTTTGTGTGTTTTTATGTTTTTACGTTTTTGCCTCTTCCATCTTCGCGAATCTTGTTTTCATTCATTGAGTGAAATCGTGGAACCACCGCCTGCTCCCATCTTATCCTAGCAGTGAAGCAGCGCTATACCGTCGCGTAGTTACAACAGCGTCGTCATCGTCGTCGGAGTAGGGGTGTGAAGAGGCGCATCGTCGCGTAGATACGCGAAGGCGTAGTTTCGCTAACAAGAATTTGGGTTAATCGAGTGACGGCTCTTTGTGCTTTGTTTGATTGTTTGTTTATCTGAGGAAGAAAAAAAGCGACTCACAAGTGGGTCTTTCATTTTCAACGAACTGGATCCCGTCAGAATGCCTGAACTATCTCAGGATCAGTTCGAGGAAAAGCTCCCGTACAAACCTCCGGCGACGGTGGAGGAGCTGAGGATCCGTGCCAACTCCGGTGGGGCTTCCTGTATGGAGGCATACCGGAAGCGATTGGATGGTTTGACGCGTATGACCCAAGCTAACGGATCGGGGTCGGGCGTTCGCGAGGGGATACCGGTAGCGAGCTCATCCGGGAGTGGTGGTGGTAGCAGCAGCAGCAGTACAAGGCGTGCCCGGAAAACCAGTGTCACCTTCCAGGAAGAGGTACAGGTCGTCTCGAAACAGCAGCAGCTGCTTCATGGTGATAGTTTTATTCAGGATCTCGGCTACAAGCGGCAGATTAGTCACAGGTAGGTGCGGGGTTAATATCCAGAGTGGTGCTTGTTTGGAATTCCGGTGATAATCAGGTTGCTACAATTGGCATTTGTGCGCGAATTTTGTCAGTTCTGTTTGTTCCAAGCTGACTTCATCGTGTGCAGTTGAGACATTCGCAGATTCTAATTATCGTGTCTGAATGTGCGGAAACGATCCGGCTGGGGAATGTGTATGTGTTTCGCTTTGGTGAGCTACTCAGTACGGGTGACCCACAGACAAATAGACAACAAACTTTTTAGAAAGTCAGTTCGTTTCAACCAATTTCTTCGACTTCCTGTCCCTTTGGGACGAGAACTTCTGAACCTATCTCAAAGTAATTTTAAGAATTTGCTACTCAATGTGTCAAGTCTGAAAAGTTTATGCAAAACTCATAGCTCAGCACGATAATCATTGCAAAATCGATCCCGTGCTGGCAGCTTGAGACCGCACCATTCTTTTGCGGGAAGGGCAGATGGAAAAACAAAGCAGGCCGTCGTCACGCTTTGTTTGACAGTTTGACCTATAACGCGTAGCGGTTTGCGGTGCCGAGAAATAAAAATAAGTATACAATGTTTCGAAAAGGCCTTGGGTGCACGCCTTATCAACAGCGTATCTTACGAAGCGAAGAGTGTGGTGCTCTTTAAAGGGGCAAAGATCAACGTCGTACGAGTTGGCTGGCGGATTTTGATAGATGAAACGAACTGTACGGTTGATAAGGATTACTGCCCGCACGAGATTTGTTGGAATAGAGGATGAGCATCATTTGTAAATCATTGCTGGTTATAGTTTGAACCATGATAGCTTTGTTATGTGAAAACAGAATATTAAAAGAAATTTTCGTCCAGGTTCCACCTTTGTTCAGATATTGTGCTCAATCCGAACGTTCGCGTTTGGACAGGTTCGCTTTTCAACTTTTCACTCCCGCGTTAAGCTGTCAGTTTCCAAATACCCAACGATGCAGTTTATGATACCTTTTCCAACTCCGGAACGAGCATGTATGTGTTTTTTTTCCAACCTTATCTTCAGCCACATCTATATGCAAGTGCATTGGCGTCCTGCCCCGAGCGCGACTCTGCACAAAACGAAAATAAACAATGTTCAGAGTCAGGGGGCTTTATTTGTTCATGTGCCAACCCATTTCACGTTTCCCATCGCTGGGTAGCAGCTATTTTCCGATTTTGGACACATTGCAATCTCTTATCAGCTGACGGTACGGTACCGTACTGACGGCACACGGTGAAACTCTAGGATACGATAGACTGGTGGATTGTCGTGTCTCGCTGTAGCATCAACTATGCTGAACCTGAATGTAGACTATCCCGGATCAACAGCTTTCGAAGAGCCATGTTAGCCTACATTCCGGCTTCAGCCAGTCTATAATAAATATGGGGTCTCTATGACTACATTGTAATGTCACACTGTCAGTTTTCTTTTTTCTGTTCGCTGTGAATGCTATCATAGCAGGCGCACTGATTCTGACTGGCAGGTACAAGTTAATATCAAACTGTTGATGGTTCAATGTTTGATTGGTTAAACGAAACATCGCGATATTTTGATGGTTGGATGAAAAAACAGCGCAAATTGTTGCATTCTATGGGTATGTTCGAAAAGTGACGGGTGTAAAAAACTACCTGAGAATGAGTTGGAAAGAATCAAGCAAGACTTTTCCGAGGCTCTGAGAGTCGATTCTTCTATGCCATGATGCAACCAATTTCCCTTAACGAGACTAGTTTTTCGATTCGAATTTGGTTATGGCTTTAAAAAATAAATGAATAGAATTGGATTTTGTGAATTCATTTCTCCCTACATCCAAAAGATGGGTGGGTAATGTCAGAGACATAACGAATCCATCTCATCAGTAACTGACACCAACTAGGTGTCTAATTAGACGATGTATCTGAACTAGTACCGAAATTAGCACTAGTAAGACACAAAAATCTGTTCAAATTGGGGATGCGATCGTTTCCGTTCCAATTCCATTTTGAAGATCCTATATAAAATCTTACGCTAAGAAATTTGATCAGTATAAAATACTAATGCTTGAAAATCTGCGATAAAAATCAAACCATTCAGTGCGTTACCGAAAACTCCAACTAACCCTCGCCTTTAAATAAGCACAAGCCAAGTTGAGTCCGCCCGTGCTTTAGAATTACCTACAAGAGCATATTATTGGATTCTTTCGTGATAAATACGCATCTCTTACATCCGAAATATGAATCCGGAATCAGAACATATTGGCTCAAAAGGCACGTTCCCCGTATGATTTGTGACTTGCTGTGTGATTTAATCATTTCCTGAGCGGAATGAAAGGAAGAGAAGGGAGCAAATAGAATTGGAAGGGTTGGAAAAATAATACAAAAACAAAATCAAACAGCGGATAAGTTACACTCACAAGTGGACGGTGTGTGAAGTGAAACCGGTTTAAGTAACAATTTATTGATTTCGAGAAAAACGAGTTTAAAGCTTGAATCGCAGCATCCTTTACACGATAACTTGAAAAAACTTTTTGCCATCATTATTGCTTTTTGTTACATATTTCAAATCTGGGAAAGGTTTTGCGCCTTAGTCCGGTCTGACGCAACACCGACCAAGTGGTTCAACTCACCTGAGAGTAAGTCTAAAGCTTCTTACCACAATGGATAAGAAACTTCAGTATGTCTCTGAATTTCAGTCGTCCAAACATGGTGTCGTCTATGTAAGGACGGTTGAAAACTCGACAATTACATATCAGATGATATGAGGTTCCGTAGTCAGATTCACAAAGATCACATGAAAAAAACTCAGCACTCAGAATAGTTGCCCTGTGATAATTGAGTTTGCAGTGGCCGGTTAAAGACGTGGTAAACATGCCGCAGTGGAGCTTCGAAAAATGTAGGAGATTTTTCAAAATCACTGGGCACGGTTGTCCTATAAACGCCTTTGTTTGGCGACACGTTTGTAGATTTCTACACTGATTACAGTGCTGAGACGAAGTCCAAGACCGTATTTTTTCCTTTATCCAACTTGTCGAAATTGGCAGGGCGAGCTCAGGACCAACGAGGTCAATCGCTGAACCTACCCTGGCCAATTCGTTAGCCCATTCGGAATATCCGGAAACTCAAACAAGGTAGATAGTAGTGTTGACAATGCTTAGTTCTTCGATTTGGGTTCGGCACGCGATCGCTAGCTTGGACCGTGATTTGTCAGTCTGAGCTAGGGGCCTTGATTGCAGCCTGACTATCAGAGCAGCATTCGCGCAAATGCTAGTGCTATTATTGGGACATTCGATTAGAGTTCTCTCTGCGCTAAAACAGAAATATTGCTACATTCGCAAGCCAATTTCTTTATTATATTTGTTCTTAGAAACGGAGCAAATATGCCGATTCCAATTTATACGCATCCCATCGATTGTGGGTTGTGAAATTGTAAAAATAGTGCGGCACACTCCCGCTTATTGTACCGTCCGTACGTTATAGTCATGATGTTGCTCGTTTGGCAGGCGAGCGACGAATGATTCAAATGTACACGCGCGGCAACTCTATTTGTGACTTCACGTTTTTCATTGAGTCTCTCAGGTACCCCATATTGACGGTTCTGGTTAGCCACAGAGCGATCTGCGTTTGACGGGCAACCGTAATCATGCTGCAGCTGCCAAGGCGTCAAAAAACAAACTGATGATTTTTTATTCTGGACCATGTTATTGTACGTGTATCGCAGTTCCTTTGCGACAAAGGGGCCATGCTAACAACGCTAGCTCGCTCGGTCGAATGGTACGGACCAACCATGGTGCAAATAATTACTGCTTTCACAAAATACATTATTTTCGTAATTTGCACTAATTTTACATTCTACGGACTTAGGTAAAAAAATGTTACAACCGGAAATATGCAATTTTTTATTCAATACAACGGTAGTTATTTACATTTAAAAAATCGGGTAAAAGTTCAAGCGAAAATTTTGAAATGGGACCCCTGTATTGAAACGTTAGATGTTTTCTGCTTCAAAAAGTCACATCTTACGTGAACCACTAAACAACTGACTAGTCTCCCAAGTGATGTCTCGGGAAGCAGTCTGAAGTAATTAACTACAGAAGCTTTGCTGATGAGAAAACGAAATAAAAATCTTATTGCTGACATGCGAATCAATCGGCTGGCGCCCTACGCAAAAATTCTCCTTTAAGCGATATTTTTTTTATTCCTTGGATATGGGTGATTTTGTTAAAACCGTCAAGTACCGTCTTAAAGCATGGCCAAACTGGGCCTGGGCTAGGGGTCTCAAGATGATGGTCGGGATGGTTTAGGTTAGATATAAAATAATAAGACGTCCGCTAATCGATTTTCCTTAGATTCTCTGATTGGATTGAAACATGAGTACAGCTGAACGTGTCACAGAAATCGAGTGGTAGACGCCTTGTTACCAACGAATCGATAATGGATGTGGCTTACACGACAACAATTCTTATAACTAGACCTAAAGTGCTTTAAACCGTTCGTATTGTTACGTATTTTCAAACACAAAATATAGTTTGAGAAATTTCACTTTTCCGAGCCGTATTCGAAAGACTTTTAAATCAGCTTTCCGAAATTTTTTTTGGGAGTTATCTTACTGAACCTGTAGATCTTAGTCCTCGAGATATTTCCCATCTCATCTACCATCGTAGATGAGATGGGAAATATCACCCTCTAAAACACAGCTTAAGCCCAAATGCAGCCGGCCGTGATTCTTATTATGATATTAAGATTATGGTTCAGATTTGTGGGCGTGCAGATTTCATGATCGCGTGGAGACTGAGCGTTTGTATGTTCGCATTTGAGATCGTTATCAAATAACAAGTGTTAAAGCTTCTACTTAACCATAGGGGCGTTTTTGTCCTCACGAAATCTCGCGCGTTGGTGTGTGCGAATGATCGCGATTACATGTTCGCTTTTGTGTATTATCGCGAAAAGCTCAAGCGTTTATATGTAAACGTGTTCGATCGCACGGGTGTTTGTATGTCGCGTGTGCTAACTTGTATGAAATTTTGCGTGTATGAATTCGATTTTATAACCTGGTGGTCATTTGCATATTTGCATTGTTCTTGAATGTTCGCGCGGACCATGAATCGTGTGTGCCAGATGATCGCAATTGTAATAGCGTGTTCTATCACGTGGATTTTATGTCGCGGATTCTAGCGTGTAGTTGTTTGTATGTTCACGTGGGCTTTCGAATGTTCGCACGGGTCGTCGTTATGAGAAAGTGAGCTCCCTGTTTTCGCTAGTCTTCTGTTATGGCGTCCTGAAACTTGTTATCTAGTGTATATAAATTCCACATTTTAGAGTGAGAGATTCCGGACTAGTACTTTTCATGATTTTGTGATTTTGTAGGTATTTGCATGTTAGCACTTGAGACCACGTTTATAAATTCGTAAGCGCTAACACGTTCACTTTATCATCGAGAGGATTTCGTATATATGCGTGATTGTTCGTGTTTACGACCGGGTTTAAGTTACCGAGAAAGGCTGGAGCGTTTGTACGTTATTGAGCGCGTTCTTTTTTAACGGGTACTAAATTCCTAAGTAAATACTCGAGGTTTACCATCTCATTTTAAATTTACATTTATTATGCGACACCTGTCAATTAATATATCCAGAAATTACAGATTTAAATCATCAGTGTAAATTTATTTACTGCAAACACCACGCACAATTGTAACACCTTGAAGACCAGTGTGAACATATATGGTCCCATATTGCCTCCTTGCGGGGTAATCGATCCTGTATAAAATCCCACGGTGCTGAATATGCCCTATGAAATTTGAGCAGTATAAAATACTACAAACACCATTCAGTATGTTCTCTTGATCACTGCTCTAAAATAACTCAATCTCCTCATCTACCAAAATCTCCAACTAACACTCCGGCTTTAAATAAGTACAAACCAAATTCAGTCCGCCCGTGTTTTTTAAATACCTACAGAAGCATGTTATCAGATGATTTAGTGATGAGCACGCATCTTGTATATCCGAAATATGAAACGTGTGTGTGTCAATAGGATACATATCCCTGGTTGGATAATGATTTTTGTTCAACGCATATGGAACATTCGATTAGAGTTCTCGCTTCGCTCAAACAGAAGTATTGCACCATTCGCAGGCTATTTTCTTTATTATATTGATTCTTGGGAACGGAGCAAAGATGCTGATTCCAATTTATACGCATTCCATCGATTGAAGGCCGAATAATTAAGGGGTTACATACCTTTTTATTTTTCAAAAAATCGACATTTCTTTATTACTTTATCTGAAAGTACAAGTTCTTGAGAATGTTTTTCCAAATGTTTATAGAGATCCGAGAAATAGATTAAAAGTTACAGTGCTTCCAAGCGCGCTTCGCCTATGGTAGCTTCTTCAATTTTTTTCTCGGTTGATCGTAATTAATTTTTCTCGTGCCATAATGATTCCTTCTTTACGCATAAATGTTTGTTTTGTAATTTGAGTTTTTTAATTCAATTTAGAAATTTTTAAAAAAATCCGCCAATTGTCAATATATTTTTATAAACTAATACTGGATTATTTCACTGAAAAATGTACTACTAAAATACTATAAGTTTGATGCAATGAAATCATTGCTTCGTGCCTTTACGTAAATTCATAATTTCTTGACATTTTTCGCACAAAAAGGTATGTAACCCTTTAAGGAAATAGTACGACACCTTCTCTAGTAGGGCCAAAAAAAACGCTCTTTACCCTACCTACAAACCGTCAAAATCATTTCGACATGAGAGCAACACACACATGTCGCACCATACAAGTGTGTTGAATTCAATCCAAAGCCACCCTACCCACCCGCTTTGCAGATCATCGTGTGTACTCGACTCGAATAATGCCATTGTATTGCTGCACTCGTTCATTTAAAATCGCGCGCGCGATAGGATTTGCATACAGCCAAGAAATGAGTGCAAATTTGAACACGGTTACCGGTGCTGAACCGTTTATTGTACCGTCTGGACGTTATAGTCATGATGTTGCTCGTTTGGCAGGCGCGCAACGAATGATTCAAATGTACACGCGCGGCAACTCTAATGGTGACTTCACGTATTTGATCGAGTTTCTTAGGTACCCCACTTCATATTTACGGCTCTGGCTAATCAACGAGCGATCTGCGTTTGGTGGGCAAATGCTACCAAGCTGCAGCTGCTACGGCGTCAAAAAGCAAACTGATGATTTTTTCCTTCTGGACCATGCCTAATACGGCAATGTGTCGCAGTTCATTTGATGACAAAGGGGCCAGACTAGCATGGTTAGCCCGCTCGGTCGAATAGTACAGACCAATCAGGGTGCAGATAATTACTGCTTCCACAAAATTATTTATTACCATTATTTGCTCTAATTGTACATTCCACGGAATTAGCTACAAAATTGTTGTGCATATTCCCCATCGGATAACCGGCAACATCTAATTTATCTGTACAACGGCAGATATTTACGTTTGCAAAATCGGGTAAAAGTTGGGCCGAATTTTTTTAAATGGGGCCCCTGTGTTGAAGGATTGTGTGAACAATTGACTAGTCCCAAATTATGTCTTGGGAAGCAGTTAAAGAAGCGCTGGTGTGCCGATGAAAAAACGAAATGAGAATCTTGTTTTTGACATGCAAATCAAACGGCTGATACTATGCAATGATTTTCCTTTAAAGGGTTTTTTGTCGCATGGGCACACTGGACCATGACCAGATGCCCCTAGATGATGGTTGGGATGCTTTAGATTAGATATAAAATACTAAGACGTCTGCAAATCAATTTTCCTTAGACCCTCTGGTAGGCTCGAACCGTTAATACACCAAAACGTGCTAATGACATCGAATTGGAGACGCCTTGTTAGTAACGAATTGAATATGGGTGAGGCTTACACGGCGAAATTTTTTTTTCAATTAGACCTAAACTGCTTCAAACCGTCCGTATCGTTATGTGTGCGGTTACCCGAATAAAGTAGCACAAGAATTATTATTGGTAATGGGAAAAAAATATTACCATTCTTGATAATCTCATTTAATGCCACGGCATTAAATATTTAATTACCCCTCTTAAGACAAATGTGTTCCATTTAATTCTACTGGAATTTTAAGTACTATAATACCAAGTAAATACTAAAGGTCTACCATTTCATTTTAAAATTTACATTTAATTTTAACTAATTCGATGTATTTGAAATGCCTACATGTTTTACTCAAGGAATTCACTTGATCCAGCTGATATTTACTTTATTCATTAATGTACTCTCTTGACGCATGTCTGGAAAATCACTCCATGGTGATATAATGAGAAGATTTATTGCAATTAAGTGATCCGATAATATGATGATAATATCGTCATTATTATTCTTAATTGTTTTTAATGACATACAGGGTAGATACAGATGATTTCCTTCTTTTGCATGACGTCAATTTGATTGAAAGTTTTCTTTTTTTTTTGACAAAAGCTTGACTGTTCCATTTTCTCTTCAAAGTTTAATAGTAATATTAAAATTATTTTTAATGAATTTAAAGTTATAAAAGTTATTTGTTGCAAACTCGCGAATTTCAGGACTAAGTACTGCAAAGCCCTAAAATTTATTCTACACAAATTCAAACTGAACTCATTTGATTCCTAACATGTTCCAAATAATTTTATTTGCTTCATTGCGTTCAACCAGAACTGGAGTTATCAATTTTTGATACGATTGTCTGTTTTTTCTCCGTGTGCATCGGCTACCTAACCAGTGCACATTGAACAAGAACTGCGCATAGTATCTCCAAATCAACAGCCAGCACCATCATCATCTGCGATCAACGCCAATGATGTCGATGTGGTCCGCGAAGCTAAACAGTGATCTTGTAATGATGGTACCATTCTTCATATCGCACTTTCAAGTGGTATGTTGAAAAATAGATTAGTAGACAGTGCATCTCCGGCTATTTTGACACTTAATTTTAGCCCATCCAGCGTCATACACATCAGCTTAATCCATGTTTTGGGCACTCTTCGTGTTTTGTCGGTAAGCCTTGTACAAGCATTATCTGTCACAGTTCGTTTCGTTTCACTGAATCGTTCGCCGCTTTGAAATCCACAAACTGATACTGAGTCCGCTAGTTGTATTCCCGGTACTCATTCATAATTGTAGCAGAGTAAACATTTTGTCCGTCGTTGATTGTCCTTCTCGAAATCCGGTTTTCCATTCGCCGACAAAGCAATCAGTTAACAAGTCGCAGTCTGCTAAACAGAACACGAGAGTGTACTTTGCAGGAGGCCGCGGCAGTTATTATACACCAGTTTGTAGCCCTTCTTGAAGACATCTATCCGAGCAAACGAAAAGCCCGTAATACCCCCATAGTCACCATATTTTGGTGTATTTATGGGTTAATGAGACCATTTGATGGTATTTTGATGGTTGTAAAACTTGACACGGACCATATTCATTGTCTTTTCAAGGGGTTGTATCCATGAGAATTTGCTCGTGTAATCAATCCGATCACGCAGTAGATTGCTTCATAGAGCCGTTCACTCCCGACTTTTAGAAGTTACGGCGGGATTCAATCTTTACCGTTTTTCAGCTGTTGAATGGCCTTTCGCACTATTACTAGTGTGAGTGGATCCACAGCTTGTCCATTATCCCCAATCCTCATTATCTTTGTGTGCCTTTTCTACTAGTTTGTCCGTTCAATAGTAACCCAATGTGCTCCTTTCACCTGGGAACCACTTCTGTATGATGACGTTGAGATACCTACGCTCGATAAGCTTGAGGTACTACTACACAATGCAGTCGTTCAAATTGGAGACAATGTATATGAATCTTTTTTTAACAAATCTAGTGTTCCTCAAGGTAGTACACTAGGGTCGCTGCTATTTTCACTGTTCATGAATAATGTGGTATTCGTTCTATGCATGGTTTTAAGCAATGATCCGTTTCTTCGGCGATATTATTAACTTCTTCGACTATGTCATCAATTCTGCACAGTTCCAAAATATTTCGTCAAAACCTTAAACCTATAAATTAAGATTTAAGAAGAATTAAATAGAATAGAATGAACGCACTGGAAATCAGTGCTAGTAACCAGTATGAAACAGACCATACTTACATGATTCGTCTTTAGGCACAATCCTGTGCCAATAAATGTTAACCATCGCTTACAGTTGGACGAACAGTACTGCCTTTAAAATCGATCTCTTCAGTACCAGAAAGGAATTCGCCGATATTTATCCATTACAACTTAGCTCTAACATTTTTCTGTTTTAAATAGGAATATCAAACATCATTTTGTTACTTTTTAACAACAATTCAGTTTCGTGACACCCATCCCCATAACCCTAATCAATTAGTATCCAATCAACGACAAGTACCAGGACACTAGTCCAAGTGTTACGGAATTTGATCTTTTCCGCACCTTTCTAGCGTGTCTGCTTTAACAGCTCTATGTCTAGGCATTTCAGACATTCATGGCGTGCGCCCAGCGTTGTAGGTAGAGAACACCACATAAACCGTGAAACATCTGGAGTTTTTTATTTTTCATTTCCCCAGTAGCAAAGGCAGTGCAACAGAGCCGCCTTCCAGAGTTTCGCGTGTTTATGCAAATTGGGTATTAACGGGCAAAAACTTTTCTCTCCGTTCGTTTCTCTTGCGTCTTTCGGAGGATAAAGTACTCAGAAGTGTAACTTGTTTTGGACGGAATTAGCTTGGAATTTGTTCGTGTTTCGCGGTGAAAATCGTACATGTTTATTTAACGCCTGGGAAAGTTCGTCTGAAGGACATAATTTGCGTGATGATTTACTGCTTCTTTTCATAGAAGTAAAATTTTCTTTCGGGCTCAGCTGTTTTGAGTAAAATTTTGAAACTACTTTACACTAATAAATTGAAAAGGTTTTCAGTTTATCATAATAAAAGTAATAGTAAGTGCTTCTAGTTTGAACAGGATGCTACTGCGACTGATATTCCAAATCACAGCACTGTTGAAACACCATCAGTTGCGAAACATGTTTCTCAATAACCGATTCATTAATTCATCGACAATGTCACGTACACGAAGCGATTACTTCAAGCAGAAAATTTTTCTCTTTAACGTTAAGCTGAAAAACACTTCATTCCGTACGAACCAGCCACACCCGTAGCCGGGGAACGCAAACACGCCATTGCCTGACAAAAAGCTATTTGGCGCCCCTTCGGAAGGGTATTTTTGCACATGACGGGGGTGAACCCGCCCCCATTCGGGTGTGATTGTAGTGTTAAACTTTTGCCTAGCTCAGTCACGAACAATAAAATTGCACGAGCAGCACGGAACCTTTTTTTTGTTTCCTTCAAAAGTATCCAGCAGTAAAAACGATCCAACTCTACCCTTGAAAAATTGGTGCGGTGCGGTAACGCATCCTATTGCACCCTGTTGCTCGCGTTCGACCGGGGCTACTGTGGGGATCCAATATTTGTTCTAGTTCTAGGGACAGGTCGCGATTTAACTTGGTTTTGGTAGGTTTTAGGTTGTAGCTTTTCACTGCGAACAGAACCGAAGCTAAAAATCGTCCGCTATAGCTACACCAGTAGATCAAAAATTGATTTGTTATTTATACAGTGCACAAACAGTACCAAAGAAAATAAAAGTTCCTGTACTACTGAAAAACAATTGACCTTGTGAATATCTGTCTAGTCTCTACTGGGGTATTGACTAGGTTTTTCAAGCAAAACTACTCTGAACACTGTAAACTCGAGTCAATTTGAAATGAAGACGTACGGTTTAGCCCTAAAAATCCCGCCAACTTGAAACTGAACGATTAAGAAAGGCCTTTGAATTTGAATCATAGTTGGAGTGGAATGAACTGAGTTGGCATCTGAAAATGAAAATTTGCTACTGTAGGTCATGGTGGAACAGTTCTTTAAAGTGAAATGGAGCTCAATCTCGAGGAAGTGACTTACATACAACTACACCACACGCGAAAAACTGTGAATTGGTAACGTTTAGAAGTTTGTTCAGTCCAGGCAGCTAACTTGGTTGCAATGAACTACAGGCAACAGACCGTCGAATGTGACAACGTTAAAACCACGATCCCTGTGTATAAGGGCGGCAATACAATTGAAGTACGCCTACATGAGTTAGCCCCACGTACTAGACCAGAACACATTAAAAGATCGATGTCGAAATATGGAGAAATGGAATTCTTCCTAGAGTCGCGTCCAACGACGATATGAATCACAATTAAGTGTACACGGAGACAGATCCTGTAGTCGTACCTCGATTGCATCATTCTCTCTATAGACGTTTACGTTCTCATGTGCGACTAAGTGCTTCATTTTGTTGTTCAGGATTATGTCTTAAAAGTAAACGATTCGATTGTGGAATTATACTAGTACCACATACCGTACATGTTGGAACTGAATCAGTAGAACTTTGTAATCAGCAATAAGCATTTTCTCTTTCAACAAGTGCTCCATTTCTCGCACGTGCGGGCGGGCGGTCGATATCTCTATCGATATCTCTATCGATACAATGCTCACGATAACAATAACAATTTCCAGACAAAATTTAATTAAAATTTATATGACAAATTTCCATAAATTCGGAGCAACTTTCATAAAAAAAAATCGAACCCAATTCTAGATAAATTTGGTAGGTTACAACTGGACTAACATTCAAGCTGAAATTTATTGAAATCGGTCCGCTTCACGAATAGTAGGATGAATCTTACCTGGTTTAAAATCAACCACTACTGTGTCGAAGCACATTTTGTCTAACAGAGCGCTTTATTACAATCATTCCGATCGACTCGGTTACCGCAACAAGAATAGGACTAACTGTTCTCTGGTTTAGTATTTTTTTACTGTTTTTTTACTTTTACGTCCTTTTGATTTCCACAAGTAAAAGTGAACTCAACAGTCAATATAGATAACAATTGCGACTAACTCCTTGTACAAAACTAACCCAGAATGCAAGCCTAATAGGAATCCTATTTTTTGAAAATACATCTATAGAGCCACCGATTTACCGTCATACAAAAATTTAAGGTGACGAGCCTCGATTTATGGCGGCGGATTTTTTTTTATTAAATTGTATTCATTAAATATGGGTATCTCAGGGATGGAGAAGATGTCCGGACTCACTGCCCCATTCCAAATCGAAGATAGTGGACCGAAGATGGTGGTACGATCACGATCACTAACACCAATGCGACGTCATCGTCGACGTCCAGGGTTTTTGCATTGGGCTAGAGTCCCAAGGGTTGCAGGTTCGAATATTGCCTTTGGGGGGATTTTTTTTCACATAATTGCTTTTGTTTAATTCACCATTTCAATCCGTTTTCTCCGTTGGATACCAGCAAAAAGAAAAGAAATCGCTTTGTCTTTGTTGGAATTTTCAGATGGGCAGTATGAAAATATTCCTGGAAGAAGATAGTGCTCGGCGATCTGGGATTTCCATTATTGCAATTTGTAATTAATACTTGGAAAACGACAGCATAACATTTTTCAGGAATAATTCCAAAGAACTGGTTCATGGTTTTCACTGTCACAGTAAGCATATTTGTTTGACGTGGATCATCGATGGGTATGCTGTGTGTGGAGAGTTGCCGGAATATAAACAACCGGTAAAATATTGAAATTCGACAAATTTGTTTTTTTTTGTGTTTACCACGCGTTCGTTCGACAGAGCCCCTTTTATCAGGATATCGAAATAATACTAATGAGCTGGTGCTTTTCAGAATCGACTTCGCTGTTATTTAGAGGTAGTGATATGTGAAAATAACTGTTGTTGCACATTTCTGTATTCAAGCTTTTGGCATGCTTATATGCTGTCTTAACTTTGAACGCCCAAATAAAACCTTTCCAAAATGGCTATTCTGATTTTCTTGATTTGTTGCAACACTTAGCGTGTATTAACACATTTTTCAGGAATTTTTTATGCCAATTTGCAATCTGAATTTCATACACCCACAAAGTAGTCTGAGCATAGAGAGTACCTAAGTCCAGGGTGACTAAGGAAGGAATACACCTTCAATATCGTTCTTAATGCTTGAAATACAATTTCTCCAAGTATCTTTGGTAGGAATAATACACAATACACTCACGATTCTTGAACATGAGATGGCATGTATTTTGAATCGTAAACGGCATTCACATGAGCTGTAATTTGATTTATGCAATTTTGACAATACTTTCATAATTATCCTTTACTACTGGTGACTAGAAATTTACACAAATGCAAACGGATGCTAAAGCTCCTATTCGAATACGTAATTCATAAAACTGCCAAGCAACAATGCTAAACAGTGATGAAGATCATTAAATATACAAACGCCGTCTTGCATCTGACTAAACGATACGGTGATGTTAAAGGATTGCCCTTGCACAGCGATGGCCCTTCAACATCCCTTTACCATGCGAAATAAAGCTAAACCAGAGCCCACAGAACAATACCGCATCCAACTGCCAATGGAGCCAAATCCAGGGGAAAAAAAGTTACCCATAGCATTTCCAATCAATTTTTAATGATCTGCAAACCAGGGCGAAAACAGCCGAGACAACAAAACAAAAGCTTGAATCCGTAGCAACCGCTTGTCATTACCGTAATTAATTGTTCTTATTGTTCCCGGAATCGGTCATTTCGATTGAAATATCGAAGTTTCGAAAACTCGCCCGGAGTGATTCTGTTTGTTCTAGCGAACCGTGTTGCGAC
The DNA here is from genome assembly GCF_030247195.1 of Topomyia yanbarensis. Classification (NCBI taxonomy): domain Eukaryota; kingdom Metazoa; phylum Arthropoda; class Insecta; order Diptera; family Culicidae; genus Topomyia; species Topomyia yanbarensis. The sequence goes on along the minus strand of NC_080670.1, from coordinate 206,252,189 downwards.
GCAAATATTTGTACGTATTCAGATTGTAAATGTTTATTGTTAACCGAGAGAGCTGCGAAGCGTGAAACGTGTTAATGATAATTTCATTATCTGATTGACTATGCAGCTTGATTTGCAATTAAAAATTATTTGGTCTTTAAACGACGTTTCGATCCGTTTTCGAACTTTTTAAAGGACGCAAAATTTATTTTGTTTTCGAATACTTTACTGAGTCCTTGAAAATGGTCCCAGCCGGGTCGAAACGTCGGATAAAGACAAAATTACTTTTTTTGGTTTGCAATTAAAACTGCATGTCCAAAAACGCTTAGTCCAAAAATAAGGGACAGCTGGACTCCATTCGAAGGATAATTATACAATAGTAGAATTTTGATCTGTTTATGGAGACGCTCGGTCTGCGACAATTTTCAGTTCATCAAAATGATTTTTTTTACCGGGAAGTGTAAAATCAATATAGATTCTCTATTGATTTGTGCACTCAAAAACTAGCTTACGCTACGATGCGACTCTGTTCAAAATTTCACCACGCTAGCAAAATAATAAAAAATGATAGGGAACACTCCCCTATTTTTTGAAAAAATGCCCCAGACGCGGTTCGAGTTTCGATGTCGCACATCGATAGCAAACTCGAAATGTTCCCTGAAGCTCCATCCCAATCAATGTATCCATCCACAGAAAATACTTGTCCGTCCGTGTTCTGTCCCACAATCAACAAAAGTAGAATTTTCCCCATCCCTGAGCCCTATGGAGTATGGTTTCGGAATTTCCATGCAAATTAAAATTCCACCGCTGCATTAATGCCGAACCGAGACCCAGCGAGTGAGTCGTCCATCGAAAGCATTCACTTCGTCGGGACACATCATCCAGTCATCCAGTTACTCTGCGCTTGGCAGGTTTATTGTAAAGGGAATTGGACTCGGTGCTTTCGACGACAAATACGGAACAAAATACCACGCGTCTCCACATTCACGATCTTTCGCATGGTTAAGCAAATTGCTTCTCGGAATCGCAACCAAAATTTGCTACTGCACTACTGAACTCGTCTCTTGTTTCCAGCTACTGTACTGCGATATTCGAAATTGCTTTTGACAGGATGAGGGATTTCTATTTAATAGCTGAAGCGAAAGTTAACATCCGTGTACGTAATTCGGACCAGTCGAAAAATTCAACTCTATTTATAATGGAAAAATTGCCAATTAGACGTGCACATTTTTCGCTCTCTCTCTATCTCTGTATTGGATCCAGTCCAACATAATAAACCAGCCAATAAAGTGTTATTGCTCGGGAATGGCATTAACTTTGGTCCCACATAAAAAAAAAACTGTGAATTCTATGTAGGCAGCGGATCAGCATCCTGCCCAGCAACGACTGTATGAAATGCCGGCATTTGTCATGATCAATCTGCGGCATCTTCTGCATTTAGGTATAATTTAATATTAACTTGGCCGTGAACTTCTCTCTGCGCTTGGATCGGATTTAGGAAACTGACCGAGCGCGCGTGACGCGACGCGATAACTCATTGGCATAGAGCAAATTATGACGCAATGAATCGTCCCATACAGTGGTCGAGAACGTCGGTGAGAAGTTGGTCCAATGTGATTATCTTATTAGCCATGTGGTGTCTCCGTGGCAAGAGATGCTTTTGGCATTAACATATTAATGATTTAAAAGTAACTATTCAAAAAGTTTGTAGTTAGGGTCAGTAGGAAGTTTCTGAAAATAGCATACTGAAAAACTTTGCTGAAGACACTGGGTGTCTTTCTAACTTTGCTGAAGACACTGGGTGAAATTCTAAGAGAAGTTTTTATTGTATAATTATTTTCTACAAATCTATACTGGTTTGAGATTTTCTACAAAATCATTCAGTTTGTATAATATTGTACCAACTATTTAACAAAAAAGACATAGGTGATAAATCAAGTAGGTTGCGCTTCGTGGTATTTTATTTTTTACACTAAGTCTTTTCTCCGAAGACTTCCTTGAGTTTTAGTTCCCTGCACATAGATTCTACATAATAAAAACCAAAATCCGGATCCGTATATACATTACTGCTGGGCAGTTAGATATAAGATGGTATGAAGTTCCGTAATCAGATTCACAAAGATCACAGGAATCATACTCAGCAGGCTGAATAGTAGCCATGTAATAACAGAATTTGCAATGTCCAGTCAGTGCCCTGACTAGAATACAACAATTGTACACGAAAAAATGCAACACATTCTTTGACATTTTCGGTTCTACATACGACAGAATAGTTTGCAAGCTACGCCAATGATTGTCGTGTGCGGATGCAACCCAACAGCGAATCTGGTGCTTTCCCCATATTTCCCGGAGACTTATGCAGAGCAGAATTGTCCAGCACCCATTTAATCGATTCGATTGCCATACCACTACAAGCAAAATCCCAAGAATCAGAACTACCTGAAATAAACTCAGGGGCTGCTGTCGGTGATAGCTTCATCAATCAATCTGAAAAGTGAATCTAGAAAAGACAATTAAGTACTTCGTGAGACGAGTATCTACTTACATTTTTGACAATTTCGGAAATCCCCTAGAAGCACGCGTAACTCGTATCGAACAAAGCACTTGATACGCTGCTACTAGTGATTTCGTTTTATCCACGACCGCATCCAAATCCCTCATCAGAGAGGTCCTAGTCCATAGATTTTGGGATAAAGATATGTGACAATAACTAGCGAGACGCTTAAATGATTAAAGGTAATGTATTAATGATCAGATAATGACAGTTTAAGCTCGTTCAGTACAAACCAGTTTGCCATCTCATGCGTAATACTGTCGGAGCAGAGAGTTACATCTAACACCTCGCCAGCCTACAATTACATAATCAAGAAAATCCTGAAGTATAACTTTTTAAAAAAAAAATTAAATATGTAATTTAATTTAATTTTGCCTACTTTGGTTGTTATAAAACTTGTTGAAGCTTTAGCGAAAATATTATTATTTTCCATGTTTTCATTTGCCTCAAACCTTGCTGATAACAACCCAATATTTGTCCAATTCAGATCACTAATAGTGAAATAAAACGCAATAGCTTAAAAACTGTCGTTAGCGTATGAAAACGTAAAGTTCAATAACAACGGCTATAGACACGACAATCTGATCGAGATATGCCTATTGGTTCTTTCGCGTAGCGTCCTACAGTAAGTACGCGGCATCCTTGTTCAAGGCACTCCCTATGCTCAGACAACGTTGTTGACGTATGAACGTCAGATCGCCGCAAGTTATTTCTGCATGGAGGCTGCATATTTCGGAAACGTTTAGAGCGAAAGCTGTTAAGAAACTCCTACAGCAATAAAAAACAATACACGAACATAAAAATTTCCAGCTGTAACCGGTGGCAATTTTAGGATACATTAACAAATATTGCTGTTACAGCATATTCCGTTGGTCAAGTGATTGACTACACGGTTACAAAATCAGATGTACACACGCGAAGTCACAAACACGCGAGCATACACGACAAACACGTTAACATACAAACGCCTAAGCCCTTCGCGATCATCCACGCACACCTACGCCCGCGATCGCTCCCACTTTATAACACCCCGGAAATAAAGTGAACGCTTTAGTACTTATGAAGCTACAAACGCTGTCTCAAAGCGAACCCACAATCCCCTGTGTTTGTGCGTTAACATATCGGTCACGCCCGGAAATATTCATCCTCCGTCCTAGCAACTTAGGTCCATACATTCAGTTAGACCATTTAAAAAATAACGTTCATATCCACTAGACGACATGACCGAGAACTTTGGTCGGTATGGAAGATATCGGTTTCTTCTAGTATCTGAACCGTACATCGAAAATTAAGTATCAGATGCACGGTCCGCGTTCATCCAAGATCATACGCGAATATGTGAAGACAGACGGTCATAAAATAGAATTTATATACGCGAAGTGACGTACACGTTAGCACACGCGATGGACTTTAACGTACAAACGCTCGAGCCCTTCGCGATGATACACGCGCTCGCGAAATCTGTGCGCCCCGCACATATCTGAACCGTACAATGAAAATCACACTCAGAATCACGACCCGCTGCAAGTGGCCTTAAGCAGAGTTTTAGTGGGTGACATTTCCCGTCTAGTCTGCAATTGTAGTGAGTGATTCTAATGGGGAGCTCTTCCAAGAATCTGGCTCTACAGCTCCAAACTCTCGACCTAAACCCAGTTATTGTATTATTGTTGAAAGCCTCCGCACAGTAAATTTAGTAATTGGGAGTTTGTAAAAGTTTTGTTATTATTTGGGTATCATGATAATTTATTTCATTGTTAAGAAAGGCATTGAGACTATTTTTACCCTATTCCTATTATCGCCCTACCCATTTGAAGCTGTTTGGTTAAAATATCTGGGTTAAAATTGGGACACTTGATTCGAGTTTTCGTAGGGCTCAAACACGGGAACTTGGCCCTTTTTGAGGCTATTTTTATTATTAAACTCGTTCATAGAAACGAACCAAAGATATTGATAGCAATTTATAGGCATTCCACTGGTTCAACATCAGGCAATCAACGAGATAGTGCGACATCCTTCTTAATAAAACAGACCTATTAACATAGCTACTCGTAGAATATGGCTGAGTTAATACTTTTAGTATTTTACGTCTTAGGGCTCAATGATTTTATGTAGGATTCAATTGTTGGTATAGAATACCTGAATGTAGTATGCTGGTTTAATTTTTGTTTTCGCTTGGGTCTCACTAGATCTGTGAAGTGTACGTTGTCGATGCTATAGTTGATGAAACGGCTTATGATCCTCATTACACACATCCTCTCGCTGATCGAATGCACTATGATAACGCACTAATGCATCTTTCCAGCACCATAAAACCAGTTTCCAGCTTGTTCGATGTGCCCGCCGCTTGGTGAGACAATGGTGGTGTTATTCTGAAATCTTAGATGGCAGACCAACATTTTTGGCAGGCGGTGCCGACAACTAGGAATCCAAAATAGTGGGTCTAAATTCAAGACAGCGGCTTTTGGGTGACGATTTACTAAATGACAACATAACAATGTGGACATGTTCGGTATGGGAAAGATGTAGGATTGCCCCAACCCTGGTTCAATTCGAACCACCAATTTCTTATCGTTTTTTAATGCAATAGAAGTGAATTCGAAGTTATTCCTATTTGTTTTCTTTTAGAGTTTTCCTACTGGAAGTGGTCAGCTTGGTCTTCCGAAGGGCACTCTTTCAGAATCACTCACTGCAATTTCAAACGAGACGGGAAATGTCAGCCACTAAAACATTGCTGAAGGTCACTTGTAGCCGGCCGTAATTCTGTTCTTGAATGTACGGTTCAGATGTGTGGTCGTAGAGACTTCATGATCGTGGGGGAACGAGTGTTGGATTGTTCTTGCTTAAGACCGTTTTTTTTTTCGAATTTTAAGTGCTAAAGCGTTCACTTAATCATCGGAGCTTTTTTGTATCGGACGTAGGTGTACGTGAGCGGTCGCGATGGCATGTTTGCCTTTGGGTATTAGCGCTAAAGGCTCGAGCGTTTGTATGTTAATGTGTTCCAGGGCGTAGACATTTGTATATCGCTTGTGCTATCATGTGTAACTTTGCGTGTATAGATTCGATTCGCACCATGAATGCGATGCTTAATTTTGAGTGCACGGTGCAGATGCTGGAAGATAGTAAGCTCCCATATATCACTAGAATTATCGGCCATATCGCGCTGAAACTATTTCTAGTGCATATGGGTTTGTTATCTTTTTTTGTTGAGTATGGTTCAACCGAAGGTCAGGACCTATGCTCCTAAGACCGAGAGAAACAAATGATAATCGGTTAGCGCTAGATTCGAGCCATGTGTACGACGTAACCGTTTTTACTAATTTATGTTTTTCAATTTATTTCAATTTGTTGGATAGCAATTGTTTTTTTTCTTTCTATAGTTTGTTTATATGAGAAAACAATTACTATCCCAAACTAATAGAAGGACAAGTAATTAAGAAAAACTGTTACATTGCACTTAGATCAGTATTTTGCCCAAAAATCGATTTGTTTCATAGTAAAGCCATTTTAAGGAAAGGCAGTCCAACAAAATGATAAATACTTCGTTAAAAAGATTTTTCAGAGCACTGGAAAATCTGCGTTCAGTTTGTAAAAGAATCCTTTAAAACTTTTTTATACCTAAAATTATCGCGAAGAGCTTGAGCGTTTGTATGTGAACGTGTATGTAACTTCACGTGTATAAATTCGTTTGTATCACCGTGATACCGATTGAATAGTTGCTAAACCTTTAGAATGTTTGCGCGGCTCGTTATTGTATTGCTTATTTTTGAGTGTGCGGTTCAGATGAAGGAAGAAAGGCGGCGATGTTCTGCGAATACGTTGCTGATCTATGCCAGCCACGATACATGATCGCGAAAAAGAGGGCGTTTATATGTCTCCCACAACGTAAGTCGTGAGCGTAGCTATGTGTGGATGATTGCGTATGCAACCGGATTTGTATTATCGCGAAAAGTTTGAGCGTTTGTATGTTATGCACATCGCACGCTCTGTTCGATCTGGATCTGTGCTCATATTAAACCCACACTTTGTGTTTGAACTAAAACACGCTTTTTCGTACCTAAACACTTGCCCAACCGAACCCCATGTACGTACACGGTGTGCGTACACGTACGTTGGAAGCATTAGTCTTCTCTTTCTCACTCTCATCATAACTAGCGGTGATTCTTTTTGCCTTGTGCAAATCGTTCTCGTGTACACACACGGTCTGTGTACACGGATGTTTGAACTGGAGTTTGTACACCGTTCGCTTGGGTACGATGTTCGAGGTGAACCTGTACATCGAGACGAAGCATGTTTGAAGTTGAACACGTGCACGATATTTTGTACACTGGTACAAACTTGTCGATATCATGGGAAGTCTGGTCAAGCTTTCATAATTAGCACGCTCGTAGTCAAATACCTCTTCGAATTCACTGTCTTCAGGTCTGTTGTTAACATGCTAGAATACTCATTTTCAGTATAATAAACTTTATTTTTCTATAATGGAGTAAGTGATTATAGACACATCTAAATAGCAATGCCGCCGATTTCTTATGTGATTTATTTGATTAAGACCTAAACTGGCAGATTTATCACAAATCTACTACAAAGTTTCATTTTTCCCCGCAACAGGAAATAGGATGCTCTCATTATCAGATTCTAGAATGAAATCAATACCATGTTGATTGAAACCGTCGTATATGTGAACTTTTACTAATAATACATTCAGCAGCATAAAACTTTTCGCAAGTCGTTTTAGAGATAAATTTGGAGGAAAACACACCGAAGAGAAAACGTGTGTTTCATCGTTAACATGAACTTTCACCCACACATGCTCAATTTTTTTTTAATTTCATAGTTGTGATAACTTCTGCATTCGACCGCAATCAAAACGCCACCTCCAGCCTTCTGTCCAGATACTCGACAATCGCGGTCATCCCTAAAGGAATTGCGATTGCTTCCGAAAACTTCTTCACTTTCAACCGTTTCGTCCCAACTATTTTCAGGGTTTCTCATGCATCTTAGATGATTTTTTCGTGCCGTTGAAGTTTTGGTAATAGTCCAATATAATATGAATATGAATCGATTGGTCATACCTCTTCATCTTGAGACACAATATTTATAAATTATTAGTACATTGCTCTAACGAGTACGTCAATTGCGGCAAAAGCACTGACAGGCGCCGATTCCGTTGAAGTAGATCGGTGTGGCAGTAGCTGTTTGACGTGAAGTACTTCGTTGGTCGGTGGGGTACGGGTTTAACACATCTCCTCTCTGAAATCCAATGGTAGGTCTATACGAAGTTGAAGGTTGCCTAGAAAAACCTCAGCCAGTCGTTCTATATCCAAGGGAAGATTGAAAGAGTATCGGCGGTTCAAAGGGTGTAATGCTGGCCTCATAAGCCAGTCTTCACATTTTTGGGTCCCTCCAGGAAGGATGCTCAGTGTTGGTGGAATGGTAGCACTAACCACGCAATTTAGCGCTGGGAAAGTATAAAGATTGCTAACATTTTTTTTCTCTTTTCTTTCTTACAATTTACCATCTAGTTGTTACCCAAAATTGAATACTTTCATAAACCTTTATTTTATGACAATACTTAGATTTTTTTTTGGACTTTCTAGGACAGTAAGAAAAGAAAGTCTTCGGTACTACAATCCGTTTTCGGAACTTTCTGTTTCGACACTTTCTTCAGTAAAACATGTTACGTTACATTCTAGCTTACTACTCCTCTCGCATAAAGACTATCTCAGAGAGTATGGACAAACCCGAAAATACAAAAATTTGGGTTTTTATATATTGGCCCTAGATCAAAAATTCCTCCAAATTTGGTTCAAATCCGGGAAGGTCGATTTGTCGAAGTTTTTATCTTTAATGATCAAGCGCGGAATGACCCGTATAGATCAAAACCAATATCTTTGAACGCTTTTTTGCTTACTGTAGCGTTTTAAGTTGTTTCGACGAATGAAGATTACTGTGGTAAGAAAGAATGCCAATGAAACAGAACCACATTTCTTACATGATGAAACTGGATAGAGGTGACTATTTCTCTTTTTGGAAACTTTCCACGTCACGTATAGAGAAACATCTTGCAACCCCCAAAATCAACAGCTACTGCGATATCAATTCTCTACATTCATTGTGCCGCTCGAAAAGTTTTCTCAATTTTACTTTCGATTACGCCTGTTGTGACAAAAATTTTACCTCGCTTTCCGCAGATACAGATTGCCTGCCAAATAAGGTAATTCGTGGTAAATTTCGACATTGCGATCCAATGTTAACTGCGTCTTAAACCTTTTTGAGTACTATTAGGACGGTAGAAGTCAGGATTTGAGACATTTTTTTTTTTTTTTTCAATGCACGATGTGGGAAGTCCCGAATTTTTCAAGTTGATGGATTTTATAAACTGTTTTTACGCTACTCCAATTGATTCACTTCCATCTTGTTCGCTACAAAACCCACAATTGCACAATTCGTAGGATAGAACAAATAGATTCCTATAGGAAACTGTTCCAAGTTTGGTAAATAAGTTACAGCCACTTGTAAGTGTTGCAATAATTTCGTACTCGTCTTTTATTTTGTCAGATATAAGAGTGTCTCCCAATGTCTGGAGCTATCTTATGGAATTATACAGGCGTTTTTTTTTTGTATTTGTCCAGAAAATCATCGATGAATCCCGTTGTACCCTTAGAGGCACGACATTGATGGCTCTGCCTGGGAAGCGTATCTGTTTGCGAAAAACGATTCTAATTATAGCAAACTTTCCTAATAAATTTTAAATATTCTATCGAAGCTCAAAAAATATTACGTGACGGTCGTTTTGAGTTGCGTTCTCTAACCGATTCATGATTAAAGAAGTGTAGAACTTGTTAGGACCTCATTAACTTCGTGCAACAACCCTACACCCGTTTGACAGTGCGGCAGTCGGTGAAATACCCCGCACGTGAAAACATTCGGCAGCGATCCAAAAAATATCTGTCAAATGTCGCTCCATGAAACACGATAAGCCCGTGTACGAGGGCGTCCAATCGTAAATGACGGGGGATAAATTAGAACATTCCTCCACAACATGATAAATTGCCACATACCTACTACAGCTTACTTGCAAGCATCTATCTCCCGCGCGCGCGAGAAACATCGACCCACGAAACCATTTATGTTACGACTTTTGGAAGCTGTCGACCAGTCTATCGCCGTCGGTGCCGGACGAGAGTTGGTGAAAGCCACCAACCAGCTGCAGCAGCCTACTGTGTGCGAAAAACAAACAAAACAAACAGAAAGCGATATGAATCACTCTGTCTGACGTTTTTGGCAGATTGCGGCAACGCGCGAGCGACAATCGGGTTCTCAGTGTGTGAAAACAGTGCTGCAGTTAGTTGTACATAGTAATATGAGAAGTTTGCTGTTTTTCGTGGAATAAGAAAGGAATACATTAGCCCCCGGCTCCCATCATCATGGATTGCGGATTGTGACCTAGAATTAGTGCGCTCCCCGGGCAAGCCAAGTCCAAGGCCGTTCGTTCAGAGGCCACACAGGAGCAGCTGACTTTGGTGGTGAAAACAACAAACGGGGGGGAAAATACCGCATCATTCGGGGTGAGAAAATTTTGTTATTCGCGTGTGTGTTATAAGACTGGAATTTCATACACGGGGCTGGCTGAGACGTGATATCGAAAGCGGTTATATTGCATAACCGACGTCTCACCGACGACGACGACGGGGCGAAAGCGTTCGAGATTGTGAAATTAAATCGATTTTTTTAACAGCGTCAGTCAGTCAGTCAGTCTGTGATGGAATTAAGTGGCAATCGGTTCTAAAAAAAGAAGTAATGATAACAACTGTCGTTAAATAGTCGAAATCTCAAATCGCGAGTGATGATGTCCCGTCCCGAGTTCGAACCGACAGCCGGGTCCAACAGAAGAGCGTCAACCTCTTCGTCGTCAACGCTGGTCGAACGCTATCGGAGAAAAAGTGGTGCCGATATTGTTGCAGCACAGCAACGACGGGCTTCCTCTGCCCTACTGTTGTCCGGCGGTTGTCCCTCGGTGACGTCCTGTTCCAGCTTCGAGGACGACTGGTGCATCTATGAGCTGCTTCCGGCGCCCCGAGAGTGAGTTCGGTTTTTTTTTCGTTTTATGGGACCGGTTTCGATAAGCTGGTTTTTACGGTTGTGCTTCGCTGCTGCTAGTGTTGTCGTAAAAGCTGCTCGGGGGTGAAATGTTGCATGTCTGGGATTTATGTAGCTGAATGGTGAATGGATGAACTGGTTTGAGTGGTGCAATGAAATTTCTGGTGTTTGGATTGAGTCGTTTGGGTTGTAATAAACATCGCAGTGAAAATTGTATTAGGAGCGGAGCAGTTTACATAGTAGACACTTATGGGGTTTTTCATTGAAAAACCCCGGAGCGGTGGATTGCACTGGTGTTGCATTTTCTAGCAGAAGAGCAGGCCACTAGACGTGTTTCATTCCCACTTCTGCTAGAAAGTGCAAAACCAGTGCAATCCACCGCCCCAGTGTTTTTCAATGAAAAACGACATTAGTAGGCGTTTGTTTAGAATAGAAGTGAATGGAGTTTCGTGTCAATTTTTTCTTAAACTGTTTTGTTTAAGTGTTATTGTTTTCAAATTTCAATACTCCGCGGTAATTTCAATTTCTGCCACGAAATCCAAACTTAAGTACACACTTTCTGAAAATCGATACAGCAGAAGTTGATTTACAACATTGCAAGAGCCGTCCCTCTGTTCGTGAAGTAGAATATCAACGTAACGGCTCAAATACGATTTTTTTGCATTATTTTAGTACGCTGAATTTTGGTGGGTCAAAAATAATGAATTTCTAGTAGCAGTTCAGATGTAATTTTGGAATACCGATTTCTGTCATGAAAGGTTGAGAATTAGGGTACTGCAAAAACATTAACCGAAGTTATCGATAAATTTTTCACGGGATTTCGGAACAATTTTCGAACAATCTATTTACAGGTGATTTCACTACTCTGCCTAACCCAACGGGTGAATTAGCTTTCAGGTTCAACTGAGAAAGCCTCGAAAAGTGGTTATCTGTGAAAATGAAAAAAGCAGCTTTTTCACAACAGTCAACACAATCTCGATGAATATCCAGCAATATGTTCGAGACATTGTTAGAATACTGTTGATCGATGTTCATGAAGATTTTGCCAGCGCTGTAGAAAAACTGCTTTTTTCGTTTTCATAGCTGGTCACTTTCCGAGGCTTTCTCAGTTAAACCTTGATCCGTCTGGAAGTCGCGCAATGTACAAAGTGCAAATGAAATCGATTTAGAGCTACAGATTGTCGCCTAACGCGATTGTCAGATAGTTAAATAGATTAAATAGTTAAAAAAATGTTTAAAAATCCTGTCTGAAAGATTTATCGAATATTCGGTTTTCAGTACGCAGGTACAAACTGCTTGCCAAACCAATGACTTTTTTTGATATTTCTACCGTCGTTAAGGAAAGTATGCAACCTTCATTTTTTCTTAAACTCTAGGAAAAAAATGAAGGTTGCATACTCGCCAGCATGTGGCTCTCGTGCCAAAAGACAGTTCCTTTACCTACACTCGTCAGCGACCTAGATCTTCTGTGCTTGGTTAACCGAGACATCACTTGGTACCAGCCAAGCAGTTTTAGGCGTTCACACACGTTATGTGAACTGTTTGGATTTAGTGTCTAACTGGCTCCACTTTCGTGTTAGGTTGGACATATCGTTTAGCTGGCAGCAAGTTTATCACATCTTTATTGGAAAAGAGGAGGAACCGTCTGAGCACCCTTCGAAACGTATTGGATGGGGAGAGTGGGAATGCCAGTTCCCTATCGTAACAATGCGTGGAAAATGGGCGGGCTCATCTCCCCACCCATTGGGACATCTCTCTATATAATGGTTTGCTTCACAACTTGAAATAGTATTTTGTCATTGGAAGGTTAATCTTGATATTGCCCGTGAAATGCACGTGTCAGAAAACAAGAATCACAAAACATAAAAACGAAAAACAACAAAATAATCAAGCAAGAAATAAAAAAACGCAAAACAGAAAAAAAATTAAAAAGCAAAACGCCGAAAACTTAAGCCATTGAAAAACAAAAGAAGAAGTAATGTAATAAAAGATATAAAATAAAAACAAACAAAATAATCTTTTTTTTTAATTTTTTTATCCCTTTATGGGCAGCTAGGGCCGAGGGTGAAAAACAAACAAAATAATCTTAAACCAAAAACAAAATAAAATAATCTTAAAACAAAAAAGGGAAAATAAAAAACAAAAAAACCACGCTGAAGACTCAACACCAAAATTAAAGGAAACAAGCAATATGAACCAAAGCAAAATAAAGCAAAAAAGTGCAAATAACAGAAAACAATCATAGATCAGTCAAGCCCCTGATCTCGAACAGACCAGAAGCTTAAAATATACCGCTCGTTCACAGCAAAGCAAACAGACAAATTTTACTCACGTCGCTTCGTTACTCCTACACGCCAGTAACAGAAAAGCGTCGTTGCCCTCCGGTAAGCAAGATGAGTAAATCTGAAAATAAAGTACGCCCACTAACCGAATCTACGGTCGTGATCGACCTCACGCAAACTCGAAGAAGAGCTACAGTGCGCCAGGTAGAACAGTTGTTAAAGATGAAAATCGACCTTGACCTTACGTTAGTGACTCACCTGCAACTACATCATACAAAAAATGTGGTACTGTTAACGTTTAAGGCGCTATCCGATGCAGAATTCTTTGCTGTGATGAATAACATGTGACACGACGTCAAATATGACAATTTTAAAGCCGTGATCCCCGTTTATATCGACAAGAATATTACTGAATTTCGCCTTCATGGTTTGGCATCGCGCACTATCTCCGAGAGCATTAAAAATCCATGTCGAAATACGTAATAGTGGAATCGGTTACTAATGACACATGGAGAAACTTTTTCCCCGGTGTCCTCAACGGGATTCATGTGGTTAGAATGCAGCTGCACCAACCTATACCATCTTACTTGACCTTTGAATGCAAATCTGCTCAAGCTATCACCTATATTCAAAGAAAACTATGTACATATGGTGGGTAGACGGCCACGTGCAAGTTCTGTAACCTGACGGCACATTACGGTAAACCATGTGCTAACTAAAACTGCCGAGGAAAAACAACCTACACACCGACAGCTTTTCACTGCTAAACCACAGCCAAATGGCCAAAAGATAATCCCCATAACCCTAAGCAAACATCCAGTACACCTATCCGAAGGAATAACCAAAAACGAAGACGGATACACCAAGGTAGACTAGAAACACAATAAACATAAAAAAACAGCCAACAGTGAACATCCAAACTGCTCTAGCGACAACGACATGGACGTATACGAGAGCGAGGAAGAGGGTGGACAGCAGCAGACGGTAAAATGAATTTACCCACCCCCCCCCCTCTCCGAAAAAGATCACGCGAAACAGCAAGTAGTGCACCCAGGATAGACGAACGTAATAATTTTTGTGCATATTTTTGTTTGAATTTCATCAATCTGAAATGCATATTATTTCCGAAAAAAACCCATGAGGTTAAAATATTTATATAAAAAATAATAATAAATAATTACCATATCACTAAAACACTAAGTACAAAAGAAAAACGAACGAGTAGGACCATAAATAAAAAAAATAGCTACAAGAAATACGCAAAAACGAAAAACAAAAAGAAAACAGTGAACAAGAAACAAACACAAAACAAGGAACAAAGAGAAAACAAAACAAAAAATAAAAACATGGAGCAAAGAAATAAAACAAAAACAAATAAACAAAAATCCAAAAACAAAACAATAAGCGAAACCGTCCCCTCTTACACCCCCATTTCCCTTCAGCCACCACGCATATCACAATAAGGTAGGGGGTGCCAGTTGCGGTTTGCATTCCTTCACAAACAACTAATCTCCCCTTCATATGCCATGTTCACTGCTACCTTCCAACAACTCCACCCCGTTTAGATCCTCTGCGTATTAGAGCTGTTAGGTTCCGAAAATCTACTCGGAGTGTCACTGGCAGTGAATCCCTACTCTGACTGAGAGTTCCCTCGGGGCGGTATTTCTCGCGATACCGATGCCCGTTTTCGTGAGCCTTTTAGCTATCAGGTTTGTCGCGAACTACTCGAAAAACCACCGTACTCCGACTGACTCTGCTTATTTACAACCCGTTATCGGGGCTTTGATGCGAGCTACTCGAAATAGTCCCCGGCGGTAGATCTAACCTACTTCTCGGGGTGACCGATGGGTTAGGCTTATTCGAACTGTCAGCTCTGGTGACATGTGAATTCATGTGATTCATTCTCAAACTTCTCTGTAACTCCACTAGTACCAGCGCGAATGCTGTACTGACGGTATTCCACATCCGTTCTTCTTTAAACAACTCTTGTACGACATTTTCTGAGCTTAGAGCCGGCAACTCGCATCGCACCCCCTCGAATCTGAGGCTTCGGCATAATTTGAACCAACGCGTTGGTTACCTTCTTAACAAAGGCATAAACAACGGGAGCATTGAAGTTTAGACAATCGTTATTGGTAGCATCTAACGGCGATCTGGTGCTTCTGAACCTTTTTGCAATTGTTGACCAGCATCATCTCCGTTTTCTGGTGTAACTGGAACGTAGTAGTCCTGATTTTGATTGTGTTGGTCTCCATTGTCTGCCGTTTCATCTCCTTCAGTTTCCGGCTGTTAACGACGTTTTCCGCTATCTTGACTCCTATAGGCAGCTTTAGCGTTAGAACGCCATTGTACATAAGTGCCATACCAAGGGTAGAACCAAGTTTTACTCCCACCATGACCCTGATTCGAATATGTGTCAAAAATAGCATTTCAGAAAATTTCACCACAAGTATTGAGAGACTACCATTTCGATGCTTCAGTGGATCCTCATATGCCTAACTCTAATCGGATACCACACCGTCGATCTCAACTTTGTAAGCGGACATGTAGACACGGTAAACCTTCATAGAAGATTTTCCGCCACTAACGCCATTTGCTTGCTTTATACTGATTATCAAAAAACTTGGAGCTTACCTGGGCGAACTTTCCACATATCAGCCACGGCCACACTTCTGCGTCAGTTCTTCCAAAATCTTTAGAGTACTTCAATGAATATGATTTTTAACGGGGAGGTGGACTCTTTGATATTGAATCTTGTTCGACAGGTTTTTTACCAAACCACGTTTTTTTTATTTTTGCATTTTTAGAGCCCCGCGCAAAGTAAAAACCTCAACAATACAAAGAAAGAGACAGTGATTATGGAAGAAATAGTAGATTAAAAGACATCTCCGAAAATAATCGTCGGAATTCGCTCAGAAAGATGGTTCCGCACCGGTAATCATAGTTTCACTTCCACCCTGACCCCGAATATGTGTCAACAATAGCATTTCAGAATATTACACAAGTATTGAGGGACTAGCATTTCGGTGCTTTAGTGGATCTCCATATGACTAACCCTAATCGGTGATCACACCGTCAATCTCAACTTTGTGAGCGGCCATGTAGACGCGGTAATCCTTCATAGAAGATTTGCCGCCACTAACGTCATTTACGGCCTTTATATTGAATATCAAAAAACTTCGAGTTTATCCGGGCGAACTTTCCAGATATCAGCCCCGGCCACATTTCTGCGTCAATTCTTCCAAAATCTTTAGAGCACTTCAATGAATGATTTTTAACGGGGAGTTTTTGATGTCGAATCCTGTTCGGCATCTATTGTGCCGAGCCGCGTTTTTTATTTATGCATTTTTAGAGCTCGGCGCAAGGTGGAAACCTCAACAATACTAAGAAAGAGACAGTAATTACGGAAGACAAATCTCGGAAAATAATCGTCGGAATTCGCACAGAAAGATGGTTGGCATCGGCCTTATCATTTGAGAACTAAACACTTGGCACGAAGTGATCATCCAAACACTTTCTGGAATCCTCATCTGAAGGGCTACATAGACAACCAGTGATTTCTTTATAGTTAACTGGTGCGGTCTAGAATTTTAAAATGGCGTCAGGCATCGATTTTTGTCATCTACCGGTCAACCTCTTTCTGAAGATATCCATATTGATAGGTCACAAGTAATTCTATTCAACCGGAAGTTGTCAGCTTGTATTATGAAATGGCATTTGACAAATATTTTTGTTATCTAAATAGTCTTTACAGACGGTTAAAACAAAATTTATAAAAGAATAAAAAACGCCTCAAAAGTCGAAGCTTGTTTAAAATTGTTTGAAAAGGCTTTTTAAAATTCCCGGATTGTCCCACTTTTGGTTAATAATATCATACGACTAGTAACAGCAAATTTTAGCTACCGCTGTCCCATAAGTTTTTCATATTTTAATTGAACGTGCTTTTTTTCCAATAATTTGGAAACCTGATGTCCTCGAACTGCCTCGTTCTCTTGATTTGCGCAACCTTTCTTTTGAAAGCCATAAGCGCCTCTTCCACTGCTCTGCGATCGACTGCAATGAGCAGGATGTCGCTCGCGAGGCCAGAAGGTATTTCACATTTTCTGATGATACAAGTATCATTTCTTTTCACACTAGATTGACATTTGATATGTACTGGAAAATTATAATGGCATCCCAATAATCAATACACAAGGTGAACAAAGACAGGCTCTCATTGTTATATACGTCCGTTTGAAAATTTACTCAAGAAATACTCCTGCTTGAGAGTGAAGCAGTTTTACTGGAACAAATTCGAACTGTAAATTCTAATTTCAAACGATAACGCTCGTCAGAGTGCCAGTTGAACCCGCTTACATTGAACAGGACTCAACCATCTCCGATTCAATATAATCGAAATTCGAAATTGTACTCGCAGTAGGCGTCATCAGGTATCAAACAGCTTGGCAAAGCCATGACTCAGATTTATTTATATTACAATTTTCAAACAAACCATTCTGAATTAAACACGAGATCTCAGTGTGCGCGGTCAAAATGTCAGATATCTCAATAACCTCTTAACCGATCGCTTACCGCGTGTCTGAACTTTAACCTTTTCGCTTCGCGATGCACGGCCTGCTATCATATAGCAGTTTGCTGGAATCATATGCCATCCATCATCAAGTAAAGTGTTGTTTGAGACTTCTTCACTCATATCACCGCTCCATATTGATTGTAATTGTGTGTGTGCGATAAAGGTAAAAGAACTTGGCAACTGTTCATTGTTTTGTTTTCCGTGTGACATTTTGAGTGCCTAAATGTGAAAAGTACTGTCATTGACATCTCAACTTGCTCAAATGGTACAAGTTAAAACACAACCGACGAATAACTCACCAGTTTGAAAACGATTCAATAACCTAAACAATCCATCCATACCTGACGGAAACGACACAAAACAGGCAATAACTTAATTCTTGGAAAATTCGTCTCACATCTTAACAGTTTCCTACTAAATGATCTAAGTAATGGGCTCATTTCACCGGGGCAAAGGAACTCGGATACTTGCCTGTTTTGATGGTGGGGTGCCCTGTCGGAATTAAATCTCTATCGTGAGTTTCAGTTCCACTTACTGTAGCTAATATCAAAAGGAAAAGCTGCTAATGGAGGTTTCTAGAAAATTTCTCAGAAACGATTTTCCTTTCACGGATCGGCTTAAATAAGCTAATTGCCGTCATTTCTGGAAGTGGTTGTGCCTCTTTTCACTTGAATTTTACCAACGAATTTATATATGATTTTGTTTCAAAAAAAACACACACAAAACTAAATGTCAATTTCTTTTTTTTTCCACCGCCTACTCCGCAGAATCTTCGTCAACCGCTCACTCCATCTGGAGAACATCAAGTTCTATGGATTCGACATGGACTACACAATCGCGGAGTACAAATCGCCCCAGTACGAACAGCTCGGTTTTCATCTGGTCAAGGAACGCCTGGTCAACCTAGGCTACCCGGTGGAAATTCAACAGTTCGAGTACGATCCGTCCTTTCCGGTGCGAGGTCTCTGGTTCGATTCGCTGTACGGTAATCTGCTGAAGGTTGATAGCTATGGAAACATTCTGGTGTGCGTGCATGGCTTCGAGTTTTTGAAACAGTAAGTTTGTGAAAAATAAATAAAATCAGCTCTAACAATTGCAATTCAATTTCAGTTCCCAGGTGTACGAGCTGTATCCGAACAAATTTCTTCAGCTGGACGAGAGTCGGGTGTACGTGTTGAATACGCTGTTCAATTTGCCGGAGACTTATCTGCTGGCTTGTATGGTGGACTTTTTTACCAATTCGCCCCAGTACGCGGAACAGGTGGACAAAACTGGCGTCAAGTACGGTGAACTGTTTATGTCCTTCAAATCGATCTTCCAGGATGTGCGGGGTGCGGTCGATTGGGTGCATCTGTACGGTGATTTGAAGAAGAAAACACTGGAGGTGGGTTGGTGGCATATTTTGTTTTTTGTCTTTCAATGTTTTCTCGTTGACGAACCGGTGCCAATGGTTACTTTTTCATTTTTAACTTTCTAAATAGGCAAGTCGTATTAACACATGTACTGGATAATCCAAGAACTTACTTGAGTATGTTTTAAGATTCACAATCGTAACCATATCGATTATGGAAGCGGTTCTTCCGCACAAAGGCTTGTAGTACTGACTTTAATGATACTGTGTGTTCTATTGACGTTTATTTCAGTAATTCGAAAACTCCAGGGAGTACAGGAAGATCTTTAAGTAAAATAAGTAACATGTTGGTCTATGCATACTCCCTTACTTCAGGAAAACTTTTTATAACTCATTTTTATTGGTATTTTTGAAATAAGGTTGACGATTAGATGACGAAAACCGATGTTTGACGCCATTTCGTTTTGGCCAAACTTTTTGAGTCATCGTTAGGAGGACTTGGTCCAACTCGAAATTATAGTGAGGTTTATTGAGCTGCAGAAAGAAATCTTATCAAGCGATATGCAAGAACTTTTTTTCCCTGCTAGCTTGGCAGATTGCGCAATTTTTGCTCAGATCTATTCAACAGAAGCAGACACAACGCTGATGAGTCGAATTTTTTTTACAAGAGTCAGCATAGTCAATAAGCCTGGCAAATGCTCCTTAACAGCTATCTAATACGCATTTAAGTCGTTTTAAATGCTATTCAGAAGTCTGACAAAATATACGGCTGAATTGTTGCTGTATCATGAAAATGCTTGATCACGGTTGCTGTGCATTAAAATGCTGATTAGCCCTCTGTGCTAAAACCACTTTGTGTAATTATTTAAGTTAGACCAAATATGGTCCAACCAGGAACGATGGTTACAGATCTACGCCAAAAAGGATACGAATCCTGTATGATTTCATGATATTTCCGATGCTCTCTCTAGCTTAGTTTTGAAATCAATAGTTATAGTAAGCA
This sequence comes from Topomyia yanbarensis, assembly GCF_030247195.1. NCBI lineage: Eukaryota > Metazoa > Arthropoda > Insecta > Diptera > Culicidae > Topomyia > Topomyia yanbarensis. The sequence goes on along the minus strand of NC_080670.1, from coordinate 206,232,347 downwards.
TCCTAGCCAGTCTACCTTCTCATCTCGCACAGAGCATAGGCTTAAAATCGGTCCATTATAGCTACCAGGAAGGACAACTTTAAAACCAACATCACTGGTTGACGATAGAAACGAAGTACCGTCACACGATCTAGCACTGCACTCTATGTTAGACCACATTGGAAAATTCATGTCGAACTACGGAGAAGTGTAATCCGCTATTAAGGATACTTGGAGTAACTTTTTACCAGGCATTGCTTCCTATCTGTCTCTAGAAGCCAAAGGAGAGGAGTACGCTAACGTTAAGAAAATAATACCCTATGAGGCAGGTCTGTAACCCAAAAACATTTTACCGAAAGTCATGCGTTAATGTCGCTAAGAAAAAAAAATCAAGCAACTGCAATCAACACGAAAAAACAACCTTCGACATACGCATCCAGACGGCCAACCAATAACTGATTCGTTTTTCTATCTCGAAGCCAAGTATCAGCATCCGTCAGCAAAGTAGCAACGATTGCACCTAGCGCCTCCAAATCAACAACCAGCAGCACCGCCAACGAAGAAGCAAATAGAGAAACACTTGAAACGAACAAAGTACTACAGTTAGAAAGAGCTCCCAAACAAATTAGTTCGATCGATGCTATAAGCATTACAAAATCCGTTTCCGTTTATTTTCGCACGTATTGTTACAACATTTTGTTTATTATACGGTGTTGTGCAACATCAAAAACAAAAATGCCATTAGATTTATAGTGAATTTTTAGAACCGAATGTCGCCATCTTGGATACTAATATTTCTTTAGGAATTGATTTCCATCATTTTTTCATCAACCCGTTCCCAAAGTTTTGGAGGTTCGAATTGGCGTCGAACATCGATTTCCGTCGTTCACCTACCAACCCCATTCCACAAGCGGTCGCTATTTTGAATTTTGAGACGGCATCAGACATCGATTTATGTGCTCTCACTCAAGGATCTGACGTCATTGATCCAATAATGGGTCACTGTACTACGAAAAATGCAAGGCAGTATGGTGTAGATGTCCCTGTTTCCAGGGCCAAAGTTACGAAACGTTATCAATGCCGGAAACAATCATCAGTTACAACGTTTTCAAAGAGGATAAGAAGCAGGACGTTCATCGCAAACATTCCTGTCGAAATTGCTTATAGAAGAATTGTCAAGCGCAAGACAAGTACCTGTCGGAAGTATCGAGTTCGACATCCCACTCAGCTGTTATCACCTTCGATCTTCAACCAATTCATCTTCGAAGGCAACTAACTACGCAGATGAACTTAAAAACCAGTTGGCCTCACTAACCACTATTAATTTGTGATAAGATAGTGATCGTCCAGCTCCGCTTGGAACCACCTACCAATTGGCCCACTCATGCGATGCTGTTTCAGAGCAAGGCGTTATATCAAACACCTCCCTCTCTCTTCGAAACCTCGCAAAAGTTGTCGCCAGGTATCGATTTCCAGCATCTACTGATCGTTAAGCCCGCTTCTAAAATATCCGTATCGTAAAGAAATGGATTTTAAAATGGCGTCAAACATCGATTTCCGTCATCTACTTATAAACCCAATTTCGTACCCAAACAGAATTTTACCCAAGCGTTCGCCACCTCGAATTTTTATATGGAACCAGACGTCCTTTCATTCAAGGACCTCACATCATTGATCCTATTATGGGTACGTGTAAGGATAAGTCGGAACTGCTTATAGAAGAATCATCAAGCGTAAGACTAGTACCTGCCGGATTCGTATCGAGGTAAACATCCCACTCAGCTTTAAACCCTTCTATCTTCAACCAGTTCATCTTCTAAGACAACTAATAACGCAGAGGTGTCTGAAGGTCTAAGAACGAAACATAGATTTTGTCGTTTACTAAGTTATGTGAGTTATGACAAATAATAAAATCTCTAATGTCAACGCAGAGTTGTCAAACCATGTTCCTTCTGTTACTTTTCTCGCTAACCATTTTAGATTCGGGATTACGATATATCACCACATTTAGAATGTTATCAAGGTTTTCGAAAAATATTAATGTATGATTAGATAGTGATGGTTCACTTCCGCTTAGAACCTATTAATTGGCCAGCTCATGCGATGCTCTTTCAAAGCAAAGCGTTATGTCCAAAACCTCCTCTCTCTCTCTTCGAAAGCTCGTAAAAGATGTCGTCAAACATCGATTTCCGTCGTCTACTGATCGTCATGCCCACTTCTAAAATATCCATTATCGTAAAGGAATGGATTTTGAAATGGCGTGAAACATCGATTTCCATCATCTACTCGTCAACCCTGTTCGGATCTTAGTATTTACAAATCTTTATAATAGAATCTTTATCTCAGTTTAAGGTTGAAATATTTTCTAGTATAAGTTCGGTCTGAAACATTTTAATACCTGACACGTCGTTGGATATAATCGATTGTTCTATTGCATCCCGGATCCATGCTTTCCCTTTAGCTTCTACCACACAGGCAAGACTTGCTGTAACTTACGTTTCCGGTGCTCGGTAGATGAATTCTTGCCCCCCTAATCAGTGACTTTCAGGTTCCATGGAGGAATCTTGTTTGTCTGCGTCTCGCACATCTCTGCTTTTGACACTTTGTGGTAGTACCATTTGCTCTCGATTTGCTGGAAAACGTTTTGTTGTATTCTCGGATTTCTGGAAAGTTGCACGACGGTCCCGATCCGCTTAGAACCTACCAGTTGATCAGCTCTTTCAGAGCAGAGCGTTGAAATATGCGTATCGTAAAGGTTGGATTTTGAAATGGCGTCAAACATCAATTTTCGTCATCTACTCATAGAAAACTCGTCCAATACAAATTATGCACCGAGAATCTCGCGTAACTCTTGATTGTTAACTGCTCGAGTTGATGGTGGTGGTTCACGAGCGCTTTTACCAATGATGTCGGTTTATCTGGGTCATACGGTGTCTAGCTCAGCGCAGATCGAACGGAAATTGATTCTTCAAATTCGTCCTTTTGTTTAGGTAGCCGACGCAGAATAGACTACATGTGGAGAGACGTTTAGGGCGGAATGAGTGTGCACAAGATCTGCTCTTTTTCCTTTAAGTTTTTCGACTTTACTCTGCCTTTTTTGCTTCTGGATCACTACAGTCGATCATAGCCGATACTTCTGAGACGATTTCGTTCATAAAATCAGTAAAAATTCTGGAAGGAGTTACCAACTTATCCTACTTGAAGCGCAACCAGTCTAGATTATATTCGGACAGTGGCTTACTGGATAGATCCTGAGTCAGACTACTGAGATGATCTTGCAGTGCAGTAACTTGGAGATGATCGCGTAACTCTTTAATTATGATCCCGAGGTAGAGGAATATGTCGAGCTTATCCCGATTTTGTGCTGGAGCTCTACGGACTGAGCTACCAGCAATTTTGGCAGTTCTTTCGAAATTGACACTTTGTGGTAGTACCGCCAAACTAATCCCAAGTCTCTTCAGGTGTCTGTATTGGTAATTTCGTAAGTTATTTCAGTGTTTTCGTAGCAGCTGATGACGATCGGCTACATTTATGCTCTGAAGATGGGAAGATGTTTTGACACAGCATGCGCGCCGCGAACTGTTCGGGAGTAGGACTTCCAGAGCTGGTACTGCTCGCTGAAAACACGTTATTTTGTGCCTTAGGCAATTCATAAGAACGGTTTCTTCCTCCTCCAACTCTTCTGTAACTGTTACTTTTAACTATATGGGACGGAAAACCCAGTCACTTTGTCTGTACAGTACAGTAGAAGTCTCTCTGATCTCTTCAAGATTCAGAATTTTCAAATGGCGTCAAACACCGATTTCGGTCATCTCCACGTTAACTCAATTGTGAAAATGTCCATATTGGAGGGTCATATACTAAACTTTGCTCAGCAGGAAGTCACCACCTTGGATTTTGAAATGGCGTCAGACATCGATTTCCGTCATCTACTGATGTACATGTTGATCTACGAATTCTTATCTTAGTTGTATGAGTTGCTCGGTTTACAGCATAAACTACAAAGAAATCACTGCCTTCGTCGTCCTGATTCTAGAAGCCTGAATGAGTAAGATCCATAAAATTCAGAGATTTTCAATTTTATTTGTGCACTTTTAGACCATGGACATTTATGGCACTCATTCCCTACCTAATTTTTATAATATGAGATTCGAGGAACTTGTAAAACCTTCTTAATATTACGAAAGAACACTTTTTGACTCATGTAGATCTGAAGACCTGTACTCCAGGAAGTTCTTGGATTAATCTAAAAATCAGCGAATACTGAATGAAATTCAATTCAACGAGCCACCTCACTTTTTACGCTTTTAGATCTCAAAATCTGTACTCCGGAGAGATCCACGACGACCAAGAACCTTAATGAACTGCACTCGCAGACTTCTGTATAACTAAGAACTTCGTATAAAATCAACTTTTTATTATATCACGAACGCCCTGACAGAAAACCATTAATTCCATCCTTCCTTTCAGAATCTCGACGAATACGTCAAAAAGGACGAACGTCTGCCGATGGTCCTGTCCCGAATCCGCGAATCGGGTGCGAAAATATTTCTCCTAACCAACAGCGACTACAACTTCACCAACCGCATCATGACGTTTCTGTTCGACTTTCCGCACGGTGCCAAACCGGAGGATCCCCATCGCGATTGGAAGACCTACTTCGACACGATCGTGGTAGATGCCCGGAAGCCACTGTTCTTCGGCGAAGGAACCATCCTTCGGCAGGTAGATTCGACAACGGGGGCCCTCCGTGTGGGAACCCACATGGGACCACTGCAGGCCAATCAGGTCTACTCGGGTGGTTCGTGTGACGTTTTTACCAAACTGATCGGCGCCAAGGGTAAGGATGTGCTGTACGTGGGGGATCACATTTTCGGGGATATTCTGAAGAGTAAGAAAATTCGTGGCTGGCGTACATTCCTGATCATACCGGAGCTGGTGCAGGAGCTGCACGTGTGGACCGATAAGTGTCAGCTGTTTGCCGAACTGCAGCGGCTGGACGTGAAGCTGGGTGATTTGTATAAAAATTTGGATTCGAGTGCCAAAGAGAAACCGGACATTTCGTCGGTTCGGACGGCGATCCGGGATGTGACGCACAAGATGGATCTGGCGTACGGTATGATGGGATCGCTGTTTCGGTCCGGTTCGCGGCAGACGTTCTTCTCCGGTCAGGTGAGTGTTTGTTTGTGATGCAAAATTGCTTTGTATTTTGACGATTTTTTCGTCTACGGTAGGTCGTTCGGTACGCCGATCTGTACGCGGCAACGATCATGAATCTGATGTACTACCCTTTCTCGTACATGTTCCGAGCACCGGCAATGTTGCTGCCTCACGAATCGACTGTAGCTCACGAGCAGCGGTTCACACTGGAAGCTCCGATGATCCAGCGAACTCGTTCCCGTAATCCCGGAACGCCGAATGTTGAGCAACCGCCGGAGGAACTCTTCGCGGAAGTTAGTGTAAGTATTTTTTACTTTTCCGTGAGTCTAACCGCGATTTAATCGCTGTTCTAATCGTAGGCCATCGACGAGAAGGAAGCAGCCGGTCTGCTAATTGCGGCCGGGAGTAATGTGTCCGTTCCGCATACCCGACCGGAGACACCTCGCTCGGTGACGCATACCCACGATGAGGACTATTCGGACGAGGACAGTGATGATCAGAAGCGGGAGGCAAGGGCAGCGGCTGCCAGAAGGGAGGCTAACGCCGATGAGGTTACCAATGGTGATCAGCAGTAATGAATGCAGGGTCAAAGAGGGGCCGGTGGCCGGTTGGTAGGAATGTGTAGATCTTGAGTTATGGCTGTTGGGGTGCGACGAGATCTACGTGCATTTCCGGGTGATGTATTTATTGACAATTTTTGTGCTGGTTTTTTTTATTTCGTTTATTTGACACGGCTCATAGCGGTAGCTTAACGGAGCCGTGGATCTTTTATGTGTTTACATTTTGTACTGGTTTTCTTGAGATTTTAATTTGTGTTGCGGGTCAAAAAAAAAAAAAAACACTTCGAGCTAGTCGAGCGCGTCGGACGCTTGAAATTGAATTCTACTGCTATTTTTTATTTTTAGAATACATAAAACTAGAATTATGTTGTACTTTTAAAATATTTGAGATTATCGAAACCATGCGTCCAAACTTGCAGTCCGTTTTTTCGAATTTTTGTATCTCATGGTTGTGGAAGAAAGAATCCGGCATGGTTTCACTTAAATTGGTAAGATATAATCCACTGATCAATTACTTCTTCATGTTGGGAATGACCATTTTACTGGCAGCTTACCCTTTTCCTGTTCTATTATTACAATAAAAAATGTTAGATAGATTTAGCATTTAATTTCGCTCACCTTTCGAATATATTAACAAAATTCATTTTTTCTATCATCGATGCTGAGTTCTGACATTTCTAATTTTCTGTTTACTTACTATCGTGTATTGATGTAGCCTAGCAACGCAATGTTGTCATTTATGTTCAGTAGCTCAGTGTTCACAACATACTGTCAATACATTCTAATGCAGTTTGGAATTAAATTAGAAGAAATCTTCAGTTCAGTTAACAAATCAAGTATATAGATTAGAAGGTAGCTTTCGGAAGCTATTACAAGGAGGCCTAATTTCCACATGCTATAAAAAATGAACTCTTCGAAGAACTTTTTTTGCATCTGTTGATGACCTTTACGAACGTTAGCACGAATTGTGTTTTCTAGTTACGTCAATTATCGGAAATTAAATAATCGTTATCTGCTAGAACGCCATAAACTCGGAAATCTGTATAGACAAGAGATGATGAAGTTTAAACTACAAAAAATAATTGGTGGAAAATGTCAGGGGCATAACCGTATAGTGAAGGGGTGTTAGCTCAAATATTTAATGGACTGTTAGGCAGCTCAGCTTAGTTCGACCGTTTTTACGGTTATGTCAAGTACAAAATAAATCGCTACTGATCCGGTGTTCGGTCATTTGCCAAGCAAACATGTCAGGACTTGTGCCCAGACTGTGTCTCACACATCGAATAGTGGCGCCCAATCAGAGCGTCCCTTCCGATAATGGTTATATAAATCAATTTTTTCGATATTTACGATGTTCAATCAAAAGACATTCAGTACAACGTTAGTTTATCGACGTTCAATTTCTCACAACTTGCCGGTCGCCATTTTCTTAACTGGATCCCCTGAAAGGTTAGACATAGTCACGGCTAACAAAAAACGATAACCACTAATCGGATTTGCCCTCTATTTAGAACGATGCGGTCACAGGTAATAAGTAGTAAATAGGATATAGGTATGTTTTGTATAGGACCTTAACAGAAGAAATTCGAGTTTGAAAAAAAGGAAAGAGAAAAGAATTCCGACAACAAATGTGTATAGTTATTTTTTGTGTTTGTGTAACATAAATTCCTAACATTGTAACCCATAAGCATTACATTAGATTGAGCATTATTTATAAGCACCAGTAAGCAGCAGCACCACACACACATACAGAGAAAAATTAACTTGTTAAGTGTTGAGAATTGCCTTTAACAACAGAAAAAAAAATCTGAACATAACAAATATGTAATAACAAAACAAAAACAATGAATCGAACAGTAGGCGGAAAATGCGTACAATTGAATCAGTGATCACACAACAATACAATTAGAAAGCGCTGTTAGAGCAAATGTTGTTGAGTTACGGGACTATTTGCAATCAGATAGAACAACAAAGAAAGGGCCATTGCATAGCGAGCCAATTGGAGCTTTTATACAGCTTGATGTTGTCTCTGATCAACTTGGTGACCAGGTTTGTATTATTGTGCATATCACGAGCGTTTGCATGTCAACAGGTTTGATCGCGTAGGCATTTGTATGTCGCCTATATGTTATTTCGCGTGCATAAATTCGTTTGTATACCCATATGATCGTTTGCATTTTGACGTGAACTTCAGAATGTTCGAGCGAGCTGCGAATCTAATACTTTATTCTGCGTGTGCGGTGTTAGAAGAGTTGTCTAGTGTATATGAATTTGTTTTTATTTATTTATTTGTTATCAAACTGGGCCGAAACTGGAGGCATTTTCGCGATTGTGACCAGGTCTGTATTATTGTGAATGGAACGAACATTTGTATGTAATATGTTTGATCGTGTGACCACTTTGAATTTTGAAATGGCGTCAGACATCGGTTTCCGTCATCTACTGATGTACAAGTTGATCTGTGAATAGTCATCTTAGTTGTATGAATTTACTCGGTTTACAGCATAAACTATAAAGAAATAACTTCCTTCTTCGTCCTGATTCTAGGAGCCTGAATTAGTAACGTTCGTGTTAACCTCTGACAGATTGAGCACCATCTGCACTCTTAGCAAATGGTCCACTTCACTTATCACAACTTCACGCAGTAGGTAGGCCAACGATATATTGCTATATGTACTGCTTGTTGAGTGGACAGCGACAGAGCGTTTCTTATCCTTACTCCTATGTAACATATTCCTGCTATCCTTAATATATTTATTCATTTTAGTTACACTAACGCCAGATGTGAGCAATCAAGGAAACAGAGTGGCGGCCCCATATCGTACAATCTGGAAGTCTACACAGCGCTTTCTTGGCCGAGATGGTCTTGTCATCGCATAAGCTCAGAAATATGAAACAGAAAATAAAATGAAGAATTAATTCAGTGTTAATATGAATCTAACTTAGCTATATTGAGAGGAAAAATAATCTGTCAAATATAGATAAATAAGATAAAAAGAAATTAAGTAGGAGCGTAAATATTGAACGAGATTACGAAGTTTGACGTAGAGAAATGTCGATCTGCTCAGCTGCTGTCATCAGGGCGATTAGACGACACTGCCCAAGTAACAATTGAAATTTTATAGCATGATTCAAGTTCAATTTAAGTTTAGAGTGACTATAAAACTACCATAAAACCTTAATTGTTACAAGGGTGGTGGCCTCGAGATCGCCAAAGGTGGGATGATTCGTAATTCTGGCAAATCGTTCAAGTAACTCAAATTTCGGCATCTCGTCAGGATTCGCCATACCGACATCAAACTCAGCTGGGTGTACTACGTCTTCAAGTCTTTCCAGAACCCAGGGAATACGGTCAGACCAATTAACATGTTTGCTGTCCCTGTATTCAGCCTATAAGGGGAGGGGTAAAAGATTGATTCGATAAAAAGGGCATTTTTTTAAATTCATTTTAACTCAAAATCTACTGAACCAATGGACTTGAAATTTTGCACAGTTCTGCGTATCATTCCCCAGGCAACTACAGGAGCTTTCATATTTTCCTCGATTTTTTCAATTTTTAGTAGCGCTTTGAAACCAAAATTCCGTGTTTTACTAGTGTCATCGCAACAACTCCAAAAAATACAAATTTGCCGCCGGTACACTTCACCGTAAACACTTTGCGAATGAAAATTCCATCATCTTAGATGATGAATCGTGCTTTACATTTATGCAGTATAATTTAAGTGGAAACGGTGGCTATTACAATAACAACAGTGCTGTCATATTTATCTCCACTAGGACGGGAAAATCGTAATTCAAGCTGACGGTATTGGTGTGGTTAGCCGTTCCCGAGAAGCGTGTTTCAGTACCTCTGTCCCATTCATACAAAGCAAAAGCGGTTGATGGAGATATTTTTATATCGGTAAATGCATGCCTAAATTAAAACAATTTATTAAAAAATATCTCGCCTGCGTAAAATCGAAGACAAATGCACCGTAAATATATTTTTCGACAGTTTATAAATAAAATAAAATACTATTGAGAGAAATTTTCAATTTGAAGTTTTATTTTTAAATGACGTACACTGGAATTTAGTCTAAAAATTTTCGGAATACGGTCAGCTACGAATTAGCCCTACTACTATTCTGGACGGTATCCTGATCTTGATATTGATAATTCTTCAAAATAGTTTATCTTGAAGACGACAAATCTTTTCCCCCGAACGAATCCCTGGAATGAGTTACTAGAGCGATGAAAGGATTTTTATGGATGATCATCCAAGGACTCGGCATATAGGCTTCAAAATGTACAAGTAAAATTAAAAATCTCTTGTAAGCTTATGGATGTGGTACATACTCAATCAGGCTCGTAGAAATAGGACAAATGAAGTATTGATTTCATTCGAGGTTTTCGGTCATCCTGCTCTCAAGGTCTGCATGAGAAACCAGCGAATTCTTGAAGACAAGTATTCCCAGATCAACTGTTAGATGACGGAAATCGATGTCTAACACCATTTCAAAATCCAAGATGGCGACTTCCTGTCAAACAAAGTGCTATGTATGAACATTCAAAATTTTCGGAATGGACAAGGAAATGACCGAAATCGATGTTTGACGCCATTTCAAAATCCCGAATTCTTTTCGACTGTTATCCTGACTACCCAATCCGTGGTTCTTATAGGGGTGTCACTGAGTCGGTCCCACCGTTAAGTAAGTACCACATCAACACTTACTTTCTAATATTTAGAATGCCTAAGTAGTAGTTGGTGTTTGATTCTGTTTTCAGTCATTGAGTCATCTATAGCTATAATCACCGTTCGAGCCCATTTCATAATTTGCTCTCACCGCTAAATTCTCAGTTAAATGTGTTCCTTATAGCTGTGGTCGGTAGAGCAAGCTTCAATCAATTTCAACAGTAATAGCAATTACCGCGATTTCTCACCAACGAATATAGGTATGTGGCAAAAGGGCACTAGCGTAACCACAAACAATAATGACAACATACCATTCTACAGTAATTAGAAAGGTAACACGTTTTAGGCGAAGTAACTTAATAGAAGTTTGTTTTTTTGTTTCAAATCAATTTAAGTGAATGTATCATTTAAAATCATCTACCGTGCAGCAAAAACCGAAGAAGGTCTGTTTTCCATGTTAGGAGCGGCTTCAAACAGTGCCATTCCCGGAACAGGCGATACCACACGTGTAAACCAACGGAATGGTTGAAGTGACTGACGAGAAGAACTAGTCCAGAAACTGAATGCTTGCAGCGGCTGCGCATCAGAAACGGAAACAATATGGTGAGCTGGAAGTAGCCGGGAAAAAAGTATATCGGCGTTAGAAACATGGGCACCCACTGAGGTGGAAGGAAACTGTGCCAGGGACCAATCGTAAGCTACCTTCTGTATACTGTTAGTTACTGTTATACATCGATGCGGTGTATATAGATTTTTTGAAAGCTTTCGACCGTGTCCCTTATCAGCTTACTGTGGAAAAACTCGGGTGGACGGGATTACCGAACTGGCTGACTAGTTGTATCTCGTCGTACCGCACAAACTGTAGCGCTTCTGTGCGACTCGAAACTACACTCTCAGATCCATTCCACATGTCATCGGGCGTTCCTCAAGGGAGTCATCTCGGACCTCTTCTTTTTGTGCTCTTTGTGAACAACCTGTGCAAGGAATTATCGTGGTAGACCGTTATGGATTTAGAAATGGACATCGAAAGGATCATTGACTGAAGTGATGTAAACGGAATGAGTGTGAATATTCGGAAATGAAGCACAACCACATTCGCATGAGTACACTCTCCCATTGTGTTCGAATAGTCGATGAGTTCCGCATCCGTCGAACGAGTCATATCCGTCAAGGATCTACGTGTCATTCTCGATCGTAAGCTACATGCTTTTCCGCACATTTCTCTTCCACAACGCTTGCAATTTCAATGACGAGGCTCTAAGTTAGTGGTGGATTCTGATGAGACCAATGAAAATACTATTTCCATAAACTCATTATTACATTATTACTCCAGTAGGTCAACTTGTATCGGTGACTACACCATCGATTTCAAATTTGCTATCGGGAACGTAGATGTGGTTCTTTTTATAACAGTCTTGTCGTCAGCAATATAATTTGCCTGCTTTAGACGGGAATCCACAACCCTGAGCTTCCCAAGCAACATTTGCAACATGTAATGGCCGCAGTTTGATAATGGTTGATGTATGTTTCTTCTCAACAAATTATGTTTCAGAAACTGCTAGTCAACAAACGCTGTTGCTCGGGTTATCTGGACGACCATAAAGTGGAAAATATTTTCGTAGGACATCACACGTAAACACGTTCAATGTAAACTGTTCAGTAAACCAATAGCATGAGAATCGGCAGCCACGACCATCTTCACCGACACTTAGAATAGGGTAGGAAATGTTGATACCTACTTAAGGCAGGCCACCGACTCATCGACGCTTCCATAGGTATTACGGAGTTGGATAGAAGGACAGATATAGGTCTAGGATACGCCACAAGCAGGCAATGCGGCCACGAAATGAATGTTTTTATGCGGTGGGATGATTAGTTCCCGAGTATACGAATACTCAAAGCAAAAAGATATGTAATTGTTTTACTTGTTTTCAAACTCTGGATAGCCTGATAAGCATATTTGAAACAAACATAATATATTGTGAGTTATATTTTGTTTTCATGTTAACATGTTTTGAAATACGTGGTGGTGGGGAAAAGAAAGCGGTATAATTAGTGGGAGGGGGAGGATGTGTCGGGAACCACCTAGCTTATTTTGGTATACGAGGTGGATGAAGAGAATGCAGGTGTGTGGTTGGTATGGGAGGAGCGTGGTGAGAGGGGGTTGGAGAGGGAGGAAGGGTAGGGGTAGATTGAGGGTTCAATATCGAACTGCATATCATTGGAGTCTAGGTTAATGAAAATTGATTCAGCCATCACTGAAGTGTCTTTAGTTCTGAAATATGCCCGGACCCGTGACTTCTGGAATTTTCGAATGTGGACAATATATTCTGTGAATCGAAGTGATTTTATGTTCATTTCAATGGATTTTTAACCTATTACGATTGTACCGGTTTATATGAGGAATTCCCATGTCACCGCAATAACCAACCTGTAACTCCGGAACCAAAAATCAGAACTGAATGAAATTCAATAACAATTAATGAAATTATTATATCTTTCATTTGAAATCAAGTTTGTAAAAATTTGCTGGGAAATGGGTGTGACATTAGCTCAGGAACTGGCAAATTCCCCTGTGGCATCAAGAACCGTCATAGGTGCCCAATATGGTCAAAGCTGCTTTGATTGGTCATAAGTGATTTATTCCCGTAAACCCAAGTACCACTCTCTTCGACCCATAACTCCATAACCGGCAGTCCGATCAACTAAAAATTCAATATGGGTCTTCATATGAAAACAACCATCTTATCAGACAAGGTACTGCGTATTTTCTCTGAATATTAAACTCCAAGGGTATCATTTCCTATCGATTCACTCGGAGGAACTTTGCCCTGTACCCACCAGCCTGTCACCAATGTTATATTAGAGACTAATCGAGACTAACAACTGACGAAGAAGCACTCAAAATTGTGTGATACACTGTGATGTAGTCGAAATAGCACGGTCCTTTATGTTCTGCTAATTATGACGAAACAATCTTTTTGTTAAGCTTGTTGGCAGCAGTTGTTTTATTGGCCACTGGAACGCTCGACGCCTTCATCTGTCGTTTACATGCCAAAGTACGTTGCGGTTTCTCGTCAATTCAACTTCACCCAGAGCGGAGAAAAATAACCTTCAAAAAGGGTCCGGAAGATGTGCGATGTAGATGATATGCCCGCAGAAATATACTTGAACACGTGAAGTGCGAACCGGTAGTGTTAAGCTTTTCAATCTCAGGTAAACGACGCATGAAATGGGTAATTTGTTTTTGGTTTGGGATTTTATGGTCTGTACAATCTCGCGCAGCAGTTCGCCACGGACATCCCAAACTCCGCTTGATGTAATAGCCTTTTCTCAGCAAACGGTGGATTCGGCCGACAGGAAACTGGAGACCGACACGAAACGAGTGGAATTTACCGAATCTATACATAGCGAGCGTATGTGTTGTGTAGCCAGCACAAATGTAACACACGAATGATGCTGCACTCGCATACCACTCACGGTTTTGTATTCCGATCAATTTACGTTCGAAGCCAAATCGGGTGGCCGTCGAACGAAAACGGCCAACTTCCATCGTCAAAGAGGTGGAGCTTCGAACGAAAACTGTTCAAGATTTGCGGCTCGGTGCATGAAATTAGCGGCAACCAATCAGGAATGAGCTTCAGTCAGATGATTTAAAATTCAGCGGTTTTCCCTTGTGTATGCAAAGTTCGACCCGTCGGAAATAAAAGTCATAATTGATGAAAGAAAATATTTCAAAATTTAATTCATGGTTAATGGTTGGTTAGCGCTGTTAAAGGCTAGTTTGTTTTCCAAAGAAAATGATTTCCGCGTGGAAGATTTTTGCTCCAATAGGCCCTCGTTACTAGCACGAAGCTATACAAACTAATTATTACAGTCAGTCCACAGAGCCAGCTAAATCCTAATAACCACCTTCTCTCTCCCGATGCTGAAATGTAGTCTCCGACTTTCCAGCAAGGTTGACTAATAGAAACCGACTAAAATCACAATTTTTTCTGTTCAAGATCTGCGGCTTAGTGCATGAAATTGGCCAACCAACCACCAGCTGGCTTCGGTCGGGTGTTTTAAAACTCTGTTTTTCGTTTTATATGCTAATTTCTAACCATCAGAAATGAAAGAGATTGCCTTTGCTAGTAGTAAGTAACGACACAAAGTGTACAGCTCCACCAGGCGTGTACAGCTCACAAATATTTCCTTCCCTGTAACGTACAGTCCTTTGAGGATATGCTACGTTCGATCTAAACAGTTCAGCACGAATGATAATGAAACAAATCTGTAAATTGTGTCTCCGCTTTTTTGGGAGCTAGTGTCAATCCGGCGCTAGCACAGTCCTGTCACTAAGTTAGTGTCGGATTCTGAAGAGACGAAGTCGAAACGCAAATTCCATAACCAATTTGCAAGAAAGCTATCTGATAATAGTTCTAACGTTATAAGCAAAAAGAAGAAAAAATCGATCGACCCTTAAAGTACTCGAGAGATACATCACACAGCTCTAAAACAAATTTGCGTCGTAAGGTTTCGTACAATGCTATTTGTTGACATACAGGGTGTATATATGTGGTGTATCTCTTAAAGCACTCTGAATGTACTGATCTAGAACGTTGTGATAAGGTATTGATTTTTGTCACAAGGGAAATGGATGATGAACCTAAAAGCCAATTTTAAAACATTCGGAAAAAAAATAATTGTCCAGCCCAGAAATTCGGTCGTTCGTTAATATTTGCTAGTGTATTTCCAACGTAATTCCCGCAACAAAAATTTTCACGAGTTACCCAAAGGAAAGCAATATATACTAATACAACTGTTATTATATGGTAGACGTCATTATAAAGAAAACTGTATTTTTAATTTCAAAACAGTCTTACTAACCAGTAAACATCCTTTTCTGTACAAAGTCAATAAAAATGCTGATCTAGTTATACAACAATCTCAAATTTGCTAACCCCTAGTTTTAAGAAGTTTAAAATGTGAAAGAAGATTGTCACCGTTAGGCAAGCGCAACGTGCCGCGCCAAGCAAACAAAGTAGGCAGAAAAATCAACGTCACAAAAACTATTACCGTTCAGCGTCACTTCTGATTTTCAATGTTTGTTTATTTTGTTCACACTTGGCAGCACCCAAGGACTAGTTAGTAATTAAAAAAGTACGTGTCATCAAAAAAGGTTGTTTATAGAAATTGAAATGAAGCTTAAAAAGAACTAAAAATGAAAATGATGAAGAATAAGGAAACAAGTGGAAGACCTGGGCATTCAGCTACAGGTCCCGTACGGATCCATTCCCTTACAAAGTACTTTCAACGGTCAGAACTACTCCCGGAATGATATACTGGGCTACTTATTAGTAATCAAAATGCATAAAACGTGAATTTATGCAGATGCCTCAACTAAAATTGCCGGCTCTATTCGAATAGTTGTTGAGTGCGGACCGGTAGGACGCCGTGCGACACAAACCTATACTCTATCGTCCGACGGAGATGCCGGTCACCCTAAGGATTTGCTATGCCAACCACATCGAACGAGCTGCGGTCGGTGGTTTTTTTAACACCTACTGTGAAATAGAATAATGCTACCTTTTATTTACGAGCGATCGTTTATTATCGTGCATTACACATGTACTCTCTCTCTCTCTCTCTCTCTCTCTCTCTCTCGGTATGGTGATACCCGTCCCGTCCAGGGTAAGCGTCCCATTTGTTGAACTGAACCACGCTAAACCGCATCCAGGGAACCCTACCGAGTCAACAATGTGATCACCATCGTGATCCTCACTCGCAACAAAATCACCGATCAGGGGGATTCCCCAACGGCGCAAGTGTATAAAACCCCCCGGCAAACGATGCTCCAGCTATCAGTTACTAGGATGAGCTCGTTTCGAAAGGTCGTTATCTTGTTCCTGCTGCTGGTGGTGGCAGTTGCCACCGGCCAAGGTCAACAACAGCAGGAAACTTTTAAACTATGCGTCCCGCATCAGATCATGGACGCCTGCCGGGATTTGATGGCGAAACCGGACGCGACGGTACAGGTCCAGTGCGTGGCCGGTCGCGATCGAATGGAATGTTTGGAGAAGGTTAATACGCGACAGGCGGACTTTGTGGCCGTCGATCCGGAGGATATGTACGTGGCTTATCATATGGCCAATCAGGATTTTAGTGTGTTTACCGAGTTTCGAACGGTGGAGGAACCGAAGGCTGAGTTCCGCTACGAGGGAATAGTGCTGGTCAGGAAGAGTGATAATTTTAAAAGTATGGCTGATTTGAAGGGGAAAAAGTCGTGTCACACCGGTTACGGTAGAAATGTTGGGTACAAGATTCCGATTACGAAACTGAAGAAATTGGGTCTGTTTAAGTTGGCTGATGATCCGGAGTTGTCCCCCCTGGAGAAGGAACTGAAAGGTTTGTCCGAACTGTTTGGCAGTTCGTGTCTAGTTGGAAAGTACTCTCCGAACGATGAAGTGAATCGACTGTTGAAGAAACGCTACTCTAGTCTTTGTGCACTCTGTGAAAAACCGGACGTTTGTGACTATCCGGATAAGTATTCCGGATATGATGGTGCCATTCGCTGTCTGGTGGAAAACAACGGGGACGTAGCCTTCACGAAGGTGATCTACGTTAACAAGTACTTCGGTCTACCGGTAGGTGGTGCCCCAGCTCAACCGGCACTGAATCCAGCTGCCCGTTCGGATGATTACGTGTACCTTTGTGAAGACGGAACTACTCGACCCATCACCGGTCCGGCCTGTTCCTGGGCTCAACGTCCCTGGCAGGCGTACATGGGAAACGGGGACATCAACGATCGGTTCCAGCGACTACAACAGCGTTTGCAACAATTCTACGAAGAAGCGAAAAACAAGGCCAACGCGGATCAAGCCGCTAAAATGTGGGTTGATCGAAAGAATATCCTGTTCGATCGAAAAGTTCCGGTTTTGCCGGGCGATCATCTGGACCGGGCACAGTACAAAGACGTGATCGAGCGGGATGGTCCGTTCCAGTATAAGATCAAACTGTGCGTAGCTTCCGAGCTGGAAATGGAAAAGTGTGACGTTATGAGGAGGGCAGCGACTTCGCGGGATGTCCGCCCGGAGATCGAATGTGTGCTGAAGGGTAAGAACGGATGCGTAGGTGCTGTTCAGCGAGGTGAGGCTGACGTCGTGGTGCTGAAGGGCGAGGATCAAACCGCTGCCAATGTCGAAGGTCTTAAACCGATCCTGTTCGAAAAGTACGCGGAAGATGACGTAATGGTCGCGATCGTTGACAAGCAACTCAGCCGGGATCTGCTACTGAAGGCACCGCTGTAGGTATATTATGTTTAAAAATCGATCAAAATCTAATTTTTGTGTAACTCAACAGCGAATTCGACGGCTCGGATCAACGTGCCATTTCGGCGGCACTGTTCCTGAACGACAAACGTCAGAAGAAGGCGTGCCCGAACAAGCTTTCCTCAACACCGAACGCACCGATTAAGATCATCTCGGCCCAGGACCTCACACGGCTCGGTTCCGATAAGGTGCTCGTCTGTCCGAATCTTCAGTACGAGCCGATCGGTAACTATGCGTCGTGTAATATCGATTATACGCTGCCGGCGGGAATCTACATCCGGAAGACCGTAACCGGACAGATCGAGGACAATATTGCGCATGCTTTTGTCGCTCTTTCGGATAAGTTTGGTCACGGTGCTAGGAGCGAGGTTGTGTTCGATATGTTCGGCGAGTTTAAGCCGGGAAGCAAAAATGTGCTGTTCCATGATCGTGCGGCCAGGTTCGGACCGGCCGATAACAAGGTTGGCGGAGTGGAAGCGGGTAATTACAGACGGTTGATGTGTTTGTAGAACTCGTGTTCAAGATTGTTTAATCGGAACGGACAAATTGCTTTTCTTTTGAAAAATGCGTATTAGACAGCCGTGGTTTTGCTTGTTTTATTTTATTGAGAAACATCCTTTAAAGAAAAATATTAAATAAAATTGAAAAGGTATAATATAAAATATAAACGCTTTAGTTTGTGTTGATACCAGACAAAAACATGTAAGTATATTCCGTTTTAAATTGGAGATTCACCTAATATGTAAGCCTTTGATACAGGAGAATAAGCTGAGCAAGAGCTATTCAAGCAATTGTCTAGCTAAATTGTTTGTTGAGTTTCCATTTACCTCGATAAACAGCAAACTCGTTCAGCTCCTTCGAAGATAGATTCTCACAAATTTCCATTTCTGCTAAACAGCACACAGAAACACTTTCCCATAGTCCGCTTTAAGAAACCAGCTTTTTAAATCCTAACACTATTTTTCCTGCAATATTGCCGGCAACCCAGATACACATCTGACAGCATCGACACAAACACTTTAAATTTTCTCTATCTTCCAACAACGGCACAACCTACTGCGATGACACTCACGAGCACGCCAATCCATCCGAACACCGGATGAACTCGTCGTGCTTTTTTGTCGCCGTATTTGCTCCGCAGCTCGCTCAGCTTCTGTGAGCGAGAGAATTAGCCACAGTCGTATACGCATTTGATCATGATCGAACATGTCGCGCGTGCAAAATGGCTGATATTTTGCAAACTTTAAACCTACACTTTACCACAACACTACTCTGCTTTTTTTGGTGAAACATTTTGATCTTCTTATACACTTGAAGTGCAGACAGCACTTTCTTCATTGCACCACGATTGGGTGCCGACTTTGTGACGAGAACAATGCACTAATCCTTCTGACAATTCGCGATCGAGTTCGCGTTTTTCGTATGTAGAGAAAACATCACAAAACTTCACGTACTATAATTGCGGACTGTGATAGCTGTCCTACGAATTATTTTTAGGAAACTAGGCGGATGATTGCGGCTTTAAAAACATGAAACAAACCGCAGCCTGATCGAGGGTCGACTAAACGAAAAAAAAAATTAATCTTGGTACCGATGCGCGCAACGCCTGAGCAGAGATGCCAGGTACTTTTTTCAAATGTCTGCAATAATAATTTTAAAAGTCTGGGAAGAACAAAAATGTCAGGAAAGCTAGTGTAACCAAAAGTCTTTATATTCAAATATCTGCAACAAAACTAAAAAATCTGCAAATATCTGCAACCAAACTAGAAAATCTGCAAATATCTGCGTCATCGAAAAAATCTGCAGCTTAAATTAAAAGTCTGCGAATTTGCAGACTTGTCTGCAAATCTGACATCTCTGCGCCTGAGCGACTGAGGTAGTGTGAGCTCTCTGCGCAGGCGCGCGCAATGGAACGTACAGGAAAATGAGGCACAGTTGCCAAATGATATTTTATACTGTCGGTATTTCTCGAGGTCCAACGTGGGGAACGATTATTCATCTTTTTTTGATTAAATGAATTTATTATTTCTTATTTTGAATGGATTAGTAAAGATTAGCATTGGATTAGTTTGAAGTATATTTGCATTTCTAAAAAGCATTGAGAATTGTTGGGAATGGCCGAAATAATTAACTTTTCGGCCTTACATTTTTTTTGTCTTGGTCAACGTCATTCAAAGTTACATCAAACTTCTAGTGACTAGACACAAAGAAGCATCAATGCATATGAAACAAAATCCGAAGTGATTGCAATTGCCATCGTATTTATGGATACCGTACATTGCCGGCTAAACTTATTCCGTTTGAAGCTTTATTTTCGCACACTTAATTTTGTTAAATTCACCGATTTTTACACAGCCGAGCAATCAGCTAACAAAGCTTTTACCAAGATCTCAGTAGAAAAGACGTTTTTCTTACTGAAGCTCGAAAAAGTTATTGCTGAAAATCAGTACATTTAAGACACTTTGCTGATCTATCAGCTGAAAAATTTTACCGACTGTTCAGATGTGCGGAAATTACCGAGCTGAGTTGAGTATGTGTGGTCATAAATTCAGCGATGTTGTGGGCATTTATTTACAACATTGTAGATATATTAAAAAAATAGTAAGCTCAAAAAATCTCATTCATGTTCCCTATCAATCACTGAAACGTGCTTACCTCGAGTAACAGCTAGCAAGCACATTCAGCTCCTTCGAATACGGATTCCCAAAAAATCCATTTTCTGCAAATAAACACACACACACAAACACGATACTCTGCTTTAAAATCACATTTTTTCATTTCCCCCGACCAACTGATTTCGCAATAGCACAACTGGCAACACCACCATCAAACGCTTTTATTTTCTCCACCTCGACAACACGCACCGTCAGCCTACTGCGATGATGACACTCATGAGCCCGGTAAATCATCCGAACACTGATGGATGAACTCACCGTACTCTTTTTTTTCTCTCTCCCTATTTGGCCGCACAGCTCACTCTCAGCTTTCGATGGAGCGCTTCACAACTACAGCCGCACGCGCATGATCACGATCGAACATGTCGCGCGTCGAAAATGGCTGATTTTTCGCAAACTTTAAATCTACACTTTAAATCACTTTACTCTGCTTTTATGTGGCAAACAAAATTGATCTTCTACAAGATCTTTTTCCATTTTCCATCGCACATTATGCACTGGGAGTGCAGCAGCACTTTTCTTAATTACACCGCGGTGGGACACCGAATTGGCGATAAAATCAACGCACTAATCCAGCTGATAATTGGCGATCGAATTTGCACTTTTCGCATTGCGAAAAAAACACCCGACACTTCGCGTACGGTACTTCCAAACTGTGATACGTGATCTACGAATAATGTTTGGAAAACCGGATGGATGAGAACTGCGTCTCTGATAA
Organism: Topomyia yanbarensis; assembly: GCF_030247195.1. Classification (NCBI taxonomy): domain Eukaryota; kingdom Metazoa; phylum Arthropoda; class Insecta; order Diptera; family Culicidae; genus Topomyia; species Topomyia yanbarensis. Next base: position 206,211,273 of record NC_080670.1, on the reverse strand, counting down.
AAAAAAGAAACCGACGCGTAACGCGATCGCGGGTGAAATGAACGAACAATTTCGGTAACAGACGAAGTACATTGCAAACAGCGCGCGCGAGAGTGTGCGCTCGGCTCTCTACCGCGTTGGCGCGAGCAGATGATGATGGAAGTGAGCAGAGCTGCCAGATGATTTGGTTGAATATCTGTTTTGTTTTAATATGTTTTAATAACTCAATCTGTATTCAATGAAGAAATGTAGATAATGTATGTGCGTTCAAGGTATTTTATGTAACTGAATACAAGATTGCGGTTTTACCACAAATTGGCGAACCAATAAAGCAAATTTAAAATATGGACTTCGAAACTACTTTGATTTTTCAATGCAATTATTAAAGTGCCGACCAATGAAATGAACCAAAATGATAAATAAAATAAAAAATCGGTTATAAAAATTGATTATGGTTCGCTGTGAACAACATAGCAACTGAAAAAATTGCAGCAGGTAGTTTTTAGACACTTTTAACATCTGTGTTATATTTTATAATGATACTTAATTTGTTGTGCTATAAATCTGCAAAAAACAGGCCAATTTGTATAAATAGTACGTTTGGAAATGAGAACCTAACCGTTGGGCGTGTACAATCAAAAAAAAAAAATCAAAGTACTTTTACAACAACTTTTGACATCTTCCGTAGATTGATTTTATACCAACATATATTCTAGAAATCGTTTGAACTATGTCCAAACTATTCATGTTCATGGAGAGCACCCATCTACGGTTACAGCGGCCAAAACCATTATTTGCAGCGGATGCTGCCTCCTGGTGATCAACCGATAACTGAAATTCTCGTATGAACGGTGGGTCAAGCTAAGCTTTGAGAGTTTACGAATTGCTGAATTTGAAAACAGAAATCAGAAAACACGATGTTCGGAATTTGACCGCTTTCGGTAAAGCGAAGCAACTCCATCTTTTAAATTCCATCACAGATCACTTTTTTTGCGTTTAATTTTGCCAAAATGCTTTTGTACGCTTGTAAACAATTGACTTTTCTATTCCCGTTGAAAAAGAAAAGATGCTGAATTATTTCGTGATGAAAACAAAATATTTTGCACTGCATCAATCGATTGAGGTTAGCTATTTCCTGATGAAAACAAACCAATTTCCTTTGGTTTGAGTGGTTGTAAATGAGCTGTCAGAAGTCTTAATACCCCGAGCTGTCATTCAGCCAATTTATAGACAGCGGATGCCAGTGCGACAACTGCGCGAACGGTCTGAAGTTGATTACGCTGCGAGTATCGGACCCTGTAGAGGAATTTCTTTGAATTTGCCAACACCTGTATCGGATTATTCTGGCCATATTATTTACGGTACCTAGGAATCCACAGATGCGGACGAAGCTTTATATCACGAAAAGAAACAAACTAATTCTTGAAAGAATGTCGAGACAGTCAACATTGTTGCCATTCAGCAAGCACCACTCCTCAATATCATCTTGGAGCATAGCAGAGTCCAGTCCTGAGACAATTGAACGAAAGATTTTCATATCCTCAACATAGAGTAGTTTTTTCCAGACTTGATGCGGGTGCAAAGATCATTGATGATTAGGAGAAAGATAAGTGGCCCTAGGTGACTTCCTTGAGGGATACCGGTTGGCGTTTCATATACGCTGGAAGGTAGGGTACAAATTCTAACAAGACGGACCCCTAGGTGGAAATTTTAGGGGCAAATTTTATTGCAAACAAACTTTACCAGAACTTTAGTCATATAGTTTAGTTGCGACAGAGTATATCATTTACATTAGGATGGTGGAGGCTGATATTAAACGTTAGCAATGTTTCAAGGATGGTTAGCCAAGAGGGCTGGTAAATACATTAAGGATGTGAAAATACATCCACCGACTTGGCTGCGGATGCGAACCTTTGTCTCGTACATAGACAATTTCTGGAATACCCCCGTAATGTTTTCTGTTATACATAATTTATTTTCCAGAATGTGAAGGGATTATTTCGAAGGTTGCATTGGACTTGGTTACGATACTCACCGATTGTTCTGTTTCAACCTTATATAACCGTATTCAGATGTCAGATTGCAGTAAACCGTGCTGAACTAGAGCGCTTCTTTACATTACCGACGTAACACGAAAAGATTCTCTGAATATTTAATGAAGCCAAGTAGAAGTTTATTGATGTTGCAAAATTCAATTTGAAGTAGAATATTTTTAACCAATCAAGATAGGGGCACCGTTTCAAAATTTTCGACCAAAATTTTTCTCTTTTTTGTACGTAATTAGCTGCTGTTGCACCAAAACATTAGATTCTTGCGCTATCTGATATGAAATATGGACAACGATTTTTAGCCAATTCTGTAGAATGTTCAATTATTAAAAATAACGAAAATAATGGATTTTGTGAAAGCAGTAATTATCTACACCACGATTGGTTCGTACAACTCGCCTACAAGCGAGTCCGACTAGCTCCACCTTTATGACGATGGAAGTAAACTATTTTTGTTCGATGGCCGGCCTCTTTAGCATCGAACGTAAATTGAGTGCGGCATCTTTCGTGTGTTGTGCTGGCTACACCGGTACGTCTTGTCGGTCGAATCCATTGTTTGCTGAGAAAGGGTCACTACGTCGAGTGTGTCGGTGAAGGAGCACCCGTCTACCTGGTAGCAGTGATGGAATATCATGCCGCCGAAGTAGTGGAGCTGGCAGGTATTAGACTAGGATCATTACCCGTCATCTGCAGCTGGGCATTCGAAATGACGAAGAGCTGAACAAATTGTTCTCCAGCGTGACGATTTCCCGAGGGCGGTGTGCGTCCTAACATGCCATTCTGCTTCCAAAAAAGACCGAAAAGAAACCGAAGGAATTGGCTACCGCTGGAGAGAAGAAGAAAAACGCTGGTGGTGGTGAAGGGAAGTCCGAAAAGTCAAAGGTTGCCGCTAATAAACCGGCTGAGAAGGCCACCAAACCATCGAAGGCTGCAGCGAGCAAGCCGAAGACCTCTAAGCGAAAGAAGTCCCGCCGAACTCTGGTCTGGTGTCGGGTCACCGATTAGGGAATCTAATCGTAAAGGAGCCACTCGATTCCCTGGCTAACCACCAAGAACCCAGAAGTCGCCAAGCCGCTCTCGCAGTGGAGCATCAGCCGAACGAGCCTAGCTCTCCTCCACTGCTAACCGTCAAGGAGAGCGAAGCAGGTTGGGCAGCGGATCCACCTGAAGTAGGTCACTGCGGTGTCTACCTGGGCCACTCACGGCGAGTGAGTGGACCCGGCGATTATTCGCCCCGTCGCTAGGGAGGTTTCAACAAAAGAGCAAAGCTCACCTCCCTAGCTAATTGTCAAGAACCACTGCCGGAGCAGTCAACCCAAATTGGGAGAACTCGGCCGTTGCTGTCCCGGCCGGTAGGACGAGACCACCCGCCTTTCCGCCCAGCAGTAGAGTAGCAGATCAGCAGCAGTGGAGAGAGTTGGAGGAAATAAAGACGGTAAAATTAAATTTATTTATTTTTGTTCCATTAGTTTGTTGTGCTACGAAAATCCGAAATTCCGGTAGGAGCACCTATGCCGCCCTGAAAAGAAGGGTTCGTCGGACAAACAAGAACCCGAGTAGTGAGCAAACCCCTACTTACATACTCTACCAATGCCCCGAATACATTGATTCATTTTCATGAAAAAAATTTCAACGGTTTGCGAACAAACTGCGTTTTTTGTTTTCCAAGATGGCCGCTTTTTTGGCGTTCTCAGTTAAACCTTCATGACCATCACGCAGCATTGATAGCAGAAGCTAGCGCCTGGAATTCATCTCAAAAATTTCCAAGAGGTTCACTTACCCACACTGCTGGAAATATTTATATTGCTTGCTTTTACGCCTTATTCTTGAGATCTTCTCTCTCCTCTAATTTCCGTGTCAAATGACATGGAGCCTTAGAATTGAACGTGTACAGAGAAGATTCATTCGGATCGCATTAAGAGATCTTCCGTGGTGTGACTCGTTAAATCTACCGCCACATGCTGACCGCTGCAAGCTGCCCATCCTTGATACGTTGGAACAACGGCGGAAAATACAACAGGCAACTTTTGTTGCAAAGCTGATGAATCACGACGTGGACTCTCCGTGAGTTTCAGCACTTTTAGACTTCACAGCATCGCAAAGACCGCTGATGCTATTTTTGCTCACAAAAACAAGTAAGGCTAATAAATATGACTATTGTCTTTCATTTGAGTATTATTAGTTTCAAGGACCAGCTCTAGAACTGGAGTTATTGCAATTAGTCTGATTGGATGGAGCAGTGCTGCCAAGAACAGCTTACGTTGACGACGGACAATGAATTTTTCATATAATATTATATTATATAATATTATGCAAAGAGCTGAGGGATAAATGTTAAAGTGACCGAATTATTAACAGAAGAGAAAGTAAACAAAGAGAGTAACTCATTGCAGATATGACGTTTTGAAAAAACGTTCAAGATATCTTCGTTATGTTGCAATATTATTGAAAATTGATAAAACTTATCAATTTAGACTGTCTTTGGCTACATTTTCCACGCAATTGGATTATTGTAAATTTTCTAGCAGAATTGTATTGAGCATTGGAAGGTTTAAATTGAACAGCTTCTAGCACTGCGAGGGAAGCACCTATATTTATGAAAAAAGACTTTTCGTGTTTCTTGACCCCACCGTTTTCAAGGCAAAATAGTTTTGAAACCCTACATGCACGAGAAAAAAAAGTTGGGCATGAAAGGGTTAAAAACATGACTTACCGGAGATTGGACAATTGGGTCATTAAATGAGAAAAAAAAATCTTGTTTTATTACATACATCGATAAAGCGGATTTTCGTGATTGCAACAATGTTTTTCCAACTCAGGAAACGTGAAAATAAAATTTAAATATAAAGTAAAGAAATATGTTGACAGTCTGGATTTGACACTATCAGAAGCATTTGACATATCGAATTTCACGACAAATGACGCCCTGTCAGAAAAAATTAATAGATGTTTTCTCGGTTTTCCCTCAGGGTTATTTTTATTTGACATAAACACCATCCAATGCATATAGTTTTTTTTTCCATTTTGGGTGTTGTCTTGATAGGCCAGATGTAAACAATCGCAGTTTTCCTATGTATGGTTGCCAAGTTTACATAAGATTTATTTTAAAAAACAAAAAAAATCGTTTTTACGTATTATAACGAATTATTTTTTGAAATAATGTTATGTATATTGGACCTAAAATTTATCGAATGGAACGGAAAACTATATATAGCTTAATGACCCAGTTCCCAGCTTCTCGCTAATCCGGATCCGGATTTTAGGTAAAAAAATGGTCTTTCACAATTTGTAACTTTGCAGGGTAACAATTCAGCACGGGGTGAAAATATACCAATTTTTGTGTATACACTCCGTAGAGTGTATTTGTTTACGCTCTGCTCACCGCTGTTTTGATGTAAATTTTTGTTCATTTTCGCGTTTGTGAACGGTTATGTTCATGCAAATAGGTGTAGTAATTCTTGTTGAACATTTGTCCACACGTATCATGGGGTTTTGATAGGACACCGCTCTCCTTTCGCTAAAAAAAGTGTACTGTCTTGGTTGCGCATGTGCGATGACAGCTATGCACTGAGGTGGTTTGTCGTCGTCGAAGGATACCTGTCAACAGTATCGGCACGTGATTTGGGCGCCGGGTGAGACACATGGCGCCGGATAAGTTCAAAAGAGTTTCCGCTTCCCCGGCTAAGGATCCGACGCACCCGTCTTTCCCGTTGTAGAGTATAAATCGAACGTGCCTGGCTCTCCTTTTAAGCTAACAGTCAAGAAGCAAGGGAAGCAGGTAGGACAACTGCTCCACCTGGTAAGAAGACTGCGGTGTCTGCTGTGATTCCTTGCGAGGAGCACGGGAATCCGGTGATTCGTCACCAACGTCGCTAGGAAGTTACCAACAAAAGAGTCAAGCTCACCCAACTTAGCTAATTGTAACGGACCGCTGCCGGAGCAGCTAATAGAAACCATCAAGGTGAATTCGGTCATTGTAGACCCGGTCGGTTGAAAGAAACCAGTAGCAGTAGCAGCACACTTAGTTGACCTCGGCAATTTCCCGCACAGCCGAGCAATCCGTTAATGTTTATACTGATATCTCGGAAAAGTGGAATTTCTTTGCTAATTTTTAGCGAAATATCTTCCAAATCTCAGCAAACAATAAGGGCTTTTACTGAGATTTCAGCGAAAAATGAATTTGCCGTGTGCTCGGCTGTTCAAATTATGGTAAAAGTTGCAAAAATGCGACAGCAGTAGTTAACAGAGGAGGAGAGTGGAAGCGGAGAATAAAACGGGTAAAATTGAATGTTTATTTGTTTTCCTTTTTGTTTTATGTTCGAAATTCTGGTAAGAGCACATAAAGGGTGAACACGAAATTATTGCGACACATTCAACAGGGCATAACTTTTTTACCATTGGGTAAAAATAAACCAAATTTTGCACTTTCTCATTGATGTGTATTGTTTACATACTGTCAAACTTGAAGTCGTGTTTTTCGATTCAACGAAAATGGAGGTGAACCAACGCGAGTCGAGAGAACAAATTCTTTCCAAACACCTGGAATTTCCTGACCAGTCGCACCGGCAGTTGGGAAAAATGTTGAACATTCACCATTCAACCGTCTCCAGAGTGTTGAAGCAGTTCCAGTAGCGGTTGACGTTGGACCACGGCAAAGGAGCTGGAAGAAAACCGGGACCGGAGAACAAAAAGACGGAGGGAAAGATGAAGAGGATGATTAAAGCAAATCCCAACGTCTCAAGCCGTGATTTGGCTAAAAAGATCGGCATGTCGCAGAGCTACGTCCAGAATGCAAATAAGAGAGCTGGACTACATACATACAAGGTACAGAACTTCCCAAACCGCGATAAGCGGCAACAATCGACGGCTAAAACTCGGGCACAGAAGCTCTACGAGAAGATGCTGACAAAATATGGCTGCTGTGTGATGGACGACGAAACGTATATAAAAGCCGATTTTAAGCAAATTCCGGGGTTGGAGTTTTTTACTGGCAAGAACAAGTTCTATGTGGACGACAAATTTAAGAAGAAGAAAATGTTGAAGTTCGCCTCCAAATATCTCATTTGGCAGGCCATTCGCTCTTGCGGACTGAGAAGTGAGCCTTTCGTGACAAAGGGCACAGTAAATGGCGAGATCTAGTGCCTCGAGAAGCGCCTTTTGCCGTTCTTGCAGCAGCACGACGAAGCTCCGCTATTTTGGCCAGATTTGGCATCATGTCACTATTCTAAAAGTGTCCTGGAGTGGTATGAGGCCAATTCTGTCCACTTTGTTCCAAAGGACATGAATCCGCCAAACTGTCCGGAACTGCGCCCGGTGGAACAGTACTGGGCAATGATGAAGCGGGAACTTCGGAAGAGCAAGAAGACAGTCAAAGGCGAGAAGGACGTGTTAAGAAAATGGAAAAAAAATGAGAAACTGGTACCGGATGACACTGTAAAGACATTGATGGAGGGCATCAAGCGAAAATGCGTTCAATTTTACACTCAACGCTCCATCGATTAACTTTCTTTTGATTTTTGAAGTAAATATATGTATAAAACTACCCTAAAAATTTGGTTTGATTTTAAACATTGTAAGAAAATTGGCATGACATTTTCGGAGTCGCAATAATTTCGTGTTCACCCTTTAGGCCTCCCTGACAAATAGGGTCCGCTGGGCAATCAAGAACCCAAGTAGTGGGGAAACTCTTACTTACAAAGTGAGGGCGAAAATCACACAAATACACATTAAACTAATTTCATCCAAAATTTAATAGAAAATAGCTAGTGAAAAAAGTAGCAGAAATTTTAAAGTTACGCGATTTGATTCCGTACACCCTTTCGAGCCAATTACTTCTTAAGCGGACCCTACACGAGGCGGAAATTTTGTCAACAAATATATTGACAAGACTGCTTCCATCCATCAATCACATTTAAATTCAACAGAATCAGTATTTTCAGAATGACCTTACACCACAGACTAACAGACGTAACACTATGAGGGAATTCCCTCAAAAAACATCGATCCGACAATTTTCCCAGAACACTAGCTCCACCTTTTATTCACAGTCCCAATCACTCATTTACTGGTGGGTTATCCCTCAGGTTTGGGAACAATTTTTCACTAGTGGTCTATCCCCCATATGCTTGTTCATATGTCAGTGGCAATATTCCTGCTGGTGTAGGGTCCGCTTCAGAGGCGGGATGAAGGTCGGTTTTTCGCTCATCCCTAATAAAAATAAACTATACAAGTACTATAACCCATACGGTAACACCATTCCATATGTAGTTTGGATGATATCCTGAACACGTCGTTAAGCTATTTAACCATAAGATTTTTATTAGCTATCAAGTTAAAGCCGAGGTTTATGCAGCACAGCTCATTCATGCTTCTCTCTTTCATACACCGATAAAAATTTCTCTCTGCTCGCCGGCCAAGTATAAAACGGAGTCGGTGTTCATAACTTGATAATTCCAGGAAAAAAATTTCTTCGGGTGCTGGATGAGTTAAACTACAAATTTTTTAATCCACTGATTCGACGTCATGCGAAAATGGCCACACTGGTTCTGATATACGTGGATTCGTGTTCCTCCAAAATAGGGATCTTTAATTTGGAAAAGTTTTTCATATGTGTTAATAGCGGGTGTCCTTACGAGTACACTCATATCATTCTTAAACCTTAAGTATTCTTTTCTGATTTTTAAATTAAAAAAAAAAACAAATTAAATTCAACCAACAAACTGACAGTTGTCCTACTAAATGACGTATCTGCAAATATCTCGTTCACCTCATTGTTTACCGAGTCTGCACCCCACATAGCATGATCTGGTACTTTTGCAATCCGCTAGCAGCCTGCCATCCCAAGTTTAATCTGCAAACTATGGTAGATCTGATAAGGCAAGCTATGGAGTCGTGCAAGTCGCATGGGTTTGGATGTGTTATGTTCCTAAAAGGAAACAAACTAAAAAATGTTTTTTTTCAACAGTTTCGGGCCAAAAAAATTGAAAAAGGACTGAGATAATAACTCACGGTACTAATCTGCATCAGAATATGCCTTAACCCGCACACCCCTAAAGATCCCTATTCTGCGCAGAATTTTTACTATGGGACAGCCAGATTTGGTATTTTTTCACGGAATCTTCAAACAAACTGTATGATTTAGATGTATTTTCTGAAAATATACATCAAAAAGGGCTGTTTGAAGAAAGAAAGTGAAAATGATCAAAAAGTAACATGGGACGATTATGCGTAGAACGGCAGTAATATGAAGTCACATTTATTTTTTACTTTTTAACGACATTCAATTAGCTAGAGATTGCTGAGTATGGAAAGTTATGCAAATTTAAAGCCATAGTACTCAAGTGAGAGCAAGGATGGAAAATATACAGATCGGGAAACTAGATGTGGAAGGGTCATTAGAAACAGGCCTAAAATCTTACTGACTAATCTTTTGTCTTCTGTTGGTAGGAGGCGAGCTTAGGCAGCATTATTAGACTATTGCCTGCCCGTTACAACGGCAATAGTCCAATAAAAATCTACCCCGGCGTTCGAAATGCAAACAGAGATGAACAGCAGCATTTTATTCATGCTGTAATCGTCGACAGATTTTCAGTGGTGATCCTACTCTCTTTTTTCAGTTCTCAAGTGTGTCTTTGCCGTTGAGACATGTTGGTACACTTGAGCGATTCGTAATAAACTAACGAATAAAATTATATGCATTTTGGAATGTATTTGCCCAGCGATACTAATGTTCTGAAACACGTGGATCCGTGTTCCCTCAAAGTTTTGTATAAAAGATATGTTGATTGAATTAACGTGCGCTCACCTCCCCTACATCCTCCGGAAGAATGCTTTAACATTGCGTTACACCTTTTTGAAAAACAACCCGAGAAATGCTTTGAGACAGTGGGTGCAAATGTTTGTACCCACTAATGAGAAACACGCTGAACGAAAGCCACGTGTGGAACATGAAACGGGTACGCATGGCAACCAAACAAACAAGTGATCATATCCATTTAAATAATTTTTTCAGGTACAATAGAATGGGTATGTATGAACGATATATTTGAAACTATTAACCGTTTATCACATTCCACAACTAAACAGATATTGACCTACGCCCAAGCACAGTTCGAACAATGCATACCACCAACAACTAACCGACGCTACAAAGTGTCTTCAAACAAGCAAAATTTCACCACAAAGAATGGTAACGGCTTAACTCTTATCCAACGTAAATCCCATTAGTTGTTTCCATCGTTGACGACGTTTTGTTTCGTTCTAGAATGGTGCCAACATTTCCCCTTCCCGCTATCTACGATGCCGATTGATAGTTTCATACCTACTCGCACCACCCTAGCAGACCACATTCCACCATGCATCGGTTGAAGCGCGAAAAAGCGGAATCGGAAAGCAGCGACAGTACGCCTTCGTCATTGCTGTGTGTTCGAACAATTTCTATAACTGAAGACCGCACCGCAAAGTCCTCGATTAGACTGATAAGATAACCCAACTTGTGCCAAAACGAGAAAAAAAAGATATATTACTCAAACCTGTCGCAGTACGCTGACAGAACTTCCTCAAGCGGCATGTCCTCACCAAGTGAACCAATCCTAACGGTCGTAAAAGCCGTCCATGTGAACAAATACCTCCGATCGCCCCAGGCAAGCTCGGACCGTGCATCGACATCGTCATCTTCAACGGCCACCCTGGAAGCACCGACCTCGCTATCCGGACAGGATACCGGCGGCGTCGGCATCGGTGACAAACGAAAAGCCCTAATCTACAACGATGGTACGTTCAGTATCACCCTGCATCATTACGACAGTATTGTGGGTGAGCTGAAGTGTCCGGCCTGTGCCCAACCGTTGCATGGTCCGATTTTTCTGTGTCAAACTGGGCACAGTATCTGTTCGCGTTGTGCGGCCAGGGTTAGCTGTTGTCCGCTGTGTCCGAAAAAGATGACCGATATGCGGAATTATACGCTGGAAGCGATCGCCGGAAAGGTTCATTTTCCGTGCGATCATAGCGCGCGGGGGTGTCCGGTTAGACTGCCGCTGGATTTGCTGTTTTGGCATAAGGATCGGTGCGGGTTTAAGGTGAGGTTGATATTAGGGCAGTTGTTGATAATGATGATTTTTTTGGTTCTAGCAAATCGATTGTTTTATGGGGAAGGTGTGGGAGAACTGTCGCTGGAAGGACTGCGAAAAGGACTGGATCGAGCATTGTGTCACCGAGCATCGGGATAAGGTGTACAGTTCACCGGATATTGTTCTCACGTGGAACTACTCCGCCGATAGTCAACGCTGTATCCAACTACAGTCCGTCATTGCGTACTACGTGATTCGTGCTTATGGGGAGTACTTCAACGTGTACCAGATCTACGATCAGAACAGTCTTAGAAGCATTTGGACAGTGATTTGTGCGACTAAAAAATCGAAGATCAGTGGTCAGTTCGCGTTTGAGCTGGAACTGTATTCGCCGATTGAAAGTGCTAAGCTGTTGGTGCAACGGTTCCCGTGTCATTCCGAGTGCGATTCGGACTTTTTGAAGGATGGACATTGCGCCAAGATATCCATCCAGGAAGCGATGCGGTTCATGACGAAGGAGAAGGTAAGGTGCGGGTGGGAATTGATAACGAGCTATTTTATCGTCTTGGATAATTTCTGTTTGCCTTATCGCGGCGAAACGCTGATACCGCCCACGAATGTCACCTGATAGTAATCCGGTCGATGGACGGATAGAAATTTGATGTTTTTACAATTGTGATCACGCTGGGCGGGGAGGTTAATTTTAGAATGAACTAATCCAGGCGAAACTAAATCGGATTCTGTCCCTTCCCAAATTCGGGATCAAGCTAAAATGGCATAATCTGATATCCTCTTTTCAGGTACTGTACTACCGGATCCGCATCATCGAGGTGACCCCATCCCGTAGCCGCAGCCTCGTTCTGATCAGTCAATCACAGAAGGTCCCCACAGCCCCATCCTCCTTTCAACTGCTTCCGGTTAACTACGCGGCCACCAAAATCCATCAAGCCAACATGAAAGCCGTTTCCGAGAAGGACATCATCGTCCGCAACGGGATCGACCCCACCGGAGCAAAAGCAACACAGCCGACCAAGCTGGACCGGACGGACGTTGTCCACTCGCCCGTTTCAATCACATCATCCGCCTCGTCTACGATCACCGATTCCGAGGATGATTCGGAGAAGGCTGCACTGCCGGAAGTTGATCGAGAATTGAGCGCCGGGGCGGCTGCCACGATTAAGGCGAAAGCCACTTCGACTCCCATTCTGAGCCGGGTGAATTCTTTTCCCAAGCCACCCCGGGTACAAATCCAGAACAATCCGACGGTACTGAACATGGCCAAGAGCGGTTCCGAGCAGCAATTGGTACGTTGCCGTATCGTTGAAAATCAGGAAAGCTTCAAGATGAAACCGATCTACAGCGGTAAGTCGAAAGATTCCTCCAATCGGACGTCCAGCGAGAGTTTGAGTAAATCACCGAATCGGAAACTGTCCAAATTTTACAATTTGACGACCTACAAGGCAGCTGCCAAGTTGTGGTCCAAAAAGGAGGTTCCCGTTCAAGGCGATAACAGTGGTTGACCACAAAAAAGAAATCGTTTCATTACACGGAATTCGGAATGAATTTATTTTTAGAATACATACCAAACTTGTAACGTAGCAAAAGAAATTTATTAATAAAGGTCCTAGTTATGTTTCTGCCGCTTGTGTGTAAGATAATTGTTTATAGTTCGTTATCGTCCGGATGGTAAAGTTCACTCAGCAATCGGTAGACGTAGGACGGAGCGTTGCCACCCCTGCGAATTAGAAAAAGATCAATCTTCCAAATTAGTTCCAAAGTACGATGTTGGTACTCACGTATTCGTAATAAACAGCGTCACCAGTTCCGGCGGCACGTAATCAAACACGGGATTGTACGCCTTGGCAAACCTCGCCGCAGGCGAACTGTACGGAATAACCGCCTCAGTATTAGCCAGAATATTAAAATCATCCTGATTATAGTTGGACAAATGAACCGGCGTCAATTTATAGGTCGGCGCCAAAACAATCACCGGCACCGAATAGTGCTTCGCAGCCAGCGCCAAAGAATAAGCCCCACAAATCGCCCTCAACCCTCCATTAGCCAGCACACTATGCGTCCCAATAATCACCTTATTCACCCGGGACATCATCGCAAAAATGACCGAATCCGCAATAACCGTCGTCTGAATTTTAGCCCGTCCCAAACTAACCGCCAGCTGATGTCCCTTGCAAACCGGAGCACACTCCGCCACAATAACCTCAATGGTTCGATGTTCGGCTGCTTTCTTCAGAAACTTTTCCACCGACCTCGAATACCCGAGCGTCATAATCAGTTCCGCCGAGTGAATGTGTTCAGTTGCCTGCGAGGAAAGATTATCCGAACAGGTTTCCAGCTCGGTCTCAATCTCACTTAAATGTTCCAACAGTGCATCCTTTAGGCCCTCCTGTGGTTTCGAATAATCCCACCGTTTCTGTTCGCTCGTTTGAGTGACCAACTTGTGCAGCGAGAGGGATGTCTGCGCGTCGTCAAAATGTACCCGCAGCTGGGCGGTGTCGTACTCTTCGCGGATTATTTTCAATATTCTTCGGACGGTGTTTGCGATGACGATGTCCTGCGGGAGGGCTGCTACCAGGAGTCGTCCCTGGTGGCGGATCTGCGACATTAGGTGTCTTTTCGGAACGGGGGAAAGAAATTTTAATCTCATTTCAAAGACGTTAAAATGTTTCTCTACTCACTCAGCCGTTGACCATTCCGACTTGCTAATGAAGGTCTTCAGCAGGGATAAAATAATGGACGTTATTTCATGGGATCCGACAATTTTGCTGCAAAATGCGAATCGTATTGTGAAAGTGCAGCTTTCGTGGCAAAGTTAAAATGACTCAACCTACCTTAATCGGACGTCGTGGATAAACTGGGCAATTTCTGGGGTTGGACGCTGGTCCTGTGGTCCCGTCATTTCGAGAAATTTAATCGTAGATGAACACAATTTTTCGGAAACAATTTCCGACTGGAAACAGTTTGTGCGTGCAAAATCTGATTATAAAAACGGGAGAAACACAAAATTGAAGCTGTCCGAAAATGTCAACAAACCGAGTTGAACCGTCAAATGACAAACGCAAGCACGCACTGCAAATCTGTTTTATCGACGCACACTGGCGTAACCGAGTAAAGATTGACCAAAATTATTAGCCTCATTTTCAAGTTACATTATGCCACAAGGAGAGGGTATAAAGAGAATCTTCTCCTGGATTCGGCGGAAAATCAAGCAATATTTGAGATTTTGTTTTGCGGAAAAATGGAAAGACATACGAATTTCTGCTTTTGATCTTTTATACGTTATTTAACGATAATTAGAAAATGATTTTTTTTTTCAAAAATTCAAAATGGGGGCTTAAAAATGGCGGATCTCGTCGGGCTCTGCGCACGAAGCATCGTCCTACTTCGCCAAGTGCAGGGCCTCTCGTAGTTAGCCGAAATGAGGAATTGATATAATTTATTAAAATAGATAAAATTTCCTATGACTTACAACTTATTTCAATAAATTTAGATGAAAAATGCAAATGCATGGACGTTAAAGAAAAAGGTGAAATTTGTCTCTTTTTTACTGTAATCTCGCTTTAAAACTATAGGCAAATAAATAATTTTTCATGCTAATGTTAGGTATAAGTCATACAAAAAGGTTATACTTCCCAACATTTTTGGATAAAGGAAATCAGATCAATAGAACAAGCCCTGTTCTTGCCGTTAGAAGAAAAAAAAACATGGTTTCGAGAAAATCGTCATTTTGAAGCCACCATTTAAATTCTTGAAGAAAAAAAATCATTTTCTAATTATCGATAAATAACGAATAAATGATCAAAAGCAGAAATTCGTACACACAGAAAAAAATATTGGTAAAAGTAAGAGTGTTCCGCTCGTAGCAAAAAACAACCAATGCCTACTATTAGGTTGAAAGTAAAACTTTTAAATTAATCAAGAATAATAATCAAAATAAAAGTTTTCCTTTTAAGCTAATGATTGATAGTAATCAAAATAAAAGTTTTGTTTTCAAACTAAGAGCACAGACTAACAGACATAACACTCAAAAACAAAGCTTCGCCCGCTTTAACGGTCATTTTAAATATATTTGTAGTTGGGACTGTGGCCACATTTGAAATTATGGCGCCACTGACATATGAACAAGCATATGGGGGATAGACCACTAGTGAAAAATGGTTCCCAAACCTGAGGGGTAACCCACCAGTAAATGAGTGTTTGGGACTGTGAATAAAAGGTGGAGCTAGTGTTCTGGGAAAATTATCGATGTTTTTTGAGGGAATTCCCTCATAGTGTTATGTCTGTTAGTCTGTGCTAAGAGTATGCGTTGGTTGTTTTTGCTAAGGGTGAAAAACTCTTATTTTTACCAACATTTTTTTTTTTCTGTGTGTATGTCTTTTAATTTTTCCACAAAAAATCTTAAATATTGCTTTAACTTTCCGCCGAATCCAGGAGAAGATCCCCTTAAACCGATTTTTACGTTTTCGGACAATTTACGAGCAAGCAAGATTTTATCATTCCAGTATGTGGGATATAAGTTCAATATTAAACGCTTCCCACACCGAAGTACAAAAAAAGTTATGAAACAAAGATAACTCCTTAATTTTGAATTTAAATAACTGTGTAGATAAAAGGGGAAGATATAAGTTTTGTTCGGAAAGATTTCTACACCATAGGTCGGAAAAAAGCAAAAAAAAATAAAAATCTTTATTTTATGCATTCAAGTACCAGTGTAAATAAAATGCGATGTTTGTACAATGACCGGAAACAAGGGAAAAAGCAAATAAAGAAAAGAGAGACAGAAAACCACGAATTAAGAATAATAAAAAATTTCTTCAACGTTGTTTTATTCTGAACGGACTTATGATCATTACACATCAAAATTTTCGGATGAAAACTCAGCAAATGAAAGTGCTGAAAACTCAGCAATTTACTTTCAACCATTTGACACATACTTTTTGCTGAAAAATCAGCAATTGGGTTGTCGAATGACAGCACAGTGACCGAATTTTCAGTAATCTTGGCAGGATTACTGAAAAGTTGGTGATTGTGCTGTCAATTTGACAATAAAATTGCAGAATTTTCAGCAAAAAGTATCTGTCAAATGGTTGAATTTAAATTGCTGAGTTTTCAGCACTTTCATTGCGGAGTTTTCATCCCAAAATTTTGGTATGTAGATACCTTATTTTAAAGTTGTTGCATGCTTCTCGTCAGATTTTGGAGAAATCCGTGCAATAAACTATAACTTTTTGATAAAAAAAGAAGAAGAAATTCGGGATGAGTCCGATGGATAAACGTACTTGGGATATTGGTGAGGTTATGTTACACCAAATACATATTAAAGGTCCCATATAAGTGGTTCATAATTTTTTGGCTCGACTAATAGATAAATTTCACTACCCCATCTGCCGTCTTTGTCTTGACAGTTTAGAACTATCGACAAGAAAAAAGTTGGTAACGTTATCTGATCAAAGCGTGCTGCTTTTTACGATCACAAACTCTGACACGGCGCCGTTTGTACCAAAATCCATAGCTAAACATAACATTTTACAATTATTTTATTGGTGATGCCTGGACTGAACGACTAACGATACTGCCAATACTTAACCCTTAAATGCATACTGTTGCCATTTGTAAACATACCGAATACTGTGATATAAAGACTCAACAAGATATCGTATCCATACCGAAAAATGAGTACCAGTGAAAAATGTACACGAAAGTTGCTCCGGAACAAACAGGAGCAAAAAATATTTGCTCCTTTTTACTCCGGTTTGCTACCAGAAGAAGAAAAAAAGAAGAGAGTACACGAACGATTTTTTCCCTGTTTGCTCCGGAGCAATTCCAGTTTCTCCTAGTACTGGAACAAACCTGCTGAAACGTTTTGACCAAACACAAATTTGTATTTGGTTTGTCGGTTGGCAGACAAAAAGGCACTGCTGAAAGGAAACATTTCACTCAGGCAACGTGAGCTTGACACAATAACCCGAAGTATATTAAAATATAGTGTTGAAGATATAGAAGGCTGCGCAGAGTCAAATAAACCCGAGAATAACCCAAAATTTGAAATTGCTTTAAGTTTTTCGCTGTTATTTGTATTTAGTAACAAACCTCGTGAAAGATTTTGGACGACACTTTAAAATCGAATAATTTTGCAAATACGTTGAACCGCGTGCAAACAAATCGAATTGGATCATGCTGATCATATTGCGTGGTTACAGGAACAGCAGGTTACGGCGACTAAGGTGTCCGAGCGTACACATTCAGCTGAGCAGTTTTGCGACAAATAATGCTTGTGAAGTGATCCGTCTTACGTGCAGTGGCTCGATTTTTAGTGACCGACAGCAGTCCTCGTACGGCGGTAAATTGATTGGGTCACGCCATGGCAGAAACCGCATTCTCAAACCTGGCGATCCAATTAGCATGGTAAGGACACCAATTCTGCTGTAATTTTGAAGATAAAGCCCAATTGTCGGTTCGCTTTTGACAGGATATCGTCGTAGTGAAGTCTAAAAGTCATTTTACGGTCCAGAGTGACGCCAAGACCTTTAATGTGCTCTACTTGTGTAAGAGTGCTTCCGCTAACTTCAAAATCGTACACGATTAGCGAACTTTTTCGATGGAAGAAAATAATGCTGCATTTTGCGATACACAAATAACAAATAAAGTTCTTTTTGAACCATACCTCGAACATATGCAGCATATTCTGTAGCTCCAAGCAGTCCGAAAGGCACTTGATGATTTTGAAAATTTTCGTGTCATCCGCATAAAAGAAACGACAATCCGGTGGAAGCAGCGTAGAGACGTCGTTTGTAAAAAGCGAGAACAGCAACGGACCGAGGTTACTACCTTGTGGAGCTCCGGATCGGTTTGAGAAAGATTCTGATGTTATCGATCCAATTTGAACTTGTACAGAACGGTCCGTCAAGTATGACCTGAACCAAGCCACAGACGTCACTGATATACCGAGTAGTTTCAGTTTTTTAAGGAGAATTCCATGATCCCCTCGATCAAATGCCGTCTTCAGATCCATGTACATCACATCTGTTGAGACCCGTCCGACCGGGAGGTGGACCAGCAGAGGCACAGCTTCCGAAGAGAAGACAGGAACTAGCGTTGTATTAACTACGTAGAACACTTTGAATCGTAAACCGGGAAAAAGAGATCTCTTTTTTATCATTAAGTAAAACACTACTTTCCACTTTGTAATCACGTACTGCAAAGAGAGACTGACGTCTCGAATGCAGATGTTTTTATTTTGCCTTCTGCAAATGTACGCTAAATTAGCGTAACCGTATTTAGGGTATAATTTAGTCCTGTACTAAATTATACCCGTTATTTGGGTATATGACAACATCGATCGGCAGTTCGAAGTAAACTGCATAAGATTAGTATATACTGAGCCTTTTGGAAAAAACCATGCTGTTCACTATCTATATAACTCTTACAGCGAGCGAACAGAGTGTCGCTCATAATTATTTCGAACAGTTTTGAACAGGCGCACAGAGAAGTGATTCCTCGGTAATTGAAAATATTACATTTTTCGCCTTTTTTTGAAGACTGCGAACAAGTGGGAAAACTTCCAGCGTGTAGGAAACTGACTTTGCCGAACCGAGAGATTGAACAGTCTAGCCAGTAGATTACAAAGAGCGACTGCACCGCACTTTAGCACCGACGACGGAATACCATCAGCACCAGCAGCAAACAATAGATTCAATTTGTGCATAGCAGACGCTACCATGTCTTCTGTTATAACTGGAACATTGAAATCAAGTACATCACGAGGCATCCCACACTTTGCTTCTTCTATCTGGATCCAAGTGGCGGAACATTCGAAGAATACTTGCTTAAAGTGCATCGCAAATAAATTACACTTGTCGCTTTCAGTGCAGGCAATAAAAACATGGAGTATGGTAAACCAGTTTCGTTTCTTTTTGAGTTGACAAATCGACCGAAAAAAAATTTGGGTTTCGACGAAGATTCTCATCGGTGCCCTTGACATGACGATTGTACAGAAAGTGTAGTGACGATACCGGTTACTTGTGATGTTTAATTGTCGTTTAAAATATGGCAACTGGGACCTGTAATACCTTCGAAGAGCAGCAGATCGCGCTCGCTTGTGAGAGCGTAATCTTGGCTTCGACCACGATGGTTTTGCGGAGGTAGCTTAGGCGGAACAACGCGGGAAACAGCATTCTGCACAGCGAGGCTGAAATATTTCACAGCTCCACTAATAGTGGTGGTCGATTCAATAAAATCTCAATTGGTGATTAAGAGCGTATCTTTCAATGCGGCATAATCGGCTCGACAAAAGTACAGAGAATTCGAGATGGAAGGCTCAATTTGAGTAGGCAATATGGGATGCAGCTGCAATCGTCGGCGGAGTCTCTACCAGCAGTTCTTATCCGCTTCCATCAGTTTCCTATACCAGTATATGGTGAATGGTGGCATCCAAGAGATATTTCACCAGCTCTTGATCCGTAGGCAAAATTGTTTGGCACAATGCTTTCTCCAGTGGAACAGTCCATCGAAAGCAATAGAAGTATTTCTCGTGAACGTGGCCTCATTCGGTGCTATTTGCTCACCAGTTTCTGCGCAATATGCAATAATACATGTTAACGCGCAGGAGTTTGCTGAAGTCTATCCACGGGCAGTCACTGTGATTTAAGAGAACCACTACGTCGACGATTGTCTAGATAGCTTCGAGACCTTCAAGGAAACCGTCGAAGTTGTGAGGAATATTATTCGTGTCCACTCGATGGAAGGTATCGAAATTCGTCATTTTCGCTCTGGCTCGGTAAAACTTCTACAAGAGATTGGGAAAAACACTCCTGATTAACCGAAGTAATTGATACCCGAAAAAGCTGGCTCATCTGAATTCGTACTTGGGATACCTTCGAACCCTGCAGACGATTGTTTTTCGTATTCGTTAACTGAGACAATTTTCGTCGAATTTCTGGATGAACTTCACGTTCCTACAAAACGGGAGGTTCTCCAGGTTGTGAAGGGCCTTTTTTAATCTACTCGAACTCGTTTTACGCGTTTTCTGATCCAGGGTCATCATATAAGCTACAAGGACTTTCAGTATCAGTTGCGACGACCATCCCAAGCAACCAAAAGTTCGTATTCGTTTGATGTTCTAATAGCGGCTTAAGCAGCTTTCAATTTCCATCCAAGCTTAACCAGATTTACCTGGTTTAAAAGTTAAGTCTGTATGAAAAAGTACTGTAATTATTAAAAAGGTGCTCCACAAATCTGCAGTCATTTACTTACAGAGGAAACAAACAGTTGTTGGTATCATTTATTTCACTACCTATTTTTGACACCATTTATTATATACTTTTAAGTAAAAATTTGCAAAGGAAACGTTAAATGCAGAATCCATAAACAGACGAGAATAGTGGATTATTAAAACACCATCAAATTGTAACTTTAATGCAACATCCGAATCAGTTTGGTTATCCTGTCGAACACATTTTTTTTTTGAAATTTCCAAAAATACCATGCTTTCGAGAACCACCTTGAGAATTCCAATCGTCTTGAACAAGAACTTCTCCCTGTGCCGGGGAACGTCTGCTAAACCAATAACTTTTCAGGGTCACCAACACAAAGCCACCGGTTAATGTGTTTTCATGGATATATTAAAGTGTGATGATTCGTAAAACTAAATTATCAAACCATTTTGCAAATAAATTTCATATCGTGTTATCATCATTGAATTTTTCAAATGGGCATGGTATTATAATAAAATAAATTATTTACAAACCGGCTAATTTCGACACGTAATAACAGCTGCTTCATCGAAGAACATCAAGAACGGAGAAAGAGGAAGACCTCGAAAACAAAAATACGAAAATAAAAAGAAAGGAGGGGAAGTCATGCACTCCACACACGCACACACCAATCGATATTTAGGGCGCCGCTGCTGCTTCAGCTTCTGCAACACTCCGGCTGACTGTTAACGCACACACAAACGCACCGCACCATCAGCACCAAACAAAAACAAAACTAGCGGTGGTGTGCGTATTCGATTCTTGCTGGTATTGGTTTCACCCTTCGTGCGAGTTCAGAAAACCGGCTTCGTCGCCGTCGGCCCGGCCGACGAACGAGTCGCTCCACCATCGCCAGCTCGACTCGACTCTATTCAATCCTTCGGCAACAGTCGATCGAGTTGGACGTGAAGTTTCTTCGCTTTGGCTAACGGTACTTTTGTTCGGTGACTTTTTTAGGTCTCTTCCGCTCGCTCTCTCTCACAGTTTTTTGGGGTGTGTGTTGTTTTGTTCAGCGGCTGAACGGCTGAAAAAGTAAAGTGAGTGCTGCCTGCAGTGGTGGAGCAGCAGAGTAGAGAAGAACTAGTACGGTAGAGAGTGCGAATGGTATTACGCAGTAATATTCTTTGCTGTTGAGTATTGCATAAAAAAGTGAACTTTATTTTTCTCGTATTCCATTGGTGAAAACAAGTGAATTTGGACGATTTAGAAGACGGACTTTGTTAGTTGGAAGACAAGTGAAGTGGGGTGTACTCTGTTTGCAGAACGATAGAAGTTGCTGGAACATTCTGCCCCAGCCGGCTTCTGTGTTTCAAGGCCGGAGGACATTTTGTTTTCGACGGAAAGTGAGATTTTGTTCGGAACAAAAAGACTGCATAATTTAAGCTGAATAAATACACGTTAGGCAGATTTTCATCAGGGTGAACATTGCGTAAAAATCTGGGTGAAGGCAGGAAAAAAACCGTGCGGCGGTGAAGAAAATCTGAAAATAGCCCTAGTTGTCTGTAGCCTTGTGTGGGTGCGTCAGTGTGCGTGATTTGCGTGCCCAGTGGACGGAAAAAACAAAGGAATCGCTGAAGTATTCCCCCGGGGGCAACTGCAATGATGGAGGTCGAGAAGCAGTTCAACGGGGATCATGCTGCCCAAAATGGAACGAATGGGCACCACGAGGGTTCCTCCAGTCCGGTGGGCAGTCCAAAAGCTACCACTATTAACGGATTATCTCTTGGTCTGATGAAAAAACCCACTGCCATACTGGATGACAAGCATAAGAAACGAGCCCGTAAGTTGTCCCGATCGAACAGCAAGGACGGAGTGCTCGGAGTCGCTGGAACCCCGAACTTTGTTGCTCCACACCGAAAGTGGAAAAACAGTCGACGGTCGCGCAACGGCTACGGCCGTGGACTGCCCAAGAAGGGCGGTGCCGGGGGCAAAGGGGTTTGGGGTAAGCCCGGTTCGGAAATATTCGAAGAGCTGGATGAGGAGGATCAGAACGATCCGAACTTCGATCTGGATGCGTTCAACAGCTCGCACAATATCGAACTGAAGGAGGTCATCCCGGAGATGACGGACGAGGAGTTCACCAAGAAGGTGGAACCGATTATACTGGAGTATTACGAGCACGGGGACACCAACGAGGTGGCGGAAGGGTTGAGTGATGTGATGGGGGCGGAGCGGCGATCGCTGGTGACCAAGATTGCCGTCGAGATGGCCTTCGAGCACAAGCAGTCCCAGCGGGAGATGACGTCGGTGCTGATCTCGGATCTGTATGGCAGGACCATCAGCAGCCGGGATATTTGCAAGGGTAAGTTCGCTGTTGTTTAGCTGGCATAATATTTTTTTTAGGTAACATGTTTAATAATTAATTATTCAATGTCTACAAATGGATGATCATGTTGAATTTATGTGGTGATGAGAAACATCTAAATTTAAAAGTTTGATTTTTTGGAACTTCGGATTCTCCTCATCAGTAATTAACATCAACTTGGAGCCAGTTACGATGGTTCAAATCAGTACCAAATTGGTGCCAATTATTTTGGAATACTTGCTTAAAATTGCCGAAGCATTTTTTCGGATCTTTGAAAAAAATATGAAATTATTTGATTGAGCAAATGGACTAAAATTGGCTGGACATGTAGCACGAATGCCTAATTTAATGTATAAAAATGGAAGGCCGGTTGGTTTATTGATATTCTGCGCAGGGCAGTTTTGCTTCGTGTTGTCACTTTTGAAAAAATCAAACATATGAAGTGACTGTGGTGCTGGATCACCATGGCAGAAAATTAAATAGCTTCTGCGTTTCCCGGGCTAACAGCTGAAGTAAGCGAAATAGGACGACTTATGTTTTCTGGAATTCATTTCAGTGAACATCAGCGTAGGATGCTCTATTATTTTTTTTACGATGTCGCAACTGGTAGACGTGTTTTTGGACGCCCTGATACAAAGGGTCAGTTGGGTAAATCAACTGATACAACTTAATTTATCTGAAACTTGATTCCAATGTTACAACCTATTTTTTAACAATAATAAAACTGATAAAACTTCATAAACAAACTCATGATTCATGCTTCAGTGCCATTCTTCATTTTGGATTGTGTCGACTATTGAGTTTTGAATTCCTGTCGCGATCACTGGATAGTCTGTCTCCTTCAACGAACATGTTTCATGGCCATACAGAGCAGTCGGGCTTATCAGCGATTTGTATAGGGCAAGTTTTGTGAGCGCTCGTATCGTATTTTAATTGAATGTCACTAGAGTTCCAAGATATGCGAACTTGTCGGTCACATCGTACTTTACCCCACACTTTAACATCGTTCAAACTACTCCGTTCTCTATCAGCTACCATGTTCTTTGTCTTGTAAGAGTTTATATTAAGCCTTCCTTTTGTAAGACACAAATGCCTCTTCCACTGCGCTGCGATCGTCTCGTAGGCATGAGAGATAGTTCCCGATGATAGTTACAACTCTGCACACTAAGTCGTTCTATCGCACCTTAGAATGCCATGCTTAGCAACAAGTCGGATGGTACAGCCCTGCTTCAGTCCATCAAGCGTAACAGCTTAGATAGTCTTGTCAGAAAGCCATAAACATATGGTGGGTCCGTATGCCCCTAAATTTTTCCATGATTTGACAGCGTAAATAACAGGCCCGTCGTTGTTGATCCTGCTTGAAACCCATATTCGTCGACAAAAAATTCAGCCAATTGGTGTAGTTTGCTAAACAGAACGTGGGAGAGTATCTTAAAGGTGGTTTCGTTGTGCCTCGATTCAAATTGATGGTCCCTATCCTAAATAGAGCATATAAGGCCCTCCGAAGGCATTTCATTTTTCACTCAGCTCATCCCAATCGCGCAGTGGATTGCTTCGTACAGTCGCTCACACTTGTCTTTTGGGAGCTCGACTAGGTGTGTCATCCATCCGATTTGGTACCGCCTTTGTGTTACGATTTGCTTTACGAATGCTACGCGGACTCACACTTTTCACTACGGTTTACGGTACACTTCAACATGAGCATTTGGGTCGTTTACTGCGGTCTCCAGGAGAATTTCACTTAGTGGACTTTCTTCCCTCAATACGTGGTATCTGGGCAAATTTATGAAAACAAACTAGCGGACTAAATTAACTCAAGGACATCACAGCTGAATATAAAACAGCTTAATACGAGAAGACCTTACATTTATTTAACAAATTTAACAAAATACTTGCGCACAGTACAATCATTTCACTTCGTTGCGGCCGGGGCGAACGTTGGTCGACATACAGCTTCCATTGGTTTCCGGGACGGCGATGGCAAACAGGGACAGGAACAGTGGGTGACGTTTTCAGACCGGGTACTTCCGTCGGTCGATATCCAGATGCGGCGGCAACTCGGCCGTGTAACGTTGGCCTGCGTTTCGGTAAAGGTCCGGGAGTGGTACACTGCACATAAACTTTCGCGCGCGTCTTTGCACTATCGAGTGGGGTTTACAGCTGTTTTAATCTAAACTTCACACCAGTCGTCTCCCGTAATGGCGTCATTTGACCACAATCTGGCACTCGCACTGGGTGAAAAGTTTATTCTAGGCTTTGCCTACACTTTGACCCCACTCGATTGATCCTGCCAGAAGTTAACGATCGTGTAGTGATTCTGGCGGATCGTGCTTCGGATCT
Source organism: Topomyia yanbarensis (assembly GCF_030247195.1). NCBI lineage: Eukaryota > Metazoa > Arthropoda > Insecta > Diptera > Culicidae > Topomyia > Topomyia yanbarensis. The sequence continues at coordinate 206,186,264 of NC_080670.1, read as the reverse complement.
TTCAGATCCCACTTCAATTTTCGTATCACGAGTGAAACGCACTATCCCAGTATGACGAAGGGACTACGCTGCTGCGGGTCATCACTCCTCGGACCGAACTTTCTTAATTCTTCTCGTTTTCGACGCGGGAAGCCCTTTTTATCTCCCACGTGCCCCCGGAAACCATCTCCACTCGCGATCGATGACCTTTTCTCGTATACATCGTAGCAGGGGAAAACGTTGTTTACAAACATGTATGGGTTGGTGCCCCGATAAAAAGTTTATTTGAATTTTTAGATCGGATTGGTTGCATGCATAACCTTTACATTGTATAATTTTCACAAAATAAACAAATGAACAAATAAATATATAAATAACAAGAAAATAAATAAATAAATAACGAGCAAATAAATAAATAAATAAATAAATAAATATATAAATAAATAAATGAATAAATACTGACGGGCACCAACCGAAGACTACTAAACATGAAATAAGCATCCTTCAAACATGTAAACATGGAAGCTATGACATTTATTTCACATTTAGACATTTACTGACAATATTTACAAATATAACAAAATTTCTAGGGGTCTATATTAAGCTGGCCCAGCGACCACGGATTTATTGTGACCAAAAAAAACACAGGTCACATTTGTATGGCTGTCACCGATTGATAACGACCCAGTTTGATCATGGTCACACAACAAACACATAGTGGACGGTGAAGTGGCCCTTGGGTGGTGTACTTTCGGCCCAAAAATAAACCATTGAACAGTATATCTGTCGCTCGGGAGTTCATGAAACGGTACTTGGCCGTGACCGAGATTAGAAAGGTTCAGTCAGATTAACTGCGCGTAGTCGTTATTGACTTGAAACAGGTCAGCAGTAGCCCCTTCACGATGGAGTATGGTGTCTACATTCCTTCCCAAAATGTGGAGATTGACGGTGTTGTGAGTGATACGGATTTAACTGTCGATGTTCTGATGAAGGACGGTGTTGGTCACTTTAAAAACGTCAAGCTTCAACCAGTTATTTTGAAGGGAAAGCAATTGTACTCAATGTCCATCGAAAATGGAAAGTAGTGTCTATCATCCTCGTTTTGCGTAACTTTCACCGGATCTGCACTTCCGAGTTAGACCGCTTACGGAGAAGCCGAGCAGTGGCTGTTAGGCTGCAAGATGCGAGAAACCTGTTTGCAGCATATCAAATCTAGTCTGTCAGAGTAAAATCAGGTAGTCGGCGCAGATCCGTTCGGAGCTTTCACTCTAACATCATCCCTTTACTTTACAGCAAGCAGGCTTCTCGCATATCGCATTCTTATGTCAGCCCCAGCTCAGCATCTCGACGCCACGCTGTAGCACCCTTACATTGAAGTAGGATGTGGTCGTCTACCTGTGCGTCTGTTTGTACCGCGAGTCATGGGTTATTCCAATTGGAAGCGGCTAGATCATACGGCCACCTACTGTAGCAACAAGCAGCGGTGCGGTAAACGCCATGCGGATGATGATTCTGAGAAGTATGTTTGCAGTGGGGAGAATCAGCATGCACTTTTGAAATGCCCAGCATACAAACTTTGCGCTGGTAAACTGAAGCGATCCGCCAAAGATCGCTTTAGACGCTCTTACGCAGAAGTGCTTAATAGGGCTATGCCACTTATCACCGAAAGCCCATTCGCTCTCTTGTTCACATTCTTTGCCTCCGAAATTCTAAGAAAAAGCCTAGTCCAACGTCACTCGAACTTCCTCGAGAGGGCCCTAGATTGTCCCAAGCAAGTGTACAATATGAAAAATCATTCATCAATCACATGTGCTGCTACAAATTCGAAGATAACACCTCCTGGTTTTGGGAAATTGAGATACAACCCAGCACTTTCTGGGGCAATAAAAAATTCCAAGTTCTATTTTACAGAAGCTCAGTCTAAAACGGGATTCTAAAATTTTTCTGGATGCATTTTTCTTACGAAAAACAAATATTCCACGAAACGCGAAAAAAGAACTTAATGAAAGCCAAGAAGCATAGCTCCTGACTCCGGTTCGTTGACGAACTAACGAGAGAAACATCGATGAGCACTCTTTGGAGCACAGTCCGGCGCATGGGAAACCAAAACGATACCAAAGAGAGCGTGGAATATTCAAACCGTTGGATATTCGATTTCGCCAAGCGACGCTTGTTGGATTTATTTAATATTTCTTCAGGGTACATGATTGGAGGCAAGTGAAGGACATCGCTATCCAAAAACCAGCCTCCGACCACAACTCGTATCGACCGATTGCATTGTGATTGTTCAAGAAAATGATCCTATTACGCCTCTCGACAATTGATTCGAAGCAAGTGACTTGCTGTGAGATACACAATACAGACTTGGTGCTGGGTACTGCATTGTGCAAGGCATTGAACACGGTACACAATAAACCGTTGACTTACGATCCGTAGGACCCCCTGGAACCTGAACCGGTAACACCAAACATCAAAGCTGCTTGATCGAAACAATTCAAGAAATTCGACCGAAATACGAACAAGCATTCTTAAATCTATGGGAATCGTTGTTATGTCACTATTGTTAATTCGTCTTTATCGGCACTTATTGTGCTGGTTGTTGGTTTGGAGATACTAGACCAATCGTAATTTCGTTGTGAGTACAGGGATGTTTTATCTGACCAGGGAAGATGCACAGCGCTATTTGTCAACATTTGAACAATACGATGCCGTGGAAAATGCGACGGAACAATTTTCCTCAAGTATCGTTTATAACAGATACCACTTCTCCGTATTTCGACATAAATCTATTAATGTTTTCTGGTCTAGCTCACGGCGCTAGGTCGTGTAAGCGCACTTCAATTTATCATCATCCATACATACAGGATCTTGGCTTTAACGTTGCCATATTCGACGCCGTTTTGTATGTTGGTCTTCGCCATTGCAATTTTCTGCTTGGGCTAAACTTTTAAACGCTATATATACGCAGTTTCACACGTGGTGTAACTGTATGTACACATATCACTTCGTTGAGATTAAGATTCGTTTTCACTTTTACCAATAGTTCAACGTCGTGTACTGTGTAGGTCAAAAACGAAGTTGTTTAAGCCAATCGAAATTGCATTTTTTGCTTTACAGGAACTTCTATTTTCTTTGGCTTGTTAATTTCACTGCACAGTCGGAGGCGACGATATAAGACTGCTTGTGAAGATCGATTTTGTTCGCGATCTATATTTTTTTTCGGTTTGTTGCGCAGAAGCTTGAAATTTCAATATCCATCTGGAAAAGATTTCAGTTGAGTTGAGATTTAATCATCCCTCGGTTACTGAGCTTACTCTCTACTATCTACTCTGGAATGCCGCCATACCTTCCAAAGGCCCATCCAAAAGTCAAAACGTTTCTAGAATGGTATTTATTTGTACGGGATGCCAGTAGGATCTCAATTACAGCATGCTGGTAATGGCGAACGTCAACGAACAGGACACGCATCACGAAAAAGATATCCATTTTGGGCTGACAGTCATGCTGTTCTAGTCTCTAAGTAAGGCAGCGTGACATCGACTGGAAACGGAAAGTAGGCCAACGCTGTGACTGCCTTCGCCCGTGTGAAATCTTGGCAGGCCTCAAGATACTTTCGAAATTTTACCAGATCCGGTGGGTCGAGAGTTCAGTCTGAGATCAAATGACAACACCACCCAGAATGACTAACATCTTGGGAAGTCGTGCTTGACGGAGGTGAGGAAAGAGATCGACGAGCTCTATGAGTTCGTGAAGACCAAGCATAATGTGCACGCCACGATCAAGCACTAGTGCCGAGAAATTAATCTGCCGAAAAAACTGCTGAACGTGAGTAGAAGATACCGTTGATCAGAGCTGAGAAAGTTCTGAAGTACGCCGCAGAACACGCAATGGCCGCTGTAGGTGACCAATGCGGTCAAAGCGAGTGAGCTAAGAAGACACCGATGAGTCACCGCAATACTCACTAGGAGAAAACAGTGAGGGACACCCCGCAGGAACAAGAGAACCCGAAGAAACAAGAGTGAGCTGAAGTCCACTGTCGATCAGAGAAACGCTGGAAAAGACCGTTGCTGATGCATCGTGGAAAGACAGTAGGCGATGCGAAAAGAAACGGCGGCGTACGATAGATACAGAAAAGGAACAGAAGAGAAAGACGACAGTATTCTCGGGAAAGATTCAAGTGTCGAATCGAACGATAAGACATCGTACGCGGCTCTACTCAAAAGAGCGCTAGATGACCCGGAGCGGAATGAGTTGGGCAAGAATGTCGTTAAAACGAGGTACAACTCAGAAAAGTGAAATTATCTTCGAGTTGAAGAGCTCGAGCAGGTCGCGGTAGGTCCTTGGGCAGCGAAGCGAACGTGACAGCTGTGTCACGGGAAGCCGTGGTTGAGTGCAAGGGACTGTACAAAAACCCGATCAAGGAGGAACTGATCAAATAGTGCAACCTAGATATAACGATTCGACTACCGGTGGACGTTGCCACCGACAAGATTAAAGTTGGACGATCGGCTCACAGAGAGTCGCTTCTTGAGTTTCTAAGTATATGGAGAGATGCTTCAGTTGCTTGGACTTCGGACATCAGACGAGGAAAATGTCACGTTTCTAGAGACTACACGAAGCAATCAAGGTGCCTGATCTGCAAACCGGACGACGGAAACGACCCACACGATGGGTGGCTTCAGATGCCCTGCCTATAAAGATGCGAAGGTAGACCAATAATGATGGAGATATCTTCGCTTAATCTCAATGATTGCGATATTGCATAGAAGCTGTCGTAGCAGTCGACAACAGATTCTTTTCTGTTGTGCGACGTTGCGTTCGTTATTGCAGAGTCGTGTTCCGTTCGATAGTGGTCACTGGGTGACGGATAATGCCGGAATGGCGGAAATCCAAATGATGGACGGTTACCTGTTCGTGAGGCGGTGGATACCACAAACAAACGCTTCGTAACCGCTTAGATCAACGCTAATTCGCTATCATGACTCTATCGCTTGGGACGTGGAGTGAGGTAGCAGGCTGACTAACGCAAGAATGCTGGTGCAGTTTCTCAGAATTTTGATAGAAACTGATTCAAATATGCCCCTTAATTTCCAAGAAAACGGATGCTATTTCCACTTTGCTAGCATAGACCGTTTGAATTTCTGTTGAGAGCAACACAAGGCAATCGTTCGTCCCTTTGCCTTTCGGAAGCCAAACTTTGTATCTGACAGTAAGCCATTTGCTTCAACTTCATTTTCTCCAACAACTCCCGGATACAGGACAGCATTGCAATCGGTCGATGCAAGTTGTGGTCGGAGGTTGGTTTTTCTGGTTTTTGGAGGGCGATGACCTTCACTTACCTCGAGTCATGAGGGACAACATTACCCTCAAGAAACTTATTAAATACATTCAACAAGCGTCTCTTGGTAGAGTCTGGCAAATTCTTTAACAAGTTAAACTTGATTCTGTCTGGTCCTGGGGTTTTATTGTTACACGACAAGAGGGCAAATGATAACTCCACCATCTATAACGGTGTGTCGTTCGCGTTATCGTGAGCGGACGCAGCCCGGTAGCACTTCTGTGCCAGTGCGGAATCCGGACAAACTTTCTTGGCAAAATCGAATATACAACGGTTTGAATGTTCCACGCGGTTCCCCAGAAAATTTTTTGCGCCCCCCTAGGGGACCCCAGGCTGCGAATCACTGCTGTGCGCAAATCCTACAAAAAAGTCGTGAATACTAGGTCGCGACATATCACTTATTCATCGACTTAAAAGCTGCACGTGACCTATTGGACGGCGGATAGCTGTGGAAAATCTTGGACAAGAACGGCTCTTCCGGGAAATTGGCTAGATTGATTAAGATTATGATGGATGGTGTACGGTATTGTGTCGAGCGGTTTCTTCAACCCGTTCGAATCACGTATGGGACTAAAACAAGATTGATGGACTGTTCTACCAGTTATTTAATATAACATCCGAGGATGTCAAGCGAACTGGGCTTAAATTTTACCGACAGTTAAGGTGTGCAGAAGTTATCGAACTGATTAGGCAATAGAGTGTGTAGCCAAAGGTACGAATGGCGGGGCATATCGTTTGAGTGCCGCACAACAACGCTACGAAGTTTGTTACATCTCCAATCCGGCAGATACAATACAATGATGTGCACAGCGTTCAAGGCGACTAGAACAAAGTATTAATCGCTTGAGAGGATGAAGACAAGCGGCTATGGACCGAGTTCAGAATCTGGTACTTGATAAAGGCATCAGACTGACGCTAATTAAAAATTGGGAACACTAGTTATGACCACACTTAAACGAGCTATTTTGGTGGTATCCAACGGAGAAAATAGATCGAAATGGTGAGTTAAGCGAAATCAATTATGTGAAAAAAATCCTCTTAGAGACAGGATTCGAACCTGCAACCCTTGGGACTCCGGCCCAATGCACAAACCCTTATGCCATCCCTGGGATACGATGACACTTAAACGGCTTAAAAGTTTCGATGTCCCCAGAGAGAAGTTCTGTTTGCTGGTGAGACATAGTAATATCGAAACTCTCACAACTTCTCGTAAGGTGCAAACCAAAGGGCGGAGTGGAATTGTTTATCGCTAACAGCGTTTGAATGTCATTCGTAAAAGCAAGGTTGATGCCAACATCTCGGATTATAATTTGGGAAAAAACTGAATGTTATCCGCTATACCGTGCGAAGAATCCGTCTGCGAGATAAATACTAAATTTTACCAAGCAAATGAACAACACAATCGAATTCTCAAACAAACAGGGGACAGAAAACGTGCCCGTAAGCTGTGCGACTAGGTGATGACAAAACTCGATTAAACGCCGGTGAAACCTATGCGACAGCCAATTTCAAGCAAATCCCGCGGCTCAAATTATGTAAGGCTGTTTGTCACTCTGGTTCTTGGCAGACTCAAGTTTCCTTTCTCGGATAAGCTCAATAAAAATTTGCGATTCGGCAAGGAATCTGTTCGCGTGGCAAGAAAATCAGAATTTTTAAGGCGGATAAAATCGCGAAGCTGTCATCAGCGACATTCTGGGCAGCAGATTCCACGACCGTGACTGTAGGTGTGTTCCTGCTGATGAGTAGTCATGGGTGCGTTTGGCCTTCGTCTCTTCAGAAACTGGCACTAACGTTTTGTCGGCATGGATTTGCGCCCAGGTGTTCCAACAGATTCAGGATTGCAAAACTCAAATTGGAAACCGCGCCATTTATCTTAACTATATGGACGGGTACATAAACGTGGTACTCTTTCGTAAGGATCTTGCCTTCAGAAATGCCATTTGCTTGCTTTAGTCTGGAAACCATTACCTTCAACTGAGCAAACTTTTTAAATTTCGATTTTCAAGCGTGATCATCTGGTCTTTAGTAACCTGCAGAATATTTAGCGCTTTTTGTCCGGACCGGAAAAAAGTCACAACTGGTTCGACGGAGGTCAATGTGTGCGGCTTTAAACGGAGAATCGAAGTCTTTGATGACGAATCTTGTTCGACATCTATCTCACCCTCAGATGGATTTTGCGATCGCGATCAATTACGCACGGGCCCTGGGCAAGAACGTGAAGAATAAGACCAGAGGGACAGGAATATTCTGCGTTCATAAATTTATGAAATAAAATAACTTCAATTAAATCGTTGCAGAATTAGTAGACGTTCATGGCAATACGAAAGAAGACAGAATTTAGTTCAATGACATAATCGCCAGAGAATATTCCATAGGATTAAACAATCTAGAGGACACGACATTGCACATTCTATTAGCCAAACATGCGCAACATTTGGTCTATCTGTCAGAAAGTTGCCCCCGTTCGATTCTACAAAATTTGTTTTGCGGAACGGATCGAGCCCACCACCTGGTGACACGTCGCTAAATGCTAAATAGTGATAAACAATTAAAATTAATTGGACATGGCTCAATGCATTAGGTTGACTGAATAAAAAAAATTAAAGGTAAAACAACAGCATTCATTTATTGTCTGTTGGATCATATTAAACGCAGTTTGCTGCTGCGTGTTATTATTGATTTTTTTATTCATTAGCAGCGTTATCCACTACAACTCGCCGGCATGTTGTTGGTTTGCAGGCTCTAGGTGCAATCTTTGTTGAGTTGAGTGAGATTTAGCGTAAGCTGGTTGTATGCTGGTCTCTGTTGTAGTAGATGAATTTTCCTTAACAACCTTGCATGGTTTTCCGTAATTGATACTAGAGGGTCTGCCCCGGGTGCGTAATCAACGTTTTCTGAGTATATACAACACCATTGTCTTTAAGTTGAAGGATCAGGTAGGAGGAAGTATGTTGTGTCGAACGCGTTAAAGTTCGTAATTTGATATGAGCTGTTTAATTACGTTATTAGTGGTACGCCGTGCCAGATCGTGTAGTCGTACCTCGATGATATCATCATCCATATTTTAACATTTTCGAATTTGACGCGGTGTGCTGCATGTTGTTTCGCGAAACGGACGACTCTACTGGGATAATCAGTATCAGTACTTCCCGAAAAAATGGTCTTCGAGGCCATGTCGAAAAATTCAGATTAGTGCAGATTGCCCAAACTGGAGCAGCTAATTGCTTAAGATCTGCACTCATTTCTTTAGACACAATATAGCTAGTCACAAGCTATGCAAAGTTTATAAAGTGGAAGCTATTATATTCACCAATGTATCTCTCTTAGCACTGGGTAAATTTGGTTTCTGTTTAGAGCGCGATGAGAAGGTAGACTGATTTTCACAATCTCAATAATTTTCAAAAATTTTACTCTGGGATCGCCTCTGAATTTTCTCCAGCTTACGCATTTTTGGTAGATATTTAAACCCAATTTTTGTAATACTTTTATACTTACTTATTTATTGGGAATCGATTGAAAAAAATATTGCAACACTCTGCACCCAAATCGTCACTCTCTAACATTATTTATTTTCCAGGCTTCGACATACTACTGGCGAACATGCCGGACCTGATTCTGGACACGCCCGAGGCACCGCACATCCTCGGCAACTTCATTGCCCGTGCCGTCGCGGATGACTGCATACCGCCAAAGTACGCGTACGATGTCGAGAGGGACAGCGGTACGCTCAGTGCCCCAGCTCGGGAAGCCTTGGCCCGGGCCAACGGGTTGCTCTCGATGCACCAGGGCTGGGGCCATCTGGACGATGTGTGGGGTGTTGGCGGTGCACTGCGACCAGTGCAGACCATCACTCGCCAGATGGCGATGTTGCTGCAGGAATACCTGCTGTCGCGTGATCTCGAGGAAGCGCAGCGCTCGATCCGGGAGCTTGAGGTGCCGCACTTCCACCATGAACTGATTTATGAGGTAAGTTTCAGTTTTGATTAACTCATAAATACGATTCTAAAATACATTTAAAAACCTGATGTAGGCCATCGTAATTGCGCTTGAAGCGCTGAACGAGTCCACAGAGGAAGCATTTTGTACGCTGTTCAAAACACTGGACGAAGCTTGCATGGTCACACCGGAACAGATGGAGCAGGGATTCCGTCGCGTTTACGACGACATGACCGACATCGTGCTGGACATTCCACTGGCCTACTCCATCCTGGATAGGTTCGTACAACGTTGCCAGCGCGCCGGTTTTCTCAACGATGCCGTCATCAAGGATTTACCGTCGAGGTTAGTCATTTTTTTTTATTTTCCCTATTTTTATGAGTGAATTGTGTGTATCCACTCGACTGATTTCCGAAGGTCGGTGATTGTTCAAACAAAACTCGTTCGACCAAACAAAAAGTCACCTTCCCCGTTTGAAAGCATGTCTGCGACTACGCGGTGATTAAACTTTCCCCCGGCTCGTTTAAACGTTATTATTTATATCGCGGCAACCTGCGCATGCTGTGTGCGCTAGTTGCGAGTTTTGCTTCCTGGTGAATCTGTGGCGACCACAAGTAGGAAATCCTTGCCGGATAGGTCTGACCAAACCGTGATCGCTCGCTGTCGCTTTGTTGTGAAAGGTGCACTTTGCACAGCCATTCCCACAACAACGCGCTAAATCACGCCAGTCGAATCAAAATAACAATAAAACCGGTTCGCCCGCACCCCCGATGTTCTATAGAGACTCTAGTTCCCTATTAATATTACTATTATAGAGGAGTGCGCGTATTGGTGGTTCGCGTTAAACAGCAACAATAACAACGTCGCCAGCGTCGGTGTAATGTAGTATGAAATATAGTTTAAAAATAGCGCCGGCTCCTCCGGCTGGCAGGCAGGCAGTCTACTGTCTTTCTACTGTGCTATCCCGAGACAAAGATCAGTCAACCCTTTCTGGGTCGTTTGATACTTGTTGGTAAATTTTGATTAGGAAATAATTTTGATCACGTTTCATAGATTACATATCAGTAAAATTAGTTTAAAAATCTACAAAGAAAAAAACAATTTGATGTTGGTAGAGGGTTCAAAATTTCTACTTACAAGAAAAGCGCGGCTTAAAGCCGTGCCATTTTGTCTGTGTAGTAGTTTATTAGCCGGTACATTAGTCACATCATAAATTTTCATTGTTACCCGTTTAGTAAACAAGTCACGGCGTCGTCGACGACGACGACGACCACGTTGTGTTGCTGCTGCAAGAGGAAGGTACACAATATTCTGTCCACCTCATTATCGCTGACTCTTAATAGGATTGGATGGTTTGTGGCAGAGCTTCTTCTTCTTCGTCGTCGTCGTCATCGCTCAAGAGTGGTGTGACATCGAATTCTTCCCACGTACCGAGTATGAGCTCGCGGTACGGGTTGATTTGTATTGCTTTGAAGAGGAGGTGTGTTCAAATGCAAATGCACTGCTGCGCTCGTATTGCGTTCGCGATTGCAACTTGCAGGGCATCGACTTAGCGGCTTATTGTGTTGCTGGACAAGGTCGCACAGTAGAAATAGAATATTTAAGATCACGACATTTCTGGTTTATATCGATTGCGCGGTTGTGCGCTGTAAACTGTACAGCTAGAGCTGGTAACAGATTTCAGGAAGAATTGATGTCTGCTGGAGTGGCCTTTTTACAAATGGACGTATCTGGGATCGGTAACATTGTCGATCATAATAGCTGATAACGTTGAGCTACGTGTGCTATTTTAGAGTGTGGAAAAATGCAATCGCGTTACGCCACAGTCCGTTATCAGTAGCACGGGTGATTTCATTTTATGACCACAAGCTTTACTACTTTGTTGTTGGTCCTCGTTCTCGCTTTACAGGGAGGCTACTCAGTTGGGTGTCTGACCAGAAAGTATTGTTTTTGTTTAGGAACGGACGGATGGGGCTGTATTATACTGAGCTTAGTAGATCGACTCAGAAAGCTATGAATGATACTGCAAGTCGCCTGTCGTAAAGGCGGCAAAAAAACTGCGTTTTAAGCCACTATATTTAAAGCTACGCGCAATTTCTAGTTTCGATAATATTTATTGGAAAATGTTTAGAATACTTGTTTTGTTCTTTCTCAGATAGGCTGGTGTAAAATACTTTGTTTTACCATCGTCCATGTAACAAGCAAGCAAAATAATCTCGACACGAATTCCACCGCTCTGGTAAAATGTCCTAATATAATTATAATAGTCTTTGATTATAATTCCCGTTCTTTAGTTTCAGTTTTCGACGAAGAATAAGGTAACCAAAGAAATCAACTTCCTCCGATAAATGATGAACAAACACCGAATAAAAATTATTACCGTACTGATAATATCACACACATTTGAAAGATCCTGCGAAATATAACAATTTGTGGCGATGGAGACTGTTCGACTATACTAATCATGAGCCCAGATCTTCAGCAAGTGCTCCTGAGTTTTCTTCAAAAACAACAGAACATTATCGATCACTTCGTGGCTAACCATCGTCACCTGGAGCAAGGAGACCGAAGCTTGCCAAGTCAGTTGAAGTTGTCTAAAGATGAAGGAATCAGCCAGGAGTTCATCATCGAATTCTTATCAAGCGGATGTTAGGAACTTTCGTACGATGCGGATGCCGCGGTAACAATCGAAGCGTTTTTCTCCCGATATGAAGAATTCTGTCCAGTGAAGACGCCAAGAAATTTGATAATGCGGAAAAGGTGAGACCTCTACTTCAGAATATCAGTACAGTAAAGCACAAGAAGTACAAAATCTGTCAACTGCGAAACGACGAAACTTTACCAACAACTGACTACTCTTAAGTTTATATTCAGAAGGCGACTAAATGAAGATATCTACATCTGCTGCTATCGAAGAGCTTCTGGAACGATTTTTATACGATTATTGCCAATTGAAAATGTGAAATGACGCAGACATTCGCACAGGATGATTACGACGAGAGTATTATATTATCGGAACGTTCGGGATTTGAGGATAAAAATCGACGAGATAAACTCACTGCGGCTTTTCGGAACATCCGTCATGGTGAAAATAGCCTCCGCAATAGGTGGCGTTTTGATTGCAGTATCACAAGAGCATGCTTGCTCCGAAATCGAAACGGTGAATAATTGCGTCTCAGAGCAAGTGTGTGCGACTGTCACCGCGCGAGGTAGGAAGTTGCTCATCTCATCACTTCATCTGTTTCGGACTGTGTTGTGAGGGCTCACGCAATGACGTGATTCTAGTGTGTGGTGATTTCAATCAGCCACGACCTTTGTACATCCTGCCATCGTCAAAGCTAAATACCTGTTGCAGGTATCAGTTATGTGGGGAAACCCCACAAGGAGGCGCTACGATAAGAAATAATGGAGTTGAAACAGGCCCAACAAGCTATCCGTAAAACATGTTCCGAATACTCAAAGAAGAAAAGCGGTTCGACACAATTGGACAGGATCCACGAGCCAGAAAAAGAACTACGATTGGAAACATGGAACCTGGCACTGAAAATCTCTTGGCTTCCCGAGACTTGATCAACGTGATGCAAACTTCAACTCCGTAACTTTGCAGAAAGTGGGACAGAAGGTGTGAGGAAGCTGGCATTGTGTCTATATTCTATCAAAGCGAAGAGACAACGAAGGACTTGTGATTCGACTTTATAATATTCGGCAAGATGAGCCAAAACGTGATCAAGTGGCAGGTGATCAACGAGAGGATGGGGTAACAAGGGTTAAAGGCTGTTTCACCAACTATCGCACCATCAACGTGCACGATCAGCACGAATTGAGACTCCAAAAGCAATTTATGCGCAACTGGAAGGTGTCTAACAGCTGCCTATATTCGAGTAACTCGTAAAAATGTTGTTGAAGAAAGTTAGAACAAAGACCAATGGCTTGTGATGCAGTTTTTAAATCCTGAAGAATGACGGTTGTTTTAAAGGCGACAATTCAAAGCTAAGTATCTCTTATTACTTATAGATATATGGTCGATATACTGAAGTTTATTTTTCGTTAGTGTCCCGCAAATAGTCAATGGCACGAAATGCGTGGACCGTAGTTATAATTTTTTTCAGTTCAATTTTTTTCCCTACTCCTTTCTCCTTCTGCTTGTTGTAGAGTAAACTCTCCCTAACTCTTATGAAATCAAATAGGGGTAGGAATTTTACGCCCAGTTTCCATGTTTTAGGTGACAGCATACTCCTTCATAATGACCAGCAATCTGCTCTGCGGTTTGATGAAATCCTTGTACCACTGTGCTGCATGCGTTTCTGCAGCAGTTGGTACCGCGATGAACAGTCCTTCAGATCATCGTATAGTGGTTCCGTTCAACTAAGGAGTCTTCGGGACTCAGAGCTTCGTATTCAAAAGGGATATTTCTCGATTGCACAACAGGTCGTGAGTTTTGTGCATCTTCTATCTGGATCAGTACCCTACTCATCTCTTCATATGTCAAGTCCCTCTCATTCAAGGTCTTGTACAGATGGCTCTTGATACATTTCACGATAAACTCCAAAATTCCTCTTTTTGATTCCTATAAACCGTCAGAGCTCGTTCACTTTGTCACTAGATATTTGAGTCCGCAGCAGCTTAAACAGCTCCAAGTTTCTCCCATTATCGGAGGTCACTTCCGATAGGTTCGCACATCGGCCAACTAAATACATATGAGTTCAATCGTCCAACCTTTATGACGAAAGGTCCCGCATAGTCCATACCAGTTCTGCTTTGTCAAAAAGTCGTTGGACTGCAGTAACTAGGTAGCTCGGATGGTCACCTAAATACTGCAGTACATCTCTTGGATTGGTTCGAAAGCTGTCTACGATATTATTCGGGAAAACCATGAATGGTTCGTTTGGGGTGCACAGGCCAGCAGTCCGTTCAAACAGACTGAAGGTGTTCTCAGTGTCGATTTTCGACCAAGATTTCAGTGAAGTGATTATCAGCATTGGATTTTTCTAATCTTCTGGACTATGAGCGTAGTTTCGTATGTGACCGCCGGCACGCAGATGCCTCTTGTTTTCGTCAAAAATCCGTTTCGAATTTCGTTGTTTTCCCTTGTTTGTTAGATTCTTCTATAAGCAATTTCATCCTTATAAACATTTTGCAAGACAACAGTCACCATGGCCTTCTGAGGATTGCACTGGCGCTTAATACGTAGATATACAGGTTTTTAGCAACCCGACGATTTGGTGTGTTCTTCAATCTCTCCAACCTCCAATTTTCGAATCGGATTGATGCATAACCTTAACGGTTTGTAACGATACGGATTCGTGCATTTTATCCATGAGCGTAGCTAACAGCAATGCAGCACACAATTCAAGTGATGTAATTTCAGTAGGCATCGCATTCGCTGTTACAACCCGTTGGGATTCTTTCATGACCATAATTCTTGACATACCTCAAATCAGGCGTACGTTTACCGTCCATTCCTAACATTACTCATATATGTACAATACCCATAGGCTAACTTGGATGCATCAGCGAAATCGTTGAAGCTCCAACCCTGTGCGTAGCTCCTCCCGGAGAAATGGATCATTCGATCCAGCCCGGCTACCACTATTGTTGGCGCCAGCAAGCCATTCGAACTCAAAAAAATCACAGGTTTCACGAAGACCATGAAATCGTCTCCAACAGGATCCTAAAGTATTCCAAGTGACTGTCCTTGAAACTCAGCTGCTTCTCTTGATACTCAAGCGGAATCCCTTACAGTAACGCGTTATAGTTCGCACGTTTTTTTCCAGTACTGGGATCCAGTTTTTCGGCAGCTGTTTCCCTTCTTTCAGTGGGGCTATTTTCTCCCGAAGCATCCAACACCTCTTAGCTGCCGTATCATATTATGCAGTAGTGTGGAGTGTAGTAGACTCAAGCGGACGAATCCCGGATTCTCGGGCTCAGCCCTCGGCACAACCCTTCAGTTCATTGATAACGCTACAAATCGCAACTGCTTCCGGGATTCTCCGACATGTTCAGCGCTTTCACGGCATCAACTCTTTGTTTCGACTATAAACTCCTATAAAGTTCGCCTGCCTTTGTAGGTTAGTTAGTTGTTCATAAGAATTCGGCGTGGGTCCCACTTCAAAAGACGGCGCCGGTGGTTGAGTGGTAAGCGTGCCCGCCAGATTTTTCTGATGAGAAAAAATCTGGTCACGTGTTCCTTCGGAAGGGAAGTAAAGCCGTTGGTCCCAGGTCCATGAGTGGATGGATCCATATTTGGTCCAGATAGTAGAGTCACCTCTCTGGCGTCGGTAAAGAAGAAGTGATCCAACTTCTATACTCTTACTAACAAAAATATCCAGCTCCTGTGATACATGTGGAGTGCGCTGTAGTATATGCGGCCCTTGGAAAAGCAAGTATCGGACTAACCATTCCTTCCCTTTCCTTCCGCGATCTACGTTCGGGCCTGGCCGGCGCCGGTATTGATCAATAAACACTTTAGGATTACCAGGAGTTGCACATTGAAAGATGTTTCGCTATTCCCAAGCAGAATTATCTACTTATTCTCTGTGAAACTTCAGCTAGTCCAGATCGATATCGAAGTAGCAACCAGGGGTAGTCAAACAACTCTGCATCGACCGGCATATCAATCTGGCCCGGTACATGGGATTTCATGTCAGCTAGCACCTACCGCTTCCGGAATCTGTCAGATCTCCGGGTCGATTTTCATGGCAGAAGACGGAATAACGACGACTTGTCGTACATGTCAGGCGTTCTTTACTGTTCTTACAGGCTGTCGTTCAGTAGATAGCGTCGAATAGCTAGCAGTGAGTCGTTGGGGCGCCGGTGATTCGGAAGCTACGCTCCACCGGGAATCGCTGGACAGACCTCAGCATCTATTGGCTAGCCCGCTGAGTAGGTTGGGTCCACCGCCAGGGACTATATCGAGTAAATCGGGATGAACCGGTGATCTAAATGGCTCGCAGAAACGAACATCGGTCTCGCCGAGGAATTCACGGTAGGGTAGATTCACCGCCGTGTACTATCCGACTATATATCGCGACAAAACTGGGAGCTAACTGGCTCACGAAACAGGCATCGGTACCGAAAGAAATTCCGCTACCAGGGAATTCTCACTCGGGTTAGGGTAGTTCCCCGCTGGATATCCAAGTAGATCTCGATAAAGCTGGCAACTAAATGGCTCAAGGAAGCAGGTATCGATGTCGGGAGAAATTCCTCCGTCTGGGAACTCTCAGTCAGAGTAGGGTGAGTTCACCGCTGGGCACTATTCGTGTAGATCTCGATAAGGCTGGGAGCTTAATGACAGGAGCTAAACGGGACATAAGCTATATGACATACGTCTCCCAACCTTTGAACGGAACGGATCGTTATATTTCACAGTGGTGTTCGGTGTGTAAATTCAGTGATTCAAGGTCATCCTTTGTTCGTTCGTTAGCTACCATTCTGCTGGTGCCGGCAGTAAATCCAGTACATTGTTTTCGCTGGTGCGGAACAATCGACGTTGTTTACAGATAAGTTTTGCTTTATTTTTTTTTCCTCGTTTCCTTTCTTTCCTTTTCCCTACTTTTACTCTACCTTGTAATCAAATAATAAGACACATTCCCGTTTATATAACGCTCTGCCCTCGTGCTTAAATGGCCGAGGGCGAAATACCATCTGATGTAATCATGGAAGTCCCTGATCCCCCTAATACTCGCATTGCTCCCCGTATAAAGCAGTACCCAGAAGGTTCCTCTGGGCCATGGGTGGTATATTTTCGGACCGGAGAGAAACCGGTTAATATATTAAAACTTTCTCGAGATTTGACTGCTAATTACCCGGCCGTAACTCAGATAACACGTGTTCGGGCAAACAAGATACGTGTTCTAGTGAGTGATCTCGGCCAGGCAAACGCGATTGCTTGCTGTGAGCGCTTTACGCGGGAATTTAAAGCGTACGTGCCTTGTGTGGCCTGTGAAATCGATGGGGTAGTGTCCGAACCGGGCCTGAAATGCGAAGAACTGTTGGAGCACGGGGTTGGCTGCTTTAAGGACCCCTCTCTTGAACAGATTAAGATCTTAGAATGCAAACAATTGTATACCGCAAACACCGAGGGAGGTAAGACTACCTACTCTCTATCAGGCTCGATTCGGGTGACATTCGCCGGGTCCTCTCTTCCCAACTACATCCTCCTTGACAAGGTTCGCCTACCAGTTCGCCTGTTCGTACCGCGGGTCATGAACTGCAGCAATTGCAAGCAGTTGGGCCACACAGCCACATATTGTGGAAATAAGAAACGATGCGGCAAATGCGAAGGAGAGCATGAGGATGACTCTTGCGACAAAGAAACTGAAAAGTGTATTTGCTGCGGGGGCCCTTCACATGCTCTTAAATCATGTCCTGCGTACAAGCAGCGCGGGGATAAAATTAAGCGCTCCCTTAAGGAACGCTCAAGGCGTTCTTATGCTGAAATGCTAAAGAATGCTTCGCCATCTGTCCTGTCCGAAAATCCCTATGCTGGTTTGGCTAACGTTGAGCAAGAATCTGACGACCCACGAGAGGGAACATCTTTAGTTAACCCAGGGGAATCCAGGAAGAGGAGAAATCCAGCCTCCCCTACATTGCCTCGTAAGGGTGCCAAGGTGTCGTCCACTCAGAGTGCGCCATCTACAACCAATAAATCCAACGGAAGTGATGCACAAAAGCCGAAGCAATTTGCTCCAGGACTTGGAAATATTAATTCTAACAAGGAGTACCCACCACTTCCAGGGACATCCAAAACCCCAAGTGTCCCCTTTTTTCAAACAGATACTCAGTCCAGTAGCGGACTAATGAAATTTTCTGACATAGTGGACTTAATTTTCACAGCTTTCAATGTTACTGATCCTCTTAAAAGCCTTCTGATACGTTTTCTCCCTATAGTGCAAACATTTTTGAAGCAGTTGACTACTAAATGGCCCCTCCTTGCAGCGATCGTATCCTTCGATGGCTAAGTCATCGAACGAGGTCACCGATTCGATCACTGTTCTACAGTGGAACAGCAGAAGTATCCTCCCGAAAATCGATTCCTTTAAATTTTTACTAAATAGTTTAAAATGTGATGCTTTCGCATTATGTGAAACTTGGTTAACTTCCGATATAAATCTCAACTTCCACGACTTTAATATAATTCGGCTGGATCGAGAAAACCCCTATGGAGGAGTACTTTTGGGGATCAAAAAGTGCTATTCTTTCAACCGAATTAACCTCCCTTCGACACCAGGCATTGAAATTGTCGCTTGTCAAGTTTTAATCAAAGGTAAAGACCTTTGCATTGCTTCCATCTACATTCCTCCTAGAGCCTCGGTAGGGCACCGAACGCTTTATAATATCACGGAATCCTTACCGGCACCGCGGCTAGTTCTGGGAGACTTTAACTCGCACGGTACGGTATGGGGCTGTCTTCATGATGATAATAGATCAACATTAATCCAAGATCTTTGCGATAATTTCAACATGACCATCTTAAACACGGGAGAAATGACGCGGATTCCTACACCACCAGCACGCGCAAGCGCGTTGGATTTATCGCTTTGCTCGACATCGCTACAGTTAGATTGCATGTGGAAGGTGATCCCTGATCCCCACGGTAGCGATCATTTGCCTATCGTGATTTCAATTGCTAACGGTTCAAGACCATCGAAAACAATCAATGGCTCGTATGACCTCACACGGAACATTGATTGGAAGAGTTACGCGACCGCGATATCCGTTAAAATCGAATCCACTCAAGAACTTCCTCCGGAGGAAGAGTACAGGTTTTTGGCTGGCTTGATTCTCGACAGTGCGAATCAAGCTCAGACTAAACCAGTACCCAGCGCGAATACCCATGGACGGTCTCCCACCCTGTGGTGGGATAAAGAGTGCTCAGAGCTGTACGCGGAAAAATCCACTGCATATAAGGCCTTCCGGGAAGACGGGTTACCCGCTAGCTATCAACAGTACGCGTCGTTAGAAAGGCGAATGAAGAGTCTAATGAAAGCCAAAAAACGCAGTTATTGGCGCCGGTTCGTCGACGGGTTAACGAGAGAAACAGCGATGAGCACTCTTTGGGGTACGGCTCGACGTATGCGTAACCGTAATAGTACCAACGAGAACGTAGAATATTCAAACCGTTGGATATTCGCTTTCGCCAAGAAGATCTGTCCGGACTCTGTCCCGGTACAGAAAACGTGCCGCGCCGCGTCTCCTCACGATACCGCGAACGAAACATCGTTTTCGATGGTGGAGTTCTCACTTGCTCTCTTATCGTGCAACAATAACGCCCCAGGGTTAGACAGAATTAAATTCAACTTGCTGAAGAATCTGCCTGACACTGCAAAAAGGCGCTTGTTGAATTTATTTAACAAGTTTCTTGAGGGTAACATTGTCCCTTATGAATGGAGGCAAGTGAAGGTCATCGCCATCCAAAAACCAGGAAAACCAGCCTCCGACCACAACTCGTATCGGCCGATTGCAATGCTGTCCTGTATTCGGAAGTTATTCGAGAAAATGATCTTGTTTCGCCTCGACAATTGGGTTGAAGCAAATGGCTTACTGTCAGATACACAATTTGGCTTCCGCAAAGGCAAAGGGACGAACGATTGCCTTGCGTTGCTTTCTACAGAAATCCAAATGGCCTATGCTAACAAAGAGCAGATGGCATCAGTCTTCTTGGATATTAAGGGGGCTTTTGACTCAGTTTCTATCAACATTCTGTCAGAGAAGCTGCACCAGCATGGTCTTTCGCCAATTTTAAATAACTTTTTGCTAAACCTGTTGTCTGAAAAGCACATGCACTTTTCGCATGGCGATTTAACAACATCGCGATTTAGCTACATGGGTCTTCCCCAGGGCTCATGTCTAAGTCCCCTGCTCTACAATTTTTACGTGAATGACATTGACGATTGTCTTGCCAATTCATGCACGCTAAGGCAACTTGCAGACGACGGTGTGGTCTCTGTTACAGGGCCCAAAGCTGCCGACTTGCAAGGACCATTACAAAATACCTTGGACAATTTGTCTGCTTGGGCTCTTCAGCTGGGTATTGAGTTCTCCACGGAGAAAACTGAGTTGGTTGTTTTTTCTAGAAAGCGTGAGCCGGCGCAACTCCAGCTTCTATTAATGGGTGCAACGATCAACCAGGTTTTCACATTTAAATATCTCGGGGTCTGGTTCGACTCTAAAGGTACCTGGGGATGTCACATTAGGTATCTGAAACAGAAATGCCAACAAAGGATCAATTTTCTCCGAACAATAACTGGAACATGGTGGGGTGCTCATCCAGGAGACCTAATCAGGCTGTACAAAACAACGATATTGTCGGTGATGGAGTACGGGTGTTTCTGTTTCCGCTCCGCTGCGAACATACACTTCATCAAACTGGAGAGAATCCAGTATCGTTGCTTGCGCATTGCCTTGGGTTGCATGCACTCGACCCATACGATGAGTCTCGAAGTGCTGGCGGGCGTTCTTCCGCTAAAAAATCGATTTTGGGAACTCTCATATCGATTGCTCATCCGATGCGACATTCTGAACCCGTTGGTAATTCAAAACTTCGAGAGGCTCGTCGAGCTTAATTCTCAAACCCGTTTTATGTCCTTGTACTTCGACTACATGGCACAGAGCATCAATCCTTCTTCGTACAATCCCAACCGTGTCCGTTTCCTAGATACTTCTGATTCTACTGTATTCTTCGACACATCCATGAAGGAAGAGATTCGTGGAATCCCGGACCATATACGCCCGCAGGTGATCCCCAATATATTTTATAATAAATTCCGAGAAGTCGACTGCGACAAAATGTTTTACACTGACGGATCAAATCTCGATGGGTCCACTGGCTTCGGTATCTTCAACAATACTATCACCGCTTCATACAAGCTCAATGATCCCGCTTCAGTTTACGTCGCAGAGTTAGCTGCAATTCAGTACACCCTTGGGATCATCGACACTCTGCCCACAGATCACTACTTTATCGTTTCGGACAGCCTCAGCTCTATCGAGGCTCTTCGTGCGGTGAAGCCAAAAAAGCAACTCCCGTATTTTCTGGGGATGATACAGGAGTCCTTGTGTACGTTATCTGAAAAATCTTATCAGATTACCTTTGTTTGGGTTCCCTCTCATTGTTCTATCCCGGGCAATGAAAAGGCCGACTCATTAGCAAAGGCGGGCGCATTAAATGGTGACATATACGAAAGACCAATCTGCTTCAACGAATTTTTTAGTATTTGTCGTCAGAGGACGCTCAACAGTTGGCAAACCTCGTGGAGCAACGGGGAACTTGGACGATGGCTACATTCGATTATCCCAAAGGTATCAACGAAGCCTTGGTTCGGGGGGATGGATGTGGGTCGGGATTTTATTCGCGTAATGTCCCGACTTATGTCCAATCACTACACCATGGATGCGCATTTGCGGCGTATTGGGCTTGCGGAGAGTAGTCTGTGCGCTTGTGACGAGGGCTATCACGACATCGAACACGTTGTCTGGGTATGCGCCGGGTATTGTGACGCTAGGTCTCAGTTAAAGGAATCCCTTCGGGCCCGAGGTAGACCACCCAATGTACCAGTCCGAGATATGCTGGCAACTCGTGATTTCCCCTATATGTCCCTTATTTATACCTTCATAAAAACGATAAATATCCCAATTTAGCCCCTCTCTTTTATTTCTCGTTTTTAGAGTTTCCTCCTGCCTTGTGGAACCGATCAGCTCCAGAGTGCCACTATGTAACCGCCGTCGCCCTTACCACTACTCCTGCATAGAAGGAAACTGAAGCGAGAGCGACTCGAGTTCCGATGAGTTTTGAAGGATTCCCCGCGTGTCCGAAGAATACCATCCGCCAATCCGGTACTCGACGACTTACTAGACTGAGGCACAAATTTGTTTCGCTGATCCCCCTTCCCCCCCCGTTCGAGCGAAAGTTGCAAGTTTTGCTCTTCTTTCCCTGTCTCTCCCCTGTCCTTGATACAACTGCTGCTACACTGATGCGGAAATAAGCCACCCTCTGAATATCTTGACCAAGCATAAGTTTTAGTTAAAAAATTCAAATTAGTATTCTGTATTCCTAGTTTTAAGATAGCTATAATTTTTACTCTTTATTGAAACTCTTGTCCTCCATCTTGTAAATAGAATTGAATCCCTAGTTTTAAGATTTCTGTGAAGTTTCTCATAAATATTTGTTCCCCCTTTTGTGTACTAAACTATATTGTTAGTTTTAAGATAACCGTAAAATATTTCGTAAAATACTATTACTCCCCCTCTTGTATATCAAAGTGAATCCCTTGTTTTAAATTTTTTCATAAAAAAATCTTTTGGCCCTCTCTTGTATATTGAATCTTATTTCTAGTCTTAAGATAGCTGTAAACTTTTTTTTTTTCCTTTGTAAAAAAAATATTTCAACATTGTAACCTCCTAGTTTTAAGATATCCAAAATGTAAAAACATAAGTATTTGGCACCGCCAAGCTAACGCATTTGTGCCTATCAAATAAACGAAATGAATAAAAAAAAAAAAAAAAAAAATAAGCTATATGACGACGTAGCAGATGAAGACAAGAAGTAAGAGAAGAGTCGTGAGTTAAGGCTTAATGGTCGAGTCATTTCATGGATCAAGTGAGGCTCCGAAATAGAGCAGAAGAAAGAGGTGCGACGAAAGGACGAGTCCCCCACGAAGTAATACCTTGACGTATTTCCGAGGGGAAAAATATAAGAGTTCGGATTTGCCGTCTGACTTAAAACGTACGGCCATAAGTATATTAAGTATCGGGGGTATTTGATGTTACCACTACGAAGTACATCCGGGTCACCACTACCAGCATGTCGTTTATAAATGTGTGTGAGGGATTGATGGATGCTGACACGGGAAGGTTGATAAAAAAAAACGGCAGACTACAGTGGACTGGACATGTAGCCCTAATGCCTGAAGAGAGTAAAAAGTTAAAATTATGCACAGCAAAGCACCTGGAAGAAGGTTTGCTAAGAGGTTGGAGAATGGCGTTTCATTCATTTGTGCATCGAAAATTAGCTCTTTGTACTTCGTAAATACTTCGACGCATAAAGATCTACTGTGACGTCCTGAAAGAAAACCGCAATTGAATCTTTAAACCAGATAGATAAAAAATAAGAAAAAAATCGCCATTCGAAGATATTCACGATTAAATCGTTGAAATAGAGTAAAATATCGACATACATATCAGCAGAAATTGCACCATTGAGCAATAATACTCTTCGATACAAATATACAAAATATTGTTCCGTGTCCTGATGTCACGTTGCCAGATTTCTCTGTCGGTGAATACCAAAACGAGCTTCGAGAAAAACATCACCTACAATTTATATGATTGTGGTAAAACGTACTGAATTTGTGTTCAATCTGATCACAAGAGTCACGATAATAAAAAATGTCCCACAATGACTTCGAAATAGTTGCAATAGAAACTCAGTGAATTTGCAAAATATATTTTTTCCCAAGGGAAAAAATGGATGAACCAATTTGCGCATGAGGGCACAAAATCTAACTCAGAAAAGTTGAATTCGAATGTTTCATGTTCCACTCGTCAGTAACTGACACCAGCTTGCTGCCAGTTAAACTATAGGCGTTTGGCTCTCGAAAGACACAGAGCGTTTCCCTATACTCAGAGCTCCTGTGCTTGGCTAACCGAGACATCACTCTGTACCAACCAGTTTCTTTAAGCTTTCATATATGTTGTGCGACCTGTTTAGATTTAGTGTCTAACTGGCGCCAATTTGGTGTTGGTTTAGGTATACAGTCGTTATTCGCTGGTTAGGCCACAGCCTCTGTCCAACTAACGAATTTGATTCGCTAGTTGAACGGACTGGCATCTGTTCACACCTCTAATTAGTGTCAGTGAATTTGACAGGAGAGTTTGACAGTAGGATGCTTTTTAGTTGGACAATAGTCCAACTAGCGGAGCTCCAGTTAAAAATTGACCAACCAGCGAATCATGGCTGCATGCTACTGACGAGTGGAACAGGAAACCCTCAAATCCAATTTTTATCGCTGCATCCGCAATAATGTTTTTATTTACATATTTTTCATAGTTTGACATCATCAAAGGTATCAGCTTGCACTTACCTTGTCATTAGTCAGCTCTCCAATCATAAGTACGTGCGAGTAAGTGAAATCCGACTACTACAAATTGGCTACGTGCATTCAAGAATGTTTCATTCCACTGCGGTCCTCGCTCTCTGCAGACGTGTTTGCTCTAGTCAGTCTGCATCATCACATTTGTGTTTTTCTTTTACAGTGTATTTTTATACCATTCCGTCAAAACAAACCGCACTCCCGTAATCTTCCGAATACCTATTATTCGAAACACACCAAACAAAAATGCACCGAGCGTCTGATGCAATACTTGCACAGGTCGACTTACAGTCAAAATATTGCTTTCGGGAAAGAACAAAAAATAAATTCAACCTCTATCAACGATACGAATTGATTTCGTCCCAACCAACCAACGTTTGGTAAACATCGTAAATATAAACAAGCTAATAGCTTGATAATGGGACGGTTGTTAAGTGGCACCTTATTTGATTGATTACGACAGAAATACGTTACAAAGTTACGTGGTACTCAAGTACTGTCAACAAAGTAACAACAGTAACCGATAAACGGGAATCATAGATAGCCATGGAAGGAATTCCGTCTATAGATAGTTCTCGAAGGTGCGCACGGAAAAGAAAGGTGGGTAAAAATACTACACTATCCATATTTACTATCGGTTTTTCATATCAAGGTCTCTTCGAATACGATTACGAATAATGTTGATTTTTTTTCGGAATGCATTATTTTATTTTATCATATTTCTTGAGCGTTTTTTCAAAACGTCATATCTGCAATGAGTTACTCTCTTTGTTTACTTTCTCTTCTGTTAATAATTCGGTCCCTTTAACATTTATCCCTCAGCTCTTTGCATAATATGCTAGTTAAAA
Source organism: Topomyia yanbarensis (assembly GCF_030247195.1). NCBI lineage: Eukaryota > Metazoa > Arthropoda > Insecta > Diptera > Culicidae > Topomyia > Topomyia yanbarensis. The sequence continues at coordinate 206,161,074 of NC_080670.1, read as the reverse complement.
CCACCGTCTTTCGATCTGTACTGTAAAATAAGTGAGTGACGCCGTAAAAATCGAAAGAGAATGTATAAACAGAGAGTAACTCATTGCAGATATGACGTTTTGAAAAAACGCTCAAGATTTTTCAAACTGGTAAACAATCGCGCAGACTCGTGCGTGGCGGCTGCTTTCGATGGATTTGTTTCTTTTTTTCGCTGCAGAGCAGAAAATTGCTTTTGCAAACAGCAGAAAAAGACACGGTCAATAATAAATATTATGGTTCCGTTTTGTTACTCGTCTGTGTGTGTTGTGTGATGTGGAGCTTTACACTTAACAAAGTGCTAATAATAATATGCGCGACGAGGCGAATGTAGTCGTAAATCGTTCGTAGCTCCCGGCGAAGATTATTACTTCACCAAGTCACACACCACCAAGCAACGCGGTGAAGGAACATTGTATGATTAAGTCGATAAAGTAGACCCGATGGCACGTATACGTAGGAGGGGAACTTCCTGATAACGTGAACACACCACAAAAAGGATGCCGGTAAAATACACGTTCGCTTGTTTGTATCCATATACAAACGTTATTATCAATGAACACTGTACATAAACGAAAGCGAAGAAATTGCGTCTCAGAGTCAGCCCGAAACCAAAGCAGCATTCTCGCATCGGACAAAAACAAAACCCCGAAAAAAGCGCAACCCCCCATAAAAAAATCCGCCCGATCGACCGGTTGTTTGACTGAAGGAAGGGCAGGGACAGGGTGTGCGTGTCCTTCCTGTTTTCCTCACTCGACAGTGTGCGGCAGCAGCGCACAACAACCAAAACAAACCCTGATGGAATCTTGCACGTAGAGGGAAAAAAATAGCAAAACATTACGGAAAAACACGTGGCGCTGATTGGTTGCACCCCACCCAGCCAACTAGATTTTTGGGAATTTTCCACTACAGCCGCAGTCGCATTAGGAGGTACCTACTATTGGACTAGAAGTCGTTCGTCGATCGAATCGAGTACACGCACATGCTCTTCACGCATTATTTGGCAGCGGACTTCTTGATGGGGTGCTGCTACGTGACTGGTGGAACGTCGTGGGTTTGGAGTAAAGTTGTTTTTTAAATGTGGCGCCTGTGGGGTCATTGCAGAGAAGGGCCCCAAGGCCAGCAGCTAACTAATCGAGAGAAGCAGGGAAGGCCACACGGCGAAGAAGAAGGCTGCTGTTTACGACTTTTGCAGTATGATAAAATTTCAAATTAGTCTTGCATAATGTATCGGTGACCGTGAACCATCGATACTGAAATCTGAGTCGGCGATGTAAACAGATCGATAGTAGTGAATGCCAAGGATGGGTCGAGGCTGGCATTAAATTTTTATCAGTGAAATCTCAAAGCTGTTCAGATCTGAAATTTTATTAATTCGATAGACTAGGAGTCTATAGATTTTGGGGCCCGAGTTCCCACGAATTAGAAAATGTTCTTTCACAAATTTGATGAATCCGAAATTTTGAACAAGATTAGGAAAATCAGGAATGCATTAAAATATTAACATGTTCTAAAATTCGGGAATTCACGTCTTCTAAAACTTCTAATTATACCAACGTCTATAAACGGCAATTTTTTAATATTCATTTATGTATTGGCATATCCTATATTCACAATTGTTTCCAAGCAGTAAAAGCAGACAACAGCGCTTCACTCTATATTTTTTTAGACTGCTGTGTTTCGCCAGAAGAAAAATTGTTCACATGCCACCTCAAAAATATATAATTTAATTTTTTCCCTTTTTGTATTTCGACTATGTTAGTCACATTTTCTTTTTTACGTTTTAACGACATTCAATTAGCTAGAGATTACTGGGTAGGGAAAGTTATGAAACTTAGAGCCATAGTACTCACGTGAGAGCAAGGATGTGAAGTAAACAGATCGGAAAACTAGAAGTGGCAGGGTCATTAGAACAGGCTTAATATTGTACGGGCTTAATCTTTGCCTTCTGATAATGAGGGTCGATCTTAGGCAGAATAACTACGAATCACCCGAGTTCACTAACATGTGTCCTGATAAAGATAGACGTATCTATCTTTACCGTGACAACCGGCAAAAATTAGGCCACGCAAGATCACCACTGAAAACCTGTCGACGATTAGCATCAATCTTAATGATGATTGCTGCTGTTCATCTCTGTTTGCCTTTATAAGTTATTCAAACATAAGAAAAGCTTCTGATAGTCGACTGTCAGAAGCTTGTGTTACATATTTTGCAATCTGGAATTTTCCGAATTTAATCAATAGACGATAAATCTATCATAAATTTCCGGCAGCTGGCTGCCGGGAGTGATAAATTCGTGGTAACACCTTTGATAATTGCATTGATCGTTTCTCCTCGCAAAGTAAATCCAGATTTGTGTAAGTTTTAACTCAATCTTACTAATAATAACATTCCTGTGACAATCAAATCATTAGATGCGATCCTCTCGTTGGTAAATTTATGCCTTGTCATGTAGTCTGTTCATGGATGATGGAAAGGGAAAACGAGTAGACTGACTGTTCCAGTTGCAAATCGAGGGGCTTTGGATGGGGGTTGAAAACCCCCCTCCTCCACCGTCCTCTAGGAATTTAACGTTTAACTTAGAACGCCTGAATAAGCGGCCATCTTGAAAAACAAAAAAGCAGTTTTTCTCACAACGCTGAAAAAATCTTCATGAAAATCAATCAGCTAAACTCTACTAATGCCCCGAATACATTGAATTTTCATGAAGATTTTTCCAACGGTTTGAGAAAAATAACTGCTTTTATCGTTTTCCAAGATGGCCGCTTATTCAGGCGTTCTCTGTTGAACCTTAACACTCTGCTCATAGACAATTTTCATATGCGAGTCATTTTAATATGAAACGTCATTTGAGGGAGTTCAGTCACTCCAAAATCGGTTTCTGATAATTCTTGGGATTCTGATGCCGAGTTTCGCGTGATTCTGACGGTATCCTGATAGAAAACTAGTATTATGATGGAATCTCTACCCCTATATATAGTCTTTTTTCGTTTAGAATTATGATTTTAATTCCTTTTCAGGATTCTTGTGGAATCCTAAGTATTCTAATGGATATGACGGAATTCTTCTCGGGATTGAGTTACGATTTGCTCAGGATTTTGATGGAATCATGTTCATGCTGCTGATGAAAATTTTACAAATATTGTGATGATCACAGCCGCTACACGGTCCTCTCGAGATGGTCCGAAGCTTGGCAGCTTCAGGGTTCATGAGTAAATGAGGTTCACCGAAACTCAATTTGGATGGATGCAGCGAGTACAGCAGCAATTCCTTACGTAAAGAAAGAATCGAGGCGAAATTCACCGTTCAAGCAGAACAGCTTGATTGAAAAGGGAACCGGAACGTTAAACGAGATGAGATTATGTATGCTGTTGGATGCTGGTTTAGCTCGACGTTTTTGGGCGGAGGCGATGAACAACCGCGACGTACATTCAGAATCGGCTGCCATCATCATCGATTGGTTCGATACTGTGTGAGATCTGGTTTGACACCCAGTCGGATTTTGTGGCATTCGGCTGCTAAGCGTCTATGTGGATTCCGCCACAGAAGAGTAAGAAGTTTGAGGAAAAGACAACTAAAATGACCTTCAGTGGATACGCGTCGGACAGCGAATCCCATCGTTTCCTGAATGCGTTTACTGGTCAGTCCAGACGAATGGTTCTTGAAGCTCGACGACTATTTTCTACGTCTGCCCGAGTCAGACGTACAATCGAGCCAAGTGAACGACAACTAGCACTCTCTCGGTCTAGTGTGCATTGTCCCGAGAACAAAGAAAACATTGTATTTATTCTTGCCGTCATGAATAAAGTTGACGGAAAAGTTCTGCTCCGACCGACCCAACGCTGCGGTCGTTGACTTCAAATTTTGTTCAACACGACCGAGTTTTTGTGAAGTGGAATTGCAGCGTTGACATCATTCAACATGTTAAAGGGCGAACACGAAATTATTGCGACACATTCAACAGGGCATAACTTTTTTACCATTGAGTAAAAATCAACCAAATTTTGCAAACTTTCTCATTGATGTGTATTGTTTACATGCTGTCAAACCCGGAGTCGTGTTTTTCGATTCAACGAAAATGGAGGTGAACCAACGTGAGTCGAGAGAACAAATTCTTTCCAAACACCTGAAATTTCCTGACCTGTCGCACCGTCAGTTGGGAAAAATGTTGAACATTCACCATTCAACCGTCTCCAGAGTGTTGAAGCGGTTCCAGGAGCGGTTGACGTTGGACCACGGCAAAGGAGTTGGAAGAAAACCGGGACCGGAGAACAAAAAGACGGAGGGAAAGGTGAAGCGGATGATTAAAGCAAATCCCAACGTCTCAAGCCGTGATTTGGCTAAAAAGATCGGCATGTCGCAGAGCTACGTCCAGAATGCAAAGAAGAGAGCTGGACTACATACATACAAGGTACAGAACTTCCCAAATCGCGATGAGCGGCAACAATCGACGGCTAAAACTCGGGCACGGAAGCTCTACGAGAAGATGCTGACAAAATATGGCTGCTGTGTGATGGACGACGAAACGTATATAAAAGTCGATTTTAAGCTAATTTCGGGGTTGGAGTTTTTCACCGGCAAGAGCAAGTTCTATGTGAAAGACAAATTTAAGAAGAAGAAAATGTTGAAGTTCGCTTCCACATATCTCATTTGGTAGGCCATCTGCTCTTGCGGACTGAGGAGTGAGCCTTTCGTGACAAACGGCACAGTAAATGGCGAGATCTACAAATCTGAGTGCCTCGAGAAGCGCCTTTTGCCGTTCTTGCAGCAGCACGACGAAGCTCCGCTATTTTGGCCAGATTTGGCATCATGCCTCTATTCTAAAAGTGTCCTGGAGTGGTATGAGGTCAATTCTGCCCATTTTGTTCCAAAGGACATGAATCCGCCAAACTGTCCGGTGGAGCAGTACTGCGCAATGATGAAGCGGGAACTTCGGAAGAGCAAGAAGACAGTCAAAGACGAGAAGGACATGTTAAGAAAATGGAAAAAACTGAGAAACTGACACTGTAAAGACTTTTATGGTGGGCATCAAGCGAAAGTAGTAGTTTGAAGTAAATATATGTATAAAACTACCCTAAAATTTTGGTTTTATTTTAAACATTATAAGAAATTTGGCATGACATTTTCGGTGTCGCAATAATTTCGTGTTCGCCCTTTAAGCCAAAACGATGCCGAAGAGTTCCCGAAATCACCCGGAGAGAAAATCGAACGATCAAGAAGGCGATCTGAAACAAGCAAGCAGCTGCTGCACTATCGTAGAAGGTGGAGCCGAATTGAAGAAGAAAATGAGAGATACCCAAACATCGTGATAGGAAAATTGGAGACGAAAAATGGATTTTAGAAATGAAAGACGTCGAGCTTCTTTCGGAAATTGAATATCGTCTGGTGTTAAAATAGGGGACACTGGCGAAACCTGCCGCACTTAGAGGTGAAATGCTTTTCGAATTGAAGAAGGACCAAACCGACCAAGAGCTTAGTCTTCAAGGTGCTCATCGAAAAGTCGTTGAACAAGGAAGCAACTGCAAAGGTCTGTCCTACGAGACAGTGATTAAGTCTAGGTATCTAGACGAGAACATAACAGAATACCGATTGAGGGAGGCATACAGCGGTACACAGAAGGCATCAATATGGCTTTCACTGTTGGAAACAGGTCGAATCAAATTTTGGCGGTCAGTGTTCATTGAAGGTTGTTCTTGGAGTTAACAAACAAATAGTGAGAAGCTGCATGCATGCATAGGCTTTAGATCACAAGGTGAGAAACCGCAAAGACCCGGATAGATCTGATCTGAAAGAATCTCGAAGACTAGATACATTCGGTGATAGAAGGGAACTAGCTCCAAAGACTTTCCCGAACTGCACCCAACTGCAGAGATGATACCGTAATGCAAGCGCCCAAAGCAAACAAAGCAAAACACATCTAAAGCATTCGAAGGATTCGTGGATCAAATGCGAAGGGACATCGTCGTAGGAATTTTACACTGATAAATGTGACATCCAGGGACTAATAGATAGGAACGTTGGGTAACATCAAGGAAAAATAGATCCAGAAAAAATTGCAAAAGTGGAAGGTAAAAAACTGGATATTCTTCAACACAACAACAGAACATTTGTCCCACTAAAACAAAAAAGGATCTCCACCATTTTCTATGAGAAAACTTTCAAATAGCCATGTTTGAAGAGATTTGGCCAAAAAAGAATGAGCATGCTCGGATGCTAACACGATGGAAAGCGCCAGAAGAAATAAAGGGTGTGAAGGTGTGAAAATATTGGTCTTCTGGAGCTTCCTTCGACACCTTACTACCTGTAGGAGTAATAAGGATCAAAATAGTTAGGGTTTTTTATCCAATCACTTTTGTGCCAGTTTATGTCCCTTCAGGATAAGACGTACTCGAGGACTCTATGGCTAAAATAGAATATCTCCTTGATGTAGGCAACCTCATTAACAGTCCCATGGCCGATTCAAATCAAATTTTGCTCAACGACGGAATCCCAACCTGCTTAACTGTAACCAGTGAAGAGATTTCAGTAATAGACCTCGCCCTAGCGACCCCAGGATAAATTAGAAAGGCTTCCTGGAAGGTCATCAACCTTCGGAAGCGCGCACTTCTGCATATTGGCAACTTCATTGGCAACTCGATTCCGTTCTTCTCTAGAAAGGCAGCTTAAATACGGCAGAAGAAGGTCATTAACGATTTGAATAAAATACATCCGAACTAAATAAGTAATCCTAAAGAGATGCAAGTGATATACGATGAGCGCACATATTAAAAAAGAAGGCGAACTACCTGAAGAAATTGTGGTCGGAAGACATGCAAGCACAAACAACACCTCAAATCATACAACGTCATCAAAACATTATCAAACCTAATTGCTCTGCAAATGTCGTGATCCACACTGAAGATCAAATGAGCCAATTGGGAATACTGCAAGCAATTAACGGAGGTAATAAACGAGGCAACGCCATCCAAATACCTGTGGAATATAATAAAAGGCATAGTCTTCGTGCATTCAAAACCATTTGAAAAGCGCCGTATAAAAAGAGAAAGGAGGGGCTTTCATGAAGCATTATTATGCAGGAAAATACAAACCATCAGATCAATGGACGATAACCACAAAACCTTGAAAATGCGAATCTTCTTTGTCAAGAGAAGAAAATTTTAAGGTCCTTGGGGTATAAAAAGATACTCAGCTCATAGCGAAGATGAAATGTCTTAGCCACAATGAAAGGAGTTAAACTCTATCTGCAACTCAAAGCGTGCGAAAAGCTGACCCAAGGTTTCGAAGCAGAACAAATCCCCGAACGTAGGAGAAACACGGACGTTTTACCTATCCAGAAGCCAAAAGGGGATCCAATTGTACAAGCTTCAAAACGTCCAAGATCTTTGATAAACATCACCATCAAGTTAACCAACGCAACAGTCAAGGATAGACTAAACGAAGTAGCACAACAGGAAGAGCTGTTACCCAAGGTTTCGATTGGATTCAGGAAGAACTGCTCGATCACCAGTTGTGTAAACTATCTAGTAAATATTTTAAACACCACAAAACTTGAAAGGAAACCAAGCAAATGCAGTCTTTATCGTCCTTTCAGGAGCTTTCGACTCGGTACATCTGAACATACTGATGAAAGTATTGACCTGCTCCGGAATCCCAAACAAGCTTTCTATCTAAGCCGGAGAGAAGACGAAACCCGACGAAATGACCGCACTAACGAGTGAAGGACTACACCAAGGATGCACGAGCTCCACAACGCTGTTCCACTTCTATCAAGCACCGCTGCATAAACCGGTGGTAGAGGACTGCAAACGAGTCCAGTTCGCAGACGGCTTTGCTGTGTTGGCCTTGGACGCAAACCTAGAAGAAACGGCAAATAAGATGAACCAATCATCTCTCCAAACAAAAACTACGAACATTTGGAAGTCAAAATCGCTCAAACCCTCACCTTCAGCAGGATACATCGAGGAGGTCAAAAACTAGAGGCGACAAAAATCAAAATAATAAAATTACAAGGCCAAAGGCCCAAATCTGGATAGGAATCGCTCTCATAGCGATGGATGTTGGAAACGAAAGAACAGACGGGAAAAAAAACCCTCAATGGACAGGGTGGCATTTTTTTTGATCTGTTGGGAGCAAATCAATTATGTGGAAATGCTTTCTTTTGTGAAAAAATGAATGTAATAATTGCTTAGTGATATTGTGAAATTTCAGAACCATGGAGTACGAATCCAAGCGCTGTACAGTTTTGAAACTATTAATGAAACAGAAATCCGTTGGAGACTTAACGAAGCTGCTCGTTGTGGATCCAAAATTTGTCTAGCGATGGAAGAAAAGATTGCAAGATGGACGTGAAGCATCTAGTCGTCCAGAATCGCAAAAGCCTCGCTATGTAAGGACAGAGACCTTGATTAAAGCTGTGGCCAACAAAATACGTCGCAATCCGACCAGATCCATGCACCAAACGGCTAAGGACTACAATGTGTCACGTAAGACTATCCAAACTGAGGTGGTTTGTATCCATACAAACTCTGACAGTGTCTCCGTTTTTTTTAAGCTGGCATCAATCCGGCGCTAGCCTAATCCTGTCACCAAGTTAGTGTCGGATTCTGATGAGTCGAAACGCGAATTCCATAATTAAAAATAAAAGGCGTACATTTCGGTTGAACCTTGAGCATCTGGCTACCCCCCAAAACACGCTATGCGTCGAGATGGACCGAACACGGTCTTACGCAGACCGTACATGAGGCAAGGATATTGACAATAAAAATGGTGACAAGACTGCTTCAATACGTCAATCCTGTTTGAATTCTAGAGCATCAATATTTTCACGATACCCTCACACCATTGATATATTGATCATAATCGATTTGTTGTCAAAATTTATGTTTATGTGCTTTGAACGGACCCTACCTGAGCAGAAATAAGGAAAGGACATGAAAATATTGATTCTGTAGAATTCAAATGAGATTGAAGTATTGAAACAGTCTTGTCAATAGACGCCAAACGACAGTGAAAACAAAAAAATAGCTGTTTTCCAGTACACGCCACCGAAAAACTACCTAAAATTCAGTACTTTTGACTCAATCTCGTGGTATCGTGCAGGAAGGTAAAATTAGGTAAACCGTGTTGAAGGTAATTTCCATTTAACTACAGCAAAAATAATAACTCAACCTTGAGTTTAATTTACTTAAATTTAAGTTGAATTTACTTAATTTTGAGTATATCCCAAACAACTTAAAAGTACCTTACTGCACGGAAGACCTCGACTGAGTCGAATCTCTCGTTTTGTTTTTGACAACACTAATAAGTGCGAAAGCGACGCACAGCTCAAAAGTACCCAAATTTAAGTTAAAAGAACTTATTCTCTAGGTTATTTTATGGTTGCGTGTACATTAAACATTTTCAGGTGGCATAGTTAGCCTTGACTTTTGGGTCTGTTTTTTGGTTGAAGTGAAAAAAGTATTTTTTAAGCTGGAAACTTTCAATGTCTTGTCAGCTAGCACGATTCCACCGAGATCCATAGACGTTAAACTAACAATTATAATATGTTCACTGAATTGATAATCTCAAACGAATTTGTTTCAGGAGTGCATGGGAAATAGTAAGGAACCGAAAAATGTAAAACTGTTAGCAGAGTTACAACGACAAGCTGGGGTGATCTTGAGACTGGTAAATACAGGAAACCTGCTTACATCAAACCATCCTGGCGATCCGAATCGCTTCAACATGCTGTAAAACGTTCCCCCGAGTCCTGTACACCCTGCTTCCAAATTTGATTACCAGTTAACGAATCCATCGGAAGCGCTAAAACAGATTATTCATTAATATTCGACGTGTAGAGCAGCGATCGCAGAACTGCGATCCGCAAGCAAAAATCAATCAGATGCACTTTTACGTTGAGAAAGAGAAAGCACGATATATTGGAGACTCTTTGCCCCGGAGCAAGCATGCAGAGCTACTACCATGAACCGATTTCGTTTGCGAAATACATATATTTCAACTCAGATCTCTTTCGGTGCAATTTTTCCACATATGGCGCCGTTGTAAGTGGCTACCACCACTCTCCACATCAAGAATGCTTCTTGAATTGAGCCCCCTGAGGTAGGCTGTGTGACATCACCACGCTGGTCAGGCTGCGTTGCCACGTTTCGTTCCAACCTGGGTGTTATCTGTTGTTAGCTGAAACATTCATCATTCCATCGATCAGTAGTGAGGCTCGGTTCGTCAGCGCACAGAGCCTTCATCCGCCAAGAGAACTCCGAATACAGAAAAAATCTGTTTCAAATCAATAGAGATAATTGATTGATTGATTCAAAGTTGAAACCCAACTAACTCGTCGAACTGTAGGCGGTGACGGCCGTACAAGCGAACACACGATGCACCCTTCTTTTTTGTTCAAAACCGGCAAGAAACCGGCATTTTTTTCTTTCTATTTTTTTCACTCACTGCGGTCGAGTGTTTGTTATTCCGCAGCAGCACGCGAAATTTTACTCTCGTGTGTCTCTTTGCACAAAACAGCAAATTTGTTTATACCAAATGCACACACATCGGCAACCGGTTTCGAGCGAACGAACGAACTCCTCACGTTCCACCACCCGGTAGAGGTTGTGTGCGCGGGACCGATTATGTTTATTCGCGACCAACCGGACCATAGTCCCTCTGTGAGCGAGTGTTTGTGTACTTTCCAACATCACTCGGATGGGGAGATCGAGGAGATCCATGGTTAGTCGCGGGACCCGCGGGTAGCAGAACCACCATTAGAGACGCGAAGAACCGGTTAGGTTATACGCCCTTCGCTTCGCTGATCCTTCATATGTTGGCAGCAGGCTGGCCACCACTGCCGTCGCCACCACCGTGCCTTACCTCGGGTCCAGTCACGTTTCTTTGTTGGTGTAGACCGTGTGCAGCGCAAACTAGTTTTCGCACATTCGGACTCTCCTCCGGCCGGTGTAGAAAGGGGAAATGAATTAAATGAAAAAAAAAACTAAACAACGAGACGGCTGATTTGTAATTACATAACTTTGGGAAGGGTTTGTTGTTATTATTTACGGACTGTTCTCATCTTCGTTGGGTTTAATCGCTTTGATCGGACAGTGTGTCTGAGTTTTAAAAACGACCGGCATCTAGTTTCTGTTTTGAATTGCCAATTTGAAAGTTCTTGTTAGCATTCGGATTTGCTTCCTACTTCCTGGTACAGGTTCTCAAGTCTGTAGCAGCTCATAGTTAAAATAGTTGGCGCCAGCTATTGCTAGATGACCTTCAACGGAGTAAGAAACTACGCAGCTTGTGAATGACTGAAATCGTTACTAATTATAGTTTTGAAAATGCTCTTTCAGTTTTATTCTGCAAGAAGACGGATAGCTGTTTTGGACGAATGTGTTTTATATATTCGTGCGAAAAATCGATCTGTCATAATGCAGAATTTACTGCATCGTTTGTCCAATCTTTGCAACAGTTTTGAAGTAAGAGGAGAACATTCAGGGGACGAGGTGACTTCCTTGTGGAAGTCCATTGGACTATTAATCGTAGCGAAGACTGTACTTAACGATCTGACCAGACAGCAAAACCAAATTAAAAAGCTGATCAAAGCGTAATTTTGTATTTGATCAGCTTTTTTCATCATGATAAAAAAATTTCCTTTAACATGACCAAACAAAAAAAACACCTTTAACTAACGAACCACCTCTCATTTATTTTTTTCAGAGGCCGCAAACGCTTCGTCTCCGAAGGTGACGGCGGTCGCATCAAGCCGGTCAATTTGTGTGCCCGCGACTTTTAAGAACCCCCGAGACATGCGCGAGCGCACCGATTGCAGTGCCAGCAGTAGCAGCAGCAGCTAAAGTAACAATTCGACACCTCAGATTTTTTTTTGCTTATAAAGATTGAAATGGAAAACGCAACGCCGTCGTCAGCGTCTTCGCTGTGCCTATACGTCTCTACATCCACACACACACACGGCTCTATATTTGATTCACACATACAGACCTGCATTGAATTATATTGATGGAACTGCAAAACCCCCGCCCCGGGGGCTGACATCCAAAGACGACGTGTCACTTACTCGGTGGAAGTAAAAAGTGAGATTTGAAGGAAGTGTTTCAACCAGCAACTAGAATTACTATACATATTTACTCAATCTACCTGTGTCGAGAAGAAAAAAGAACGAGAAGTAGTTTGTTGTGTCAGGTGCAAAAATTTTCCAACCTACCCCACGCGGTTAAAAGTCCCCCTCAGAGCAGGATTAGCAGCCGGGAGGACAAGGGCACTCGTTTTTTTTTTTAGTATCAGTAAGGCAAACGTAGACAAAATAACATCTCTTTTATTCGATTTACATCATTTGCTACTAGAAAAGTATTCGGTGGAAGTTGAGCAAGCAAGCAGCATCAGCAGAAGGCAGGCGAACGTTCTATTCGATTTATTCAGAAACTGAAAGGAAGGTATTGAAACCATTTTGCGCATATATTTATCTAAAATTGAAGTGATATCGCGTCGCCCCCAGCACGCGCGAACACTGGAAGGAGGAGATCCAATCTGAGAATAAATTTACTCCCGTCAGTTTGAACTTTGACAGCACACAGACAGTAGGCGTTAATTTTTATTTGCTTGTTTTGGCACTCCGCCAACAATCGGTGGATCCCCTTCATCCGTCGGAATTAGAGGTTTGTTTCTTTCAAATCTTTTTTGAGGTAGGTCAGTTCTATGAAATTTACGTTTTTGTTCGAGAGAAGGGACGGCACTGTTACGTCAGCATTTTTTCATCGATTAGTTTGTGAATTTGTGTCGGATCGGGTTCTGCGCGGAAAGTTCTACTAATTTGTTTTAAATTTGATTTTTTTTTGTGTACGATTCAAAGAAGGCAGACACCACCCAATCATCATCATTACAACTATGATAAGAAAAAATATGCTACCTGACTACTTACATATTCGCTATATTGTCTGTTTTGATTCTTATATTTGCTTTAACGATTCTATTTGCGGGATAAAAAAAACTAATCGTAACATGAAGTATAATAAGCGTTGTGAGGAAGGTATATTGTAAAAATAATGTTTTTTCTTCGTTCTTTATTTTCGTTTTTTAATTTTTGCCTTGAATTTCGCTTTAGTTGTGGATAGCTGCCTGTCCTTACTCTTCCCCCCTCTTCCTTAATGGATAATGATAACCTTTGACACATCTGAGGTCGTAGTTTTCGATTTCCAGTGAATTATATAAAGAAAAACCGAAATCGTTCATGTTAATATTCCTAATTCATAGACTATATCGTACTGAAGTAAACTTGCAAACTGAAAATGCAAAGAAATCATGGAAATAAAAGTATGCAATTATTAAGCATAGTAAAAAATATAAACGACAGCGCTGGTTTGGATGCAGCCGTTGGTGGAGTATCACTCGTCCCTCGGAGGCAGCTTGAAGATGACAGACCGATGAAAGAAGTTAGCTTTCAGTTCGATGGTGATTGTTCTGGGACCTTTTTCCTGGCTAATATTAGCGAGTTGTTGCAAGCGGAAAGATTCGAAACTACTGAAGAGGAAGGACGATTGCCGAGTGACGAAGTTTGTGATGTCTCAGACTTCAATGCGATGGTAGTATGTTTATTTTAAATAAGAAGCCTTAAACAATTTATTTTTTTTCAATTTTTTTTTTCTTTTAGAATCGTTCGAGAATTAGGTTGGAAGCTTGTGAGCTTGTCGGTGAGCTTAGTCTACAAATTTTTATGCTTATGAATTGGTAGATTAAGGATCTCGAAATGCTTTCTGATAGCCCATCGGCACGTGCATCTGGTAGCGGATTGATGCTAAGGGATACCCTAACGTCTGGCCTGCAATCTTGTTTACGTATTCAAAAAGTTCCAGAATGATGCAGTACCCTATAGTTGAAGGTGTTTACATTGAAATTAAACTAGTTGGAAGTCATTTGGTACCGACAGCGATTTATAACTGTAGACTGGACGTATATAAGGAAATAGCAGACCGGGTAGTTGGAAGAAGATCAAGATACGCTGAAAGAAACCATTATGACTTAGTTGTGCAACACCTGAATTTTAGAACACAAAATAATTTGAACGAAACAAGAACACATACCCCCTGTACCTATGCTGGTGGTAAATGGCTGGGTATTGCGCATCTGAATGAATAAATTAGACCCCACTATTTGTGGTCCTTAGCTTACGCCCATGCAGCTCCTATCCCTACCTCCGTTCCATACTGACCCAAGTACGAGCAACTATAGTAGAGATCGGGAAACGAACCCCCGGTGGAAACTATGGTTGTACGCAAATAGAGAAGGAGGGGTTTTCTCCGGCAAACCTGGAGCGGAGCGTCTGTTCCCTATGTTAGGGGCGGCTGATCATTGTCTGAGTGTCAGCGAGGGACTCTAAGCTAAACTATTCACCCATGGTCCCCCGGAAATTTAGGGGGTTGGAGTCAGGCCTTGTAAACCAACCATAAAAAAATAAACAAGAACAATCAACGAGATTATACGAACCGGTTCAATCGACGAAAATTATGGCAAAGAATAAGGACCACTAAATGAACCATGCACAGAACGCTGATAAGACCAGTGGTCCTCTACAGGTACGAAGCCTAGACCATGCTCGAGGAGGAGCTGCAAGCAGTCGGTGTCTTCAACCGCCGTGAGCTTAGGACTATTTTTAGCAGCGTTCAGGAGAATGGTGTGTGGAGCCGAAGAATGAATCACGAGCTCGCCAGGTTCTACAGCGAGCCAAGTATCCAGAAGGTAGCCTAAAACCGGAATGATACGATGGGCAGGGCACGTCACGAGAATGCCGGACAACAGCTCTGCTAAAATTTGTTTTCGGCTCAAATCCGGCGGGTACAAGACGACGAGGAGCGCAGCGAGCTTGGTGTGCTGACCAGGTGCAGCAAGATCTGGAAGGTATCGGGCGTAATCGTGGGTGGAGAGAGGCAGCCGCGGACCGAGTGTAATCGAGGAGGATTGTTAATCATAAAATCAGACATTAATTGATGTAACATCATATAAATAATAACCTATGCTGGCGGAGTGGCAGAACCGTAATACGATTAATGCATCTCAAATAAATACCCGGTCAATCCTTCCATCATTTGACGTCGCAGGGATCACAAAAAGTGCGATCGTGTTATACTAGAGAACTGGAATGTTGGAGGATGTTCTGATCGAGAGAAACAAGAAACGTTAAATTATTTCTTTGCGAAAGCTGAATACAAGATTGTGGCGTCACAGGAAACGAGGTTAGGAAACTGCACGGTGAACACGGTTATCTATCATTGGTTCAACATAATTGGTTCTGAAGAATGGGATCGTATGAGCGGAGGAACAGGAATATTAATTCACAAGGCGGTCATGTTCAAGGGAGATTGTTTGAGGAGGATAAGTACCAATGGCTGGTCATACAAATGCGATGTCTTCTTGAAACCATTTTTGGTCATATCGGCCTATGTACGAAGAACGAAAGTGGGAACAAATGGAGAATTCGACGCACTGAATCATTTCATAATCAAGTTACCTGACAACAAAAGTAAAAGGTAATGTTTCTAGACGACTTTAATGCACGATTGGGTCGTAATGATCTAGTTGACGATGATTAGCCGTGGGTTAGTAAAAACTTACACAACGATATATCCAATGATAATGGCATTATGCTGAAGAATCTGGTTTAAAGAGATTTAAATTAAAAGATTGTGGTACTTTGAGCAACTCACGTTCAGCTAACAAAAATTCCATTCGCAAATTGATCATATTTTAATGCACAAAATAGAATCATTATTCTGTATTATCATTATCAGATTCAGAGAGATCTTAAAGTGTTAGCATGCTATTTAAAAAGAGCAAAAAATACCGATTTTAAAACGAATAACATTTTAAGAAAACAAAGTAGAGTGCGATTGTAATTGTTAAGGGTTGATGAGGAATGTCGCGAAAAATACCCCAAAACGAACTAGATAAACAATTAACGAATATTCAAACTGTTCCACCGACGATAGAAACAATGAGGTCCGGAATGGAGAATGCGAAAAAACTGCGGTGGAGGCTACCATTAGAAAGGCTGGTTCGCCTCAAACGCCAAGGAGAGTCGCAGCATCTAAACGTAATTTTTTGCAAGACAACGGTTATTGGCGAACAGGAGAGATGAAGAAAGGAAGAAAGAAAGAAAACAGGCATGGAAAGCTAAAGAAGAGTAGGAAAATCAACATTTGCAGGAGAAAGTTTAACGTTAAATGTTTAGTTAACTGAAAAAAGCTAAATCGAATGACGATTCTGCTTTATTAAAAGTCACAGTGGGAGAAGGATGCACGGCGGAGAAAGTACCTAAACATTTAGCAGAGGAATGAAAAATGGAGGGAAATTTTGAAATCGATCAGTTACACGAAGAATCGCCGGATGAGAGCGGACTGTACCCAATAGGAGAAAAAATAGAATACATTGTGAGGAAAACTAAAAACAAAACTGTGCTGGATTTAGATGGTAATCGCTATAGAGCTTCTGAAGTACGAGTCAGACGCCTTGATGGATGACCTGCGTCCTTTATAGACCTGCATACACTAACAACGTCGAACCAGAGTCCATGAGGAAGTTAGGGCTATTCGATTTGAAAGTAGTAGAGCAGCTTAACGTAGAAGAAAACGAAAGCTGAAAGAATAAAAAAGACTAATAAGGCTTTTCACGCCGCGGATTCTTCCGTGGAATCCAGCAAAACTTGTTCTTGACGAACGATACTCATTGTAGAACAGTCCGCGAAATATAGTCGAACTTGACTGTTGAATGTTTGCGGGTGAAAGAGATAACTAAGCATTTAGAGGTATTCAGCGCCATTCGGTTGACTCTACACCAGTTTATGAAGATATCCAATTGGGATTGCAGAAATTCAGCATCAGTAGGTGTTTTGATACAGTGGTCATTATACAGGTAGAGTAAAAACAACAAAGAATCAAGATGACTGCCTTGAGGTACTTCAGAGATGGCAGCGAATGGAGAGGTCGTACAGTCTCCAATTTTTACAGCCATTTCAAAGGTATGATAAGCCAATTCAGCAATGAGTAACTAAATTCATGCCAGAAAACATGATGAAAGATACATACGATGTTAAGTGAGTAGAAGTTGATCGTTTAGGCTACAGGAGTGAAATGAACAGCATTAGTAAGCGGTGTAATCTAAACTAAACTGAATGGTGTTGAGTGAATGCTCAATCGTCTCGTTCGTACTGGAACGCCATCCGATCCAGTTTGACTACCATTTGTTCGAATCGAGCATTCCACGACACTCTCACGTCAAGGATCTCAAACCACATACTTCATACATCGTGGATAAGGCATAAAGACAGCTAGGGTTTATCTTCCGAATAGCGAAAAACTTAAGGGACGTATACTGTTGGTTCGCTTAACACAAGAATTTTGTTCCGTTCTGAATATACGAAAGCCGTTGTCAGTTAATATATGTCGAAACTCAGCATCTGGAGGGACTGATCTCGAGTACTATTCGTTTCGGACTTACTGTCTGCTAGAGTGGACTGTTCTCAAATTCTCGGACGCCTGGGTCTTCAATCCCGCATTCGAGTTTCACAGCTCCTGCGAGTACCTTTCACTGATTCCTGATGGTCACCAGAGCACTGTTACAAGATGGAAGCGTATCCTTAACAGTACTGTCACAGTATTCGGGTTCCACAATACGATTAAAAGGAAAATTTTATCTCTCCTTGAATGTACCTAACCTAAGTAACCACCATTGGGACCAAGGGATCGGTTGCTGTAAGATATCTGGCAGGTACGATTCACGATCGGGCTTTTGGTGGAAGTCAATCAGGATAAAAACACAAAAATAACTCGTGTAATGTAGGATAAACTAAGGGACCATTTTGAGAAGTCAGTTTTGTATCCAACGTATTGAGAATCTACACGACACGGAGGAAGTCCTCGGGTGTCTGTGGCGGGGTTTAAATTAAACGCGAAGATGCAGCTAGCACTAGTTTTGAGCAATCATTAACTACATAAACTACAAAATAGCATGATGCCCTGCACAGCAGGGTATGCACTCGGTAAGCTTGCTACGTTTAAAGTGGGTAAAGGGTAATCATAAGTGCAATAATGAGGTGTTAGGCGGTAGTGTGTAGCACGCAGTCAAAAAGACAGGAGGCGTGAACGCACTCCACCCGCGAAGTCGGCTATCAATCGCGGGATGACGGCAGCACTGGAGCTGTCAAGGAATAAACCGCATGGGTCAGAAGTTTTCTGAACCGGTGGAGTGTGGATGGCCCACCGAGATCCAGACGAAAGGCAGTATAAGTGGGAGTGCGTTGTACGGTTGAGCGAGTCCAAACAGCTCCTTGATTACCGTAACCAGGAACCGTTTTTCGTCGTCCTCGAAAAAGGCACCGGAAATCGAACCGATAGCCCAGCACAGTGTGTTCAAGTTTTTTTTTCCACAAAAACTTAGAGCCGTTCATCTGATCACACAGCTTCTCCGTCATGATACGCTCGGTGTCAGCGTAATCCAGATGTGTCAAATAGATGAGTGCTTCGCGAAGGTTCTTGTACAAATTAGTACTATTGGTATCCTTCATGAACTCACGCACTACTTCACCGTTTTCATTATCCAAGACGACGACGATGAGTGTTTATGATACATCTGATTCAAGGAAAATACCGGCGAAAACAATACCAGCAGAATCGTTTGGGAAGTGGCAGATGATTATGTATTCTGGCCGAACACCGGATACCCTGTACCCAGGAGAGCAACGCGAGGAAGTCACAACGGTTGAGCGGTAAGTCAGCATAAATTTCTCCCTTTCCTCATGCACTTTACTTCGCTTTTCGTTTGTGGGTCAGCTAGCCGTTCTTTCAAAATTACAACGTGGGGGTCCGAACCCACGACGCTGAGATTAAGTCTCATGCTCTACCGACTGAGCTAGCCAGGCTCGAGTTCGAGGAGAAAGTTCAACGAGATTCAGAAGTTGAAAGGAATCAAAAGTTCGTTGAACTAGATGGCAGCTGGAACTTGAGTTGTGTTGCGGACAAATTCAGGTTCAGACATAGCTACGTAAGCCATAGGTACGTCTTCGGATGATGGACGAAAATGACATGCAAACTTATTTACTGTTTTAATTGATGAGAAACACACCGAAGCGTGATTCAATTAAGAGGCAGTAGGCATAGATATTCTGGAAAAGCTATATATATATATATATATATATATATATATATATATATATATATATATATATATATATATATATATATATATATATATATATATATATATATATATATATATATATATATATATATATATATATATATATATATATATATATATATATATATATATATATATATATATATATATATATATATATATATATATATATATATATATATATATATATATATATATATATATATATATATATATATATATATATATATATATATATATATATATATATATATATATATATATATATATATATATATCACATGTAACTTCAGATCATTGATCATTCGCTATTAAAACCAGTCGCGCTGGGCATTGCAGCAGACTGGTTGGCATAGTAACGGTTGTTTTCTCGCAAAGAAATTTTTTTCACGAGCAAGGTGAAAATCATGCGATTGAAGTAAAGTCGGTCGGAAGTGGAATTTTTAAACGGAAGCCATCCGGAAACGAAGCAGCGATGGAGGAAGAAAGAACGCAACGCGTATACCTGTTCAACGGCACGAACTTCTCAAACCGGAGCTACCGGATGAAAGCATACCTTGAAGAGCTGGGCTTGGTGCACTGTATTCGAAAGAGTTTGGCGGAAGAGGAGTATTTTGTCGATTTGGCAGAAGATTCCGTGGTGATAAAAACGGAGCAGGAAATACTGCGTGAACGGCGGAAGCAACCGCCATATGCAAATCGGTCTTAATCCACAAAAACCGCGGACTCGCACCTCGATTTTATCAAAGGGAAAGTGTCCCCGAAAGAGATATGGACTACGTTGGAGTTGCTGGAATCTTCTATTTGGTCAAGCAAATGGCGGTGCTGAAATACGACGAAACTCGTTCACTGGAAGAGCACATAATAACGTTCGAAACGAATATTCGAGATCTGGAATCCGCCGGAGTAAAATTCGATGAAAAAGGGGTCGTTTTCAATTTGCTACAATCGATGCCTAAGTCATATGATCAGTTGATTACGGTGCTAGAGACTTCCAGCGGAGCAATGTTCATTGGAATTTGTTAAATCCAGGTTGCTGAGCGAAGGTGTGAAGCGATAGCTGGGTGAAGTCAAATCGGAGTCCAGCACAGCCTTTGTCGGTTGAAGCGGGAAATTCGTTTTTACGTGTCATGCATGTGGTAAGCCTGGTCACAAGAGAGCAGATTGTCCCGGAAATATGCGAAAGCAGGAGCACAAAATGGAAAGGAATGCCAGTAAACAAAGGAAAAGAAACAAGGAAAAGGCCAACATTGCTGACGTTGACCATGATGTGGCCTTTTTGACTACCAACGACGCCACTAAAGATGATTTTCGTTGGATCCTCGATAGTGGAGCATCCGAACACATGGTAAAGGAAAGGAAGATTCTCCACAACGTGTATAAGTTAGAACAACCGGTTATCGTCAGTGTGGCCAAATCTGGACAGCAGCTCATCAGTCACTACGCTAGCGAAATAAGGATGCTGGCGAGGGTGGGTGAGAAGAAGATACGTTGTGTTGTTCACGAGGTTCTGTACGTTCCTGATTTAATGCTCAACTTGTTTTCCGTGAAGCGTGTCGGAGAGCGCGGGATGCGCACCATGTTTGACGGATGACGGATCGCGAGTCTGTACTGCATCTCGCAAATCAAAATTGTTCGAACTTAATGTGGAGCTGTTGTACCCGTCGGATGCGTCGGCGCTTGTTACAGATTCTCGGAATCAGATGTTTTTGTGGCATCGCAGATATGGCCAAATCGGAAATACTGGCTTGGAGAAACTGGTGCGTGCCAGGATGGTGGAAGGTCTAGAGCTGGAAGGCCTGAAAGTAGACGAAAATGTGTGTGAATCGTGCATGAAGGGGAAGTAGACAAGACTGCCGTTTAATGGAGCACCCAGAGCAAAATCAACTCGACCTATGGAGCTGGTGCACACGAATGTATGCGGACCATTCAAGCCAGCAGCGTGGAATGGTGAAAAAATGTACGTAAGCTTTATTGACGACTTCACGCTTTTCACGGCGGTCTACATACTTTAAACAAAAAGGGACGAATTCGAAGCATTCAAAAAATACTCCGCGATGGCGGTTGTTCAATTTGAGCGTAGGATAGCTCGAATTCGCTGCGACAACGGAAGTGAGTACGTAAATGATGAGTTTCAAGCGTACTGCGAAAAAGCCAGTATTGTGATAGAAACAACTGCTCCTTACACGCCACAACAAAACGGAGTTGCGGAGCGCATGAACCGGACCATAATGGAAAGAGCTCGGGCAATGTTGGACGATTCTGGTTTCAAACGGCACATGTGGAACGAGGCAGTGCAAGCAGCGGTGTACCTGATCAATCGAAGCTCAACTTCAGCATTGCGAGAAGCTGTGACCCCCTATGAGATGTGGTTTGGAGACAAGCCCAACGTGTCTGCTGCGCGTGTTTGGAAGCAGGGCTTACGCGCATGTCCCGAAGGAGAAAAGAACTAAACTTGACGACAAAAGCAAAATTACTTTCTTTGTCGGTTATGCTGTAAACGGACACAGACTATGGGATCCTGTCAAGCGGAACGTGTTCGTTTCTCTTGATGTTGTCAATGAGGAAGCAAAACCAAAAACCACGCTAATCTACACCTCGGATCATTTGGTTTCGAACGAATCAGTAGATGAATCGGAACCGCGCCTAAACACAGCTGTAGTGGAACAATCAGGTACGGGCAGCAGTTCAGAACAAGCGGAACTACCTCGTCCAAATGACAACGTACCACGCGGATCGTTTTCATCAGATGAAGAAGATAACTCGATGGAAGAGGAAGATGAAGTAGAACAACAACTACATAGACGAAGCGAACGTGTACGAAAACAATCCGCCGGACTTTCTGATTATCAAGTGTTTGGTGCCTATGCTTTAAATGCAGAGAAATACATTCAAAATCTACCAGATTCGATCGAGGAATTGATGAAACGTGATGACAGGGCAGAGTGGAAAATGGCGATCGAGGATGAAATGCGATCACTGGAAGCAAATAACACGTGGGACCTTGTTGAACCTCCCGTCGACTGTCGCCCTGTTCCATGTAAGTGGGTGTTTAAAATAAAGCACAATGCCGATGGATCTGTTAGCAGACACAAAGCGCGGCTCGTCGCGAAAGGGTGTTCACAAAGGCATGGTTTTGATTACGAGGAAACATATGCCCCCGTAGTTCGGATAAGTACTGTAAGAATAATGCTAGCGGTAGCTGTTAAGCAAGATATGCGTCTACACCAAATGGATGTCCGCACCGCGTTCCTAAACGGTGTCCTAACAGAGGAAACTTTCATGCATCAACCACCAGGATTTGAAAGGGGGAAGAAGGTCTGCAAACTAAACAAATCCTTGTACGGGTTGAAGCAGGCCCCGCGAAGCTGGAATGACCGGTTTAACAATTTTATCTTGAAGCTTGGATTCCAACGTTCCCAATATGATAGCTGCTTATACATTTTGAAGAAAAAGAAGATAAACGTCTATGTTGTTTTGTACGTGGATGACATACTTTTAGCTTCAAACTTATTGAAGACGCTGGAGGACATCAAGACGAAATTATCTGCCGAATTCGCGATGACGGATCTTAGTGAGCTAAATCACTTTCTGGGATTACGCATCGAATGTGACTGGAAGCAAGGTACGTTGGTTATTAACCAGACAAAATATATTCTCGACCTCTTGAAGAGGTTTGAGATGGAGGGATGTAAGCAAGTGTTAACACCACTGAAACCAAACGTGAAACTTGAGAAGCTTAGGAATGATCAGAAACCAGTTCAACATCCGTACCGTGAACTAACGGGTTGCTTGACATATTTGATGCTCTCCTCCCGTCCTGACATATGCGTGGCTGTCAACGTCCTGAGTCGTTTTCAAAGTGGCCCTTCAGAAGATCACTGGAAATGTTTAAAGAGGATCCTACGTTATCTCCAAGGAACGAAGAACATTTCTCTGGTATACATTCGTGATCACAAGTCTAGTCCGTTAAAAGGTTTTGCCGATGCTGATGGGGGTAGCGATATCGTCGACCGAAAGTCAACCTCGGGATTCCTATTCCAAGTTTTCGGGAGAACGGTGTAATGGACTACACGGAAGCAAACCACAGTGTCTCTCTCATTCACTGATGCTAAATATGTGTCGCTCAGTCAGGCTTCGTGTGAGGTAATCTTACTTTCCGAATTTGAAATCAATCTCAACTCACCGATGGTCATCTACGAGGACAATCAGTCCTGTGTCCGGAGAGCAGAAGAACCGAGAAACCAGAAGCGGCTTAAGCACCTTGATATACGCTACAATTTTATCCAGGACTGCATCCAAAACAAACTGGTGAAAGTTGAATATATTTCGACAAACCAACAGGTCGCCGATGTATTCACAAAGGGTCTTCCAGCAGATTCATTCAAGAAGCACAGAAACACGCTCGGGCTGAAAGGGGGTGATGAGAAACACACCGATGCGTGAGTCAGTTAAAAGGCAGTAGGCATTGATATTGTGAAATAGCTATATAATCACATGTAACTTCAAATTATTTTCATTCGCTATTAAAACCCAACCGAGTAAACATCTCTGCTCATTTTCACATTTCCTTGTGAACGATTGATAGTTACTCTGATTTATGAAATGTTTCGTTTCACTGTAAACAAACAATGTATGACTAAAATTGGTCTACATATATCTTGCAACTGGATCATCATACACTGCATTAGGATTTCCCTTTCGTACGGGTCGATCAATAGTTCCCTGTATAGTTCGCAAAACGTGCCATGTTTTGTGAGAAGTTCTTCAACCGATTTATATGCCAGAACCAACGAAGCAAACGTTTAGATCTGTAGCTGACGAGTATTCGTAAAAAAATGGAACTTTCCAAACAGCGGTTGTTCCATTTATGGAAAACCCCCAACCGGAGCAGGATCGATATACTTCAACTACAAACGGTATCATTCGGCATCGCTACAGGCAGTCGCAGATGCAAATTCCAAATTATTTATTCTGGATGATATGGTAAACAGAGTGATGGAGGGAACATTCAGTGTCTCCGATAGATACAAATTATCCAAAGAATAAAAGCATTTCTCCAGATATTCCGTTTCCTGACCCAGCATTGACTATTATTAGTGATGAAGCATATCCTTTAATGCAAAACTTGGTTCGTCCCTATCCACGATCACAGCTCAGTATTGAAAACGAACATTTTGACGCACAATTATCACAAGCAAGAAAGTGTATAGAATGTGTATTTGTTATAATGGCCGCCAAATGTAGAACTCTACGGAAGGCCTATACACAACGCCTGAAACCGCTGACGGCAATGTTAAGTTGAAGATATGTAGAAGCCAGGAACGCACGCTTGTTGCTAGGCACCGACGCGCTTGTTTACATTGAGAAAAAATGGAACTCGAAGTGAAAATTCAAACGCACAAATGGGAGTTTTCGGACATTTTC
Source organism: Topomyia yanbarensis (assembly GCF_030247195.1). Lineage (NCBI taxonomy): Eukaryota > Metazoa > Arthropoda > Insecta > Diptera > Culicidae > Topomyia > Topomyia yanbarensis. The sequence continues at coordinate 206,136,443 of NC_080670.1, read as the reverse complement.
CTTCGGTCATCTGCACATTGGCAGAAAAATTGAAGCTTTGTTAGTAAACGATTAAAGTTTCGCGTGTGTTTTTTGCAGAGGTGTGTGATTAAAGTGCATTTGAAAAAGTGCACTGAATATGAGAAGAAAAATAAGAGTGTTTCGAAAAGAAACCCCAAGGGAAGAGCGGTGATATTTTCGCACAAAATAAGAGCTACAGATGGAATTCCGTCAAAATCTCGGGTTGATTGTATAGGAAAATGTTCTAGCTTCCTCAAGTAGTAGTTTCGTGGTACACCGGCAAGGTTAGTGCATTGAAAAACGTATTTTTACATATGCTCATGTCAGATACATGGTTGGGCAGGGGAGAGGGGTGTGTGCGGCGTAGGAGCTTGTTGTGGCTCGCTTGTATTATACAAAGTCCTTAAAGTAATGTAAATAACTGACCACGAAGCCCTTGAAACACTACTGGAAGAGACGCTGATTTGTTTCCCTTTGTGGATTCCGCCAATTGAGACAGAATCCCGAATTCTACTGGCTGTTCTACTTCGGATAGATTCAGAAAAAAACCAATAAAAATAAATGACCCCTCTACACGGGTAAGCTAATTTTCGTCAAATCATTCAATAGTATATTTCAATATATTATAATAACTGTTGTTAATATTTATAGGTAATGATTTTTGTACCTTCCTACACGTAACTTACGCCGGCTTTTTTCTTCTTCCTCTGTTTAGCTTCGTCAACGTTCGTACAGAATTATTCACGGAAGGATTAAAATAGCGATCCCTCACCGCGATGGTTTGAATTTCAGTATGATCGGTATGAGTAGTAGTAAATTGGCGATTATAGTATGTATGGATAGATTAGTTTTCCCGAGTAAGTAAAAATTTGCTTTCTTAATATCGGTGTATTGATTCAGAAAAACGGACATGTAGGTCCAATATGTGTGTGTGTGTATGTTTTTGCAGTACAGAGATGGTTAACATTTACTAGCTTTATTGTGCGATTGAAAACAGTTTGAAATGTCCCAAGCAAATTAGGTTCCGAAAAAGGCAAACGATGATCGTCGCAACAAAGAGATAAGGACAGCATTTATATCGCGTTCGTTCGCGAATTAGTAAACTAGTAGGATATTTAAACGTAATAACTGGATTAATTACGCTATTCGAATTAGCAGAACTGTGTTCAAAACGACCAACTTTGTCTCACTGTCAGTGTAAACCTTTTTATACTATTTATATTTATCTTATTGATATCGGGAATCACTAAACAACGATCAATTACAACGAAAACTGAATACATTTATTCAAAGGACTGTTGTTTGGATTTCGTACACCTCCAGTAACTCGTTGTCTAGTTTATTTATATACTACACAGCGTTAATGTATCATTGCATAACCAATAATCATCACTCGTTCAATTCATTCCTTTCAATTACCACACCTAGTTTTCAGTTTGGTTGTGGGTCCCCTACATTCAACTGTAATTTGATTCCATTTTCAAAATGGCTTTCCTTTTACAATAAAAAATATTGTCGCTTCAAGTGTTTCTTTTTTTTTGTTATTGTATTAATTAGCTAAAGATGGGGACGATAAGATTTTCCATTGAAAGGTTTCTCAGTGGGAAATGATCTAAAAAATTGAACAGGATCTTGATAAAAAAAACTGAACAATATTGCACCTATCGGATCATGAACTAAGCAGACGAACGAAACGAGAAACAAAATCATAGCTCGTCAACATTTGTCATATTTTGAAAAATTGTCTAAAAACACGGTAAACAGTAGTCGAAATAAGACACCTTTGACAAACTGGATAGTTTCCAAGGTAAAATGGACCCCACACGAATATGAATCTATCTTGAAAATATCCACGTTACGACGGATCGCTTGTTCGAACAATTTGGCAGACGTTTTAAACAGGGCATTGACGCTTCGGCAATGACGGGTCAGCCTATTTGACCCTTATATCAAGGGTCCGCTTGAGAGTGGCATTCAACTTTCTCAATCAATTCCTGCCAAGTTAAATGCAATAGTTTTCTGTAATTCAATTATTGCAATATTACAAACACGACCGAATTGTCGGTCAATGTTACGTAGAAAATTTTCCGCCAGTCTGACGATAGAGTGACTAATGATGTTGGTCTACTTTATCGACACTCAGATAAAATCGTTCGACGTAACGTTTTCATATAAGGACGGTCCTAGTAGGCGCGAAAAATGAAAAATTGCCTGAGCAGTTACTTTGACGTTTGGTAGCGACGACATCCAATATTACCACGTGCTATAGACTGTCTGTGTTCACCAACATGGTCAGCGATAGAATCTTTATATTTTGTGATTCATGGAAAATTACAAGTGCTGATTTTCTTCCTTTCTTGAAGCCTGATACCAACAAATATGGAAACCGGATTTACCAGTAAGTCAAGTAATAACTCATTCATTATGCAAATAAGGTTCACATTGCAACTAGCTAATTATTTTAATGGAATGTACTTTCACTAGGGTAACTGTTTTTAATTCTACTTTCCCACCCTCCCTAAACCAAAACTACCACGTACGGTGCAAGACAGAGAGAGCCCAACTTCAAATTTTACAACACAATCTTGTCATCATACCTCTCACGCACCCCTCAGCCAACCGCGCTTCCATAAGTACCCCCTCTTACTCATGCGCTTCCGATTCCTGCTGAACAAGCTTGAACCGCCGGGGAGACTTAATAGAACTCGGAATCGCCGCCAAACTCTTCAGATGCCCTGCCTGGGCCAAATGTTTTCGAATCAACCGCGACACAAGAATCTGTGGGCGCTGCTGCCACTCGTTCATAACCTCCTTCGGGGACATAACCTGATCTCCCTTAAGCCGATCCAGCAGCGTAACGCACACAATGGCCGCCTTAATGCCGGCGTGATGGGTCAGCGCTGCAAAGATGGTACATTCCATTTCGATGTTTACCACACCAAAGTCCCGCAGCTTCTCCAGGTAGTCCATTTTGTCCTGTTCGGAAAACTCGCAGAAGGCTCCGTCCAGGCGGCCTTGACCTGCATAAAACAAACGAATTTTATTAGAGGTTGGAAAAAAGATTCCCGTTTTAATTTACCTTCATAAAAGTCCGAGGTACACATGGTTTTACCGGTGATTGTATCGTACGGATCGTCCGGTGAGGCAAGTGATTTCAGCTCTCGCACTAACCGCTTATCTAGAATGGCTGGACGGTGAACGATTTTACCCAAAATTGCCTAAAATACAATTTAAAAAATTAACTTAAACTAGTGCGAAAATAGTAAAATCACCTACCAACTCGTGAGTACTCCTGAGCAGCCCATCGACGGCATCCTCGGTGATAACGACGGTGCCTCCCTCGACGCCCACTCCACCGCACGTTCCGATCCGGATGAAGATCGGATTTATGCACTTTGCGTGGTACATCAGTTTGATCATTTCGTGCAGCAGGATTCCTAGCGAAGGCACACCCATTCCGTGGCTGATCGACAGTACGGGACCGACCTGGAATGGAAGAGAGGGGTAATGTCATAAGCACATTGACAAAAGGCGGTTATTCGACAGACTCACCTTGTACATGGAATAGCGATAGGAGAACGCGCTGATATCCTGCAGCTGCGTTCCGGCGGGCAGTTTGTAACCTATCTCGTCCATGATGAAGTGTGCAAAGTTCTCCATCCGCTTCGGGGTGCCTCCCATGCAGACGAACTGGAAAATGAGAGAAAGGGTGAACTGGGTTAAACATTCGCCTAGTTCAATTTTAAACGCAGTAGTGAGGGAATGGCTTAGGAATGTACCGCTAAGCTTCTATCATTTTGAAATAGGTCGTTGATAAATCGGTAAAGCTAACACCTACTCATCCCACAATTAAGATTTTTGTATGGGGTTGACAGACCAGTGAATCTTATATGACAAATGGACTAAGGTATCAAGGGGGCTCACAGTCACGTCACCAAGTGACTAGAAAAAAATGAGAATAGGGCCCGCATAGTTATTTATCGTATATTCAACCATGAGGTATTTCGTCACTTACTCTGCACGCAAGAACATCCGTAAGCACACCTGGATGCACCCGAATGGCGAAACTTGCAATCAGATAGACCATGTCCAAACATCGACTGTGATCACTATCTCGCTGTCAGTACGATTCGAGCACGGTTATCAACCGTAGCGAACTCAAGAACTCAGCGACCGTTGCGTTTCAATATCCAGCGCTTCTCAGCAGAAGTTGTGACGGACGAGTACCGCCAGAAGCTTGATGAGCGGATAAGGGAAATCAACGTAGACGACAACCTCAACAATCTGTGGGAGTCAATCTACCGAGCGGTGAGCACAGCAGCGCGAGAAGTAATAGGTACTACTCAGAGACGACCCAGAAACGGTTGCTTCGATGAGGAGTGCCAGAGAGTGACGGGTGAGAAAAATGCTGCCAGAAGCCGGATGTTAGTGTCTGGTACCCGGCAGAACAGAGAGCGGTACAAGGAAGCAAGAGGAGCCGAAAAAAGAATTCACCGCAGAAAGAAAAAGCAGTATTAGGAGAACGTCAAAACAGTATGGAAGAAAATGATATGCGAAAATTTTATGAAACTGTCAATGGCGTACGGAGAAAAACAGGTAGCAGCCAGGCAAAGAGAACACTTCGAGACATTGGTGAATGGAGAGAATGTTAGCGCGCGTCAACGAACAGAATAAGGATAAGTGACGATGGACAAGCTGTGGAGCCTCCGACGCTAGAAGAGGTGAAAAAGGCAATCAAAGAGCTGAAAAACTGTAAGGCTGCTGGAAAGGACGAGCTCCCGGCCGACGTTTTCAAACACGGCAGTGAACAGCTGCACGAAATACTTAACCGTTCTATTTTGAAGGTATGGGAAGAAGAAGAACTACCTACTGACTGGCTATAGGGCCTCATTTGTCCCTTATACAAAAAGAGACACACGGATTGAGTGCGCCAATTATCGAGGAATATCGCTCCTCAATTCGGCGTACAAAATTATGTCACGTATTCTGTTCAACAGTTTGAGGCCGTTGGAGGAGTCTTTCGTCGGCGAATACCAAGATGGTTTTCGTGAAAGTCCGGGAATACAACTTGCAGATACACCATCTGTTTGCTGATTTCAAAGCGGCGTACGATTCAGTGAAAAGAAACGAGTTATGGCAGATAATGGTAGAACATGGTTTTCCGGCGAAGGCTGATTCATGCAACGCTGGATGGTTCGAAATCAAGTGTTCAGGTTGCGGATGAGATTTCGACGTCCTTTCGTAATCTTAGACGGATTGAAGCAGGTTGATGCGCTGTCAAACTTGCTGTTCAACATTGCTCTAGAAGGTGCTATCAGGAGAGGAACGGTACCATTGTCACTCGGTCGCATATGTTCCTAGGATTAGCGGACGATATTGATATCATTGGAATCGATGGAAAAGAGGCATTCGTGCCTTTTAAAAGTGAGACAGCAAGAATTGGCCTCACAATCAACACCAGCAAGACGAAGTACCTGATAGCTGGAAGAATACATGGATCCAATGGTGATGTTGATGGTGAAGTGGTGTTAGGTGGTGATAAATTTGAAGTAGTGGAAGAATTTGTGTACCTTGGAACCCTAGTGACGTGCGATAACGATGTTACCCGCGAGGTGAAAAGGCGGACTTCGTAGCTAGCTGAAGTCCCGTAGTTTGCAGACGAAGACAAAATTCGCGTTGTACAAGACGTTGATAGTTCCGGTTGCCTTGTACGGCCATGAAACGTGAACGTTAAAGGTAGTTGATCGTAGAGCGTTCGGTGTCTTCGAGTGTAAGGTGTTGCGAGCAATACTCGGCGGTAAAGAAGAAAATGGCATCTGGCGGCGTCGCATGAATCACGAGTTATACCAAGTATATAAAGGAGTGGATATTGTCAAGCTAATAAAAAACGGTGGGCTGGTCATGTGGCACGAATGCCGGAAGAACGACAGGCGAAGATATTATTCAGTAGAGAACCGGGAAGAGGCCCACGACTACGTGGCAAGCCGCGTACACGATGGCTGTTTGCAGTGGAAGAGAACCTAAAAGCACTAAATGTCCAGGGTGACTGGAAGAGATTGGCCCAGGCCCGGGTCCAGTGGAGGAGAATTCTTCACTCGGCGTAGATTCAACGAAGCGAATTGTTTCCCATCAAGTATCAAGTATATTAAATGGCATGTATCGTTACGATGTTCTCTGTGCTGCACCTCGTTGCTGAAGACTTTAACACGTCCAATGAGTGGAACGCTTGCTGTGCTTCGGATGCCAGAGGTATTCGTGATGGTTTCCGTGGAATTATTCTAGATGCGTTCAAGAAGCTCTCCATTGTCTAAAAAAGGAATAAGAGTCTCACCGCTCATTGGATCGTTGGTCAGGACGTCCCGAAAAGAGATGGGCAGCCGGCGGAGGCTACGAAGTTTAAGTGTTTCAATGTGACTTATTGGGTACACCGGTAGATGCATCCTGGTGATCTTTGTGTGCAATTGGGAGAAGGCTCTCTGCTCGAGTCTTTTTCGGGGTGGTTAATCAAGCGTCGCAAGCTACCTTTTAACCTCGTGGGGTTATACGGATTGGTTTCTTCAATAGGGCAAGTAGTGTTCCCTTATTTTAATCCGGAATTCTCAGACTATCCGCGGAGGCCATCTATTTGGTATGCAGTTTCACGATGCTGATTCGAAAATAATTTTCCACCAGCAAAGACAGGATAGATTTTGTCAAAAGATTACATCGGATACCATGCGTTATGAAGACCCTCGATCTACCCACTAGTTCAGCTGCTACAACCAACGATCCACCAGTCGCCTTGGTCCTGTACGCGGTGGTAAATAAAGGGTCTCCCAATCTTCCATCTGCCGCAAGTATCCATCTATTTCGAAGCATTCCGGCGCTGAAATGATTCCAGTTCATCGTCAACTGCTCGTAGAGTATAATATCACTTTTCCTTTCAGCGACTCGCAATTGTCTACAAGAAGGAGATCAACTGAATGGAATATATTCCACACATCTCCCCGGCCATGAGGAAGCCCTATGTACTCCATTACAGTCGATCCTTTCCAGCCATAACCAGTAGCCATCCCAGGGTCTTCTGCAAACTTACATCAGGCAAGTATAATGCATTTGTGAGCTCTTCCCTTTCTTAAACCTTTTCGATTTCCAGCCTTGGTCAACGACGGGACAAGGTGCTATAATATACTACCAAAATGTTGGTGGTATCACATCAACCGTTAAGGGATATCGTCTTACAGTCTCCGTTAAGAGTTTTGACATCATTGTCTTCATCGAAAATCGGGCTGAACGAAGACACGCTTTCCAGTTCGACTTTTCGTACTGGTCATGAGATTATTCCGTGCGACTTAAAACATAGCAATAGCCATAAAGCTGGAGGTGGCGTATCAGAGACAGTCAGTTGCGGCTTGAAAGTAAGAATTGCCAGGAATATTTCTGAATACCAGAAAAGCAGTTTTAGACGATAATCAAGCTTGGCGACATCGTACTAGGAAATTCTCTAGTATCCAACCTCTCTAGTTGTATTTCGTGGAAATCATCCCGCAATGGTTATGTACCCGTAATCCGATCAATCCGTTGGTACAGTAAAATGTTTAATTGAAATGTTAAATGTGAGTAATAAGAGATTGGCGTGCACTGCAAGAGGGCGCATTTGGCGGCTCGCTTGATAGCAACAATTTGCTTGTGAACGATACCCCGGAAGTACGGTTGACAGGAAGAAAAAATGTGTCAGTTGGAGAAAAGAGTTGACCGAAGTGATCTTCCTCCCAGTTTTAGGAGGCAAAAAAGCATGTGGACCAGAAGAGAGATTGTGTCTGAATCTGATCGAATTGGAGGCACAGATAGTGGTGCTATCCCGAGGCAAGCTGACCGTGGATCTGTACGACGAAATAGTGTTGTGGCCTTCGGAGAAAAGCTGCCTGCCTAGTGCGATAAATTGCGGGCCGATTATGTAGTGACACACTCGAAGTGATCTGCGTTAAAATTGGGAATAATTTCGAGCAGAAGAGTGCGATTGAATGGTGCTGCTTCCCGCGAGCTGATGTTGAGAAAAAGTAACTAAAGAAGTGGTGTGTTGCACGACAAAGCTGGGTGGAGAAAGCCTCAATTGTTTCTCTCAGTTGTTGGTCTTCGTCGACCGGATTTGTGTATGCTTCTGTTCTGTGATAAGTTCGCCAACAGCATCACGATTACGGCAAAGTGGAAAGTGTGTTCACTACCCGTCTGAGGATAGTACCAGTGCTTGGGACGTCTGATTTGCGTGTGAACCGGCCAGCAAGAGAACGCGGAACCCGCAGGGCCTCCTAGTCGCCAGAACAACACAAGCGACGGAGGAACCCCCTTCAGGCTCGCGAGGCACTGGTCGGATGATGACCATTTGATCCAGCAACGATTGTAGGTGAGTGCATTGTTTCTTTTTCCCCTTGCAGGAACTATAAGTTTGATTTGTAAACTTCATTACCGAAATTTGGGTGAGCAAGCTGTGTGGGTTACAAATGACTTCAAAATATATGGTGTGCCATGTTGTGAACATCTACGGTCAGACTTCCCAAATGAACGTCGTACACAATGTTCGCTCTGGTTCTGTGCTCATATTAAACCCACACTTTGTGTACAAACTCAAACACGCTGTTTCGTACCAAAACACGTACACATGTTCGTACACAAAACGGTTCTCCTTGGCATACGAGCACGATGCGACGATCTATCAAGAGAGTTCCTGTACGAAGTTCTACCAAACATTCGAATAAATAAATAGTCAAGATTCTTTGGGTTATTCAGCGCAATCTCAAGTCATACCCTAAACGGTTCTAGAAACATAGGAATGAGCAACGCAAGGAATCCGGACTGCCAACGTCTATGACTTTCAATGGCAGCACAGTTACTACATTCCACGATACGCACAGACTTTTTCGGATAAATGCGCGAATATGTTCACAGATGAGGCCTTAGTAGAAGATCAAATTGAACTCGCCATTAATTCGCAATCGATGTTGATGAAACGATGATTACTGGAGCTTGGCGACTGCGCAATTAGGTTACTGGAAATCCGCGAACATGTTCCCTAAAAAGCAACATAAGTGAGACATCAATAACTATTGCGGAATTGCTTTATTAAGTGCAGTCCCGAAATTGATCGAACTGGTGACTATGTAACCTCTTCAGGCTCAATGCAAGCAGTAGCTAAGTGAAAATCAAAGGGGCTTTACGTCTGGACACTCGACAGCGACTACTCAGCTGGGCCCAACATCCTACTTAACGAGTGTTCAATAAAAAGGAGAATGATTTCAATACCTATCTGTAATTAAAGTAAAGAGCATACATTTTTTTCTCCAAGAGAATTACTCTCTGAACTCCCTAGAACTGGGTGGCATGTTTCTTTTCGCTCGTCAGTTCAATCGAAGATGGCTTCGAAATAGCTAGCAGTCCGTGTTGTACGGTTTTACGAAACGCATGGTCATCGTAGAAAAAAGTTTACGGTAGACCACTTTCGAGACGAAGACGTGACCGTAAGTACAGTTTACCGGATCCTGGCATCCTTGAGCGTAAAGCGGAAGGCCGGAGGTTCAAGCTAAGCGGTTCGGCCATCAATCAACAACTGTACCAGGAGGACTGTCTTGAGAGAATTCTTCTGCCATTCTTAAAGGAGCATCATGCGGATGGGAAGTACGTCTTCTGGTCGGACAATGCGTCGTCCCATTACGTCAAGAAGACGCTGGAGCATCTTGAGCAGAAAAAGATATCGTACGTGCCGAAAGAAAGAAACCCGACCAATTTGCCCCAGTGCCGTCCCATTGAAGATTTTTTCAGCTCCCTCAGTGCCCTAGTGTACAAAAATAATTGTCGGTCAATGATACGAAGCAGTTGACCACCAGGATCCGGAATTCCATCCGGAAGATGGACGTCAGTGTCGTCCAGCGCTCTTGTGAGAGCGTCGCGACTAAGTTTAATCGTACGGCTGACCAGGGCCTCTGCTCCAATATTCATTGACGTTTTTTGAAGAATACACATTGTTTTAAATAAAAAATACCAAATTCGATGATTTTTTTTTGTTTTTTTTTTCTACATGACTGAAAACATTCTATTTTTTTCATTGAGCCCCCGTTGATTGGCTCACGAAACAAACATCGGTACCGAGAGAAATTCGGTTGCCGTCGAACTCTCAGTCGGAGTAGCATAATATTCGATTTGATCTCGATAAAGCTGGGAGCTAAATGAATCAAGGAAGCGGGTATCGTTGTAAGGAGAAATTCTTCCGTCGGGGAACTATCAGTCGGAATAGGGTGAGTTCACCGTCTGGGACTATCCGAGTAGATCGTGACAAGGGTGAGAGCTGAATGATTCATGGAAACTGGAGCTAAATGGTTCAAGGAATCAGCACCTAAACGGTTCACCGGGACGAGAGCTACAAGGAAACGTAATAGATGGAGACAAGAAGCAAGAGAAGAGTCGAGAGATAAATCAAAGCTCAAAGGTCGAGCCATTCCACGATCCAAGTGAGGCTCCGAGATATAGCAGAAGAAAGAGGTGCGATGAAAGCACAACGAGCCACCCTACGAAGTAATACCTTGACGTAGTCCCGTTTTAGAAGAGCGTAAAAGAGTAAGGAATGTTTTGTTGGTTAGATACGAACGTGAGTCGTGAGTTCCACACAGTGCCAATACACTACAGGCCAGGTTTTTGAAGCTTTTTAAACCTCAATATAAAAAAACACAGACTTTCCGATCTCGCGGAACTGAGTGGGATGGTATGGGACTTGGCCCTGCGGGCCTCGGTTAGTAAGGCGAAATTTCGACTAATGGCATAGCCTTTCTATATGAGATAGGTAAAACAACTCAACTTCGGACTTCTAGAGTAGAGGACCCGCCTAATGATGATTCGATCAACGACAAACATCACGCGATCAGACCTGTGATACTTCCCGCTTCCAACCAGCTTTACTTATAGCGTAAGATAACAGTCAGTTCCTAATGGTCAAACCAAGTTCAACCCCACAGTGGAAAAGTGCGTAGTTACCCAAACTAATATTACACCAGGCTGAGATTGATTGCCGATGAAAACAAATTCCGCCCTTTCCTTTCGCGTACGTGCCACACCCACCCCCGGACCGGACCCGGTTGTATTTATGGCCGCAGTTTGTGATAAGAACTTATCTATCGGTTAAGGTTGTTCTCTGTTTGATATCAAACTGGTAATGATATGTGGGGTATCAGGCCAAAGATTACATCACCACCGCCGCAAGAAGGAGGCGCGTCGCAATTGTCCTACGGATTGCACGTGCGATAAAATCTGTTCCTGGGGCACGTTTGAAGAGCCCGACTGAATACATTTCTGATCGGAAGCCTGATTAGTCATTATGTCCACGATGCAATGTTCTTGTTTTCTGTATTGTAATCGAATGTTTCGTTCAATGATTGACGCAATTATGGCATAGTTTGTTGTTTGTTTACCGTAACGCCAAACGTGATGCGCGTGCTTCCTTCGCTGCTGATGCTATATTTGGGTTAAGTTCGTTGCTGTTTATAGTTGCGAGAGTTCACTATCTCTTCGGTTGAGATGACCCCATATGGGCGATAAGCTAATTATTATGTACTTTCTTGTGTAGTAATGGTTGAAAAGCCTGACACAACTGCAACCCAAAACAAATCGATGACATGGCGTCAATGACTAGAATGCAGCGCGTCAATTTTTTGCTCCGATTGCTTCGATTGAATTGGGTTAAAAAAAGGTTTTCGATAGGGTAGGAAAATGATCAAGACTTTCATCAACTGCGAGCAATCTTTCAGGTTACGTTGAGATTACGTACCTCAGATCTGAAGCTATCAGAATTATTGAAAAGTTTTTTGAGATACTTACTTTAACATCGCCGAACATTTCCCGCAGATCATGACTCTCGCTTCCTAAGGCCAAATGGTACAGAATGTCCTGGTCCATCAGTTCGATGTTGGGATTTCGTAGCTTGACGGATCCGTCATTGTATCTGAAGGACAGAAGATGGAAAAAAATATTGGTAATGAATACTAATGTGGATTAGGCTTGAGGCGATGACGTTTTTACTTGATCCCGAAATTGAGTCAGGTTCTAACCCCAACCCAGACTAGAGACACTTTATACACAGACTAGCGAAGTGTCAAAAATTGCAGCCAAACGGACTGTTTAAAAAAGTGCAGCCAAACGAGCATGAGGGTTTTGTGAGAGAAAGTAGAGAAGGAAGCTCATGCAAAGCTTATGGGAACATCTGTGATGCCAGTTTACATCCATGGTTGCTAGTTTTACTGTTTTTGTCTCCGCAAGTCTGTGTATAAAGTGTCTGTAAGCTCAGATATTTTGACAGCAGTTGAGTTAGAACCTGACTCAGTTTCGGGGTCAAGCAAAATCGACATAGCGGCCAATTTTTACTACGAATTAATACTTAAATAACATTTTTTTGGGTTCAAAAATATAGGTACTGCGAATTGTCATTTCCTGTCAATCATTAAATGAAGGACACCCTCCATGGTTTTATAAACCTTCCTAACCATGTTATCCAAAACAGCCTAAACTTCATGAACAGTAGTCATTATTTGCTAAATTTCAACCGAACAACGATAAACTATCATCTCCTGCAGTGCCACAAATTTAAAAACGCTTATTTGACCCGTGATAGTGACTTTCCGTACACCTTTGAAGTATCAACTTTACCTCGTATCCAACCGACTGTCCGTATCATGCTCGTCCTCATCGCTCCGGCTATTGTTGCTATGGTTATTATTTTCGTAAGCCCGGGTGGCTCCGTTCTGCAGTGCTCTATCACTCATTCCGTTCTGCAGTCGATTTAATCACTGACAATGATAATTAATCCACCTCGAAGTACTTCTCTATTACTTCTCACTTTTGTATTCTTCCGTGGAATTCAAATCTTCTACAGAAACTGATGATACAACCAGGACCCAACGGTGAAAATTAATTAAATTACGCGAATTCGGGTTCAGAAAGAGGTGAGCCAAATGTGGCGAATTTTCAACGGAAACCAACCCACGCCTAGACAGGTGGCACAGCGGTTGTCGGGTCTGACATTTAATTAGTTAAGTGGCTGGCTTTAGCTTCTCTGTCTACATTCGTTGCGGTGATGCCGTCAGGCTTCGGCGGTAACTACTAGCCGGGACAGCTAATTTGTTTGAGGAGTATCACCTTCACACCAAATTTAAAAAGAGTTCCTGGCTGAGAAATTTGGTGGATGTTTCCGTTAGAAAAAAAAAACTTTTTGTTGTTGGACTTCACCGTACAACCAGTTTTTATGAAGCTGCCAAACGACATATCCCATCCATTGTTAAGTTTTGTTACGATTTAAGTTTATTTTATCATTGTTTCAAGGATTGAGACATTCTTCCGAACTGCCCCGATAACCAACAAGCATTATTGTATGCAGTAAAGTAGCACATAATTTGCATTTCAGATGCTTCTTGCAGTATATTAGCATTCATTATGCATAACTGTTGTTTATCAGCATTCAGAAAACTATTTAAAAGCTTCTTATCAGTAGGAAAGAGCGTTCTGAATGCACAACAGCAGTTAAAAAGCATTTTCGTGGCACAAACTTTAGCTACTGACTAGCTAGTCATTCATGTTATGCTAATACGTGCCTCGCAAATCAGCGATTTCTTCTTCCGCTCGATAAATCCAGTTTTATCGGAGCCGTAAGCCGAGTCCCTCAGAAATAGTACAGTTCAGTTAACATATTTATAAGACATCTTGAAATTAAATCGCTTCCGCGTTCCGGCAGATTGCGGTCACCAAAAATGCCTAGCTGGGCATGCAAGGCGAAGTTTTGATGAACTTTAAACCTTTCTATATACATATTGCATTTATCAATGTAATTAAAGAATTCTGCCTCCATGGATCTGTATAATTCTGCTCGATACTCAAAAAACCAGTGCACGGACCTACATCGGTACACAACCATCAAATTAACTGTTGTCAATCGTTTATTTGAAGTCAGTTTCTAACCTAGATTATATACGTCATTGAGTTGAAAATCGGCTCGGGTTCTATCCTGAAAGATATTTTTCGAGAGCCCAATTCAGTTTCACCAAAAACAAAGATCATCGATCTAGAGTAGTTTTGTCAGACTTCATGCGGGTGCAGAGATCGTTGATTAATAGGAGACCGTTAAGTGACCCTAGGTGACTTCCTTGAGGGACACCGGTTGACGCTTAAAATACGCTCGAGCGTGTGATGCCAATTCTAACAAAATCGGATCGATCGGAAAGGTAAACTTGAACCAACTTATTCATGGAAGAAATTCTAATACACATACTGCAGTATTAAACAGCAATGTAGTTCATCGCATTCACTTCTTGATACACATCTGGAACTTGTGTACGTTATCAAGTTCGAAGTGCAGAGCGTTTGTTTCAAATCCGTGATTAAGTTCTACATTGCATTACAGAGAATCTTTTTCCAAAGACATGGGCAGTTATAAAGTAGACACTACGGAAGCAACGCAAGAAGGTCAAATCTGAGGTTTCCGTACAGAAGAAACTTCTACTATCCCCGTCGATAAAACTGTTTTGGCAATCTTCTTAATTCACTGCATTGACAGTCATTCCGTTTTTGAAGTATAGTGATGGACCCACGACTCATCATTGGTTACAAATCAGCAAATTAGGTTTCTTACGGTACTGTTGCTGATGTTTTGACTTGGATGCGGAGAGCAAAAGCGGTACTCGATGCATATCCATATATCATATTAATGTACAATTCATGAAATTAAACAACGAATATCATTTTTGTCGACTATCCTGGGCGCATTGCTTTCCCCTCATTGGAAATTACATTTCTTTCTCGATAGTGAGTAATGGTCAGCTATATCCCCTGCTGCTGGCTGATCGTTCGGTCTGCCTTCTTCCTTGCTCTTGTTCGTGTCCATGTCGTCGTCGTTTAGAGTTTTGATTTTCGTTATTAGATGTTTGGTGCTTCTTGTGTTTTCGAGTGACTGGTATACTACCCACGATCGCATATTTGTCCCATTTTGTATAGGATTTCCTATCTTTATGGGACAGATTTACGATTAGCGCAGTATAGCCGTTTTTGCAGATCACTTTCCAAAGTTTGTTAGTTAGTGCAGGTTGCATTAAATAAATTTTATTTGGTTGTTTCGGCTTACCGTAGTGTACTGTCTGGTTACAGAATTGGTATATGGTCCAGGGTATGTGCATAGCGTTCTTTGGATGTAGTTAACACCTTGAGATGATCTGCTATTGATATCGCTAAGAACGCCAGGAAAAAAGTTTCTGTGTCATTTGTGACCGATTCCACTTCATCATATTTCGACACGATTTGTTTAAATATAATCCGTACTAGTGTCAAATCGCGGAGGCGAAGTTCCGTAAGAATATTGTCCATATACACGGAGATCTTGATGTTGAAATTTTCGTATTTTCGATTTCCTGTTGCATGTTGTTCTTTGCTACGAAGCTTACTGCCTTGAATAAGCAGTTAAACGTTATTAGTACTACATGCCTCGTACGGTGTAGCTGTATGTGTGACACTTCTGTAAGCTCAAAGTACATTTTTACCTTGATTAACCGTTCAACCTCGGGCACTATGGGTCTGCGTAAAGTCAATAGCAATTGTGTTCTCCCGTAATGGAAGAAATTTATTTTGTGATTCAATCATTTCACTTGCAGATGAGACAATGGGACTTTGTTGTGTCTATATGTTACATGTACGTGCTAGTGACGGCGCCGGTGGTTGAGTGGTAAGTGCGACCGCTTTTTCACTCCAGTTGGTCTGGGTTTAATTCATAGCCGCGGTCGTTGAGATTTTTCTGAGGTGAAAAAATCTGTGGTCACGTCTTCCTTCGGAAGGGAAGTAAAGCCGTCAGTACGGCCACGTGCGAATTAAGCCACCTAATATTCTATTTGGGCACACGATGGCGAGGTTTCGCCGTATACGGGATCAAGTTCGGTTTTCATTGCTGATGGCTTTGAATCTTTGAAAAAAAAACGCGTGGTGCTGGAAATGTTCCGTTGTTGACGATGTTCACAACATATCAACTTCAAGAGGCTTCCGTACAAAAACTACTGCTCGTAGAATCCCGAAAATGTTTGTTTATGAGTGGCATCTTCCCACCTATAGTGCAAACTTTGTCCTGTAGCCCTGTTTTCTCACTTAAGCCAGGAACTTTTTAAACCACCCGGGTATTTGTTCAAATTCCTGACGACATACAAGGTCTTAAAGAAACTGTATAAACTCAATTCTGTCACAAATATCACTCGAGTGTGTGGCACAAATCATAAACGTCCGGTTTACAACATTACTACTTTGTCTACTACTGGTAGCAACATTCATCATTATAGCGATAAGGATATAACCTTTGCGAGCTTTCATCTTCTTGCATCACTGCAATGGATAGTGGGGCGCAGGTCGACACATTATGCACGGATATAAAAGTTGCCTTTGAAACCGTAAATCGTACAATTCTTTTAACAATAGTGCAATAACATCTGGGCGTCTCAGAGAGACGTACCCCAAGGAAGCAAACTGAGCCCTCTGTTGTTCACACTGTTTTTAACGACGTTGATTAGCTCATTTATACTGATTTGGATTTTTTTTTGTTTTACAACGTGAAACTACTTGGAGGTATCTTCAAGAGCTCCTGGATCCTTCTACTTGCTGGTGCACCTGCATCCTCCTCAAAGTTAGCGTCTCGAAATGTTGAATTATTTCGTTTTGTCGCTGCGAAAACCCTTTATTTTAAGACTCTACTATTTAAGGGGAGCAACTCAATCACCTTGATCAAGTGAAGTATTGCTTGACACAAAAATGATATTCAAGATACATTACTCCATTGTAGTCGACAAAACCAACCACTAGGTTGAATTTAAAAAAAAAACTGCTCGTGACTTGTGCCTACGCGCACTTCAATGCTCGCTTGTCCGATCGATTTTGGGGTATGGGAGTCTTGGAGCGGGCACTCTGGGCCTCTTTTATTCACCGAGTCTCAGGGCGTTGTGGCTATGGGGGAAATTGCGGACGTGTGGTAACCTACACTTCATAAACCCTTGAAATAAATACCTTCTACGTTTTATTGTGTCAATACGACGGTGGGATGGCGGGGTGGTGGTGCTGATGATGATTACAGTCTCTAGGCTCTCGATGGAGGGAAGGTTTGCGGCGTTGCGAAAATCCTTTCGATCACGGGTACGGTCTGTGGACGGCACGTGGTACTTCGGAAATTACGGCTGAATCTGTAGGGTATTAACACCCGTTGATATTGTTGCGTTTTTGGGCTTAAACTTGGGTTCACCCAAACACAACTGGCGATAATTCAGGGACCGGCCTTGTGCGCATTAAGGTTTAACGAGGCTCGTCCTTAGGGAAGCCATTCGGATCACAATTTCCGCGAATGCGAAAAAAAAACTCGTGCGTCTCGTTTAGCGGTCGTGACTTTTCTACCCCACAAATCGTGATTTTCTCCCATCTCCAATCGACTCCAACGAAATTCTCTCCATTCTTCCGTTTTGGATCAGTTCAGTGGAGTGCTTTCTAATCCCCACCGACAGCAGTGGCACCAACACAGTTTAATTTGCCACCCACCCGTGTTTGAAATGACCGTTAAGGAAAGCTAGCTATACAGAATGTGTCCCTAACATCCCACACGTAATAAACTGTTACCAAATGACGGTAACGGAATGAA
This sequence comes from Topomyia yanbarensis, assembly GCF_030247195.1. Taxonomy (NCBI): domain Eukaryota; kingdom Metazoa; phylum Arthropoda; class Insecta; order Diptera; family Culicidae; genus Topomyia; species Topomyia yanbarensis. Next base: position 206,118,778 of record NC_080670.1, on the reverse strand, counting down.
TTATTGACTGCTAAAAAATATGCGGAAACAGTAGCGGAGACAATTGAGCTTACTGCTTACCAGGGTTGCCACTATTCTTCAAAAAAAAATCTGGCGGATCAATAAATATCTGGCAATATCTGTCACTTAGCAGCGACTTCAAGATCATCGAAATTTGACATACATTTTATTCTTCATAGAACGTGCATAAATCAATTTTTGTTGAAATTTTGTTGAATATGACCCAAATTCCCCCAATTTTTGGGCAATAGCTTCTATAATTTATATAGCTTCCTCGTCAGTCTATTTTACGACAGTGCAGCTAAAACTCGTTCGGTGGCGTGTTCGGAATTATATGAAAAAAAGTCTAATGCGTACCACAATTGCCGTCGATAAAGCAAGAGCAGGAATGTCATGTCGAACATACCTCACTTTGGCGCAGACTAAAAAACTTCAATAATGCAAAACGGAGAGGTTATTGGCGCCATTTTGTTGAAGGCATGTCAAAAGATACTTCTATGCAGGCATGCACAAGAACGGTGCTGCTCCGTGTCCTATTGCTGTGCACTGACTCATAATGTGTCAGAGCTAAATTCATTGAGCTGGTGCTTGCGCTGGTTTCCGATGAGCTAGAGTTAGCAAGTAGCACGAGCACCGATGAGCGAAAGCTCTCGCTAGCACGGTGATAGCTAGCACGCTGCACGGAGCTATAGCTCAGCTGATGCCTGCATCGTTTTTTCAGCAACCTGTCGCACATTCACCAACGCATATTTCTTGGTTTGTCCTATTCTTTCGTTCCATACTGCACCGTTTTAGCTCATCGGACAAGCTTACCGTGCCAGCTTATTGAGTTAACTCGTGCTAGCTCACTGAGCTAGCTCATCGAGCTTGCTCGTGCCAGCTTACCGAGCTAGCTCATGGTGCTAGCTTATCGTGCTAACTCGTTGTGCTAGCTCTTCGAATCCTACAGCTCGAGCACGAAGGTTACCTAGCACGAGCGCTGTCAGTGCTTATTGCTTTTGGTTCGTTCAAAGCGGCCGCTCAGCTCGTGTTAGGCTCTCGTGCTGTGCTTCCTGCATCCCTGCTTCTATGAAAACTTTTTAGAAGACAGCCAAAAACATGCGTAATCGATCAACCACAAATGGGGATGTTGAGTATTCAGATCGTTGGATTTTTGACTTTGCGAGTACGGTATGGCTCGATTCCGGTCCCCTCATAAGAATTCTTTCGAGACACTTCAAATGATTCTGAGCTCTCTTTCTCGGTGGTTAATTTCTCAAAATTGATTCCACTAACGATAAACCTATCTCCGACATTGATTCCACTAACGATAAACCTATTGCAAATTCTCGGCAGTCGGCTGCCCAGAGCAATAACCACATGATAACACTTCTCCCAGTTACATAGATCGTATCTCTTATCAAGGTGAATCCAGATTTGTGTATCTAATTACCCCACCTCACGGAAAAAAGCTTCTTCCCGTCAGGCACGTAGCCAGAGGGGGGGCTAGGGGGCTAAAGCCCCCCCCGAAAGTTTTCAAAAATAAATTTAAGAAACAACATGTTTTTCGGTGACTCTTAAAAAAATTGTATCTTGTTTGGTTTCAACAAATTAATGCGAGAATTGTGAGGAAGATTGCTATTTCGAACCACCGAAGACAGCGGTCAGGATATCTACTCAGTATGCTGAGTGTGATAAAACAGTTCCCTTCATATTGTGTGACTCGTCGGAAGACAAACGAAACTGTTACTTTAATTCTTGCTGTGGGGATCTGTCGAATGATTGAGTCGCAGAAGCAAGAAGTAGTGCTCCAGCCAAATACGGAGGCTATTGACTTCAGGTCTTTTCGCATAAGGTCGATCTTATGCGAAAAGACCTGAAGTCAATAGCCTCCGTATTTGGCTGGAGCAACATTAATGATGTGAAATATTTGCTGAAGGTGATTATGGAGGTTATGCTTACGAACATCGCCTTTAACGAGTTTAACCATGTGAGGCGTTCAGTGCTGATGCCATTTAACAAATTAGCCCAGGCGAAACCAGTCATTTTGCATAACAACTTGTAACATGTGGTTGATCCTCATATATATGCACGATGAGAAAATCAATGCTCGGCTACAAGATCTGATACCACTTACTTGCACCGTGGCTATTAAAAGATTCCTGTCACATTTGGAAAAAATGGTATTCATTATAAAGGACACATCTAGGAAGTATATTAAATGGTGTTTTTGTGGTGAAAATCTAGGTGAACAGACATATTTCCTCCAACCTGACCCTGCACGTAAAAACTGAATGCGATAGTATTATTTTACACATTATATCTTTGCATATACATAGTCTCCAAAACCATTTCCTGAAAAACAAACATTTGCCAAATTTTGGCTGCTGTTCGGATAATATTGACGGCAAAAACTGCGTCTAGTATCTCAAAATCAACGGTCGGCACCATCATTGAGGAAGTCGACACTCGTGACCCGTCAGAAATTCGCGAACATGGACATGGCAGTAACCACTATGATGATAAGGAAGTGTACGAGATAGAAATGAACACCACCGCGACACTGTTGGTTAGGAAAAATATTTCTCAGCCTAGTAAATAGTTCTCCACATGCAATCGCTAGTTGTTCGCACGAGATCTGTAGGACAACCATTTACGTTTTATCACTTTCATTGTTCACATCATGGAAATATATTGAAGACACAAGGCTTCATTTAGCCAATGCATTGAACCGAATAAAATAAACGAAATATATAATAAAATTGCAGAAGTTTTATAGAAAAGTGAGCTCAAAAACTGTCCCAAAATGAGAACTTTATCGCTAGTGGTTGTGTCTAACAAAACTCAGATATTATGTTATATATTAGCCAGAATAAAGTTAGTTAAAGCATAAGCAGATTAAATTTCTGTAATAGGTTAGTGCACTGTACGCTTAGTAGAAACATCAGGCATCTCACTCAAGCGTGCTAGACAAAAACATTTCCGTTAGTTGATGACAATATAGTCGAGAAGACAGTTTTTGTTTTCGCGTCATTTTAATGCAATAGTATTTCTGTTGACACTCAATTTCATTTTATGCGGAGAATGCGGTCCGTATTTAAACATTATTAGTCCGCAAAGTAGTGATATTTTAAACAATCGAACAATAAGTAAGAAAAATGCCAAAAAATAAACAAGCCAAAAAGTGGTAAAACAGCGGTTTTTCTGAGGTGTTCATCAACCCAAGAATTGTATACCGTCGTATATTACTAATGTTGTTCACATACAGAAACGTACATAGTAGCGGTAGGACTATCTGTTGTGATTTTATCCTTACTTTTCAACGGATGTCAATAGATGCTAAACCACATATTAGTCAATCAATCATAATAAACTTAATGTTGTAAGCAGCAGCATTTCTGTCTCTTTCGATGGTTTCCAATTAATGTCCATGTAAGTCTAAAAACGACGTGACGATACAGTGAACAAACATCAGTAGCCTATCACGGAGAGCGACTAAAATGTTGTAACTAGTTGAGTCTACAGTCAATAAATTGGGATTAATGTTTCGATTTCATGTTTTCGTTTTATTTGTGTTCGTTATGGAATAAAATGAGAGAGATGAGCAGAGATCACGAAGAAAAAGAGAGAAAAAATAATAAATAAATTGAAATCGACCCAAGAGCAGCTGTTCTATATTTTCTGGGCACTCAACTACAGAACAACAGAAATCATCAAAGAAAGTTGGCCTTACACCTACGTTACTCTTCGACAGAGGTGAAGTAAGTGCGATGTATACCCGTCCATATGTCGGAATAAAGAGATGCTGAAATTATTGAGCTTGTTCATATTTATAATATTTCTTTTTTTTTCAATCTAAAATTTTATTTGAAACGGCTCAATGCGTTAGCACAACTGATCCGTGGGTCTTTTAAATTTTTTTACAATAAGTAAAAATAAAAAAATTCTAAGAATGTCGGTCTGCCAGATCTTGTTGACGCAGTTTGCTGCTGCGTGTTGAGATCTTTTTCCTTGGCGGTGAGGCCGCTTGGTGGTCATTCAGTCTGCCTTCTCTCGCGTTATCGTTCCCGTCCATGTCGTCATCGGTACTGCTTTCTTCCTGTTCACGATCAGAGGTTCTTATTTGTTTCTTGTTCTTATGGGTCGCTGTTGTATATCCGTCTTCATCGGTATTTGCTTCTTTATTGGCGATGCTAGTTGTTGGTTTGGGAGCGGTTGTCGTGGTCGTTGTACCTGCATTATTGGGTAATTGGATCGTTGTTTTAGGTTTATCTGAAGGTATCGGTGGCTGCTTGTTAGAGTTGGCTGTAGTAGATGAGTTTTGACTAGTTGCTTCGGCGCATGTTTTTCCGTAGTAGACTGTATAGTTACAGAATTGGCATGTTGGGGTCTACCCGGGATATGTAATTAGCGTTGTTTGCTTATAGGTCACGCCATCCTTCGGTGATTTGCATTCGATAGTCATGTAAGAAGGTATTGGTTTAGTCACTCGCATTCTCACAATACGAACGCCATTGGGAATGCCGGAGAAAAAATTTCTCCAGGTGTCATTCGTAATAGATTCTACTTCTCCATATTGCGACATGATTTGTTTGATGAAATCCTCCTTCGTGCGCGGGGCCAAATCATGGATACGCACGTCCACCATGTCGTTTTCCATATGCACGGGGATCTTGATTCTGGTGTTATTAAATTCGACCTCGTGTTGCATGTTGTTCTTTGCAATAAAGTTTTCGGCCTGTGCTAAGCTTCTAAACGTGATCAAAACACAGTTTTTACGTGATGTAGCTGAATGTAGGTAACTTCAGCGAGATTAAGCTCCATTTTCACTTTAACTAATTGTTCCACTTCCTTAACTGTTCGTGTTATCCCGTAGCACAGGCACTTTTGCTTCATTTGGCAAACTCATTTTACTCCGCAGCCGGGGGCAACGATACAATTTGTATGTGCACTGATATAGAACAATAGCTAGCTTGATTCACTGGTGCCTGTAGTCTGCTATAGCGTAGCAATTTTTTTTGCTTTTGCTTTTTGCGACATCAGAAGGTAGACCTTCTAGTTCTTTTGGTAATACATTTAACAAATTTCACGTACCGTGTGACCTGTGTTTTTTTTGGTCACAATAAATCCGTGGTCGCTGGGCCAGCTTGATATAGACCCCTTGAAAATTTTGTTATATTTGTAAATATTGTCAGTAAATGTCTAAATGTGAAATAAATGTCATAGCTTCCGTGTTTACATGTTTGAAGGATGTTTATTTCATGTTTAGTAGTCTTCGGTTGGTGCCCGTCAGTATTTATTTATTTATTTATTTACTTGTTATTTATTTATTTATTTTCTGGTTATTTATTTATTTATTTGCTTGTTATTTATTTATTTATTTATTCCATATTTATTTATTTACACTATTTATTTACTCCATTGTTTATATTATGTGTCAGAGAGTTTATTTACATTTTTGTTCATTTGTTTATTTGGTGAAAAGTAAAATTATACAATGTAAAGGTTATGCATGCAACCAATCCGATCTAAAAATTCAGTTAAACTTTTTATCGGGGCACCAACCCATACACGTTTGTAAACAATGTTTTTTTTCTGCTACGCTATATACAAGAAGAGGTCATCGATCGTCGTGAGTGGAGATGGTTTCCGGGGGCACGGGGGAATAAAAAGGGTTTCCCGCGTTGAAAACGGGATCAATCACTAAAGTTCGGTCCGTGGAGTGAAGAACCGCGGCAGCGTCGTCCCATCGCAATACCGGGACTGTGCGTTTCATCCGTTTTGTAGTTTGCGCAAAAAGTGGGATCAGACAGATCCGAAGAACGATCCCCCCGTTATTTTTCGGTACGGTTGAGGATCCTAGTATAGTGTTTTGCTGGCAAAGGCAAAAAAACCACAAGCGACGCGAGTGCACTATTGGTCAAAAGATGCCACAATAGGTGTCGAGAAGTGCGCGAAAGTGTAGAGCCATTGTACCACTCCCGGACCATTATCGAAACGCAGGCCACACGTTACACGGCCGAGTTGCCGCCGCATCTGGATCCCGACCGACGGAAGCACCCGGTCTGAACACTCGTCTGCAGTTCCAGTACCAGTTCGTCGTCCCCGGAAACCCATCGAAGCAGCAAGTCGACCAACGTTCGTCCCGGCCGCAACGATTTTCTGTACGAAGTAATATACTATGCGCAAGTATTCTCAATTTTGTGTTTGTCGTAATAAAATGTAAGGTCTCGTCTATATAAGCTGTTTTGTATAATTAGTAACGTCCTTGAGGTGAATTAGTCCGCTATTTTGTGTTTAGAAGTGTTTACTTTGCCCAGAGACCACCGTATTTAGGGTTGATAGTCCGCCCAAGTGAAATTCTCCTGGAGACCGCAGAAAACGACCCAAATGCTCGTGTTGAAGTGTACCGTAAACCGTAGTTAAAGTGTGAGTCCGCGTAGAATTCGTAAAGATAATAGTAACAACCGTCAAGTCCCCAGTTACCGTGCGTTTAGGTGGATTTGACGTGACTTCAAATCCTGTTTTTTTTATCAAAATGAATACCGCCCTCATAGTCACTGTAAAAATACCTATCTAAATACGTCACAATTTAGAAATAATATAAAACTATTACCAACAAAACGAGAATAAGTAGTTGAGGACATTTGTTTGGCACCAGTGCACGTTATATGATCAACTTACGGTGTATTTAAAATTTTGATTCAACTTTAGTTGGAATGTTTCAATAAAACGATGAAACGAAAGGATTTGGGATCTGGATCTCTCCGATGGATTTAGGGAGCTAGTTCTTTAAATTTCGTGATTTTGAAACTGCACGGTGAACGACACATGCACGGCGACTGGCGATTTAAAGGAAAATTAGAAGATATTAGTAATCAGTGTTTTCATTCGATTTGTAGACAATTTTCTTTAATCAATTAAATTGTGGGCAGTTTCCTTCAGTTGATTTAATCATTTAAATTTATATTTTGATCCTATTGATTACCAAAAATCCTTCCTAACTGGGGTTCTAATCTACCCGACCAAGGCTAGTCTTGAAAATAGTTTCATTTAAATAGAATATATCAAAAAATTGTGTTAGCATGATGCCTTGGAACTGGTAATACTCGCAGAACACCAGACAAAGAAAATAGAAGTTGAACCGTCTCTGCGCATCTACAAATCGCTTGCTAAATCAGAAGATTTTGTACGAATTTCGACATTCTCTTCGTTCGAACATTTTATGGATATTTTTCTACTCATTTCGGTTTAGCATCTTCTACGCCTTTTAAAGGTGTAGCTTGGAACACCTAGTGTTTTCCAGCACCGTCAAGCATTGTCATATTCGGTTAGCGCATAAATACTGTGAACCCTAGAATATACTTTGTTGTAACGAGAGTAAGTACTATAACCTTTCTTGTGACAATGAACATATTTTTAGGATTGTCTTTGATTTGGAATTGATTTCATTATGAACTTTTCAAAATTTAATTTAGTTTCTAGTGACTATATCAAATTGTCAGAATTAAAAGCTTTATGCAAATTTTTTTAAGCCCCTCCCGAAACAAAATCCTGGCTACGGGCCTGCTTCCCGTGGAAAACGCGGAGATGCAGAGGTATACACGGTCTACTCAAGAACGTTTGTTACAGTAACATTCCTTTCCTTCCCAGATGACTGTAAATACGTGGCCGGCGCCGTTATTGGTCTTTTAACGTATAGAACTTTTGAAACGTGCACATTGAGGATGGATCGCTACTCCCCAGGCTCCATTCGTTGATTCTCTGTGCAATAGTGCGGTCATCATGCTCAATTGGAACAGGAAGCAAATAAACGCTGATTTTCAAGACGAGGAAGAATTGATGGTTTCATATACTGAATAGGACTGTTCCAATGGGTCTTTTGAATAACAGTAACGAATTAGACCGGGATAAATCTGACCTATAGCAGTTCTAAAACGATTTTGATGTACTGGAATTTGACTTAAATTTCTGTTGAGCGAAATTTTTACTACAATGTGTAAGCAAAAAACAGCAACTTCAGATCTGTTTTCGAAGCAATTGTTTGTCAAATCTCGGAACGGCCTAATGCATCTAGCTAACGTGTATGCTTTTCGGTCCAATAAGCGAGTTAGACAACATGACGACGACATGCACACTTTTCAGGCTACGAATCAGAAACAAGCTGCCGAATCACATAAGGGATATTTTCCTCACTGAATTTGCCAGCCACAAGTGGATCTTCATTAGGAGCTTCCTGGAGGACGTAAAATAGTATCGAGCGCCAGGTACGTCCCGTCGTCCATAATTACAAATACGTTGCGGCTCGCAGGGAAGACATCTTTGACGAGCACCTTCAGACGCTCCTTTTAGACGGCCGCTTGCAGTTCAGATATTGTCGGCCTCGACTTCGGTTTCCATGCTGACTATGTCAATGTTGTCCAGATACTTTTTGAGCGTCGCTCTGACCTCTCGAACGGACGCGCGACAGGTTTTCGCCACTTTTAGCATCGTTGAGCGGCCCCGGCTCTCATCGTTCTCCGGCTGTATCCGACCAAGACAAAGTGCGCCATGTTGACGGACTTTTTCGTGCAGAGGTTCAGCCGGCGGTAATTACGAACCATCGAACGTAGTTGCTTCACTGCTTTCGTCATGTTTGCCGTAAACGAACTGATAGAACTGTCAGTTTTTTCTGTACGTAGCCTATATTTATTGACGATTCATCGGTGGACCCTCCACCAGGTGGCAGTATAATCACCTGGTGGCACCTCTACTACTGCTTGGTTTGCACTGCTGTCAACTCCAAATAACTAAATTCGAATTCAACATTTCAAGTGGCTCACACGTAATCATAGTTGAGGAAAAAGATCAAATTTCAACTAAAAGTTAAAGAAATTCGTCGCGTGGTTCAGAGCCGAATTTAGGGACCATGCAGAAAGAGATGCAATTAATAATCCGGTTTAAAAAATCTTAGATTAGCGAATGGAAATTTTAGTTAAAAAATGTTGTTAAAACTTCTGGGATGAATGAAAGACGGTAAATATCAAATAGTAGAAGGTCGAAAAGTAAACAATTCGGAGAATTTCTCCGAAACTTTCAAATTTCCCTGAAGTTTGTATATCATATTTCGAAAGCTCACAAGGGTACTCTTCAAAGTGATTCATTAATAACCTCTTTTTGAAGACGATTAAATTTTTACAATTAGAAACATTTTAAATTTATCCAATGACGATGATATTCTTCCTGAATTGAGGTTAACGAAGTAAAACCCACAATAATCAAAACTCGCAAAGATTTCCGGATTTCCTAGTGTTTCGTGAAACGGAGCTTGCTTATTCAAAGAATTTATCAGAAACTTATAACATCAGATCGCTTAATTTTGACCGCCAAACCATCCAAAATTCGACCGTCCTAATCGACAACTTCGATTGCAATCGCTCCCGCTCGCTCGTTTAGACTCTGTACCGATTGAACAGCTGCCTTCACAACAATATTGCCGTACACCATCATAAAGCCCAACCGGACGAGCCCCCGAAACAGGCGGTGATCAAAGCAGGCCGCCGCACGGCGAAATGGATTGCATCATTTCAGTGCGGAAAAAGAATGAAGGTCAAAAAGAGATTCGGGATTTTTTTTTACACATTCTTTAGTTTGATATCACAATGTTTCTGCAGTGGGACCGGTTTGATTTAGTGAGCGGTACGTACAAGTTGAATTAATTTGCTATTTCGAACGATTTTTTGTGTGGAATCTAGATATTTTTCGAGAATCGGTTAATTTACGACATGCTTGACAAACTCAAGTACGTTTACGACACATCAGTCATGATTTGATAAATGCAAACCGGATTTCACGTTCCTAGACCAGACTAGTCTAAAGTCGTTGAATATCTGAATAAAAATTCAAGTATCCATGTTTTGTTTATCACCGACATATAGTTGGTGCCAATCCAATCGAACACAAAACCTGTCATGGCATTCAAATCGAGCGATATCTCTTTGATTGGAATGATATTGACAAAGAAAAAAACCGAAAAGAACATTTATTCTTAAGATTTTATAGACATTCAAAAGCTTCCGGGAGTTAACTGACATTCTCGATATAACTTGCTGTAGAAAATGGTTTCTCGCGTCTACCACCTATCGTAACCGAAGAAGTTCGTGCCTCTAGGTAGTAATTGATTCCAAAAATGTCTCATACCCCGAAGATCGATAAGAAGGCTTATTCGCCAAAAATGAAGGCCTACTTTGTTGATCAGACTAAGGGCCGATTTCACCAGTACCTTCAAACCGGGCTTATACGTAAAGTGATGGTGAAGAAATCGGCCTTGTTTTTAAATTTTTTACATTTCTTATAAAAGAAATGTATAGAATTCGCTCAAACTTTCAAGATTTTTTCCGAGGCCCGGAGGGCCGAGTCTTATATACCAATCGACTCAGCTCGACGATTTGGGACAATGTCTGTGTGTGTGTATGTAACGGACAAATTCTCATTCGTGTTTCTCAGCAATGGCTGAACAGATCTTATCCAAACTAATTTTAAATGAAAGAACTAAAAAACAGTATGAACGCTATTAATTTGTTTTTGATTCTGATGTTTAGTTTCCAAGATATGAATGTTTGAATGCGTAAAAATGGCGTTTTTTGCAGTTTTTTGAAATTATCTGCAGAAATTGACAATATAGATTAACAATTTATATGTTTTTAGACAGCTTTTACGAATACCTTTTGAACAAGCTATAGATTGTAGAAATCGGACTATTATCAAAAGAGATATTTAATATTAAATGCGGACGAAAGATTTTTATCATTTCCCATTGCCAGAAATATGACCAAAAACATATAATCTATTATTAACGCCAAAACGGCTTATTTTAGGTCAATAGTATCTTCGGAGAATTTAATGGAGGTAATATGGCCTTTCTTCTGGAATTGTGCTTTTGCTGATTAATCCCCCTATGAGTGAGATATTTTCACAAATTTTTTTTGGAAGTGATTATAACGAAATGATGTCTTCAGCAAATTTGTAGCTCTTACTTTTGCGAATGACTTTACTAAAGACTTTAAGTATCTATTTTGAATACTTTAAAAGTTATGGCTTGTTCTTTGTTGATTACTCTTTGTCGCCCATTTATTGTTCAATATAGTAATAATCCATTGAAATATGCTAAACATTATTTCGATAAAACGACTTTTGTATTTCATTTTACTATCTACAACCGCTAGAAATAATCACCGAACACTTCCAAGTTGTCTGGAAGGAACTTGATATCTTATCAGTACAAAAATGTTCCTTTTGTGCGAACCTTCTCACTGCAATTTTTCTGACTTATAACCATCGGATCGATCTGAAACATATCGGAAAATGAAAAGCGAAAAAAAATAACTCCAAGCAACGGCGTAGCCAAGCGAAGGTTTTGGGGTTTAACACCGTACAACAACCCCCCCCCCCCCCCCCCAAAACACCCAAAAAAAATATTGGATTGAAGTTGAAAATTTATTGATGCAGACTGATTTAATTCAATATTACAATAACAATTATCTGATCCGTGGATTGATAACCTGTTGTTGTAAACTTCATGAGGACTTTTGATAAATTGTCGGAATGGGGTCCTGATATGTAACTGATCTATTGGTCTTGATTTCACAGTTGTCTAATAGCATCAATATCAAATTCCTGCCTGAAAACATTCCAATAGAAAATTCCAGAGTTCTGTAATCAATCATAATCCTCAGATTTATTTTTAAATTGACCTCGTTTTTATAGAAATGTATTGTAATAAGGGTCTTTATTTAATAGGAAGCGAAGTTAAAATTGATTTAATGTCTATGAAACATAGAACTGCTCACCAAAAAAATGCATAACTTTCAACATTTGCCAAAAATGTTTTTGCCTTTCTCATTCACTCTAAAATTCGTCAATCTAATCCCGACCCGGAGGACCGAGTGTCATATGCCAATCGACTGAGTTCGTCGAGATCGGAAAATGTCTGTGTGTGTATGTATGTGTGTATGTGGAAAAAAATGTGACCTCAGTTTCTCAGAGATGGCTGGACCGATTTACACATACTGCTATTGAATTTTTTATTGATTGGACTTCCGGTTCCGGAGTTACGAGTTGAAGAGTGCAATCACACAGCAAATTCCCATATAAACTGAAATGAAAAATTTCCAAAATCAAATTTGTATTTTTGATGCCGAATGATTTTAAAATGCATGAAACATTGAGATGTTTGACAAAAATTGACTTCTTTGGACTTTGGTACATTTTTGCCTTTTTCATATAGAAAGGTTATGCAATCACTCTAAAAATCGTCAATCATACCGGCCCGGAAGGAGTATGCAGTGAGGGGTTGCTACTTTAAAATTAAAACTAATTTAAAATTTCTTAACAAGTTGAAAATTTTCCGCAGGACCTGGAGCTCTCGGATCTTTCTCCATGATCCGCCGCTGGTTTCAAGCGATGTTTCAGTATCACATAGTATCTCAAGATCGTGGCTGTCGATCCATTGTATGTATGTGTAAATCGTACTGAACATGTAATATTCATTCCCACCATTGTATTGAACATAACCAGCCATGGAATCGTAGTCTGGACAAATGAGTCAAGCACAATTGCACCACTAGATGGATTAAAACAGGTTTTTATTTTGGGAATGCGTCGAGTTGAGACGAAAACGTAATATGATTAATAACGAGGATAACACTGTCCGAATGTAGAGAGAAATTTATGAAAAATGACGATTTCCATTCGACCCTAGCAGGTTCTGATCGATTTTGATGAGCATTTGATTTTTGTTGTATGACCAATTATAATTATATGTATAGGTCAAATGTTTAAAAACAGTAATTTAAGGTCAAGATAACATCATTTTGAAATCGCCAATTTCGGAGGTTTAGTATCTTCGATGAGTTTTACAAACGTTAAACAGCGCATCATTTGATAAAATAATTTTGACGATATATCGTCCAAGAAGTATTTATGGTGAATTTTCTCAGGTTAATATTCATGACTACAATAAAGTCTCAACAAATTCGCTAAAGACACGAACCTTGTCACTATTTTCTGGAAAATAATTCTGCATAATTTTAAAACTTCAAAAATTATGGTTTCGGAATTATGCCGTTTGGACAGTAAGATCGATTTTCACCAAACCCCCGCCAAACCGAATTTCTGGTTACGCCGCTGACTTCAAGTAAGTAGAAACAAAGTCGTTCTACACTCGTTCACAAGAAACTTCTTCGAATACTGAATATCTATTATAATACATTGACACCCCAATTGTATCAGCCAAATATGAATTGCCAAATATGATTTTTTATTGCATCTAACTACAACAATTTTTAGGTAGCTTTCAAGAGGTTATTTTATAGACTTCTTCCAAAATTTGGCGAACCTATTCCAATTCGTATACCAATTAATTGGTATACTTAAGGGTTTATATGTTGCAGATAGAGAAAATACTGAAATTTTCAGCTTTTTTCCTACACAATATTACGAAAGCTTATTAAATAATTTTTCCTAATAAGTTTGTGAAAATTATAAACTATTTGAAATTTTTTAATAGTTTAATTTTTTATTTAACCGTGATTTTTTAATAAATAGTGACCATCGCTTCACAACGTAGTCTATTTTTCATGGCTTGCGGTGAGCACTCTCGAATTGCTGAACTGAAAATTATGGAATAGAAATTTATAGTATTATTTACAGAGTAAACTCGCCGCGCAGATAGATCTGAATTAGACCCACTGGTGCCCTAAGACGATTTCGCTAGATTTTCAGAGCACTGTGTACCCGGTGCATTAACGCAAGTGACGGAAGGCTATCGAAAAGTTTCGTGAAAATGAAAATTCCAGTAATGATGATGATATCCCCAAACGGTTCGTTTTCGAGAGGTTTTTATTTGTTCTTTGGCATGAGGATTAGCGGTAATAATTCAAATCAAGGATACTACTGGGAAGTCACCTTTAGAAAAACTCGATGTCGAAGTAAAATTTGGAACTATGCACGCATGCACTTCAGAGATAACGTGATATCAGGAGCTGCGATTTCATTTCAACGCTTTTTTTGTGAAAAGGGCGATACTCACAAATGTAAACATAAGGCTTTTTTCATACATGCGAATGATAAATAAATAACCCCTTTAGGAAAATTCAGTTTTCCCACCACAATTTAGATATTTTATTAACAGAGCATTAACAATAATTCGTTGGTATGTCTATTTTATGGGCCATTTTTTCGCTTTCCCATTGATTTGGTTTGAGATTTCTAGCACTGATGTTGTCCTATGCTGATTTGAGCGATTCTCTGAGTCCTGCCACTATCCCATGTAGAATGTGTTATCAAAAACATCGCGAAACATCAAGTTCTAAATGTTCTCAAACGATATAATATCCGAAGAGAGTGATAAGAGTTATAAGAAATGTCTCATCACACTGTTAGGTGGATTAAAAGCGTTTTTTGTTTTAAATTCGTCATTTTGAACATTTTCGTTTTTCTCACATGTTTTAAATCTTCCTGATAGTTCACCAGCACCAATTCCTACGGACCTTTCGCAATAACAGCAACACATCACGGGACAAAGTATTGGGTTACATTTCGCCTAGGGATTACAATTGAAGGTCACAGTGAATATCGCCACAATCTAAATAAGTGAACGTAATATTTTGATACCTTCCACCAACCACACATGTGGCAATAAATTTGCAACTGCTGATTAGATCCTAGTATCAGTTTTGCAAGATAAAGATATTTACTAATGATATGATTTAACTTTAAACCATGGATTTTCCGTGAAAACAAAAATTTCTTGGCAATACAAATGGCCTACGTGTTATAGTTAAAGTACACGAATTAGTGCATCGCAATCAAAAAAATACATGGTTTTTGGTTTAATTACCCTTCTCTAAAATTTATTACACCTCCTCATATTGCTTCATACGAAGTGAAAATAAAATAATATCCGTACCACCACCACGTTCTCAATTCTGATTCATTCATGATTTCTTTCGGATCGAAATTTTCGTTTCACGCTCCGCTCTCTTTCAGAAGGGACACACCGACCGAAACAGTTGCTCTATCGCTGATAATATCTTCTGACGTGCAACTCCGCGTGGCCCTACCTCCAACTGATTATGAAAATGGATCAAATTGTATGACGTACGCAACACACAAGCCTCCCACTGTGATATAGCTTGATGCGTAGTCCTCGAACACGTGCGTCCCATTCCCTACACCTCTCTGCATAGTACAAAAATTGATTAATATCACAGCATGTTTCTACCATTCAGAAAGTAGCAAACTGGCTCTATTGGAGTTAATCGATACACGATTTGAACCATATGATGCAATTTGTGACACGTTTCAATCGAGCTATATGCTATCTCGCTAGTCAATCTAGCCACCATCGGTGGTGGTTACTATAGAGAAGCCCAACAAAACAACAACAAATGCCACGCTCACACAATTTCGAACCCGGTCTAATTTTAGAACTCTTCTTCTCACAGAACCGTGCTGCTGCTGTACTGCCACGAAAGTACTTTTTTTTGTTGTGTCTATTTATCTAACCAAAATTATCGATCGCGGCACAGTCCTTTCAATACAGGTTTCTTTCGTTCGTTAAAAAAATCTACACACGGTACACAATTATTGAACTTCACTGACTTTATCGGCCAAACAAGCAACTACTACCTATGTGGAAACAAACAAGCCGAAAAACAAGAACCAACTTCCGATCAACACGACAGCGCACAGAAAACTAACCTAGCAGGCGACGTTTGCATTTATACTATTCGGAGGGAAAGGAGGCAACCGGCTGTTTCTCACATCTCACTCCGTACCAAGCAAGCAGACAGGCCGCATGCATCGCACAGAAACCAGCGCAGTAGCTGAAGCCAGAGAGCGGTCCGTCGAATCAATTGAAAGAGAGTGAGGCCGATGACAAGCTGAAGCGGAAAGCGAAGCGTTTGCGGACGCGTCTGATCACTTTACATAGTGTTTTGCCGCGTTCGCCCCGCTTTTACTATGACAGTATTACGCGTTCTACATGCACACACCAAAGAGACAGGTCAAACGCATTCGCTTCGCTTACCGCTACCGCTTCGCAAATCGCGTAAGCATGTCATCGGCCTAACGAACATAGCGGAAAACATGCCGTCATTGAATGAAAATTCAATCGACTTGAAATGAAAAAGAGAGGGAGAGCGTCGTCCTGACGCCGCCGCCACCGTATGCTTGATGATGGTGTTGAAAGGTGACCGATGAGGCAAACGAGGGAAATAACAAATGATGTGAGTGGTGAGTTTGTTCTACGTCTCCATCAGCATCCGAGTTCGCGCGGAGTGAGCACGATCGTAGTCGCGACCGACGAGCTGCTGTTTCTCTCACCGACTAGATGTATGTGGGTAGATTTGCAGATCAGGTGAAGCTAGGACCGGATCAATAAAAATGTAAATGGTATTTTTTTCGATACGATGCTGTTTAAGTAAATGTACATGTCAGATAAATTCATACCTTTATTCGATCGTAAACTGGGTTCATCGAGTGTCAAAATCGATTAAGCATTCAGGTAGACTACTTAGATTAAAGGGTGTACGGACTCAAATTATATCACAAGAAAAGGTTCGTCAAAATTTAACCATCGTTTTCAAACTTTCCGGGAGTAGAATAAAACATTATTGAGCTTTTGCCGCGTTCGTTTTAATCATTTTCAAAAAAAAAATTAAAATTCCCGTATCATACTCTTAAAATGTACAACGTTTAAGCCAACTTGTTTTCGCGAAAATTTCATTTTTTTTTCCCTATGTCTGTTTCCAATTTCACTTCCTTAGGATGCATCCGGAGTGTCTGCTTAATGATGACCCAGTATTTCGCCATTGGCCGCAATTCTGGTGAGCTTGGGAGATTAAGATCCTTCCGCACGAAATTAAATTCCTTAGTCGTGTACCACTCTTTCGAGCAATGGTTGGCACGAGGTCAAATCCGACCAGACAAGCTTACGGTCATCGTAGGACCTTAGAAGTGAAAATATACGCTTTTGGAGGCATTCTTTCTAGTGCACCTGTCCGTTGATCGTTCCAGATGTCACAAACGGAGTACTCCACTTTCCACACGAGCAAATTGCTTGCCAAATCATGTATTTTTGGCGCACCTAGGCATCTTCTACTTTCTAGCTTCATCAAAGACGTCAATATTTTGATTTTTTGCTTTCACACAAGTTTCGTCATCCCTGACGAAACAATGCGGTTTCGTCAATAACTAAGTGTCAATAACTTTTTTGCATCTAGCATAAATTTTCCTTATGTCGTCCAAGTTCACGTCCCTCACTGAACTATTGATATTTTCCTTGAACCCGCCTGTGATCGCTCCCACTGTACGGGGGTCCATTTTGATAACCTTTCCCTTTGCGTCGACGGTTAAACGTTTATTGTACCGTTTTAAAATACGAAAAAACGTAGATTGGACCATACACAGTCTTCTGCTAATGCAAAAACGAGAGATCCGGATTTTAAAGGAATGTGAGCAAAATGTATTTACCCCGCTGGTGTTCTTCCGACGTCATTTTCGCAACGATTGCACAATTGCTAGTGAAACATCCAATGTAAGCAAAACACATTGAACTAATTTCACTACAAATTTCATTAGAAAATACGTAATGGAAAAAAAATACAGCAATTTGTTTCCGTACACCCTTTATGGAGTCTTCTTTTGCGACCCTTCCAAAGGGAGCCTGTGTATCTTGCTTTGTGCGGATCTCAAAGTGGTGAGCAGTTTTATTTGCCTGACTGACCCTTGATGTCAGGGCGGCAAAGATGCAGTTACCAAGATGTCTAAATTTTCGTAAACACGACCTTAAAACAGAAACAAAACTAAAAATCATTAAGCGCCTATTTCTTCACCCTCACTTAGCGCTTCAGCCAAGTTTAAACGTGCTAGTTAACCTGGTTTAAAAGTTACGCGAAGGTGAAGAAATCGGCTTTAAGTCGACTGACTTCTATTATCCTATTCTCGGAGTTTTTTTTTGGTTGTTTCACTTCATCCGGGAAAGTGTGAGCGCTCCAGAGCATTTCAATTACTATTCCGTCCAACAAAAGTGTTAATGTGGAATGTTTTCTTCTTCGAGTAAATAAGATTGTGGTTGTTTAGACTACTTCGAAGTGAAGCTTAGTGCAGGTTGCATTCTATTTGAGATTGCCTATAAATTCAATCACTTCGTATCTCACTTCAGTTTGTAATTTCAGTAGCTCGTTTACAACTAATAACCACAGTAAGGGAAAGAGAACTCCGCCTTGAGGGCATCCTTTATTTGTTTTCTTAATCAGTGTCGTATTTCCAAGCACGGTTGTTATTTCACGGTGTATAAACATTGTGTTATCCAATGCTATTTTGTAAATAATTGTAAATTTTCTAATAGCATTCCGCATAGAACTATGATGTGTATTGTCGAAAAACTTCATCCAAACTTCTTCACCCGTTCGGATGATTTTTGCAGAGTACTTTTGGCAGTAGATGGAAGTTTTGCGTTAGAGTTAGAGTTCTACAAGTAGATCAACAGCACAATGAATAAAAGCGTTCCAGAGCCGGGTTTGACCAACGACCCAGATGGGAGTCTGTTTTTAGATCCTGCAATAGTAATTGTTTGGTGAACAATTGGCGATTCTACTTCCTCTGATCAGTATCCGGCAGAACCGACTTGACTACCAAATGAACATTGGATAAAAAAATCGTTTGTTCCTAGATTTGCTTCCAGTCTACACATTTAATGACTTTTTACGTCTTCGGAGTTTGGTGGAAAAAGGTGTCCCACATCAAATTGCATCGCGGAAAAAACGCTGTAAAAATTACCTAGTGGACCGATCTTCTTCAAACTTTTAGACAATAAAATATAACCCAGCTTTAGGCAAATTTATTTCGTTCAAGCGTACGCTCGCACCTTACGCTTAACTCCACTTGTAAGATTCTTTTCAACATCTGACTGCAGCTTCTTCTGTACGGAAACCAACTTTTTCTTCATGTCTTCCTCAGATTTGACCTCCTTGGGATGGTTCCGTTGTGCCTGCTTGATAATTACCCAGTATTGTTTGATTAGCCTTAGTTCCGGTGCGTTTGGGGGAAATTTGAATAGGGGCACGAAGCTAGATTCGGCCACCAGAAGATCGTATGGCCCTCGTGTTGCTTCTACGGAGGAAGCTGATGCTTCTGTAGACACCCCTTGAGGTAGATTTCCACGTTTACAGTCCCGCTGGTCATGAACAGCGCACTCCGTTTGCCACATGAGCAGATCGCTTGCCAAATTATGTATTTATTGGAAAACTTTGAAAGTTTCCTTACTTCCTCCGGAACATCAAACTTGTGTTGGGTGATAAGACAATGAGTTTTCGTCAGCATCTGGATGTAGTTTCCGGGCCCGTGACTTTCCCACCGTATTTTGCTGTTGGTCACGATTTGAAGTCTTCTGCACTTTGTACGTATGCAGTCTCTCCCGGTCAACGGCTCTCTGAACGAAAAATTTGGACAAATTCAACTTTTTGGCCACATCCCTGACCGAAGCATCGGGATTCCGCTTAAACGCACCGCATTTATCCTTCCGTTTGATGCTCAGAGTTTGGTATTAACGTTTAATCACACGACTCACCGTTGACTAGACGATTCCGAGTTGTTTTCAGATATCCCGATGAGAGTTGAGGATTTTTTAGGTGCTTGCGCAAAATAATGTCGCGACGTTGCTTTTCTGGTGACGCCATTTTTTCCAATTTTCGGACAGCGATATACATACAGTGTAAACAATACACTCTAAACTACTTCTACCGAAATTTTCAAGAGAAAATACCTAATGACTTGTTTCCAACAGCGTTTTTTTCCGTGATGCAATTTGATGTGAGACACCCCTTAATCGCCATCAATCATTCCGACATGTTTTGTGCTTCTGTCGGTTGTTCAAGTTTTTCAAGTTTTTGAAAATCATGCATCACATGATGAACCTAGCTCTACGCTTTACACCTTCTAGCACAGCATTGAAAAGCAAGCAAAATCATCGCCTTGTCTAAGTCCCCGACCAGATTCGAAAGGTTCAGTTAAACCTTGCTGCACTATTAGCAATAGCCTCATTTACACCGGAATTTCTGAAACACATGAGCCACTATCGATATCTACTCACTGTCTGAAACCAGTCTTCCCATATGCACATGGCACACAATGTTCGCTCTGGTTCTGTGCTCATACTATACCCACACTTCGTGTACGAACTCACGCTATTTCGTACCTAAACACGTGCACATGTTCGTCTGCACAACCGAGCCCCGCGTGCGTACACGTAGGTTCGAGGCACTAGTTTTCTCGTTCTCATTGTCATCATCATTAGCGTTGACTCTTTTTGCCTTGTGCAAATCGTTCTCGTGTACGCACCCGGTGTGGGTACAAGGATGTTTGAACTAGAGTTTGTACACCGTTCGCTTGGGTTCGATGTTCGAGACGAAACTGTACATCGGGACGAAGCATGTTTGAGGTTGAACGCGTCCAAGAAATTTTGTACACAGGTATCAAATTGTCGATGTTGATGGGAAGTATTGGTTACGACTTGCACGTTGTTGCAGGTAAATAACTTGTCCTGGGCAATTTTTCGAGTAGTGACAGGAAGCTGGGTCTGGTCAAAGCAGTACACTGTGTACCTTCAAAAATAGCCACATGCGATTTTGCAAGCAATCCTTGATATAAATTTGTTGATTGAAAGTGCCAGTTTCACGAATTTAACACTTTTGTGCAAATCGCCTGCCAAGCTAAGTATTTTTTCTGCTTACACTTATCTGGAACCCTCCATTTTCCGGTTGCCATGTAAAACTTTAGATCTGGGAGTTGCCTGAAATCCACCTTGACGTAGGTTTCATCGTCCATTACGACGCAATCAAACTTGGTCAACAATGTTGTGAAGAACTTACACGTTCTTGCTTTAGCCGTCGTGTTTTGCTTGACATCTCGATTCCACTTTAATCTTGTACATTGACAACCCGGCTCGATTCTCGGCCCTTTGTACTGTTATGTTGCCGACATCGCTGATGGAAAGGTTAGGATGTCGTTTAAAAGTGCTGACCACTCTTGTTCCTCTTACTTACGGAACTCTGGTTTCAATTTACTCCCGTTCCTGGTTTCCTAGCAGTCGTGTCAGACGTTCCTCGAACACTTTAATAACGTAATTGCCACAATCGGTTTCGGAACTTCCAACGATTTTGCAAAAAATCACCGACACTGCGATTTCACGATCGCTATCCGTGTACTCGGGGGACCGTGTCTTTTTCCCACAGATGATTTCATTCATCTTGAGGGTTCGGTAAATCAAGGTATGGGAGCAGTGATATTTTCGGCCGGCGTCACGCAAGCTCGTTCCGTCCTTGTTGTCGAACAGCTTTTTCAACGCTTCCTTCTTCTTCTTCTTCGTCATTATCTTCGCCGGATGGCCGCTACCGGCCTTCCGCTTCATGGTCAGGGATGCCAGAATCAGGGAAACTGTACTCACGGGCACGTTTTCGTCTCGGGCGTGGTCTACCGTAAACTTTTTTCCGTGATGACCATGCGTTTCGTAAAACCGTCCAACACGCTCGCGGAGTGCTTGCGACGCCATCTTCGATTGAACTGACAGCACCCAAGCGAAAAGAAACATGCCCCCTAATTTCTAGGGGCTCCCGGGAGCAATTCTCTTGGAGAGAAATTTACGCTCTTTACTTTAATTACAGAAGGTATTGAAATCATTCTCATTTTTTAGTGTTCACGTTACTTCTCTGAGTTTCAGATAAATTCTTTCCGGTTCGCAGGATTCTCTGAAAATGTAGAATATTCCTTAAGTTTCTAGGATCACCTTTTCTGAAGTTCGAGCTTTTCGGGTGTTCCTTGAAATTCATAGAAATACCCTGCTGTTCAAAAAAAACCTTCAATATTATAGGATTAACCCAAATTTTGCAAAAAATTAAGATTCTAAGAATTTTGCTTCTCAAAAGTGTGTAGATCCTACCAGAAGTTCTTGGAAACACTCCTATTGTTTTGTGGGACTTTCCCGAAGTTCACAGGATATCCTACGTGGGCTTTTCCGTGTTGTTTGTTAGACTTTTCTCAAGTTCTGAAGTTGTAATTCGGAGGACACCATGACGCCTGCAATACTTTGGTATTTTGATGGATCTTTTAACCTTAAGGCGAACTTCTCTTGGAATCGGCGGAAAATCAAAGCAATATTTAAGATTTTTTTGGCGTGGAAAAATTAAGACTCGTATGTTGATGCTGTTGATTTTTTATTCGTTATTTATCGATAGTTAGAAAATGATTTTTTTCGAAAATTCAAAATGGCGGCTTCAAAATGGTGTTTTTCTTGAAACCTTGTTTTTTTTTCTAGCGTCAACAATAGGTCTTGTTCTATTGATCTAATTTCCTTCATTCAAAAAATGTTTGGAAGTATATACTTTTTTGTCTGAAATATGAAAAATTATTTATTTGTAATTTTTACGAGATAACAATAAAAAAGACACTTCTAAATTTTTTTTAATTTAATTTTTTTTTATCAAAATTTATAGAAGTTAGCTACAAGTCATAGGAATTTATTTTTATTTTAATAAATTATATCCATTTCTCATTTCAGTTAACTACGAGAGGCCCTGCACTTGACAAAGTAGGACGATGCTTCGCGCACAGAGGTCGACGAAATCCACCATCTTGAGTTTTCGAAGAAAAAAACATTTTCTAACTATCGATAAATAACGGAAAAAAGATAAAAAATAGAGGTTCGTATGTCTTCATTTTTCCACAAAAAAATCTCAAATATTGCTTGATTTTTCGCCAAATCCAGGAGAAGGTCCCCTTAAAATGATTGAAAGACATTTTTGGACATTGAAAATGTTTCTCTGATGACTTTCTGCACTTAGCAGCACATGCCATTCGCGAAGCTTTTCTGATTTGAAGTTCGCAGCACTTGGCCGGAGTTCGTTAATGTAGCTCGTAGGAGTCAAAAACAAAACTCGTTTTCTCTTTGAGACCATTCATAAATTACGCAACGCTTTTAGGGGGGGGGGGGGGGGGAGGGAGGGGTACGACAAGTTGTGACATAGGGGGAGGGGGAGTAAACTAGATCGTTATGTAGCATGTTTTCAGCGAAGAATTTTTTTTTAAAGAATTTGTTACGTAATAGAGGAGGGGGATGGAGAAACTTGACAATTTGTTACATGGGGGGAGGGGGAGTCAATTTTGGGCAATTTTTGCGTTACGTAATTTATGAATGATCCCGTAACATCAACGGGACCAGACCGTTGCTGCGACTGATTCGATCTAGTCTGCAACCGATGCCAATTTGGTGCTAGCTTGAATTTATCGTCTAACTGGCTTCAAGTTGGTGTAAGTTACTGATGAGATGAATTCGAATCACAAAAATTCTGCTTTTTCTATTCACGGGTCATCGTAAAACGGGTAAGAGGTTCGTAGAAGTTTGTTTTAATTGAAATTCGACTTCCAAGAAATTCGTAAAATTTCCATAAATAAAAAACGAAATCAAAAATTTTAATCTCGTAATCGATAATCAAATACTGAAAACAACACATATCAACTTTAAACATTTTACTTCCATCCCATCAAACGCTTTGACGTGGGCAATTTTTCCCGACCGTATCCCAATTCGGTAATTGACCATGACTGATCCGCTGCTCCCCCTTCCATTCGGGTTTGACCAGCGAGCGCGTCACATGTCAGATTCAATATTTACACCGACCGACTGTGAAAAGAGCTACTAGCTTTCTAGCCAATCGATATGATATCTAGACCCCTCCCCCCCTCCTCCGGTAGAGCGCGGGTGAGACTCTTGAATCGATCAGTCAATTGAGGCGGAAATCACGTACCAGAAATTTCCTGGAAGCTCTTTCTATGGCACACCCAAAACTCACACATCCAGTATAGGAGGCGGATGATGGATCCTATCAATATTCGTCGGTGCGCACATGATTTTGATGACAACGAAATTAGGTGGAGGTTATATGTAATACCGCTTCCCAAATGACAGATTAATAAAGTAGAATTTTACGGCGCCGCCGTGCGTCATTGTTGGGCTAAATTACTAATGATTTTGATGGTTATTAGATTAGGGATGAAATGTGATCCAATTGTGTGCGCTGGTTTGTTATAGAGAAGAAAGCTTTGCGAGCGTCGGTCCTCGGCTAGGAACGGAATTACGTGCGTGGTTCAGTTTTTTTGAAACAAAAACGTTGAATGTAAATGGAATTTGATGAGAGATTCATCGACGATTCGGCTAAGGTGATATTGAATTAATTTCGCAGTAACGAGACTTTTCCAGATACACTTTCAGATGTACAGTACTTCAATTAAAAATTCACCATAAATAGAGTGAGATTTTGAACGGTAATAACTTCCGTTATATGTAACAGAATAAATCCATTTTTTCATTATTCGGTCAAACATAATCACAGCAATCTTCTGCTGATTTTAAAAGTGCGTATGACTATTACAAACCGAGTATGTTGTTCTAAGTTCAAGATTATTTCAAACCATCAACAGCTGTAAGCTGTATGACTCAAAATAGCAATGGGAAGATCAGTTCAAAGCTTGACAGAACAACTTCCACCAATGCTAAGTTGGAAAAACTGACAAAAAATAGCAGTTTGGTCACTGACCTATTTGTCCCTTACTTTGTTAGGTTGTTTCTACCGGTCGGCAATTTTGCATTTGGGTCCTATTCTCACAGTCTCGTCACCTAGTGACTAGAAGGAAATTTTTTTCTAGTCACTAGATGACGTGACTGTGAGAATAGGACCCGTGTTGTTAGTTTTTATCACCTAAAGGTGACGTGACCATTAGACGACCATACTATTTATTCCACAGTTACACGTAATAAATGGTGTACTTACTCATCACGCTCCTCCTCCGACAGTGTCGGATGATAGTTCCAGGCCGACATGGCTAGATCAGCTGCAAGTTGTTACTGTGCACCTGATGGTTCTGCTAGAACAGTACTCAGTTGATGTTCCTCACTATTCGCACAGTCACTTCAAATCACTGATGGAAAGGGTATTTCAGTTCTGAAAACTCAATTCACAGGATAAATCTGATAACTATGCTGCCACTAAAATTTTTTTCACTGTTTTAGTTCCGAGTTAAGATATGGAGTGATTGCACTGTGAAATAGCTGGTAAGATTTAGCTTAAGCCTCCGGGAGTGGCGCTGTGTACAGTGTAAAATTAAGTCGAAATCGTGTCAAAGCTTCAGGCGATCGCCTAAATGTAGATAATGGCACGATTGCCAGAGATTTGAGGCAGTATAAAGTATTGTAATTTTCCTTCCGTAAAAGATTTTTTCTTATTTCATCACAAATTGGGTTATTCGACGAAGAAGACGACGACGGAGAATACATACAATACATCAGTACATAGATAGAATCCATTGCCGTTTTTGCTTGACCCGGAAACCGAGCTAGGTTCTTTATCCAACCATTTTCAATTCATAAATTTTGATAGCAGTAGGATGTTCGAACCTGACTCAGTTCCGCCTCAAGCAAAGTGGCTAGGATTTCTTACAGTTATCCCGCAAAAAATAGAGTTTCAGAAGGTCCTAGATTAGCCTATTAATTGGATTTCTTAAACCCCAGATGCATCGAAATATATCGAATACAACACATTAATGACCCAATTACGCTTGCCACAAAGAACCACCACTAGCATCACTGAACTATATCAGCCACCCCCTGGCATTATCCCTCTAATCCCAACAATTTCATCAGTGCAATCCACCCCACATCTACTACATCCCATCCCGAAGGGAATCGATTCTTATCCAATTCGTTTTCTTTATTCTTCCACCGGTTTCCACCACTCAATGACGGTTCCGATGACGCCCGGACACTTTACACGCGAATTAATCCGGCTGGTTGGCTAACTGATGGTTCGGCTTCTTCACAGTTACCACAGACAGGAAAGCAGAAGTGCAGCAGCCATGATTTCGAAAACGGAACAGGAAGATAAAATCAACTCGACACGGACACGTACCTCTATAGATACTGACTGACACAAGACGGGACACTGGACACAGAATTGAATCGAGACCACTTTAGATTTCCACAATTCAATTCGATTCCGCTTTTCACTTGCCACTTTTCTGGTGTCGCGTTTCGGTTCGTCGTTCGCTTACTGACGGATTCCTTAATTGAATTTTTCTATCCGTTTCGTGCACAGCAAGGGAAGAAACTTCCTTTTGAAATCGTTTTTATCACAAACCTCCTCTGGGGATCGATTAGACTGTGCGTGGGTGAATCAACCAGTCCGTTTTTTGATATGAATTTTTATGCGTCTGTCTGTTGAACTGGTTGTGGAACTTTTTGCTGAAATGACAAAAGAGAAAAAAAATTCATGCAAACGATTAGCATGGGAATGGATCCGGCTAACTTTGTTTTTTTTTTTGTGTTGAATGGCATTTGAGTCCCCCGTCCACTAGGTTGCTCTGGATGACGGAGAACGGCAATGGTAACTAGATGTAAAAAATAGGTGTAGGTTTTCTCTGGGTATCTACTGTACATCAGTACCAAGAGAAACTGGAAGTACTTCGGAGCAACCAGGGTGAAAATTATTCCGGTATTCACTAATTATTTTTTAATTCTGGTAGGAAGTTTTTGATTTCTGCTTCCTTCGGAGTATAAGAAACGAGCACTGCAAAAAAACCTATTCGATACCGGTCAGACGCGACAGGTGCTGAAAAAGATGCCTGTTAATTTGCTAAAGAGAGACCGAGAAGCATTACAAACAATAAAATGTAAACGATTCTTCTCCGTTTATCTCAGAACTTCACATGAAACAAAACGATATTCAAAACTAGGTCTTCATGGTTGTGTTAGTAGCAAGCAACCTACGTCACAAATCGATGTTGTTTTTTCTGCCATGGCTATGGGCTGTATATCAACAGCACTATCCGAATGGTTTTGTCAATCTTGAAGAGCGATCGGACTCAGCGTTTAATTATATACTTTGTACCAACATTTCTACTGATACTTTTGCGTTTTTCGATTGATGTTCACCGGTGTAGTGGAGTGCACAGGTTTTGCACTTTCTAGCAGAAGTGTCAATGGAACATGCCCAGTTTTCTGCATTTCTGCTAGAAAGTGCAAAAATGGTGCAGAACAAGTGCACTCCACTACACCGGGGTCAATCAATCGAAAAACCCATTTGTGTTGTAACCCGTTAGAGAAACAATTTAGCACTGGGTGGAAATATACCCATTTTTGCGTACTCTCTCCGTAGAGTTTATTGTTTATGTAACATGATGCTTACCGCTGTTCCTTATGATCGTTCACTTTTTCTTGTAAATTTTGTTTTAGCTCCAGTGAGCGATTTTGTAGGTATAGTGAATTCTGTTTCATGTTTCTGTATAAACAACATAGGGATTAGATAGGCCACTGCTCTCCTCTTGCTGGAAAATGTGTCGCAAAGGATCCTAAGCGCCAACCCCTCCCGCTGTAGAGGATACACCGAACGAGCGTTGCTCTCCTCTACACCTAAAAGCCAATGAGAGGGAAACAGGTAGGGCAACGACCTTGCCTGGGAAGAACACTGCGGTGCGGTGTATTCCGGGATTCTTTGCGGGGAGTATTTGGTCGCCACCGTCGCTAGGGAGGTTCCAACAAAGGAGCAAAGCTCAAAACGAATACGCAGCCGTTGTTGTTCCGGCCGGAGGGAACCCGCCAACAGCAGCAGCAGTTCTACGGAAAATAATTTTCCAGTACATATCAAAAGCCGACGGTTTTTAAATGTTATGCAAAGAGTAGGAGTAGTAAATGTCGAAACGACCGTGTAATGAGCAGAAGAGAAAGACCCCAAAGTGAATCTCATTGTTACTTACGTCCTATTCTAAATTTTCTCTAGATTTGTTTTGAAATTTATCGGTGGTTCGAATATTTGAGTCTATCCATTAGAGCAGTCCTGTTGAGTGGGCCAATTATTAAATATATTTTTCCCTTTCTTACTTCTAAACGGCATTTAATTAGCTTACTTAGATTACTGAGTAGGGAAAGTTATGAAAATTTAGAGCCATAGTACTCGAGTGGGAGCAAGGATGTGAAATATAAAGATCGGAAAACGAAGTGGCAGAGTCATTAGAAAAAGGCTTTAAATCTTACGGACTAATCTTTTGTCTTCTGCTAGCTAGCAGGAGTCGAGCTTAGGCAGCATTACTACGAATCGTCCACAGACTTGCCCCTCTTTATCATGAGAACTGACAAAAGAGACGTCACGTAAGATCACCACTGAAAACCTGTCGACGATGCATAGATCATTGGAATGCTGCTGTTCATCTCAGTTCGACTGCTGGGGTAGATTTTTATTAGGCCATTGCTCTTGTAGTCGTAGCGGGTTTGCTACTGTGTGTAAGGTGATAGCTTGCCTACTGTAGATCACAGGTTTGCTTGCAAGGGGCCGCCGCTTCCGACGGCATGTTTGTGGCCAAGCCGCCCTTGGTCTTGATTATGGCATTTAAATTATTATTGCTAATTATAATAAATTTTGGATATATAGTAAAAATTCAAAATTTATGTTCAATTTATATGTAGTATCAGCAATATTCTCGAATTTCGTTCTAACAATGCATAGAAAATTCACAATAAATCTCAATCAAATTGGTTAGATTTATTCTTCGGAAATATTTTCTTGTTCAAAAAAGAATACGATGGTGCTTTTCACAAGAAGTTGGTCGTTGCGCTCGAGCCTTTTACAGACATCTTGTCCGCGTATACTCGCCTGCATATCACTATATGAGCGATGTTTATCTTCTGGAGATGATGCGGATCTGGATCTGGATTGGGAACCGAGTACTGGTGTGCGAGACGAATATGGGGCACAAATCGATTAGGATCACGGCGGGAGTACCTCAGAATTCCATACTCGGAATATAATGTACAATGGAGTGTTAACACTGCAACTGCCCAAGGGAGTCGAGATCGTTGACTTTGCAGATGACGTTATCCTGACGATAACCGGTGAGACCCTTGAGGAGGTGGAGATGTTAACTGACGCCAAGTTGCAGCTGGCTTACCACAAGACGGAGGTAGTGCTGGTCAGCAACCGAAAAAAATCCAGCGTGTCGTGATCAGCATCGGCGTACCATCAATTCCATCGATGCGTGTGCTGAAGTACTTGGGTGTGATGGTTGACGATCGGTTAAATTACAACAACTAACGTATTGGCAAGGATCATGCCGAACATCGGAGGAGCAAGATGCAGCACGGGTGTCTCATCCTCAATACTGAGGTAAGGCGTACCGGCCTGGGCTGACGCGCTGAACTCAAAGCGGAACCAGACGAAGCTGACAAACACGTTTCGGCTAATGGCTATTCGTGTCGCGAGTGCGTACAGAACGACATCGTCGGAGGCAGTATGCATCATTGCCGGAATGATTCCCATCTGCGCCAATCTGGCTGAAGACGTGGAATTCTACCAGCGGAGGAAAAAACGAAATGCAAGGAGACTGGTCTGAGCGGACTCGTAGTTTCAGTGGCAGCAAGAGTGGGACATCGTGGGGAAAGACAGGTCGACCCACCGGGACTCATCTCAAATGTGTCTGCTTGGATTCATAGGAAGCATGGAGAGGTGAATTTCCATTTGACGCAGTTTTTGTTCGGGTATGGATGCTTCCGGAAGTACCTGCATTAGTTTGGACATGTTTCGTCAACTCTTTGCCCGGAGTGCGTGAAGGTGCATGACACCGGAACATGTGTTCTTCGAATCCCCTAGGTTCGAAAAAGTTTGAAGGGGTATGCCTGGAATGGCAGTTGATCATATCGTCGAAGAGATGTGCCACGTCCAGCATATCTGGGATGTAGTCAACAAAGTAGTTACGAGTATCCTTTACGAGCTGCAGAGAAAGTGGCGAAAGGATCAACAAAGTAGCGCCACCTAGGCTAGAAAGCCGCCATGAAACTACAAATCGGGTTTCGGGAGAAATTCCGCCGCCGGTGTAGATTAGGTCCACCCCCGGGGACCAGTTGAGTAGTGTGCGACGTAGCACCGGCTTCGGGGCGTCAGATAACCGGACGTCTGGTTTCACGGGAATCGCTGGATCGACCTCAACACCCTACCGGGTAGCTCGTGAGTAGGCTAGATCTACCGCCGGAATAGCTCAAGTAGAGTGCGTCGCACAGCTAGCAGCGGATCGTTGAGGTACCTGCGAACCGGAATCTACGCTCCACCTGGAATCGCTGGACAGAACTCGACACCCGTACTGGCTGGCCCGTTCAGTAGGCTAGGTACACCGCCACCGAGTAGATCGGGACGAAGTGGAGAGCAGAATGGGTCACGGAAACGAATATCGGTATAGGAAGAAATCGATCGGCGAAGAATTCACAGTATGGTAGATTCTAATTGGCTGGGAGCTAATTGAGTCACGAAACAGAAATCGGTAGCGCTAGAAATTCCGCCTTCCGACTAACGGAAACATAGCTAAATGGCTCATGGAATCAGCATCTAAACGGATCACTGACGAGAACTAAAGATCGAGCCATTTCATGGAACAAGTGAGGCTTCGAGATAGATGCGGAAAACTCGTGAGCAGAAGTAAGGGTCACGACGAAGGCACAACAAGAACCCCCTCTTAACGACTCCCCTTATGCGAGTTGGGGAGTCTGCCTAGGATATGATGGGGCTGGGCAGTGGGTTCTGCTAAACCTTTCTATAGATAGCCATATAAATCCATAAGCATATCTGTCGAAGTGAGTTTGTGTCGCTTTCGCTAAGATTTTAGTAAAGATTTTAGCATAAAGCACCCTAGTTCAACGGAAGTATTAACCGGCGCATTAAGATCTATATCAATACGATCCTGATCTTGGCTACTGGAAGTAGAACACGGATGTGGATAACGATTTCATCGGAATGGTATCACGGACCGGCAGCCACATTGGATGTGTGACACCTCTTCGAAACGATGAGTGGGTTAATGATACTATCTGCCCCTATCCCCTGGAAGCATTGGTAGGTCACCAAATACGTTCGATTCCCGACTGCTTAGCCGATGGAAGTAGATTCCGTTGAACATTCCTGACTAGCGCCAGTCCAACTCTGAACGTAGCACCCCATGAAGGACCGTGTCAACACACGCATGCGACCGCAGCCATGGGATCATATGGAGGCAACTACTACGGGCGTAGAGAGCGTTTTTGTAGTTGGGACCCAAGAAGTTGGGTTAGCGAGGTTGACGACCCAGCAAAACGACCAAATGCAACAGTAAGTGCAGCCACAACATCAGCAGTAGCGATAGCAGCCCAAGGAGGACATGCCGAGCACGAGCGATGATAAATCACTAGGACACCAAGGGAAGGTAGGGTTTCAGGTGCTCACACCGAAATCAAGCCTTACCCAAGAAGATCAGCCTAGAGGGATGAATCTGAGGCAAAAAATCGAGGGGTATGTAAAAAGCAAGGGCTACGTGCACGGACCAATTAGGGATCTAGTGATTAGCATGAAATTCACCGTTGCAGTTGCCGAACGCGAAAACACAAGCCCTTGAGACGCCGAAGGGTGACCGGTATACCCGTTCCGTGAAAAGAGTAAGGGAACCGTCAGGATATGAGGAGGAACCGAAGAAACCCAAGAAAGTTCTTGAAGTACAACACGCTGGTCTTTGGTGATCGAAAATAGACTGTTATTGACAGTATTGACAAGTGGAAGATTAACTAGGGTGTTTCAACCACATTTTTACCACTTGAAGCCGGTTAAGCATGACTGGGAAAAATGCCTCAATTTTTCTAGTGAATGCAGAAAACTTCTTCATATTGCGAAGAAAAAATTGGCTTTGGCTTTTTCCGGAGACAGATCGTGTAGTCGTACCTCAATCGTGTTACCATCAGTATACATGGGAATTTTGTTCTTCACAGTGTCACATTCAATAAAGTGTTTCATGTTGTTGCGTTAAACGAAGATTTGTGTTGCTATTGTACCGTTGATTCTTTTCAGTACAACATTTCGTATATGATGGAATTGAATTGAATGAACTTTATATTCATCGAAACAAATTTTATTTCTTCATTAGACGCTCGATCTCTCTAATGGGGGTAGTAGTTTAACAGCTCCTAAAGTCAAAAATCGCCGTACAGATACGCCGAAGAGAAAATTAACTCATCAATATCACTGAAGGTCATAGCAAGCGATACAATCTCTACCATCAAAACCAAACTAACGGTACTTTGCTGGGTTACTTTCTAAAGCTCAGTGTACATGTACACTAAGATTTCTTTTTATACGCCTTTTTGAGACGGTTTTCGGAAACAGTACGGTTTTAGCAAAAAAAAAAACTTTTTGAATACAGAAAACTTTAATCGGTTAAATATGATATGACTACCACTTGCTTAATATGCAGAGTTAGAGACAAATTACGTACAATGAAATTTTGTCCAGATATGTTAGGAGAAAGCGCAACCAAATCGTACTAGGAACCGTGACGATGATTGATTTAACAATTGATGATAATTAGAGGCATCGATTAAAATGACAATAATTAGAAAGCGCCTAAATGTTATTGTATTCCTATTTACATGAAACAAACAACCACGCGTCTCCCCGAAATCAACTCATCCAGTGGAGACGCATAGTCCTGCACAAACACCAAACCCACACACACACTCGGCTACTGTTTAAGTGCAAACATCGCTCAATGGCTTCCAACCCCCGTCCGCCAAAATCCAAAACGAACAACAATGACGATATAGATAAAGTTATAATGACCTCTCGTCACTCTTGCCGTCGTCGCGTTGATGAAATGAAGCAACAAGGCACGACCTTTGTTCGATCAAGTGTTGGCAGATGATACCACCGCGCTCCGCCCGCCAACAACAACAACAACAACAGCAGCAGCAATACAGGCTAGCAAGCGATTATGTTACGTGGTTTCCTATGCAAAGCGAAAAGTTCCATTTCATCCTCGGTATGGTGATGGCGCGAGCGACGACCGAGGCTTGAGTTAAATTGGTTGTAAAACAAAACACGCGCCCTGTACGGGGCTGTACTCGTTGGCCTGCTTTGTTTTTCCTCCCGACGCCTTGCACAAACCGTGCGTCGTCGCGTCCTGCCATTACTGGCCTGTTTGATTTTCCACCGCTTGCTTGGTAGTGTGTATGAAAAGTGTACTTACAGGAAAAAAGGGAGAAAAAAACTTCGTTGCTAGGTAGAATCGTACATCTCTCTACATGCGGGAAAAAGGCGGTGGATATCGATTTTCTTCGGAATGTGTCTGTCAGCTTGCGTTGTAATTCAGCACAGCTTAGGACGGGATTTTCGGAGGATTGGTTCGCTTGTCGGACAAAGGAACAGTTTCCCAGTCAGACCGGTTTGGTTGCAATTAATTACGTGTTTTAGTTGAAGGATAAGAAACTATCCAATCGACTATTTGTGTCATTAAACTACACAACGCATCATTTGTTGCTTTTCTTCTAACTTCACTGCTATGTCACTCCGAACAAAAAAAAACTTTCTTACCTCTTTTTAGAACTGAACTCCGGCCAGGACACGTGACTATCCTAAATAACGGCACTACGAAGACTGAAAATGCCACCCGAATCCGACGACGAAAGAGCACAGCCAGACCAAGCGCTAAACGGGAGTGCGCAGCACATTAGTTTTTGACAGAAGGCAGAAAGGAAAGCACATTCTACCGTTCGACGTGTACCTACTGTTTCTAGCACGGTAGAAAGAGGCACAAGACATAATCAAAAAAATTCCTTCCGCATCGTTTGGCGGCGGTTCGCACTTTCAGGCATATGCTCTGATAAGAGCGAGAATACGTACCGCTCTGGCAGTAGAATCAACCACATACACGCTCATCGTGTAGAGTGTGGCATACTTCGGATAATCACATGATTAAGTTTCCGATGATGTTGCGGCTTCCGGCGCAGAAGGAGACGCGTGGTACGCCGCATCGCGCTTTCTGGAAACCCTTTCACCTTAATAATAACCTCAATGCAGCGGAGGAGTCTGAAAATGATAAAAGGGAAACGGTTAGTGTTACAGCCCTGCACTGACTCCGTTTGATTAATCGTACCCGAAGCGATGACCGAAGTAGCGCGAAATTTACCACGCAGACTCGTGATGCATCCTCAATAATTGTTGAATCCTGCCCAGCAGCAGTGATTATTTAATTAATGATTGAAGGTATCTTGCTAGGGGCTGCATAGGTCATCGATCCACATGTACTGGGGGAAAGCATGTGCAGTGCAGGTGATCAATCCTCGTTTTGGGATTTCTTGCTCGTAGCTGGTTAGTGTATCTGTTCGATTTTTGTAAGAAACAAAGCTTGTCAGTAATTAAAAAGAACATATTTTAGAAGTTCTGGTAGAGGTTTTCGACTTTGGAATGTTCGAGGCTAACTAGCTCAACTAATTCAGTTAAATTCTGGGGACAGTTATTCAACGCCATTCGCTAAAGTAGACCTATTACAAAATACCGAAAAATAAACACGGGTGATAATCCAGTATCAGCAGAAAATTTGTCTAAGTTGTTATGAAATTTGCACATGGGTCAAGACGAGAGGCTATCAGGCATATGTTTATTTAACAAGGAAATAAATGCTGTGTTAAGTTCGCTGGTGTTCTGTTAGTTTTTTTTGCCTTATCTCTTTTATAGCTGATGATGTCATTAAGCCTTCGACAAGTATTTTTCCTGGGCTGGTCCTGTTCTTGATATTGATAGCACGTGTAATGCAGGAATAATGTTTAAAGCTTTGAAAATCTCAATTTGATCTGAAATGAATAATGAGATTAATAATAGAGTGTATAAAGCAACTATCCTCAGCGTAAATGAAATCGCAAAGGTAAGCCAAACTGGGTTCGTGTTGTTTCGTCTAACCTGAAGCAAACAAACCCGGTTACTTGTGATCAGCTCTTCACGTTCGAGTATCACATATATGTATCTGCACGAGACGTGGAGATGGACGGTGTGGTCATCGAATCAAATCAGACATTTCAAGGACTCTTCGCTTGAGTCAGTTAAGGTACTTAAATGTGATCAATTGCGTTTGGTCGCGTTCGTAGATGTTGCTTATCCCCCATCAGATTCTTTTCGAATTACTCGCCGGGACTGCTCTAGCCGCGTCTCCATTCCTGTTTACGACCGTAAAGAAACCGTTCGAAAGTGTCTCACATTCGTATTTTCGTTTACTTTCGTACCAATTCGATTTATTCGTACTCTCGAGCATGATTCATTTGTATGAAAAGAGCCATTCTTTATGCTACATTTCTCCTTAGTGGAAACAATTTTAGTAAAAACTATGTTTTCTCCATTAACCCTTAAATGCATGGAAGTCATTTTTCCTTGGTGCTCATTTTTCAGGTTGGATACAATATATACCTCTTGTTCAGGCTTTATATTACGGTATCCGGTATGTTGCCAAATGGCAACAGTATGTCTTTAAAGGTTAAGAAGAAAATTGTTTAAAACCATCTTTGTGCGTGAAGAGCTCGGATATCACGTCTGGTAGCTTTTGGCTACCTTTTGGTTTTTCGAAGGTAAGGATTGCTCGTCCCTAAGGTAAGACTAAGAATGTTTTTTTATTAATTCCCAAGGCTTATTTTATATGCGCTGGCATGTTGCGCGACATGTTTGTATATTTTGGTTATTCTGAGTAAAGCCAATTGGAGAGAGACAGAGAGGCTACCTAGAATTGGTCGCTACTCGGGCAGAGGGTGTGTGCCCATAGATAGCACTGGACGTAGGGAAAAACGCTTGTAAAGCGAAAGGTTCTATCAATAAACAATTGAATATATTTTGCTTTAGCTGGGTGTTTCTCGGCGTTCACGACACATGCGAACCATATGGACGGTTTCGCTAAGGCGTGTACCGAGCCGAGGTAGTTAATTTGAATGAGCTAGAGATAGGTGATTAGATGTATTACACCACCCTCCTTTTGGAAGAATAATGTAACTAAGTGAAATTATTCGAAAAAAACTTGTAGCTTTTGCTTCTCTCCAGATAGCTTTTATATTTTGGATGTACATTTGTGGTATGTGGTTTTTTTTTTTTTTTTTTTTTTTATAATCTGATTATCCTGTTTTTATGAACAATTTTGGATATTTTGGATGTACATTTGTGGTATGTGGTTTTTTTTTTATAATCTGATTATCCTGTTTTTATGAACAATTTGTTTTAAACCTGTGGTATCTTCTTGTATGGTAATATTTGGATGCTGAATTGAAATAACTGTGTACGGGCCTTGGTATACTTTATCTAACTTTCTTCTATTTTCGTTCTGCAACATTACCTTATCTAGAGGTTTTACATCAATTGGGTTACTTATTTTCTCTTGACTTAAGTTTCGTATTTGCTTTGTATTATCTAATATTGCTTTTGTTTTTTGTGCTGCTAAGTGTAGTTTGTATTTTAGTTCTGCGTGGTATTGGTCAAAATTGTATATGGGTTGTGTGTGAGTGTTTTCGGAATACATGAGATTTTGTGGGATGTTTGCCTGTTTACCAAATACTAATTCAAATGGTGTGTATTGGTGGTTTGTGTGAGGTGTCGTGTTATAACAGAACGCATAGTAAGGCAGCCAATCATCCCAGTCCGTTTGGGCGTGATTGATAAACTGTCTTACGTATTCATTCAGACAACGGTGATTCCTCTCTAAACCTCCAATTGTTTCTGGATGGTATGCTGTAGAAAACTGATGGTTGAGATTTAACAATTTATTCATGTGTAAGAATACTTCATTTTTGTACTCTGTTCCCTGATCTGTTCTAATTAATTTGGGTGCGCCATATACAAGGATACAATTTTCGACAAGTGCCTTTGCTAGCGTATTTGCTTGTTTATCAGTAATCGCTTGGATTATTACATATTTTGACAGATCGCATTGTATTGTTATGGCATATCGGTTACCACTGTTTGATTTTGAAAATGGACCGATTGTGTCTACTGAGATACTATCTAGTGCTTTAGTAGGTGTAGGAGTATGTATGAGGTTTTCTTTAGTTTTGTAAGTATGTTTATTCTGTTTACATTTTAGGCAATTTTTTACATATTCTCTTATGTGTATTTTCATTTTTGGCCAATAGTATTGGCAACGAAGTTTTTTATATAATCGATATGATCCAACATGACCGCCTATCGGTGTGTCATGGTTGGCTTTGATAATTGCTTTTTGTTTTTCAGGATTTTCTATTATTTGCTGGCGAGTATATAGAATTATTGATACATTCTTCAATATTTGTTGGCCTTTATCTTTAAATTCTTGAATATTCATATCCTTAAGAATCTCACTATTTAGCGCTAGAGCTAAAGTGGTAATTTTTTTATTGTTTGCCAGTAATTCCACATTTTGTAAAATGTGACCTAGGTTTTTTGATAGCTTGCTAGGGACTGTTAACGCTGGAGTCAATTCCCTCTTGTAGCTTTTATCCATGATTTGTATATGGATTTTGTTGTTTTCTTGTGTTAACATTAATTTTGGGAGGTTATATGCCTCTTCATTGTTTAGCGACTCGTAGATTTTGAGTTGATCGGGCTCAGCATCATTCGATATTGCGTCTATATTTGAATTTGTTTGTTTGCGAGTATTTGCTCTAGTTTGCACCACGTATAAATTTAATTGTTTTAATTTTTCAGAGTCGATATTTATTCTAGAAAGAGCATCAGCACCTACATTCATTTTACCTTGTACATATTGTACCGTAAAACTGAATTCCTCTAGGTCTAGTCTCATTCTAGTTAATTTAGATGATGGTTCTTTCATTGAAAAAAGATAGACCAACGGTCGATGATCAGTTTTAACAGTGAATTTTCGTCCGTATAAATATGGTCGGAAATAGTTAATAGCCCAATGTATGGCTGTTAACTCTTGTTCTACAGTAGATTTATTTGCTTCGCCTCTCGTGAAGGTTCTGCTGGCAAATGCTACTGGTAATTCAATATTGTCATATGTTTGTGCTAGGATAGCACCACATGCAATTTTGGAAGCATCTGTTATTAGAACAAATTCTTTGTTAAAATCAGGAAATTGTAAAATTGTTGGGGAAATTAGTTGATTTTTAAGCATATCAAATGCATTTTGGCATTCAATATTCCAAACGAAGGTAGTGTTTTTCCTTAATAATTTGTTCAAAGGGTTTGCTATCTGAGCAAAATTTTTTATAAAACGCCTGTAATAATTACAGAACGCGACGAATCGTCGTACGTCATCTGCATTTTTAGGTATAGGGTAGTTGCAGATCGTATCAAATTTGGATTTATCTGGCTGAATTCCTTTTTCAGAAATGTGGTGACCTAAATAAGTTACGTCAGCTCGAAAAAAATTACATTTGGATGGATTTAATTTTAAATTGTGGTTTCTTAATTTCTGAAAAACTTTTTCCAAGTTTGCAAGATGATGGTTGATTGAACAACCGATGACTATGATGTCGTCAATATAGAGAAATGCGCACTCGGGACCTAGTCCGCTAAGTGCGATTGACATCATGCGTTGAAAGCTATTCGGGCTAATATTGAGTCCGAATGGCAATCGTTTAAATTGAAAATGTCCGCGTTCCTGTAAGGAGAATGCGGTGAATTCTCTAGATTTTTTCTCGATTTCTATTTGGTGGAAACCGGACTGTAGATCTAGAGTAGAGAAATACTTTGCTCTGCCAAGTTGGTCAAGAATGTCGTCAATTCTTGGTAGAGGAAATTTGTCGGCTAGTAATTTTTTATTTAGTTGCCGAAAATCTACAACTAGTCTCCATTTCTTTTCTGTGCTAGTTGTTTTCTTTGGAACAAGCATAATGGGTGAATTATAATTAGAAACAGATGGTTCTATCACATCATTTTTGATTAAGTCGTCCACTTGACGGCACATTTCTTCACGCTGGCTATGCGCGTTTCTATAATTTTTTATATATACTGGTGATTTGTCACTCAGGTGTATTTTTTGTTTATAGAAATTGTTTGCAGATAGTGTGTCGTCCTTTAGGTGGAAGATATCGTTATACTTATTGCATAATTTAATAAGGCTATCTTTTGCAGATGCCGAAATTTTTTTTAAATTGAGCTCCTCTTGGAGAGCATCATTTCGTTTAATATTCCGAGAATCAGTTTCGCTGATCGTCGCCAATTGAAAATTGGTTAAATGTTCATATTGTGGTAACAAATGTTTGATTAAAACGGGTTCGTTATTGGTATTTACAATCTTTATATAAGGAGATTCTTTATTTACAATTGCGTTGCTGCTAAATACTCCAGGAGCGATCTCTGAGGCAATTAACACAACGTCTCCTTCTGGATTAAAATTATTAATTATTCTATATGTTTCTGCTCTAGCTGGTAACCAGGTTGAGCCACCTAGATTATTGTGTATAGGTATATCTATATTTATGTTATGTACATGCATTGACAGCAACCATGCATCATAATTTATCGAGCATCGGTATGTTGCCAAAAAATCTCTTCCAATAATACCATCGGTTGGTATAGGAAAATCATCGTTAATTATATGCAGAGTACCCTCAATAGGTGTGTCTTGCATGTAAAAGATGCATTTGGTAATTCCATGGCTCTGCAGTTCACCAGGAATAATCCCTTTTAGTTTGTATTTGCGAGTTGTATCTATGCTTGTACCTGGCAAGATACATTCGCTTTTAATGAGTGATATGTCAGCTCCTGAGTCGACCAGGAAAGTGCACATCTTGCTCGAATTGTTCAATTTGAGCTTTATGAAATTCGAGGCAGCTACGTTTAATGTGTAGACTGCCCGTTTCCTAAAAAAAGATGGTTGGGCGGTGGTTGGATTCGGTCCGCTGTTGGTTGATCAGGTAGGCTGCTTGGTGCTGAGTCAGTGACATATATATATATCGTCCCTGACCTTGCTTACTGCGGTAATTGTTATGCTGAGGAGTCGAATTATTTCTTCCTCGTCCTCTGTTATTGTTTTGGTAAAATTGCTGCGTGTTCCCGTTTGTGCTAAATCGGTTAGCTTGTGTATTATTAGGAGTATAGTGCTGCATGTTACCATATGTGTTATATCGGTTAGTTTGTGCATTGGGACGTCGCCTATCAAAATCGCTAACACGTGTATTGCCACGATAATTTCGTGTGTTGTCAACACGATCGTAGTGTTGACGGTGCCGGAAATGCATAATTTGTGCATTTGGTACGCTGTGGCTTTCGTGCTCCGAGTTCTCCAATACTTTTTGTGTGGCTATTTTTATTGAGGAAAAATTTCCTGCTTTAAGTATAGTACGTGTTTCATGGTTTTTTAAACCGTGAATTAGGGCATTAACTCCAGCTTTTGTAGCCATTGAAGCTGCTACATCACCTGGAATTTGCCTTTCTATATAAGTGTTTTGCAGTTGAAGTGTTAATTCTTCTACTTCATCACAAAATTTGTTGAGAGGTCCTCGCTGTTGTGAAAATTTCAATTTAGCGAGAACTTCATCTGGGGTTTTGATTGATGCACAGCGGGCTTTTACATCCGCTGTAAGTGCATCAATTGATACTAAGTTAATGGGTAGGCCAAGTCTTGCCTTACCCGTTAATCTAGTTCTAAGGAATTTTATTGCCATCGGCATATGTTCTGCCGATGTCATTTCTTTTAGTAACTGAGCCGAGTCGATAAATGCCTCCAACTCGTCAGCAGTTCCATCGTACTTTTGTACGATGGCTGTCGCAGTTTTAATATCAAAGTCAGGCATTTTTGGTTTACCTGCCGATAGCCGTCTGCAAAATATGGCTGTTTTAGCTAGAGTTTTTAAAGTAGTTTTCTTTAATATTGTTGTTGTATCCAAGATCTCTAATGATGCTTGGTACTTTGTTTTTAAATTTAGAAACTTATCGCATTCGATGTTCCACTCTTCGTGCGATATCCGATGTTTTAATTTATTTAATTTGCTTTTGTATTCATTATAGAGATCGGAAATTTCTTCCTTTTTCTCTAGAATACCTTGTAGGGTTCTAGCCCTGCCCTTGCTCTTATTTAAATTTAGCTGTATCCTGCAAAGGTGCGAGTCTATTTCTCGTAACCTTTGCATGAATACGCAAAAACAAATGCGTATGTTAACTTGTCTATCTGTTAGTCTGTTTTATCTCTAATTTATGTGCATTCTAAATTTGGTCTATACTTGCAAGCGATTTCCTTGCCTTCTTAAATGCTTGGCGCTTGACGTATCTTGTGTACGTTTGATAAATTGTGAATATCAGTTGTATGGAACAAATGGTCAGTAATAACCAGTACTTCGTATCTTGGTTATCTTGCCAATTTGCGTGCTGTTCCAAGCTATTAATTATATTTATTTGCGGATCTCCGCTTACTGTCGGGGATTTACTTGTTCTAGACCCCATTTTTTTTTGAAATTTAATGTATTAGTATCTAATAATTAAAATTTAACATACAGTATATAATAATTTAATATCCATACATTCGGTGAACAGGTTGTGGTGAAACATTTTTGGGAGGAATTTGTTTTTGCAATCCCGACTATATCTCATGTCTTAAGAGCAATTTGGAAAATGGAAGGATCAAAATACATTATTTGGATTGTAATGTATCTTTAATAGATCTGCTTTGTAGTGTATCAATTTTGATAGACTATCTGATTTTGGTGTAAATTACACTGAATAAGAACAAAAGCTAAAATAGAATCCTGACTTTATTTTCGTCGGATTATTGCACTATTCCTCAACAGAACAACATAGTGTAAATGTATTGTCAAATCAAAATAATTTTAACTAAAATCTTCCAAAATATGATTGTTTTCAAGATGACTTAAGTTTTGTTTAAAGGAAAAAAAAATCGTTAAGGTATTTCCTTTTTCTAAGTTATTCGTTTTTTTTTTTTAAAATGCGCATAAAATTTTCTGTCACTTTTCTGTTGACGTCAGGGCGATATTCTGAACCGTTTGAAAACTACACGAAATAAGAATATACAAATTATTCATTTTTGTTTGGTTTTTGACGTAAGTTCAACAATGCTGTTAAAATGAATCTTGATTTGCATCTTCTCCGGTGACATCTGTATTTCATGCATTGGAAAGAAAACAGCGTTTTCTGTTCATCGAACTCTTACCTCCGGATTCTGCTGCTGTTGCTAGTATCACCGTTACTCTCCGACAGTCATGCACCCAAACCGTCCGAGTAGGGAGAGGTACTGCTACGTGTCGAATTAATTTGTAACAACTCGTGGGCCTGTGGCGGGTGTGTAGGCATGTAGGCTGGTTCGGTCTGCCTGTGCGTTGCCCGGTTCTCGATCCGCCACCGGCGCAGCTGGTTTCAGTGACGACGGGGCCATCATCGGCGGCGGTGGTGGTGGCATAGTTACCAAACTGTTGCCGTACAGCTGCTTCACTTCCTCATGGTGTTATGCGGGTGTCTCCGTTTCCTTGGTTCTACGTGGCACTAGTTCTCTGTGTGGCACTAATTCTTCTTCGGTGTGGATGATTTCACACGTTTGTTTCATTGCCAAAAGCAAACTTGCATGCTTATCGATCACCAATCAGTAGTCTGAATTTGTTGCCACTGTCAAACACTTGAATGTCCTTATCCAGGTATAACCAGTTATTTCAAAACGTCACTTGTTCGGAATCGAACTTTTCTCGATTCATAGTTCAAAAAGAATGACATCAACAAACCGATCACGTACAGGATCAACTTTAACTTCTCGTAAACATCCTTATAACGA
This sequence comes from Topomyia yanbarensis, assembly GCF_030247195.1. Taxonomy (NCBI): domain Eukaryota; kingdom Metazoa; phylum Arthropoda; class Insecta; order Diptera; family Culicidae; genus Topomyia; species Topomyia yanbarensis. The sequence goes on along the minus strand of NC_080670.1, from coordinate 206,076,181 downwards.
ACTTTTATCACTCCTGTTCAAAATTGATACATTCACATTTCCAAGTATATTATTCAGTTAGAGGCTATTTTTCTGTGGCACCCTTGCTCGATTTCATGCAACTGAGTTTTTCGTTTGTTGGTTTGCACCGTTTTCACTTTTTCTTTTTCACGGTCGCCATCTGGTAGCTTTTGGCTACCTTTTGGTTTTTCGAAGGTAAGGATTGCTCGTCCCTAAGGTAAGACTAAGAATGTTTTTTTTATTAATTCCCAAGGCTTATTTTATATGCGCTGGCATGTTGCGCGACATGTTTGTATATTTTGGTTATTCTGAGTAAAGCCAATTGGAGAGAGACAGAGAGGCTACCTAGAATTGGTCGCTACTCGGGCAGAGGGTGTGTGCCCATAGATAGCACTGGACGTAGGGAAAAACGCTTGTAAAGCGAAAGGTTCTATCAATAAACAATTGAATATATTTTGCTTTAGCTGGGTGTTTCTCGGCGTTCACGACACATGCGAACCATATGGACGGTTTCGCTAAGGCGTGTACCGAGCCGAGGTAGTTAATTTGAATGAGCTAGAGATAGGTGATTAGATGTATTACACACGCTTGACTAGGGGTTTGCTCAGGAACACAAATTGTGTCTCCGTTTTTTGGAGCTAGCGTCAATCCGGCGCTAGCTTTGCCCGTTAACTAAGTTGGTGTCGGATTCTGATGAGACGAAGTCGAAACGTAAATTCAATAACTAATCGAGCTATTTTTTTTAATTTCGATTATAGAGGTTTAAACCTTAAGGTCATTCGCCTCTTCGGGTTAGAAAAATCTCTTATGAAAAATTTCTAACCCTATGTGCGGGGTCGGGACTCGAACCCAGGTGCGCTGCGTACAAGGCAATCGATTTACCAACTACGCTACGCCCACATGTCCAGAGTTGCGAATCGCCAGTTCGTGCGGTGTGATATCCAACTTAGCTTAAACTTCCAATCAACTGGTCAATGATGTAAGTATATTAGTTTGTCGTTACTATTAAATTCAAATTTGCTCTTTTTTAAATTATAAGTTTTAACTCTCGAATCTTTTCGGATTAGGAAAATCTCTCACACTACATGCGGGGTGGGAAATCGAGCGCAGTCGAGCTGCGTACAAGGAAATAAATTTACCAATTACCCGCCTTCATCAAAATTATTTACAAAGCCTTTCACTGGTGCAAAACAGCCGAATAAAAAACCAGGTAACTAGAACAACAGAGTAGTTTTATTTTTTGCGAAAATTGGGAATTTTCGAGCAATGCTTCCTACCGGAGAATTGCAGATTATAGTTGACAGAAATTGACCATAGACACCTTTTTGAAATCCAAGATGGCAGCTTCCGTTCACCACAAATTACTGAAAACCATTAACGATATGGGGTTTGAAAACCATATGGTGGCTTTCGGTAACCATAAAGCACTAGATACCATTGTCAATATTTGTATCATTTAAAGGGGAGGGGGAACAGTAGATGACAGAGTCTGATGCTTGACGCAATTTGGAAATTTAAGATGGTGGCTTCCGATAGCAACTAAACTCGATAGATCACCATAATGTGTTGTTTGAGTCTCATTTGAGAGGGGATCTTTACCAGCTCAAAGATCGTAGCCTTTTTGAAATCTAAAAATGTGGCATATGGTTACCCCAAAAACTTGAATGATTGTCATTGTCATTTCTCAGCCCACACCCTGGCAGACGTTTATCCGCCCATCTAGACTCTGTCAAGATGAGGACCTACAAAGTCTAACTGTTCGTATGTGCTAGTCCGTATAGCACACCAGTTTCTTCCACAAGCAGGCGCCGGCTGTTAACCAATCCCACAAGTTTCAGATACATTACATAGAGGATAGTCGGAGGTAGAAAATGAAGAGATAGTAGAGAGATTATGGTTGGCTGAAACGAGACAAGAAAAGCAAAATAATTGTGATTAATATCGAGGTTATAATAAATAAGTAAACGATTTCTCATCTGTTGTTTCCTTGTTCGTAGTCCTCCTTCCTGTTCCTAATCTGTTTGGGCTATTGGCTTTCCGTTTCCTTGGCCGTCACCATCGGTACTGCTTTTTGCTGTTAACGGTCAGAGGATTTATTTTATTTATAGGCTTTAACCAAAGTGGTCATTCACCTATCAAAGGGTGCTTATATTCTATGTAACCTCTTAGTCTATTTCATTTGTTACAGCGAGATGCGCACCAGGTTCCGGGGCGATCATGGTATTCCTTTCTCTTGAAATGTCTGCGAACAAGTTGGCGTTTTTTAGGAATGCCTGTAGTTTCTCCTCTCGTGATGGGTCATTTCCAAGAGTATCCTTTATTGATGATGATATATCGTGTTGTCGACGAAGGTCCTCGTAGACGGGGCAGTTGACGGTTATATGTTTGTGAGATAGTGTGGGCGTGAGTGATTTTGGTGTGCCCTACACGGAGTCGCGAGAGTACCCTTTGCTCTATTCTGCTCTCCCTGTCTTCCCATATTTGGAGAGATCCCTTGATTTTCTGTAAGTGTCATCGCAGGTTCCTCCAGTGGCCGATGAAGTGATTGCAGGCTTTCTACTTGAATGATTTAATGACATCATTTACCGGAACTTCTCGGGTAACCATTGACCTCGTTCGCCGACCGATAGCGATCAGATGATCAGCGGTCTCGTTGCGCTTGATTCCACAATGGCCCGGATCCCAGAAAATCGTAGTGAGAATATCACAGCTATCTTCGATTTCCTGGATGTACGGATGCTTCGATTCTTCGTTCTCGAGTGCCAAGATGACCGGAAAAAATTACCGTTGGTATACCTTCGGATTTTCTGCGTATGGTGACGGCTAGACGTAGAGCTAATCACAGATACCGTTTACCCCTATTCCAACTTCTTCCAGCTTTGATCCGTCAGTGAAGATTCATTCAGAGCCGTTTTTCTGTTGCACTTGGTGTGGCGGGAGCTTATGGTGCGGACTAGTCTTTTTCCTACTTTCGCAATCCTTTTTTATTTGCTGGAAGTGGGACTTGAAGGTTGGTTCCTTGCGAAATGGTATCGTTGCACCAGCGAGTTTCACGAGTCGGTCGAAAGCAACGTGGTGGGAGTTGCAGCAGTGTGCAATAGCGCATTGCTTTGGGGCAATATATGCCCCGATCTGGTTTGCTATTTCCGTAGGGTCCACAGTAGTCGTTCCATGAACATTAAGGGAAAATCCAGTATGTCGGCATTTACCGCTAAGTGCGTTGACCCTTCTCCACAGTTCCTTGGTGGAGAAAGTCGGGTTAATGCCATCGAGGAACTCTTTCTTCCTAAGTGTTACGAGCTTTTCGTTCCAACACGGAACATCGTGACATACAGACCTCATTAGGGGACAGCTGTCGTGGTGGTGGTAGACAATCGTCTGTAGGTCATTTGCCGCATTCCCCAGATCATCTTGAGATTTGACTATTCTCCCCGTTCTCTTTGACTGTGCCAACTATGAGCGAAAAGTACACCAGTTTGTTTTATTTCTTTCCAGTGGTTATCGATTTTTTAGCTTCAATGGCGAACATTATGTGTCTGTGATTCGACCGACTAGGTTCGTCTGAAAAACCGCCAGCACTTTAACTTAGTTATTTGAGCTCTGGATACCGTAAGGTCCAGTACCTCGCGCCTAACTGCGTTTATAAATGCATTGTATGATGTGCATTAGCATCGCATCCTATGATGAATGGCTTGTTTATGCTTCTGCAGTATCTTAAGCGGACATCGATTTCGGCCGGTAGACCACCGTTATTGCAACGACGTCTCGTCTAATAAATCCTGTAATTGGAGAACATTTCATAACCCTATTTATCAAAACAGCAAAATGGCTTCAGAATATACTAACCTGTGAGGTGATGCATTTAAACCAAAGATTTTGTGTTTGTTTGCCCACGGCTCCTGTATTTGAGGGATGTCTAGGCGCTCTATTATGAACCTTCAGACAAAGATGCTTGTGGCACCTTATGCGTGATTAAGGTTCACTTGTATGCAGCGAATGCTGCTCATTTCGACGATTCCGTGCTGTCGAGTTTTGGAGCGAAATCTTTGGCCCCCTACATTTAGCGTACGACTGAACGCTTTCTGGGTCTGCTCAACGATCCCGCATTTATTAAGATTCTTGCCTTATTTTGCTTTTGTTAGTATTCTTTTGCCAATGGGGATCACCAGAGTCTTACCTCGTGTTGCAGATCGTAAGCCGCACAGGCTACGAGGCTGTTTGCTACTGATGTGTTCGTTGCCACTGCTTCAGGCATGCTTTGAGCAGTGGTTCAATGTGTTCACATTGGAACACCGACGGAAGCCTTGCCAGAACTAGAGCTACCATGTTCATTGAAGGCCGAAGCTGCGCTAAAAGAAAGTTTAGCTGGTTGTGCTGTGAGATTACCAGTTTTAATGAAGCGTCATCCACCGAGGTGTCCTGCAGCCACTTAGCTGTATCCCATTTGCACAAGCGTTTTCAAGATAGCCTTGTTGCACTTCCTGAACTGGGTCTTCATTTGTTCGAGCTCAACACCATGGCGCTATCGATCAGTGTACATCGAGTGGCTTTCAGCTTTTCGAGGCTGAGGGTGTACGTAGAGTATCCAACCGCAATGATGACTACCGAGATCATTTTGGCCGTTTCGTTGTAGGTTGGGTGCTGTTCATCTTTTTGTGGCGTTCCAGGATGATGCCCCTTGATTTTTTTCGGTTGGGGCCTCTTCCTACAGTCGCTGTCGCTTGGTTAGTCTATTTCCTTGACCCCTTTCCGATTACTCTCCTCTTCTCTAGCTGGAGAATTGAGGATATAACACAAAACCTTCACCAACGACCCGCCATGCTCACCAATTTTATCCACTTCTACCTTCATCGTTGCAATCTTCTCTAAACTCAACTTCACTGTTCTTTTTGTTTTCTTCCGTTTTGTTCCCACGAATAGCTGGGGAAAGAAAGTCAACCATTTCAGAGCCCCGCTTGACATGGGAAGGGCATAAATACTGCCCTGGTGCCCCGCAGGATCCTTCGATGGCTTGGTATTTCTCATCATTTTGAATCCCAGTCGTAGTGTGAAGCAAGGCTGTACTGAGGCCTTCTACAGTTCATACCTCGGCACGGGTCGCATCAAACCTTGGATTCGAGGCAGAGCTACATACTGGGGAGTTCGCCCGGCACTTCCAAGGCTCCGTTCGCCATTGGCATAATACTATGGAATTGGATTTACTTATTTGGTGGGTTTAGCCACCGAAGCAGCCGGTTGAAATAACCACTATCGACACTACACAGCTTATCTAGGCTACTTTCATTGGCGGCCGAGCAGCCGAAGGTTATTTCCATCGTCTGCCACCAATGCTGCTTGTCGAGGTGTCGAACGCTGTACTGGGTTAAACAACGCAGTTCTCGATCCTCGACGGAATTCGGATACATTCGCTCATTCATAGCTGTTGAAAATCAGGAACTTATTAAAAAAAACTAGCTACATTGATTGCACTCGACCATGTTGGATAAGATTCGTACCGGCTGGCGACACTTTTTGTATCCGCTAATTGACCTTATCATTTTACGCTTATTTACCGTCATCTTATCCTTCTCCTTGGTCAAACATCGTCAAATCTTGCGGAATACCACGCTTGACTAGGGGTTTGCTCAGGAACAAAATTAGTGTCTTCGTTTTTGGAGCTAGCATCAATCCGGCGCTAGCTTAGTCCTAGTATTGTCGAATTCTGATGCGACGAAGTCAAAACGCAAATTCCATAACTGATCGTCAAATCATTGGCCATCTCCCTCAACAGTCTGTCTCTTTTTAAGGTATTCACGTCCCTTCGTCCGTTCTTCTGCTTCTTAATTGACGTCTTTCATCCGGCACTTGCTGCTCCGGAACGCCCTTGCTTCTTGTCGTCAGATGGTTTATTTCCTGTCAACGTGAGTGCAGCGTCCTACGTAGTGCTTCCTTGTTTAAACTGGTGATTGGTGCACTGCGTGACGATAGAAGCGTGCTACTGCTCGTGTAGTGGGATCTATTTTCGAGGTTTTTCGCTTGAAGGATCGTCCCATTTCTGCAATAAATATACGATACCGTGATGTCAGTTTTAAAGTATTAATGACCAACAATAACGATTAAGTCAATGAAACACAAAACAAATAATCGAAGACACGTTTGAAAAGCATTGTCCAACTAAAAGCATCTGAACCGTTCGAATCTGAATTGACTTTGAGAATCATCTGACCTGAATTCTGCTATCTGAATTGACTTTGACAATCCAGCTGACAACAGTAGGAATGAGACATTCACACTACCAAAAGCAACTAGCGAATCTATTTTGTTAAGCGGACTTAGGTAGCAGTCCAACAACGAATCACGACATGACTCAGTCAGTTCCCAAGTTAGAAATTAGTTACCCTTCATGAACTCTTGTTTTAGTTAGACACGGACACACCATATGGACACGATACCATTGAAGTACCTTCCGGCAGCTGTTTGTTTCATGCATGTCTGTAAGTGTTAATTTCTTGCCAGATCATCAGTTTTCGTACGATTCTATTAGCTGAAAAGAATCTAAGTTGGGCGGTAAATTTATTCCTTTTCTTCGGTTCTTGTGCAACAACCGTTACAAATAAGTTTGGGATATTCTCATATTTTCTACCAAGATGATTGAATAGCTATTCCACCACTTACAGGCCTTAAATACTTAGTTTTGTATTTACTATATATTTCTAGTTTCATAGACTCCAGCTACCACATTTACACTGATTTTGAATTGGATACCTTCATTGTATTTAATTTACATCTGGATTGGATAGTAGTCCATATCGTCAACCGAAAATAAGCAAATCAATCGTCAAAGAAGTGACACGTATATTGTTGGCGATGACGGTACAAGATTACAAGTTACAACAGCGAACAACATCTATACAAGGTAGCTGAACTTCTCCTGTTTTCTGTCAACTTGTTTACAGCAGTTTAGTACATAGATCATCAAGTAAATGTGGATGAGATGGGAGCATTTAGAGAGCGTCAGCGACGTTAGGCTGGATCCTACGAAAGAGATACGCTAACAGATAAATAGTTCCCGTACACTCCTCTAACGCTTAACTAACATTCCTTCAATTCCCTCTGGACTCTTTTTGGACTGACTGGACAGAAGTGAACGGAAGCTATACAATTGTACATATGCCTACTGCTTTGATAACGATGATTTCCCTACGAAAGCACTTCTCGTATGTGTTATCATAAATGGTTTTATTATATAGCCTTTGAGTTGATTACACTCAATTATATATATTGCGTGTGTGTATGATTTGTTTATTGATAAGGGTTGCAAAAATGCATGAATAAATAGTGATCATGTGTAGATTACAGTGAATTATATTATTTTTTGTAGTTTAAGAAATAAACGGTTTGCTTTAACGAAAAGAGATTTGTTTCTTCGAGTGGCATGGGTAAATCAAAATATTTAGCGTTTGTTATTTAGGTTGAAATTTAGATAATTCTAGAGAACATTTTCAACGGGATTGCGTAACAATTCCGGATACGAAAACTGCCCAAAATTGAGTTCTTTCGGCTAAATTCCGGGTTATCGTTATTTTTCCTACATTTGTAACTGTCCTGTTTCCATTTGTGTTGGAAAATTAGCGAAAAGTTTTATTGCGAAAGAATAAAAAATTAAAGTAATACTTTCAATGTTACCTACGTCCTATTGAAAATTTTCTCCAGAATCGATGTTTTGTTTCGTTACCTTCAAGAGACAGCCTCCCATTGAAAGCACGTGTCAACTGGCATCATAGTTGGCCTTGCGATTTTTTAACGATTTGAATGCGCAGAGCATTCATATGGAGCAGTCCCGCAGGCTATTTTGCAAAATAACAACAAAAAAAACAAACTTCTGCTTGTTTATGTCAAAAATAAAATGTTTCCTTATATTTACGTATACGCCAGTGAAGCAAAGGACATACCGGATTTTTGCGACCACTTTTCTTGTGTTGAATGTTGTTTTTCACTTGAACTGTGAAAGATTTCTTTTCTCCGATATCATGACTGTCTATTTCAACTAACTGACAGCAGTGAGGACCGAAAGTGACATAGCTGTCAAACAGATCAAACTAGTGCAAAAAAGTGTTGAAAATTTCTAATGTGATAAAGCATTCATTTTTCTCACATCAGTAAAATTATTGGTATCACATATTTAGAGACATAATTGTTACTTTTAACAAAAAGAAAGACTACTTAAAATAATTTTCGAATTATGACAGACATTCGAGCTTTTTTCATTGTAAAATATATCGTATCTAATATTCTAGTAAAATAATTGAAGAAACTAAAATAAAGCTAGCGTGAACATTGGATTTAGAATAATTAGCACAACCATTGTTCTCCCGATTTAATTAACCATCCTACTAAAGAGCGACAAAATGAGTATTATTCGTGATCTTAATTCCTTTCTCTTTTTTTGGTTATTCCAGCCACTTTTCGAGGGGGGAAAGAGGATAAAAACAAAGACTCACGAACCCTGTACCCCCTACATATATCCGATCAACTATCACCAGCATGCATCAGTCTGACTTTCCCTGAACTCTGTCTGTTTTTTTCGGAAAATTTATCCTACCGTTGATCATTTTCCTCTCCTCAGTACACGTAGTTACTTTGGGGGAAAATAGCCCTCGCCGGCAGGTGATCCGGATCCTGCTGGTTGCGATAACGACGGGTGAGAAACACGGCAATGATCTTTGATATTCGGATTGTTCACATTTAAATTCGAATTTAGGAAGAGAGAAAAAGAGTGAAACGAATATTCAATTAGCTAAATTCTACATTAAATTACAATAGTTCTAACAACCGTGCACGGAACAACATTAAAATTCTGACGAAATTTGCTCAAACAATGCGTACAACACTGGAAAGTTGGGGAGATATAATAGCACAAGAAAGGAAATGGCGGATTCGAATCAACAATTAATGGCGACATTGTTTTGAAAGAAAAAAAAAATGACAGTTCATCGATTCGGAAAATTTGGAAAATTCAAGCAAACTGTGCAGTAGAAGGCTAGCAACGAAATCAAGCCATAGCAACGACGACGATTACGCACACTCACACATACATACAACACAAAACAAGGGTTTCCAACCACAGAAATTACCATCAAATTCGCTCCTTCGCCCGAGGTGTGCTAACCACTTTCCATCCAACAAAACTCATGAGAACAGAAAAGAATAATTTTGAACCGAAAGCTAACGAAACTAGTTCTCTTAAAGATCAGTTACGGGGTCCTCCCAATCTTAGAGGAAAGCACTCGGGTTACCCCGGGGGTCTTTCTGGTTGCGATAGCGCACGGTCAGCCAGACACCGATAAACTACTCGTCCCACCGTTACAGAATAGAGTACAGGAAAACAAAAAATCAAAAAATCGGCCGCCAAACAACAAATCCATGCCAGCATGAAACGAGTAAAATTTTGAGAACGGAGTGGAGAAAAAAAAGAAGAAAAATAACAAGATGGTTAATTCCAAAGAAACCCGAAAAACAAACGGAATTCTGAATTCAATCGGCTGTCCCTTTCTATCAGCTACGCTGATGACCGATCGGTACCTACCTCGGTGAAGCTGAAGAACAGTCCAATACCGCCGGACAAATGGAACGCATAGTCGATGGTACTCTCCAGCTTCGGCATGCATGGGGTACACTGGCAACCCTCCGGAGCTCCTTCCGGGCAACATTTCGTCTAAAAAAATTAAAATAATATTTCAAACAGAACGGTAAAGCATCATAGAAAAATACTCACATTCACCGCCGCACAGGACGGATGATCATCGGTAGCAGTCGCGTTAAAACCACAACAGAGGAACTCCTCCTGTACCTGCTGTTTGATGTCCGCCGGTGCCAGGGACCAGCCCTGCTCGGCAAACTGTCGCTGCTGTTCCTGGTTCACCGCCAGACAAGAGCAAGCGATCGAGAACTGAATCAGGAACAGCATGAACAGAATTATCATGTACTACAAATAGCAAAGATCAATAGGTCATCGCTTATCACCAAACGCAAATATATGTATTCGTTTATTTATACTCACGAAGAACAGCATAACCTGATGGTGTTTGGCAGCTCCGATCAGACCGAGAACCGAAATCAAAATCAGAATGACACCGCAAGCCAGAATTCCTCCGATTATCGGGAGATTGGTGACGATGGAGGAGGCGCGCCCGTAAACGCCGACCCCGATCAGCAGGAAGCCAACCATCTGTGGAAGTAGGTTGAAACAACGCATTATTTGCTGCTTCGAAGCAAGACAAAAATAATCCTAAAATCGATACGGGAAAAAACGTTCAATCATGCAAGCTGTGTCGTTTAGTCCTCGTCAGGTGAAAGGTGCACGAAAATAGACACAGTTATTTGTTTTTGCCTTTTGAAACGAAGAACGGAAATCGGTATCGATTGAACGCGAAAATATTGTCGCCTTGACTGATGTGACGAAATTTTCAAAAATTGCACATCAGGGATTGATCAATCCACCGAACAAAAAAAATACTCTTACCACATAGAGGATGTTCAATGCAATCAGGGCATTTTTGGAACAGCTGAAACCTCCGCACATCCTGTCGATAGTAGTCGTGACCTTTACCACTTCCCGATGCAACTTTTCAACTCCAACCACTAAAGCGGACGAAAATGCTGGTGATCTTCAAGCAGAAATTGGATTTTCCACACCACTTTTGCGAATGAAAAGAAAAATGTTGCACTTTTTCGACTTTTTCTCCTCTGCAGCTGCGATGCGATCTTTACTTCGCGAAGTTTTCTTTTGTTCGACGCGCACCGTCTGACAGTTTTGCATGCACGCTCGTAAAAAGTTACTCAGATTCTGAGTACTTTTAACTCAGTTTTGAATGATGTTCGTAAACGTCAAAAATTGAGTTGTCATGTATAATATCTCTGAGTAACTCTGACTCTATTTTTGGGTATTACACAAGAAACCGTTTTGGAGTTACCAAACGGAAAAGCCGTTTCTCGCCAAGTTAAAAATTCCAAGCGTCATCCGCCATTTTCCATTAGTAGGTACACGCTCGTTTAGTTATCGCTCATCACTTTTTCACAAATAAAAATTTGTTCAAATATTTATAATAGTTGAAGCTAGAGTTGTAGTGTGTAAAATACATTTTAATTGAAAGAGTGGATTTGAACAACCAGCATGCAGAAGATTTCGGAAGAGGTGGATGCTGAAACTGCAATGAAGTTGCGAGGTAATATTCACGTTATATTATATATATATATATATATATATATATATATATATATATATATATATATATATATATATATATATATATATATATATATATATATATATATATATATATATATATATATATATATATATATATATATATATATATATATATATATATATATATATATATATATATATATATATATATATATACTGGAAAAAAAGTGTAAGGTTTCAGGTTTCTCATGCCATGTGCCAAATTGTGGGAAGATGATTCCTGGACACGTGGATGAATTGAAGGAACACTTCCGGTTGGTACACAATTTGAACACCAGCAAAGCAGCCGCTCAACCTTTCCTTTGTTCAGAATGTGGTTCACTGTACCAGAGGTTTAAGAGCTTGAAACGGCACATAGAGAGTGTTCATCCACTAATTACAGAAAATTCTACAAATATTTCATACGACCATGACGCTGTTGAACAAATTCAAAATAATCATCCGGAAAATATGCTCGTAGATGATGATTATCTGTTGAGAATAACGAATACTATATTCTTTAAAACGGCGCCGTCGTTGGATGAAATTACTAAGAAAATTAGTAAATTCGCCACAGATTTGCGAAAAGATGTATCTCTTCCCGAGACAAAAATCAAAAAGTTCTTACAGGTTACCTCGAATCTTATAGAAGATTACGAGTGTTACATGTTGAATCTATTCAGAGAATTTTTGAAATCGAAGTCGATCCCATTAAACGATACCGACGCTTTGAAATTTATAAACGACGCATCTTTGGATGGAATTTTTGCAGACGTAGCTTCTCCAAAAGACAACCTAGCATATTTGTCTGGAGTTGCGGGTTGTGCTGTGCCAAACCCTAGGGAAGAAGTCTTGGGAAGAACTAGAATCACTAAAACTGTCCCCGCGATTACCAAACTAGGCAAAAGAAAAAGTGTACAAATAGTGAAAGACGTTGCTCACTATATTCCACTAACCAGCATTTTAGCACTGGTTATGAAGAATCCCGGAGCTCGCAAGATGATAGCAGAAGAAGCAGTGAATGACGATATCTTGTGCGGTTTCAAAGATGGTCAACGTTTCAAAACACACCCATTCCTGACACGGTTTCCCGATGCATTACGACTCTCGCTTCATCTGGACGATGTCGAATATCTGAACCCTTTGGGATCACGCAAATCAAAAAAAAAAAACTTACCAATTTCAGTGTTAAAATTGAGAATCTCCACCCCGCAATTAATTCATCCTCCAACAGGATATATCTAACGCTTACAGTTCGCTCAAGAGATGTAAAAAAATATGGCTACAATAACGTTATGAAACCGCTGATTCAAGATTTGCGTGAGCTTGAATCAGATGATGGTGTTGTAGTACAATATGGGAGTGAAAAGTTTACGATGAGGGCAGTTCTAGTGCATGTTTTGGGGGACACGCTGGCAATTCATGAAATTTTCGAGTTAATGGGGCCCCAATCAAGTCTATTCTGTAGAATGTGCTATGCGACGCGTACTGCACTTCATTGTGGAAACATTGGTGATACCTTCCCTCATCGCACTGAAGAAAGCATACAAGGTGATTTAAATGCTCTTCAAAGCGGAACTAAAACACCTTCACAATGCGGAATCATTCGAAAATCAGCACTGAATGAAGTTAAATATTTCAACATAGCGGAAAATAACACGTTTGATCCAATGCATGATCTTTTGGAAGGCGTCGTCATGGTCGTAATCAAATGTGTTTTGAACGAAGCTGTAAATATCCATAAAGTGATAACGATTAGTCAAGTCAACCAAATTATACAGAATTACGAATACGGTATAACTGAATAGGCTGATAAACCTACCGCTAATTTTACTTGCGAGAAGTTAAAAGCACGTGGACATGCTATTCCTCAGTCAGCTTCGCAATGTTGGCTTCTCCTTCGAGCATTCCCTTTTATGTTCAACCAGATTCTCGGATTTAATTCAAATTTATCATCATTGCTTAGAGCTCTCATGAAAATAACTTATTATAGTTTCTCCAATAAGCTAACATTGAATCAGATTAACGATCTGGAAAACGAAATCGAATGTTTTTACAAGTTGTTCAAATCCTGCTTCCCTGCCATCAACCCTACCAATAAATTCCATCACATCTCTCATTATCCCTACATAATTCGTCAGGATGGGCCAGTTGTTAATCATAGTTGCTTACGCTTCGAAGCGAAATTCAAGGAGTCGAAATCCCAAGCGAAGACATGCAACAATTTCATCAATTTAACAAACAGCTTTGCTAAGCGCCTGAATCTAGCACAGATAACCACTATTCTTGACCATTCATACGAAATTGGTACGGTAGATATCGTTTCGTCAAAGCACATACACAAAAAATCTCTAAGTAATTTACTCCTGATCCGGGATCTACCAGATTCAATCAAATATATAAACCATATGAAAATAAATAACACAAGCTTTCGGCCGGGACTGATAGCGAAATACCAAGTATGCAACGAAATGTCCTATGGTTTGATAATAGATATATTGCAATCGGATAATCAAATTGTTTGCCTAATACAGCATCTCGAATGCGAATATTGTTTACAATACAACAGTTACAAACTCAAAACTGACAGTCAAGTTATTCGCATATCACACAAGAACTTGCAAACGAAAAAAACATACAACTTATGGAGTATATACGGAGATTCAGAAGAAAACTACTATATAAGTTTGAAATATGTAGATAGTTAGTAGGGAAATAAACTTGGAAATAAATTTATAATAAAATAAACAACAATCAAGAAGGTAGTGCAAACAACTTGAGATGTCACTTTAAACCTTTATATATACTTATTCGCTCTTTTCAGTCCAAAAAATAAACGATCAGAACCTAGTTCTGCTCAACGATGCCGACCTAGTTGAAATGGGGATAATCGAAAAAGGATCCCGTCTAACAATTCTTAACATAATAAAAAACTATAGTTCTGAAGCTAATCCGACCAAAGATAAAATTGATGAGACTTCCACTAATGTTCAAAATTTGGTAAACTTTCTACTATAATTACTGTAAGCGCTTGTCGTACTATACATATTTAACGTTTTCAGATTAACCGTTCGACATTCGAAGATGACGCAAAATTCCGAATGAAAATTTTGTATCCAATTTTGGATCAAGGATGATTTAAACCGTCCTTATCTGGTACGATCCAGATAAGGACGGTTTAAATCATCTTACACGAGTCGCATGCAAGCAAATGGAGACTCAAATAATGGACGGTCAAAGGCAAGTAGAAAGTTTTATTTGTTACTCTACTAGTGCATCAAACTATGAACACTCCTTAAAGTGTGATAGAATGAATTGTTTACATTGAACCGCACGAGTCTCTCCGCTAGAGCAACCTTGCGGCGAAATGCGCAATGCCTATACATATTTATAGGGCTTACGGCCAATTTCTTTATCCTCGCTTAAATTTTAAACCGGGTTCACCAGTACGTTTAAACCTGGTTAAGACGTTAAGCGAGAATGAAGAAATCGGCCCTTAGTAGTCCTTCGAGCAAATATGCAGGTGATCTAACACTGTCTATGAGCAGAGAAAAGCAATGCCTTTCGTTGTGAAGCTTCTATTTCAAAAAACATCGTAGTCAATCAGTATCATGCATTATTACTTCATTGAGCCTATGAAACTATGAAGTATGCATAGTAATGAAGCACGGCCAAACAACTTCACTTCTGATTATAAATGTAAAGAAATGTATGAAACACAGTACAAACTGCTAGAGGAAACCACATAGTTATCAGTTCTTCGCATCCTGATTTCAATATTGACCATTCTTTTCACATCTTCAATCTGGTTCGATTTATAAACTTCGGCATAAGAACGTACATGCGTCTTTGACGGTGGTACTTAGAAAAAGTAATTCGTCATGTTCCGGCACAAAATTATAAAGACGACCGACGACGACGAATTATAATAACTTAAACATTTAAACCAACAGAATTTAAAGGTATACAATTTCTGTTTATAGCGAGCGTGTTTATTTGTTTACATATACAGTTCAATCGTAAATCGACCAAAGGGTCTAACTAAGCCGCAATGTCGTTGAATCGAGCAACAGCGATGCCAGATTTACAGACTGTGGACAGATTTGCTGCACTGAGAAACAAAAATATGCAGAATTAGCATACTTTCATTCCCGTCTCTTTTGCTGTAATTCTCGACGAACATATGATTACGGCCTAAAAGCCAACCGTCAAAATCCACTTTGAATGGAAATTCCAGACAAACCGTTACTAGTCGAACACAGCTCACAACAGTTTATGAAAGAGAAAACTTTTCTCTTTCGTTTACTACCAACATCTGTGATTGGCGTGTAACGGTTTGTCCGGAATTTCCATTCAAAGTGGATTTTGACAGTTGGCTTTTAGGCCGTAATCATATGTTTGTCGAGAATTTTCATGCATTTTCTAGCATATACTTCTAGTAAATATTCAATGAGTGGATAGACCGAATACGTCCAATGCACAAAATTTGCAGCAGAAGAAACGAGAGGCAGATCAAAAAGTATGATATCGGTGATTAAAAAAAAGTTCTGCGTATGCCTGGTCCAGACATTTACAGACTTTTAAAACAGTAATAAACTGACCGATTTTCTTCAGAAAATAATAGATGTGTCCCAGCATGCAAAGAATTACGAATCAAATACCGTTCATACTTTTACCATTTAGATTTTTTTTAAGAAATTTAGAACTTAATCTTTCACGGAATCTTTTTGGTCTTTTTCGGAGTAACGAACCAATGATCTCTAAATGCGCAGGTATCCTTCTGTTGATCAACAGCATGCGGCAGCTGTTCAAATCGTAAAATTATTTCCACAACTTAGTAATACGCGAGTCACACCAACTGCTCCTGATGAGGTTTGTTATTCTATGCTTATTTAATTTCTCTAATATAATTATAATTATTTTCATGCTAGTCATTTTTCTTTTGGCGCAACGGAGGCAAGGAAAAGGGTGCTCATACTGGCATGATATTTCATCGCATCCGGAATGTCATCAAACAGCTACCTGCAGGAAAACATAAATATAATCGAGGAACTATGCCTGTAGAAGAGTCCGTTTCAACTGAACTTGTAGAGCGGGCTCAATTGCTCCGAGTAATGCTTGCATCGGCATCAGTAGCAGAACATATTTGTGATGAAATGGACCGATGCTTTCCAGTCCTCAAACTGTTATTAAAAGAAAAGAAACCCGTTAATGATATCTTGGATATGTTTCCACACCTGTGTTCATATGAAGGATTGGTGGTAACATGTTTATTTTTTATTATTTACTATTTCACTTTATGGTATTCACGGAACATTTGAATATTTATATCATATCACTTTTTCTAGATTCGTCAAATGTTTGAGAGATTGTATCCTAACAGAACAGAAGGTCTCAAAATCGAGGATGTCTTCTCTCAGTGTCTATCTTATTCACCGTCCAGATTCTCTAGAGTAGAAGATGGTGAGATATAATTTTTTTTAATTTAGCCCAAAGGTCTGTCATAAAATTTTAAATTTGTAAAACTATTCACAGATCACATTCGAGGATGCTTGAGAATAATTTCTCATATGCCAATTCGCGGACAAAAAAGAACGCTGGTAGGCTGTCCAACTGTAGGCGAAGAACATTCGGCTTCAATTTTAATTCGTTGGATTGGGGTAAATGCAATATAATATACATAAGGTTAGATGTAATGATTTTATATCATCATTAGGAGTGCTTAGATACATACGTGGCATCCCCCGCAACTGATTCCAAACTACACATGGTGTGCGTAGCAAGCCCGATGAAAAGAGGAAATTATGCCGTCATTTGTGAGAAAAAAGTTATATTCGAGACTAACAATTCTATTCATGCAGTGGAAATTTTATTCAAATGCTACGCAGTTCTCGGAGTGGAGGTGCCACCTAATTTTAGAATGTTTTGGGACTTTCTGGCATGTGCCATATATAATATAATTCCGCACAGTCAGAGGACAACTGTGAATAGACTCGTCCAAACTTTTATTGAAGTTTCCCGCGCACGTATTGACAACAAATAAAAGGACAACTTTTTTATACAATACTTACTAAAAACCATTAAATTTAATAAACAGAAGTTTCTTTAATTATTATTGTAAAAATATTCCATAAGAAAAGAAAGACTGCATTGTGTTGTATCCAAAACAAAATTTTGACGGCCAATTTCTTCACTGGATGTAAACCGGTTTAGTTCCAGTTCAAATGCAACAATCGATCATGAACCAATTTAAATAGGAATCGGTTGTTGCATTTCTTCTTACAGAAACCATTCAGAATTGCAAGTCATAATCCGGATGTTTCTCAGTAAAGTTCAGTCAGAAATGAGCCGGAATTCCGGCTGGCTCCAGTCAGTATTCCGGCTCCAGTGACACAACCTATTCTAACTAGAATCGGTTGTGTCACTGGAGCCGGAATACTGACTGGAAACAGCTGGAATTCCGGCTCATTTCCGGCTGAACTTTACTGGGTTTTAATGAAATATTGCACTCATAAATTGGGTAATATTCTACCCAAAAACTGAGGAATTACAACTGGCTTTGTTGTCTACTCAAAAATTGGGTAAGCTTCTGCTCATAATATGAGTAAAAATCGATCAATTTTTGGTTTTGTTGAAGTTCTACTGAACCCAAAATTTGAGTAATGTTCAACTCAAAGCCTGCGTAATAATTACTTAATTTTTGGTTTTGTTAAATTTGTACTGAACTCAAAATTTGAGCAATGTTGAACTCAAAATCTGAGTACTAGTGAAGCACTTTTGGGTTTAGTGTAGATAATATTGTACTCAAAAACCGAGTAATAATTACTCAGTTTTTGGTTCATGCTGGCTTACTCAAATTTGAGTAACTCCGGAATTACTCAATTTAAGGGTTGTTCCACTTTATCTGGAAATGGGTGGGATTAAACTCATTTTTGAGTAACTTTTTACGAGCGTGTGGTTTGTCTGTTGAATTCGGAAAAGGGCGTAGCGAGCTGTTCGAGCTGGTGAAACATTCGAGTAGATTCGAGCAGTTTGAAATATATTTTTTTAAAGTAGCAGAAAAACGTCATCAAGATAGCGTTAAAAGTTTTTTAACTTAAAACAGGCGTTAACTCGTAGTGGGAACGTAGCACGAGATGACTCGTATGTTATTTGTTGTTCGCAACGCTGGTTATTTAAATCTATCTCAAATTTACCATCAGTCGTGTAATTTAGACGCATGTACTGCATCTCTCCAAAATCTATTTCAAAAATAGATTGAGCTGATTTTACGATATCGACTTCGCAGGAAAATCTGAAAACCATTTAGGATGCAGACCGCGCTCATCAAGCAGCCACTTAATTGAGTCAAATCGAAACGCGTTTCATGTTGCTGTCAGTTAATTTAATTTCAAGCTTGGTAATTATCAGCATTGCATGTCTTTTCTGCATTTGTGAGTATCACTAGGTCTATCGCGTTTCTTCCCTAAAAACCTGTTTTAATCCACCTAGAGGTGCAATTGTGCCTTTCTCATTTCTCCAAACTATGATTTAATAGCTGGTTCGTACAATATAACATTATGGAAATGTCTTTCATTCTTATTACACTTGGTAAGTATATATAAGAGCACCTTTTTGCATTCATCGCGGTATCGGTTTGAATCGGAGTTTTCTATGTGATCGCACTCCACAACCCGTAACTCCGGAGCCGGAAGTCGGATGGAGATGGAATTTAATATCAGTTTCCGGGGACGCCACAAATTTCATTTGAGACTAAGTTGATCAAATCGGTCTAGCCATTTTCGAGAAACCAATATAACCGTTATTCTGAATTTGGATGCTTCCGGATCCGTCGACGGTGGTCAGTGTGGCCAAACAGGCTTTGAATGACTGTTGGTGACCTAGATCTACAAATTCAACAGTTGTGTTTACATTTTGGAAAAAAATCATCTTTTTACATTCATCGCAGAATACGTTAGAATCGGTATTTGCTGCGCGATCGTACGTATCACCCTGTAATTCAGGAACCAGAACTCGGATCCACACAAAATTCAACAGCAGCTGATGGACCTTTCATTTAAAATCAAGTTTGTCAAAATCGGTTCAGAAAATTCCAAGAAACCGATGTGGACAAATCAACAAATTTTGTTTTGTAACCATACTCTTCAACTCGTAATCCGGAACAAGATATCGGTTAAAAATGAAATTCAATAGCAACCTATGGGAATATTATAATATATATATATATATATATATATATATATATATATATATATATATATATATATATATATATATATATATATATATATATATATATATATATATATATATATATATATATATATATATATATATATATATATATATATATATATATATATATATATATATATATATATATATATATATATATATATATATATATATATATATATATATATATATATATATACCTTTCATTTTGAACATTTTGTTAACAAATCCGCACATACACACACATACACACATAGATACACACAGATATTTTGCGATCTCGGCGAACTGAGTCGAATGTTATATGAGACTCGGCCCTCCGGGCCTCGGTTGGAACGTCGGTTTTTGGAGAAATTGCATAACCTTTCTATATGAGAAAGGCAAAAGAGTAATATTTAATTAGCTTAATCAGCATGAGTTCAATGTTATCTTCATGTGATTATATTTTGAAATGTTGGTGGAATGGGTTTGAAAGTGAAGGGAATGGGTAGAGTGGGAGTGGAGGATGCGTCAGAAATCCTTCATCTTATTTCGGTATACAGGGTGGATGTAGGAAATGCGGGCGTGAGGGTGGTCCAAAAGGAGTGGAGTGATGAAGGAGGGAGGTGTAAGGGCAAGTCGGGGGGGGGGGGGAGGGAGGGGCGGCGACACAATACTCTACTGAATATTTTTCTTTCCATTTGAGACTTGGTTTGAGAAAATCGGTTCAGTCATCACCGAAGAACCGATGTGACTTTAATTGTGGAATATGCCCGGACTTCCGGAATCGTCGATAGTGGACAATATATTCAAAGAATGTTTGATTGGCAATCAGTGATCTATATCTGCGATTAGAAGTAATTTGGTGACCATTTCAATAGTTTTTAGCATCTGAGGTATTACGATTGTACCGATTTATATGGGAAATTCCAGTGTATCCTTACTAACACCCCTGTAACTCCGGAAGCAAAAGTCAGAACCGAATGAAATTCAGCAGCAGTCAATGGTATTACTGTATCTTTCATTTGAAATCAAGTTTGTAAAAATCGGTAGAGAATTCGTTGGGGAATGGGTGTGATATTAGCTTAGGAACTTGGCGGGTTCCCCGGGGGCGTCATGAACCGTCATAGGTGGCCAATGTGGTCAAAGCTGCTTTAATTGATCATTAGTGATCCAGACCCGCAAACTAGAGTAATGTTACATCAATTTTAATATGTTTTACATCATTTTAACATCATGGTAGTACCAGTTTATATGGGTATTTGCTGTGTTACCGCACTCTTCAACCCGTAACTCCGGAACCGGAAATCGGATCGACTAAAAATTCAATAGCAGCTTATGGGAGCGTTATACCTTTCAGATGAAACTAAGTTTGCGAAAATCGGTTCAGCCATCTCTGAGAAAATTGTGTGAGTTTAAATGACACACACACATACACACACATACATACACACACAGACATTTGCCGATCTCGACGAACTGAATCGAATGGTGTATGACACTCGGCCCTCCGGGCCTCGGTTAAAAAGTCGATTTTTACAGTGATTGCATAGCCTTTCTTTGTATGAGAAAGGCAAAAAGATACTTGGTACTGCAATTTTCAGCTTCTTCTCTTGCGCTGAGGAAATTTTAAAACCGTGTAGTATTCTCACACATTCGAATCTATTGTGTTTAAAGGTTAGTTTACAGTTCGGAAAACGTGTCACGGGATTTGGGTTCCTGTGTATTTTAAGTGGAGCTCGGGATTTCAAATCCCGTGACGGGAAATGCGTCTACACAAAAATGACAGTTTTCCTGAAGTGTAAACCCAACCGCGGGAAACATCACGGGATTTTAAAACTCTCCACATAGAAATCCGGCCGGGAACAATTCAACACAAATTGTTTCCGACGGGGAAAATACTGTTTTTCATAAGGTTTACAATTCGCTGCAAGTTTGATACTGTTTGTATTTTAAGAAGCGGCAGAGCTTATGGTTT
The DNA here is from genome assembly GCF_030247195.1 of Topomyia yanbarensis. Taxonomy (NCBI): domain Eukaryota; kingdom Metazoa; phylum Arthropoda; class Insecta; order Diptera; family Culicidae; genus Topomyia; species Topomyia yanbarensis. The sequence continues at coordinate 206,054,762 of NC_080670.1, read as the reverse complement.
GATAGTTTGGAGAGATCTCGGCGGGAAATTTTCCCCCTTTTCCCGAACTGTAAACTAGCTTTAACCAACTGCTAGTAGAGCCTTAAAATGCCAGCATCGGTATCGGCTTGTTATTGTTTTCCAGTAAGACCATCCACCCGAATCCTTATCGATGCCTTCCTCATCAACTTCATTCAGATTTTTCATTGTTGTGGGGTATCCCATCTAAGCGGAATGCTCGGAAAAAGTAGCTTAACGGTGATGCCCAAAGCCGGCACCTATTACAGACCAGCCAAGTAAATTTGGTGAGATCAATCTAATTTATAATTATTTTTTATTATCCATTTGGTTGAATATTATAAAAAATCACCTCAAACTCACATCCCATTTTCCTTCCCCACTAACGAAATCCAACATTCGTAATACTTATGGAGGTTGCATGGAATCCTCGTATCTTCTTAAGTATATATTCAACTAACATTTCCTTCCTTTGGCGATCGTAGGGACATGGCCAGGTATGCAGTGAACTATACTACAGTCGTGATTCGCTGGTTGGGCCACAGCCTTGTCCAACTAACGAATTTGATTCGTTAGTTGGACCGAAAGACAAATGTCAAAAACTCTCCAAAGGAGATGTTGGCAGTGTAAATACATCTGTTCACATCTCTAAATATTGTCAGATTGATTGTCAAAGTAATTTTGACACGAGATTTTGACGTACAGATGCTTTTTAGTTGGACAATGGTCCAACTAGCGGAGGTCCAACCAAAATGCGGTCCAGTTAAAAAGTGTCCAACCAGCGAATCACGACTGTATTAGTGAAGGCATCGCTGGTATTGGCATTTCGCTGCAAAGCTGAATTACCTGCTGCGACATCTACAGATTAATAGCACAAACCAGATAAGGTGGATGGTTGCGCGTTTTTCATATCTATGTTAAGTAATTTGATGTAATTTTTTAATGTTTTTCCGTAAATACGCATCAATTATAGTAAATAATGGACTCAGAGGGGAAGAAAAACAATTTGGAAGTTCATGATAATATTTTTTAGTAGATACACTCCAGTTGTACATAAGAAATCTTCGAAAATGTGTATTTTGTGCTTCTAGGTTAGGATTCACAACCGCCCGAGTTAAGAATATTTAAACGAATCAAAGCATAACCAGCATAAATTCACTTTTGGCAAGAATTAGCCAACGACACGACTAGACACTGGCATTCCAAAACTGTATCGCAAATCTGACTACCCCTCAGTACTGTCAAATTTGAAACTTCATGAGAAAATGCATGAAACTAGCAACACTTTGGAATCTGTTACTTATTTCAAATAGTTACCGTGGCTACGAAGGAAAAACTAAAGCGACAACAAAACAAACCCAAAGTTCTACAGTGGAATTTATTTAAAGTTCAGTAAAACGTGTAAAAACGGTGAATATCTCGGCAAGAAATGGTGGATGTATGCAGATAGTCCGACACAGCTACACTAACAGCGGCATGGATTTCGAGTCAGTTGAATTGACTCAAAAACTCGCCACAATTCCCAACAAATTTGGACCCAGATTACAAACAACGGGGGTACATTGTCAGTAGCACGGCGCAGTAACTGGACGTCAAGTAATCCAGAGGAATCCAATCAAATGCAAATTCTGCGATTTCAAGACCGTAGACCTCGTAATGGGGCAGTGCAACACAAATACAAATCTTCTTGTGCCAACTTCCACAACCATAATGATAACGTCGCCTGACTATCGCTGCCCACTACAAGAAAACGTTTGCCTTTGTTTCCCTGTTGAAGCAACAAAATTCTCGGGAATATCAAAATCCTGTTAAACAGGATGCTGAAATCAAGATAGTCGAGCATAATGACCACCTCCCTAAGCACATCATGCTAAACGTCGTGTCATTCTGATGTGATTCGAATCACGCCCAACATTTAGGGGTACTACCATCAAGAAACTGGTCGGCAATTTCTGTACAGAACGCTGCTTGCTCTGGGTTGCGACATTATGGAACCATTTCGAATCGACTTTCTAATACAAGCTTGCATACAATAAACCTTTCGTTTCGAGGTGCGCAATGCCACCCCTAGAGCGACATGCAAAGGTATATCCGAGAAGATTCTTTCTGAATATAAATCTTGGCAAAAATACGATCATCACCAGCTAGGGCCCAGGATGTCACTGGTAATATTACGTACAGCGCTACGTTGGTCCTTCAAGGCCAGCGGATACAGACGTACAAAAAACTGAACATGCTGAAAACCGGACGACGCTCGAACACGGCAAAGAACAGTACCAACATCTATTGCCCAATTCATAATTTACCTAAATTACTAAAAAATCAAACTGAAATGAAGGCACTCCGAGACGATTTTTTTCTGTTTTCACATAATTGATTAAGTTTTCTGTATGTATTTTTTAACAGCAAAGCACCTTTTCGAATAACTCGAATAATAAGTTATCTGCTAGATTTATATTTAATCGGAACATGTTACGTTTTGAAATTTGTTTCAACTGTTTTTTTTTTTAATAATATTAGCGTTAGAATAAACTGGAACTACCAGCAATTTGAAATTTTCTACACTAATTTACCTTTGAATTTAGTTATTTTTTCTCCGTGTACGCTCATATGTGCATATATTGCGGTTAATGGTCGAAACCAGGATTTTCCTGCCCCCATATATTGCTTTGCTTCCTAACTGAAAACAACTAAATAAATCGCACATATAGCAGCCGAAAAATAACCCGGTGTCAGTCACCAATGAATTTCAGAGGAATTTATGCTTCAACGATTCGCTGTATGAACTTATTATTTTAAAGCTTCTCGTATAAATAAAACCAGTTATACATAACTCAATAAGCTTTCTATTTAATGACTTATTGTACATCAACAAACAAACAACACCGACACTATTGTAAAATAATTGCATTGTGAGAAACTGCGCGCTGCTGTGGTTTTTGCTAGGTATTTTAGCAACCAGTATAAACTGCTTCAAATGCTACAGAATGTCTTACGGATAGTGTTGCATTTGAAATAGCCCCCTAATTGCCAGCAGTTCCGATTATAGCCAGCAGCCTGATTGAATGGAGTCGAATGTCGTCCATCCAGATCACAATTTACGTTTCACCGGATTTGAGAGCTCAATCCGTCGAACCGTATCTAGATCACCGGCTTTGGCTGCTTCCAAGAGTTAGCACTCTAGATCGATTGTGTTTGAAGGCGGATCTTGAAAAATTTTCAGCTCATTCTCTGTAGCAAACTGGGCGGCCCTGCAGGGATACAATGCTGGGTATCGATGTTGTGCGATAGTAACAGTCGACAGGCTTGAATATTATCTTCTCTAGTTCATCGATTTAGCGTTGTTTGATCGAGTCCATCGAGCGCATCCACCTTGGCATCGCGACGCAGCAGCACGTCATAATCTTGTAGTGTGAGTTATCAGTTGTAATGTGCAACAGTGTTAGGAAGTCTTTAATTTGCTCGTTCAACAGAGCACCTTTACGAATCAAAATTTCGAATCAAATCAAAAATCAAAACTTGTTTTCGCTTCGGGTACATTGAGTGTGGTACTGCATGTAATGGTATGTCACCACTGTACGGGTGTACAGCTTTGAGTTTGGTTGAGGTTTTTTTCAGTAGCTGAATATCAAACTAACAAGCATCTAACACAGTGCTCCTTCCCGGTCAAACCACTCGGAATCCTAGATGGAGTCAGTATGGATTCCAGCGCAAATGCAACAACCGATGCCGAGTCCGGTCGGAATCGATTGTTGCATTTGAATTGGAAACCATACTGACTCCATTCAGAAATCCGAACCGGTTGAGGAATGGGTTTAACTGTGTTGTATTCATCTGAAAATTTGCGTTTGGAATTCAAAATATTACCATATTTTATAGCTTAAACTTCTACTCATATGTAATTTTTTCCTACAATTCCCGTTCAGTTCGGTTACTTCGAGGTACTAAAGGAATCAAAGAATTGTAACCGGCAGCCAGATGAAGTGGGATTCGCGCCACACGGCCGTTCACAATCAGTGGTGTCTAGCAGTTCATCCTTTCTATACTCACCTGGCTTGTAAAGGAGTCTGCCAAATCCAGCGCAATTTTATTTCCGAATTCATTATATTAGGATCAGCGCCCTGTTGTAACAGTGTAGAGTGTAATGGTTGTTATGAACAACCGAGGCAACCGAAAATCAAATAAACAAAGTAGTGTTGCTAGAGAAATTTTTGTTTTGGCCGCATCGAGGGGCTACTCAATATACTGGTAACTAGCGGTAAATTACTCGCACACTTTTTCTTCAGAAGGTTTCATGAAGTTTCAGGTCGTGTCGTTGAATTAGCTCTCATTTCGAACATACACAACTTTGTACGAAGTGGTTTTATACCGGTTCAGAAAGAAAAATTTAAAAAAATGTGCTGTATAATCCCTATTTTGCATAATAAATCTATTACCATCTTGAAGGAAATTAGTGTTCTTCCTCTTAACTTTCATTTTTTCTATACAACTAAGGCCAATTTGCTTAAAAATGCAAAAATTACGTAAACTTTTAAAGATTTGCTACTGATCTGACAGTTTATTCGCAAAACATACATCCCAAGCATGTAGCGCCCCCTACATAAATTTTCTGCGTAAAGATGCCAATTGGTTCACATCTCAACCGATAAAATAAAGTACCCATTAATGCATAGAAAACTACTCATTTTCAATAAAAGTGGAATAACCTCGGGAATAGGGATCTTTAGGGGTGTGCGGGTTAAGGCATATTATGATGCAGATTAGTACCGTGAGTTAATATATCAGTCCTTTTCCAATTTTTAGGCCCGAAACTATTGAAAAAACATTTTTTACTTGGTTTCCTTTTAGGACAATAACACATCCAAACCCGTGCGACTTTCACGACTCTATAGGTTGCCTTATCAGATCTACCATAGTTAGCAGATGAAACTTGGGATGGCAGGCTGTTAGCGGATTGACAAAGTACCAGATCATGCTGTGTGGGGTGCTGTCCCGGTTAACAATGGGGCGAACGAGATATTTGCAGATACGTCATTTAGTCGGACAACTGTCAGTTTGTTGGTTGAATTTAATTTGGTTTTTTTTTAATTTAAAAATCAGTCTAGAATAATTAAGGTTTAAGAATGATATGAGTGCACTCGTAAGGACACCTGCTATCAATAAGTACGAAAAACTGGCACAATTTTTCCAAATTAAAGATCCCTATAACCCATTGTATGGGTAAAGAGTTTGTATCCATAAATGAGTACAGACCTTGTACGTCAACCTGGATATGTTTTACCCATTATTTTTCGCAGAACTGTTACAACAAAATGCGTAAAAAATACCCATTCATTAAAATCGCGCAAGTATGAAAAATACTGTCAATAGAATTATTTCTGAATTTAAAAAAACGAAATAACAATCATTTCACATTATTGTCTCCTTATAATAGTGTAGGAATCTAGATAGAGATCCTATTCCAAAACTCCTTAGCAAAATAAAACCGCCAACTGGATATATTTTTGATGGCTGGATCTTTTGGCTGCTCTAAAAGTGCCGAACTGGTGCATATTTGCTGCATCCTCAGTAGTCTAAACCGTAGTGTTTTTCGGAGCATTGCCGAAATGTTCCGTTTCCGCCACGGATAATTTGCAGGTTCCGCTATGATCCTTAGTTTGCAGGTTAACTCGCTTGAAATAATTCTTAAGAATTTTTCACCCATTGTTAAGATCAATATACCCATTGACATTCCCTCATCGAGTAGTTGTGAAATGGATAAAAAGTACTCATTGTTAGAAACAAAAAAAATACCCATTTTTTGACAGCTCGAATAACGAATAACGAAAATGGGCAATTTGTATACATAAAATGGGTAAAGTTTTTTTACCGTGCACATCATTAATACCTAATAAGCCGTATGAATAAAAATGAGCATTTGCTCAAGACAAGTTTGCTCAGCTCGATTCTGAGCAAAGTAAACTCTCGTAGCATTTGCTCAAATTGGTATGAATAAAACTTTACTTTACTCAGCTTGGACTGTAGCAAGTTCGAAATTCGAACATAGCTTTTGCTCCGTCAATTATTTGTCAACATCATAATTTTCGGGTAGTAAAAAATTTTAAGTGGAATCAAAAAAATTGTTTTAATTATTTCGTGAAGGAAAAAGGTAACGTAAGTTTTTATGGATATGAAAAACATTAATAAAACGCTCTTTTTCTTAGATATTTGACCCAAACTCTATCGAACTAATCACTAACAACCGTCAACAACTACACATACAGTAAGAAATCATGCCGTGACAACCGGAGGTTGTATTTTCTAATTTAAGTACGATTTACACGATACGTCAGGCTTCTGTCAAAGTCAAAGGAACGTCAACATTAGTTACATGCAGTTAAATGGATGTATTCACACAACATCAACGGCACGAATGTTTCAAGGTACGGAACGTGTAAATGGTTAAAAGAGAAACGCATTCAACTTATCCTAGCGGAACGATGACGTGACTTTGACGATGTGTACACAAGACACAGTTGACGGTGCTAGGTGTTGGATTAAGTCGTGGTAATTCTGTCTTAAGGTATGTAGTTATATTACTATTTACTTACTTTGTATTTTATTACAGGTAGACACGTTGATTTAATGCATTTAGTACGCTCCATTCGTTGGGCAGTAAATGGAAAAGCAGCATCCCAGACCTAAACCGAATTGGCTTAAAAGTGCAGTTAAGTAGTGATGAAAGATAAGGCACGATATAACGGAACAGCAGCATCGATTTCATCACCAAGGACTGTTATGACACCTACTGGCTAGAGCATCAATAGGGAAAAACAACTGGTGCAGGATAGTCCCAGTATTTATCGTGGAAGTGCCCCATACAATGCACATGTAACAACGTTTAGATTGTTTGTTTTTCTTGCGGTGCAATACAATCATTGATTATATTTAACATAACGCTATGTGCATCCTGGACGATTACTGGTGGAACCTGTACTGCTGCTATACGCATAACTGTCCCATGTGTATAGGAAATCTCATAGCACATGGGACAGTTATGCTTATAGCGGCTGTGTAACTGGTGCTTCATTGAATCTCAATTGAGCTGCACACAGGCAGCTGTTCTAAAGGACGATTCAGACGATACATCAGTTTCCGTCAACGGAACGTCACCGTTCCGTCAGGATAAGTTAGATGCGTTGCTCTTGTGTTCGTTCACACGTACCGTACGTCAAAACGTCCCATGCCGTTGATGTTGTGTGTGAATGCCTTCATTTAACTGCATGTAACTAATCTCGTATGCATCGTACGTCAACGCATCGTTGTTGTCGAATGTGAGCAACTAGCTGGTCGTGTAATTAGACACATCGCTCGTCTAAGGACAGCTTTAATCTAACGTTTCATTAAGCACAAGATATGTTCTATTACTCCATGTTGTAATGTAGCGTAAGCGTATAACCAATGATTAGCATTACCGAAATTGGACGAATATACTGGGTGTTACATCCATTACAAATGAGGATGTTATTACTAGCAGAACATAGGTCGATAAGCACTATACTTGTGTGTGAGCGTAGGAGGCTCAGATGTTTGGATGTACGAATGAATTGAATGATTTTTTCATGATAGCATAACAGATTTGGTGGAAAACCAGATTCTTCTAAAACAATAACGATAAATCAATATCCAGTAAAAAAGTAAATAAGATTTGAAAATATTGAACAAAGAAAACAAGTATATGTAATTAAATAGTCTTGAAATCCAAATAAACAAAAATATATATATTTTCGTTATTGATGAATGAAAGATCCGAGATCAGAGTTGCAAAATTCACAATGGCGGATTATAGGATACAAGTATAGGGTAAGGAGACTATTTTCACTCTGTTTCTATAACACCCTACGCGTTTGAACGCGTTGGTTTGATCAGCGCCTGCCATCTTTGCCCAAACCAATGGCTCAAATGGTAGTGCGGCACTCGCTTCGAGTTTTCCTTGTATTCAAGCGCGGGTTTTTCGCCTTTGTTAGATCAGTTCTCGACAAACATATGATTACGGCCTAAAAGCCAACTGTCAAAATCCACTTTGAATGGAAATTCCGGACAAACCGTTATTAGCCGAACACAGTTCACAACAGTTTATGAAAGAGAAAACTTTTCTCTTTCGGTTACTATAAACTTCTGTGATTGGCGCGTAACGGTTTGTCCGGAATTTCCATTCAAAGTGGATTTTGACAGTTGGCTTTTAGGCCGTAATCATATGTTTGTCGAGAGTTTTATTATTTTGTTGGGTCTTTAGAACGAAGCAAAGATGTTGATGCCTATTTATATGTATTCCATCGATTGTAGACCGAGTAATTGATTAAGTAGTGCTGTACCTTTCTAATAGTGTTAAAATAAGCTCTTACTCTAATTAAGAGAAAATAAAACAAAAATCAGAATAAGTCATCAAGACTTGCATAACTCTGAAGGGGCCCCTTCTGTCTGCAAGCGCCGTTTTATGCATATACATGCCATGTCAACTAAATGTGGCCTGAATGGGCCAAATCTACTTTGCATTTCGAAAAATGATATTGGAAACATATTTATCTGATTTGATATGATGAGAAATTGCATTAATGTAACCAAGTAACCTCCAAATAGTTAGGAAGAGTAAACTCACGTCAAAATATGGTTATTATATGCATGGCTTGACATAGATGTCTCAAGTACTCAAAGAAATTCGGGTAGTCCACTTTTATCTGTTGCACTCTATCTTATATCCAAACTATCATTTCATGACTTGTTACTTTTTTATATTATTCGTAAGCTTAACTGAGCCGTGTTATATATTTCGCCGGCTGGGGTCCACTAGGAGGTTGATAACAGTCTATTATCTTTCTCTGGACAAATCCACCTAGAGGCCGTGTGGCACCCAGCGGGTTGAATTTTCTCAACCAAGAATTGATCCACTGTGTTTTTGCTCCCATGTCGTATGAGGCGACTTAAAACAGGAGCCCTCGGGCTATTCTCACAGTCACGTCACCTAGTGACTAGAAGAAAATTTCCTTATATTCACTAAGTGACGTGACTGTGAGAATAGGGCCCCTCATGTCAAGTTGTTTCCCCGTGCCGAGGACTGAATGGCTGGGAAGACTAAAATATGCCAGTCGCGCACGGAGTGTCGTAAGTCTTAAGCTTACCGTGTTAAGCGAGTCTCTGATACAGTGGAAGTTTGTTTCTTCGCAAATCGTGGAGATCAAATGGTGGTCATGTCCCTAATATACATTGCGGGGTTCGCTATAGACGATTATAAGCCACAAACGCTGATGATGAAATGTATAGTGCTGTGATCAAGTATGGTTAGAGCAACACAAATTAATCTTTAGCATAAACGTACAGCAACTATGAATTTATCCCGCCTTATGCAGGAACAAAAGCTTCTATAGCTTTGGTTCAAGAGCCGTATTTCTTTAAAGGAAAATTTTATGTTGGAAAGCTATTTAACTCCGTCTTCGTAGCTTTCAACAAAAATGGCATGACAAATCCACGTGAAATGCCTCGTGCATGTATTCTCGCGAATAGTGCTATTGTCGCATGTCTTATATCCGATCTTACAACTCGCGATATTTGTGCTGTCACAGTCAATATGACTTGATAACATAAACAAGAAATACGTCTATTGTTCGACATATTTGCCACACAACGAACCATCACCTTCTGATAATTTCAAAAGGGTTGTATTATACTGAGGCAGGAATGGGTTTCCCCTTATAACCGGCAGTGATGCAAATGCCCGTCTCATAATTTGGGGCAGCTCACATATTTGAGAGGCATCGAATTAATGGAATGCTTAGGTAGTACAAATCTGCACATTCTTCTAGCCAAACATGTCAAATGGTCTTAAGTGAAAATGACAGTTTCTCTTTGTTTACTTTCTCTTTCGCTAAGAACTCGTCAGTTTATACGTATGTTCATTAACTCTCAGCATAATATGCTAGTCGAAATCAGCGTTTTTCGATATATCCTGAAACAATATTGAAAAGTTTTATGCTGACGCCGTAAGAATTCAAAGAGAAAGTAAAGAGAGGCTCTCATTTGCACTTAGGACCATTTGACATGTTTGCCGAGACTTAATGCAGGAAACCGCCCAACATTTGCACTATCTGGCAGAGAAGAGGTGTTAGATGTAACTCTGCTCCGACAGTATTACGTATGAGTTGGCAAACTTGCTTGAACCGAGCGAGCTTGAACCGTCGGTATCGGATCATAAGTTCCTCGTCTTTGATCATTCGCTAGATATCGTCACATATCGTAATCCCATATCTACGAACTGGGCCCTCTACGATGAGGGCTTGGCGACTAGGTTCCAGGGCTAACTTCCACGTGACTCGGATAAGGTCGTGGATAAAATAAACACACTCATAGTAGCAGCATTCCAAGAGGATTGCCCGCTTCGAGTTATGCTTCTAGAGGAACACCTTGGTGGAATACCGACTCAAATTATTAAGCACATGTCGAACTCATGTCGAAGAACTTAGCATTTCAAATGCTGCCTATCTTCTATGGGTACCTGGTCATTCCGGTATTACTGAAAATGAATGAGCGGACGAATTGGCAACAGCAGACGCTGCGACTGACTTCGTTGGTCCAGAACCAGTTTTACCACTTTCGATAATTATGGCTATATGAAATTCATATCAGTTTTCCCATTAAAGATAAGCCGTTCTGGCTTTATCATGGTCCCCGCACATGAGGTTTAAAATAAGGTGATCCATGGGAACAGCTATATCACTGTCAGTTTGCAAGCTACAAAATTACTACAGAAACCTATGACCATATACTACAATACATGTAACATAGTATAAAGAATAATATAACAATGATGAATTGAAAAATCGCGAATGTTTTTAAATCCAAATGGATATAACCTCTTAATCCACCCAATGGCGCAACCGTGCCCCTCCCACTCCTCCAAACCACGACTCCATGACTGGCAATGCCCAATACAATTGCGGAAATGACCATTACACTCTTGCACTCAGCACCCTTACACAATGGCCTGACATCCATAAACCCAATGTGTCAGGTATCGACGCTGAAACACCTGAAACGAAAAAAATAAAGGGCCGTGCATAGGACACGACCACGGTGACACAAAAAATGCAGCCCCTTCAAGAGCATGCAATACAGTTCGCGATTGAATTCCAATCCATCACAACTCACGCTCCAGCCCACTCACCCACTCGCACAAGTCACAACCCTCCCCACCAAAACATAACCCACCAAAGAACACTCATCAGCATCAAAACTCCAAAACAAGGCACAACACCATGTCTTCCGCTGCACGTTCAAACCAGTCTACCAGTTAAATCAATCAATTATAACACTCAGCCGATCCATCCAGTAATAATAGGCCGGTCTGCTCAGAAAACTTACTCAAACCGAGCAGCCCCACACGGAGGAGTGCAACGAGTAAGCTCACACTCGCCAAAGGAAACACCCAGCTCCTCCACGAAACACGAAATCTCACTTTCCAATCAAAACATAAAAGATGCACCAATGAAACCAGGCACACAAGCACCAGGTCAAGCACCTCTCAATCGATTAAATGAAATAATTTAAGAAACTATAGCGCAACCAAACCGGTTCCAGTCCGAAACTGAAACAACGAACCCAGTACATGTCTGCAGCGCCCTACCCCACACAGGCATTCCAATGTGGAACCAGAACTGGAACGACCACATCCCTAGCATAGCTGTCAATACTGCCCTGTTCTAAATCTAAATTGGAATACACCGGCGTCCAATCCAAAACATTTCCAGAACCGTGCTTCAAACACACAGAGAAGGACAGACACTCAGACCAGACAGATTGGGAAACACAACCCTGTCCAGTAACGTCCAATACCCGGATTTCAAACACGAATCCCAAACCAAAAGAATCCCCGCTCAAACCGCTGCTGGGAGAAAAAATATGAATCCAGAACTGAACCACTCCCGAACGCGTCCCTAGGTCACTACCCAACTCTAAACTCCTTCCCCTAATCTACCGAACCCGAGTGCATGTGCTGAACACTCTCTCTACATTTAAAGCCGCTCCAACTCCTTAAGTATCCCCTCTGCATAATCAGAACAATGACCATCAAATAAATCGGGTGATTCTCCCATTCAACAACTCAAGAAGTGAGAAGGACCGTGATCGGTCTTAGCCGTCCAATAGACAACACAACAAACAACCCAAGAAAGGTCTCACTAACTAGAGGGCGCAAAGCTCAGCACATGCACCCCCACCCTTTCACACACACACATCTTTAAGGACTATATTCCCATGCAGGCCGGGCCAAATTCTCTTGAACCTTAACCCATCTACATTAACAGCTATCGAACAATGATGTCGACAAATTAAATTATCGATTTATCCATACAAAACTTTAATGGCAAATTCTTTGACTCTTAGTTACTGTGAGCGGATCAGATCAAATAAATTTAAGTTGTATTGGATATCAAACTAAATGGGTCTCCTCGCATTTACTACAAAGTCGATAAAACATCTTTAACCTTCGAGCAATGCAATGAACTTTTGGAAAACTTGAGGCCTTAAAACCAAATTCATTTATTGAATTTATTATAGGATTGTACGCCCAACACTGTCATATGGGTGACTTGTATGGTCACAGAAGGGTCAGCTAATGAAGATTAAAAGAACAGCCGATAACTGAAGCACAACCGCTCTTATGAGGTTCTTCTAAATATCAAAATATACACCTAAAACAAAAAGCACTATGAATATAAATTGGAGGTTTATGGTCTTTGAATCATGAATCCACACGTCGGTGCTATCGGTACATTTGTTTTTGCTACTATTCAGAAGGTCCATGTTGAGCCTACACTACTTCCATTAAATCGTAATTATTGCATGGAGCCAGCAGTTGTTCAATATCGATCCTTTTAACATGGCTGAGCCGGATTGGATTTTCGCGCGATTTTTTCTCAGCCAATACCACCTAAGCGGAAAATTACAAACAAATAAACAATTTCTCACTGAAAGAATTTAGTCAGCATACCTCAAGAAATCATCGTATTAACATGTTTCAAATTTTTCTTCTTATTTGATGTAAAGTGCAACAGACCAACTAGTACAAAGTTTTTTGGCCAAATTGTTTTTTGATCTAGTTTAACACCAAAAGTAGGTAATCAGTGCATTGTTATGCACAAAAACAATTGCACATCACTAAACTGTTTGCTTCCCTTGGATTTAAAGTATAAAAAAAATCGTTCAAGTATGCTACTGAGCATGCTCAGGTATTTACTTGGTTTGCTCAGCTTTCGCTGAGCATTTGCTCAGGATTTATTACTTTATTCATACGGAATCAGATGTTCGAAAAGCAAACTCACAAATAGAGTATACATCTGTCAAAGCAAAGTCTTTATTCATACCAACTTGAGTAAATGCTCAACGCAGCTGCTCGACTGCTCGAATCTCAAGAAGCTGAGCAAATGCTAGTTTTTATTCATACGGCTTAATGTCGTTTTCGCTTGAAGCAGAAACTAACTCAGTTTCGGACCTAACTGCTGTCAAACCGTTTGTTTGAAGCCAGTTTCCAACCTAGGTTATGCGCCACTGAACTGAAAACCGGGTTGGGTTCCAACCTGAAATATATTTCGGGTTCGCTCACACCACCGCTGTTTGGCGAGAACCCAACTCAGTTTCATTAGAAACGTTCGTTTGAAGCAACTAACCTGGGTTAGTTTCTAGGTTCTCAATCGAAAACGACATAAGAGAAGAGACGACAACAGGCTTCTTGCTCTTCTTAATTTTCTCGACTTGGCCCTGCCGTAAATCTGAAGACAACAAGCGTTAATCGTTGCCAGATTCCCTTTGAATGCTTCTTACAATTGCCGAAAATAATTGTATTGTTTATTGTTTATTATTAATTGTACCTAAAAGATCGCACCTCTACCAAGAATTTACAATGCTAGCTGCATTTAAAAATTAAATTAAATATTTATTCATGTCTCTCTTAATAATACACGTAACTATATCGTCATTCAGGTCTTTTATTCAATTTGCACGAAATTAGGTTTTACGCGAACCGACATAACCCAACAAAATGAGCCGGATGAACTTCGTTTGACAATTCTCGGTGGTTTGTTTACATGGAAGTTACGTGAGTTCGAATGTAACAGATGAGCACCCGTTGCACTCGCACTCATGCAACAGACAAGGTAAACAAACCACCGAGAATTGTCAAACATGAACTTCATTCATCATGAGTTCATTCGTGTCGTCATCTTGTAGAACTCAATGTTGATGTGTATGAAAAATAGCCAGAATAGATTCAGCAGCACTGTTTTCCATCCCGATTGTAAATATAATGAACGCTCATTACTGGCAAAATGACCAATCAGAAGCTGGTTCAATATTGAGGTTAGGACTGGATCAAATTAGCTACGCGATTGTCTTCTCTTCTCTTAGATTAATACCAATAATTTTTGTCCGCTTTGTAGTCATATTTTTCCCATAATCCAGAAATGTCATGAAACTTGTTTATTTACTTCGTCACTCGTAAATTTGGTAAATTTCAAGGTAGGCGTAAAGTGAATTTCAATTATTAATCCTGGGACCAAAGCTCATAAATTTCTAGATAAATTCTATCACAGTGGCATATAACTGTACTGTAGGACCCACTAGAGCCTTAACAATACTTTAATAATGGCTACCAATCCCAAGGATTCAAAATCACCCACCAAATTGGCGCTGCCATCTACCTCCGCTCAAGCACTGGCCACAACCACTGATAAATCAGCAGAAATTACAATTGCTCTACCGGAGAACTGGACCAAAATTGCTTCCAAAAAACGTCCGGGTATGCATTATTACTTTAACATCAAAACGAAAGAAAGCCTATGGGAACATCCTGGCCAAAGCAAAGCGCTAGAACTAGAGCAAAAGATTATCCGAAATGTCCCAAAGGCGCCAATAAAACCGAACAAGCCTTCGGAACGCAGTGACAAAATGCGAAGCTCGGAAAAAGTGATTCAGTTAAAGAATGACACCCAGTTCAAGAAGAGAAACACGGCAAAGTCTAGGTTGGAAGCCCTGCAGAAGCAACTCGAAATTGAACGGAAGCAAAATGCCGAAAAAAATAAGATCCAAACTGAAAAGGTAGAAATATTTTCATGGGAACCAATTAAGATATTTTGATTTACCTATTTTATTTTTTTAGAAGAAAAGTCCGGAGAAAAAAGTCGAACCTAAGAAAGTGGACGCTAGTTTATCTCCAAGACCACGAAAACGAGCGGAAGCTGCCGAGAAAGTATCAGTGTCACCGAAGACAATCATTACAAAAAAATCCTCCCGTGATAGTCCTAAGGTTAGCCCGAGAAGCAAAGTGATTGCGAGGAATCATTCCCCAAAGGTTGTTGATAATAAAAGAAAAGCTGCGAACCTGCTAGCGGAAGCGAAGGAAGATTCGCTCAAGGATGCGAAGAAACCGACTAGCAGCTTGAAAATGTTCAAAATCCCGAAAAAACCACCTGATCAACCAGTCAAGTCCCCACTTTCGGTCGTCGCACGAAAGCCGGAGGAGCCCAAGGTGATCCCATTGAACGAAATGAGGGACAATATACCTAGCCAACTTAAGACTGATTATACTACAAAGTTACCTCGAAAATTGGATACTCCAGTGCGAGATCCACTGATTCCAATTATTCCACCGACCATTCCAATGCCATCCGTTCGTAATGTGTTACTGGAAGCTATCGAGCGTCTACCTTCACCGGTAGTGC
The DNA here is from genome assembly GCF_030247195.1 of Topomyia yanbarensis. NCBI lineage: Eukaryota > Metazoa > Arthropoda > Insecta > Diptera > Culicidae > Topomyia > Topomyia yanbarensis. Next base: position 206,039,019 of record NC_080670.1, on the reverse strand, counting down.
AATCCCCAGTGGCACGATCTGAACCACCAAAGTACACCTCCACGCCTAAACTTGAAACCCGTTCTCCGGCAAATGAGAGACTATCGAAAATTCGAACCGAATTAGCTGAGGAAGTGATACTGCAAACATCGGTACTTGGTGAAGATACTGAAATGACCGATCTGAGTGAACTTTCTATCCCGTCCGATGGAAGCTTCGCGGAAGAGATGGATTGGGAAGACATTCCTGAGGAACTAGCGGTACAGAAAGTTGTCGCTGTTCGACAGAAGCTGGATTTCCAAACCTCTCCTTTACCCGAGAAGTGTTCGAACACAAGTATTCCCCAATTCCAGCTACCTTTGTTCGATAGTATCAACTACCGGAGATTCTTTTTCATGGTACTTGATACCAACATCTTTCTGTCTCATCTGAAGGGGTTGGAAAGAATGCTACAAAAAGGGTTTCCACGTAAATGATTTCAACAGACTTGAAATAGACGAAATTATTAATGCTACTAATTTATTTTTCAGATATTGGTCAACCTATCCTACTAATTCCGTACATTGTCCTGCAAGAGCTGGACCGAATCAAACATCGAACGCAGGACCCTCTGCTCAGTCAAGCCGCATCACATTCGATCCGTTTTCTCAACGAAAAGCTCCGCCAGCGGGATCCTCGTGTCAAAGGCCAATCCACACTGGAAGCCGCGCATCGATTGATCGAAATCGCAAACCCAGACGACAACATCGTCAACTGCTGTCTCCAGGTGAAACAGGCAATAGCCGGGCTACCAACTGAACTGATGCTCCTGTCGAATGATATCAACCTGCGGAACAAGCTGCTGGTTAATGGAGTACAGGCATTTTCGTTCACCGAGCTGACGGCTGAAGCGGATCGGATTCGGTTTACCTCGGACGACGGTACTGGTACCGCCGATTCGATTAGGAGCTGATGTAGGGCCGGTGGATCCGGCCAAACAGGTAATCGCGTCGTAAGGCTAGGTATACATCTAGGAGGTGGAGCGTGATATTAAATGAACTGTTAAAGCGAAGGATTCTTTGTTAATAAATGAAATATATTTTTGTTTTTATTTGACAGGCGACGTTCTTGTCGTGAAACGTTCTTGGGTGTTTTCATAATAAATGAAACTACCGAAAACCGCCCGATCTGAGCATTGCCTTATGTTGTGCGAGCTACGAATTAGCTTTTATTTAGACGCTCATAGAACTCATCTTTGAATATCATCGGATTTGTCGTTTCTAGGGGCGTGGGCACTGATCAAAATATAACTTGCTCTTTATCCTCGAAACGGAGATATGGTCACTTACCTGTCTTCATTTAATGGTTCGTAGGCCGTCTCCACACTCCGTCTTCCATCTGCACTCCACCGTAGATCGTTCGCAACACCTTTCATTTGGAAACATCAAGAGCCAAGTTTCGTGGCTGTAGAGGACAACCGGGGCCCTATTCTCACAGTCACGTCACGTAGTGACTAGAAGGAAATGTTCTTCTAGTCACTGGGTGACGTGACTGTGAGAATAGGGCCCCGGTCTAACGAGCGTTGCCTTCCTGCGATTGCGTACTTCGTTTAAATCCAGTCCTACTAGAATGTCTCTGAATTCATGTCTTCACTCTTTAGATGGAAAATAGATGATTCGTCTGTTACACACTTTCGATCCTCTCGATAATTGATTGTTGCAGCTATCTACAACCCTCTCATTCGACTCGTAATCACTCTCGCGGAATTCTTCCACCCAGATAAGTCCTTGTAAACCAAGAAAAAGGCTAGCCGACCCAAACATGAATGCCGATGCAAACTGCAAGAGGAAAGGGAGATATTGTGCAGACCCACTGCTCAACCGTCGTGACTTTCTCGCAATCCTTTCCTGGGCACGGGACTCTTCCGGAAGCTCCTAGTACCGACAGACAATGCTTCGTTTTTTTCTCTTTTCTACAGCCACGGGAGAAGGTACTCCTTTATACTTTTTGCTCGTGTTTCCTTCGCGATCTGGTTGCATCCAAAGGTTACACTTTACACCGGTCCTTTCCACGCCCGTCTGCCAATAGTGCTTGCTGTCCTTTTTATGGGCTTTTTTTATCCGATCCGATAGGGAAAACCGTACTTTTGCCACCGCTCCTCGCGTTCTAGTCGGAAGGTGTTGTTCTTCTTTTTCACAGGCGGAATCGAACGGGCTGGATATTCCCGCAACGATCGGTTCCTCGGTCACTCAATCGCACACGGTTCCGTTTGGTGGGAACGTGAAAATGCCGAAAACTTCTATCACTAACTGGGCCGGGTGTTTCTCTCCGGGAAGTACGCAGCAACTGAACCGTGTAAAATGGTGCCTCACTCATCGCTGGGCAGCGGAGGTTCGGTTTTGTTCCAGTTCTGAACCATGCTGAACTGTTTTGCTTGACAGCTCCAGTGCTGCCGTTTTCCCGCGACTGAACCCAACCCATCGCGGGTGGGGTGCGTTCTTGTTCTCCTGTCCTTTTTGACTGAATGCTACATACTTCCGTCTAACACCTCATTAGTGCACTTAACTTCGCCCTTTAACGCCTATCAATGTTCGTTCTGGAAACACTACAGTTTGACAAGAACAAAAATAAACCTTTCCGATGCCAATCAAGTATTCAAGCATGCATTGCCATGGTAACTATGGAAAAACGATTGTCCCTAACCATGTCCGATTTTGTTCTTCTCTGGAACAACGGACGACTGTTTTTGTTTAGTAAATGCTAATTGCGAACAACACCAAGGGCTTCCACGCTGCTGATGGTCGTCTCAAACCAGGTCAGCCCTTCCTTCGCTGCTGGTTCGCGTCCACACAGAAGAGCTGTGAATGTACGCCCGCTCCAGCTAAATTATACGATACCCGCATTGTTCGCATAACAACGGATATTTCGGTAATTAGTCAAGGTGTTTGCGTTTTGACTTCGTCTCTTCAGCACCACGGCACTTGACCAATGCACCGGGCTGACACTAATCCAAAATTGGAGCCACCTAATTGTGAACACTGTAACCCGTCAGGGTAACAATTTAGCACTGGGTGGAAATATACCATTTATTGGGTATACACTCCGTAGAGTGTATTTGTTTACATGTGTAATTCGATATCAACATTTGAATAGGGCTAATAAGATTTGTAAACAAACTTTTGTTTTGCTGATTTCCCTTAATTTGTTATCATTTCAACACAGAAAACAGTTGAAATTGATTCTACCAAGGGTAAAGATGTTGATTCATGTGCATCTTTGATGAAATTCAACTCGATAGCGGAATAATGAGCGAAATAAGTTTGTTTACAAAAATCTCATTAGCCCTTTTGAAGAATTAATATTGAATTATGCTCACCGCAGAGTTTTTAATAGTAGAGTTGCGTAATCACCGCAAGACCAATCATTGGTCTTTTTTAAATTTTGGCAACCTTTTATTTTTAGTTAAATTTCAAATCACTTCACCCGAACGCTTCAGTTAGAAGTTAACTTTGCGCATTTAAAAATTTAAAATTAAGTGTTTAGTTTTATTTTGTGAAAATCAGTACGATAAATAACATCGTATAAAGAATTTAAGCTTTTCCGGTTCTCAACTGATCCGCAACTAAGAACGAAATGCATTTTTGCCGCTTGTCGTCTGATTGGGGTGTGACAAAAAACAATCGAATTTGCAGCGTAAGATAAATTTGAATAAGTACATATGTATAAGTGGAATGCATACACAAATTTTCAAAATTTTAGCTGCACTTTAACTATGAGAAATACCTTCATATTTCCACTGTCGGTGGAAGATTATTAACATTACCCAGAGCTGTTCCGGTGTTTAAAATAGTGCCAAATTTGAATATTAGTGAACATATATTTTTTAATAATTGTCATTAAGCGAAGTATTCCTGGTTTTAAATAATGTTAATATTACATCATTGATTTTTTTCTCATAATTATAATCACATAATAACGATACTCCCCACGCATTCGAGCATTGTTATTCTTCGTGTCCGATAGGTAGACGTTTTGAGTGTTCAATAGGTAGATTTGCTTCAGTCTTTGCGCAACTGTTCTTTATAAACTGTGGCTCACCGCTGTTCGGTACCGTTCACTTTTTCTTGTAAATTTTGTTCATTTACGCGTATGTGAACGGTTTTGTTCGTGTAGCTAGGTTAGATAATTTTTGTTAAACATTTGTCAATAACTAACATAGGGCTTAGGTAGGTTACCACGCTCCTCTTGCTGTTATATTGGTTTCTGTTTATGCTGCAAAGGAGATGACATGCGGCGGTGCGGTTTTGTGGTGATGGTGTTTGTTTTGGTGGAGTGGAAAAGGCGGCCATCGTGAAAAAGCGAGAGAGTGACGGACCACGGCATCGATCAGACACCCGATCAGTTTTTTTGTTTTCGGGACAGTTTCCCGCCACTATGAAAGTATTTCAGTGCGCGCGTGCGACGGCAAGCTAAAACCGTCAAAAGTGCCGGCCGTAGTTCGGGCATTAGTGAGGTGTACGGTGTCGGTTCGCCAATAGTGGTAAGCTAAGTGTAAAGGAGTGCTTTCGCTTCCCCGGCTAAACAATAAGGAACCACGACATCGACCGTTCTCGCTATAGAGGATAAGTCGAACGAGCCTAGCTCTCCTCTATAGCTAATAGCCAAGGAGAACGAAGCAGGGCGGACAAAGGTTCCCCCTGGGAAGTTTACTGCGGTAACTTCCGGGATCGTTTACGGCGAGTAGACGATCCGGCGATTCGTCGCCAACGTCGTTAGGAAGGTTCCAACAAAGGAACCAAGCTTTCCTCCCTAGCTAAACGCCAAGGACCGCTGCCGGAGCAGCCAACGCCATTCCGGGAGAACTCGGCCGTTGTAGTCCCGGCCGGTCGGAAGAAACCGCCCGTCTTCCCGCCAACGGTAGCAGCAGATCGACGAGATCCAGCAGCGCACAGTACAGGAAGTGGAGGAATAAAAGTCGGTAAACGTATTAATTTATTTTGTTTACTTTTTTTCTTGTGAAACGAAAATCCGAAATTCTATACAAGCACCTAGGCCGCCTTGAAAAGAAGGGTTCGCCGGGCAAACAAGAACCCGAGTAGTGGGCAAACCCCTACTTACAACACTGTGAACGCCTTCTAACTTACGATGTCCCGAAAGTGAAAAGGTTATGTTTGCTGATTAGAGATACTGAAGTCGAAACTTGTTTGTTGGATATTTCGGATTTGCGTGAAAGCTCAACCGAGCCGTTTGGCAAATTTTTATTAGGTTTGTAACGTTAGTTAGCAGCACAAGCTAGAACCGAAGACTGCTTATCAAGAAGACTGGCAACTCTGTCTAGAATCTGGAGACAGTAACAGAAACGCCACTTACGGGTGAAGGTGGTACTTCCCATAGTGATGCACACACATTTACATTAAGCTTCCTACCTTCGTCCAATAGAGGCGCTGTAACCTCTGTCGCTTCTCGTCAGGTAACTGGCATCCCTATCTCTACATACAGAGTTTGACAATAGGCAACATCGTTTTTCAACCGATCGATGGGGGTCAGTTTGACAACGTCAAAATCGCTTAAAATGTCATCAACAAACAATAGTAGCAGTAAACAAAAGAAAACAATGAACACTTTAACTGATTTGATGTAAACTAAAGTGCTCCTCGTTCGTATTAAAAATTAATTTCGTTCATTTTGTTACAAGCAAAGTTCTTATGTTGGCTACGAAAATATGACGTCACGTCACCCTCTTGCTTCTCGTTTATATGGGGAAGGAAGGAGTTATCAGTTCTTCAGTTTCCTGGTTGAAACAGCACTCTGGCAACCCTATACCATTATATGGAGTTTGACAGCGACCTACATATATGAGGCGTTATAGCTATAAAGCCCCAAACAAAGAATTATGTTCGGCACTATACACGACATTCAAGCATTCCACACGATGTTTTTTAGGGGATGATTTAACACCATATTATTCAGAAAAACTACGTGTAATTAATCGATTCAAAGTTAATGTTTTGATTTCCATGGCAGTGATGCTGGCTGCACAGAGACGTCGTCCTTGACAGAGGGCTGGGATCACGGCTTACATATACTAGGCTAGCTCGTTAGAGTGTAAACATTTGACGAGAGCGCGTCATAGAAATCGTCGGCGAAAACAATTACATGAAATTCATATATTGTTTGCTGCTAACGAATGATCGGCACCTGGTAAATCACAAGGAAGCTATGCGGATGTCCAAAACCTTTGCTATGATCAGAAAATTACGGTGGGATATGTTTTCTATGGCATGCATCCAAATTCCCGATTTACGCTAATAATCCCATAGATGCACTGATTATCCACTGTGTCTAGTATAATTATGGCGTAATTTACGTCAAAAATCCATTGCACACTATTTTTCCACCGTAAGAGCTCAAATATTGTCAATTAACAACTTTCGAGAAATCCGTTTGTTTATCTCAACGATTTCTCTGACGTCACCGAAAGCTGTCAATTCGCGGAATAGCAAGCCTCTTTTCTGTGAGCCGTGGCTGGGATGAAATCAATCCCATTTGGTTTGTTTATTTTCCACCAGCTAGTGATGTAGTGTTTGTGGCATGTGACGTGTACGTACATGAGCCATAGAAAAATCTATGGAGAAATCGCATTTAAAGTCTGATTAAAAGAAACTGCACATGCAGCACTAATACCGGAGGAGAAATGTTCAGCAGAGGACCTGAAAAAGGTGTTACGTATGCACATTATAAATTAAATTCTAGAGCGTTTTTTCATTACATCATATCTAACAGAAACGTCAAACGGAGAAAATTGCGTGCAAAAATTTCCTTGCAACTTTCAAATTTCATTAACAATTAAAGCACACAGAAGGCTATTAATTCTACTATCACCTCTGAATTTACTCATTGCAGGATCGTATAAGCATATTACATGTTTTTCGTGAAGATAATAGAGAGATAATTGATAACTATTATTTTATTACATTTTGCCGATCACTTTTGCTATGATGCACTTTTACATATGTGGTCTTGGCAACTCCGTTTGTAGATGGCACATTTTACTGTGACGTTTAGAGAGACGGACTTGTAGTTGTGATATATTTCATGTGCTGTATTGCAACCGAGAGTGTAGATATGAGGTTTGGCATTGGAAAAACATACTAACTACAGTGGACTTGGAGAAACATCGCAAAACATCACATCTACAAAATATTAGCAAAACTTTGGTATACAACATGTGACATTTTGACTTAAGATTAAATTAACATATAGTTATCATTTTTCTCTATTATTTGTGGACGATAAAGAGTCAATGCTTAGCTTTTATTTGGCATAATAAACTTAGTTTGTTTACATTTGTTAGATATTAAGTTTTGAATAAACGGTATAGAATTATAGTTTATTGAGGTAATTTTAATAAGCGTGCACGGCATACCCGACAGAAGAAGGTGTGTCAGCCCAAAGAGAATAGGGAAAGAGACGAATAGTGTGAAGCCAAAAATACCTTATTGAGCAGACCAATCGTGCAATGTAAATAAACATTACTCATGCCTGAGTTGGAGGAGATAAGTATTGTACTTCTATCAAAAAAGAAATTTGAATTTTCGTCAGAATTTAGCTCAATCGTGATTGTAAGGTGCATTCTAGAGTATATGTATGAGTAAAAATAAGCTTTAGAATTATTTCATCTCTTTGTTTCGAAATGCACATCGTTTGATAAACAAATCCATCGATCGACATACGGTTTGTTTTCAAAATATAATAGGAGTCATTTAAAGTGCTGCCTGTAGAAGCGGTTGCTAAAATTCTAGTGTTGAAATCATCATAAAGGGAGTGTTGCCGTTTTGACTGATTTTCACTCTTCGTCTCTTTCACTATTCTCTTTGTGTCAGCCCAATTTTTGCTTGACAAACAAAAATTTGACTGTCATCTAAGCCCGAAGTAGTATATACAGGTATGGTGAAGAGGGCTCTTTGGTATTCGTAAGATGAATTTTACATATGAGTGGTGTGAGTGATCACAGAATAAATCGACTTGCTTTCGTCATACCGTTCGTTCACGGAAACGAAAAACTACCTAAAATTGAGTTTCTTTGACTCAATCTCGTGGTATCGTGGGGGAACTTAAAATTAGGTAAACCGTGTTGAAGGTAGTTTCCATTTAACCACGGCAAAAATTACAACTCATTGATAGGTTTTTTATACTCAAATTTAAGTTGAATTTACCTAATTTTGAGTTCACCCCAAACAACTCAAAAGTACCTTCCTCCACGGAAGACCTCGACTGAGTCGAATCTCTCTTTTTGTTTTTGACAACACTAATAAGTGCGAAAGCGACGCACAACTCAAAAGTAAGTTAAAGGAACTTATTCTGCAGGTTGTTTTATTTAACCGTGTTCCGCTCCCATTGAATCGTGTGAACGCTATGACGTCGACCCGATGTGCTTCTGGATTGTTTACATATTTTTGGTTGCCAAACTAGCAAACCGTGTGTTCTGCCACACCTATATATACTACATTGAACTAAGAACGGACGTGGTAGAGAAACGTCAAAAATAAGAAAACAGGAGTGCGTGCGCGTAGTTATCGGCACTTGTCGGAACAATTTTTGTGGAAAAGTCCGCATTCTCGACATTCTTTTGCAGTTAGCTGTCCCTAGTTCAGAACAGTTTCTTATAGTGAATGGAAGGAGTACGACAACACGCCAAAAGAAGCAGAAGACACCGTCGCTGAGGAAGCGTGCCATCGTTACTTTGACGGGAATGCACATTGACGGCTACCGGCAGGACCGGTGTGCAAGTGCTGGATCCAGACGATACCAATCCCACCCGTTTTGAGGAATAAGACTACCACCCAGAATAGAAGTTGTTAAGTTATCTACAGCGACTGGGAAGACAATTCCGAGGAGCTGATACTGAAGGCTGGTGATGTCATATAGATTTCGCGGTGTCTGAGGAAGGTTGGTGGGCATGCAAACGGTGGGAATAAGTCGGCGTGTTCCCATACAATCTGGTCGAAGCAATTGAATGAGGATAAAGTAATAGTCATAAGCCCCAACGCAGAGGAAACCATCCAGCGATTCCCAGGATCGTATGATGACGACGGCTCACGTCCTTAAAGTGAGTGTACCTCTTTTTACCTTCTTTCTAGAACGATTGATGATTTTGGGCCCAAATTTTGGCGCAGCCAAATTTTATTTTACAGAGGTTATTGATTTTAGGAAAAAATCTGCCGTCGAGAAAGGCGTGCACCACAATAAATCTGATTCGCAGTTGACGTCTTCTACAAAAAATTGTCCAAGACTGAGCAATCCAGAAATTTGCAATACATTCGTTTGTGTTTCAGACAAATAACCGGACTATTAGGTTACTACACTAGGTATAGGTTGGTCCTTGGCTACCGATGAATCACCCGGGACAATGTGATACATCTTTACGAATGACAAAAAAAAACAACTCTCGCGTTTTACAACAATTTATTTGCTTCATTATCGGAATATGTAGGATGTTATTTTTTGTCTGATATCAATATTTTATCCTCACGCGTAACCAAGCAACATAGCTGATGTGTAATTGTATGATTTACCTGTTATATTTGCACGTGTAAACAATGAACAATTGTTCTGACTACATCCAGTACGATCAAAGTTCAATTGAGTTAATAATTAGCTATTTTGTTTCCAACTGTATAGTCCCCCTACCCCTTGTATTATCTAGGTATATGTATATTGGGGTTGGACTACAACAGTTTCTGTTCCCGATTAAAAAAGAAGCTCTATCGCGCGCTGCAACTATTCGAATTATTCAACCCATCCGTGGCCGTGTATGATGTGGCCCGTCTGCGTTCGCTGCCTGCTGCTGTTGTATGCTTGTTTAAAATGTTTATTCTTTAATATTTGCCCACGCTGGGTAAAGTGCTAGTGACTCACGAAAACAACCGAGACAGTTGTGTCTCGCCTATTAATCCAGATCTCACGTTTGGGGATTTTTGACATGTAATACTTTATGCACGTGTCCGTATATGTAGTAATAGTTTGTTTATTTCGATAAACCTATTTATGTTTTACCATCGTGAAAACTTAGACGGTTAAAACATTCCTCCACAACAACAAAATGCGATTCTTTCGTTACTTTATCTATACCAAGTTGGGACACTTATGGGATCATAAACTTTACACCGAAAGGGGAAGAGTCCAAATCCACATACTCATGCCAATTAAAATGCGCCAGATGTTGGGTCGGAGCATCAGTAGCAGTAAGAAATTACCGGACATTTCTACTCTTAAGAAAACTATCGAAATTATCTATTGTCGATAAACCTAGTCATATTTTAACCGAGGAAAGTTTAGTTCTCGAATGTTTATAACTTTTATAAACGAATAATAAATTGTCAAACTCAACTATTGTTGAAAAGTCGTTGAAAAATCAGAGCTCGATGATTCCAGCTTGTTTGGCTCTTCACTGCCCTAAAGCTACTCCCGCTCAACAAAAGCGCATTCCTGATCCCTAGCAATTAACATTTCTAAACTATATAACTCAACACTAATCGTTTGTAGATAGCTTTTTACATATCTTTGGCTATAATTATACTACTCTTTCATACACTTGAGACGCACGTTCCGCTGCCCGTTCGAATTCCGATGACTTAACCAGTTTTGCTTGTGGCCGAACAAACCAACCAGCTGATGCTGCCTTCTTCGTCTAGCCTGCGTTTAATCAATCTTAGACTTAAAGAAACGCTTGAATATGACGGGAACGAGCGAAAATACGGAAAACACCGCCAGCAGGGTAACCGAACCCCAACTGAACGCATCACTCGAACTGGTCATCTTGTACAGCGTCTTCCCCGCTTGTATGGCAATGAAGGAGGGCGGTGCCACGCCCAGGAACGTCCCTAGTGCAAACGGATACAGCGGCACCCCGATCACCGGTGCCACCAGGTTGATGAACCAGTTCGGCAGAAACGGGGTCATCCTCAGGAACAGCATGTAGCTCAGCAGATCTTCCCGGTGTTTATCGACCTGATGGGCCCAGACGCGGGCCTTCTCCGGAAAGTAATGTTTGACCAAGCGGCGGCCGACAACCTGCGAGAGCAGGTAGCAAAGGGTGGCACCTAGGGCTGAGCAGAAGCACACGAGCGTCAGGGCGACCGGGAAGTTGTACAGGAATCCGCTCAGGATGGACAGGAACAGCGAACCGGGAATGGCGAAGGTTTGTAGGCTGTGAATGATACGGATACGTTGTTAGTAAACTATTGTACGTCAGTTGCTTTTCCGCTTGTGCCATATTCCCATGAATTGAAAAGTACAATTTAAAAAAATTCTTTGTCGTATCTCTCCCTTGAAACATCTGAGTTGGAAACACCGTGCCGTACGGTATCAACAACGCGCATACGCAAATTACACATAGTGATTTTCCGTGTTTTTCGCGATATCCGCGTACGAATTGTGGACAAATAGTCGAGTGAAGTGGTTCTCCAGTGGCAAACGTTGAAAGTTTCATGAAAATCGGTGAAGAAACGGCCGAATTAAGTGATTTTCAGTTTACCCACGCGGTAATATAAACACAACAAACCAAGACGGGAGAAAGGTGGGAACATTTGACACTTTTGAGTGTATTAGTTTAATACTTGCAAAATTAAGCATGGCGGCCGGGGCCCTTGAAGTGAACGAACGAGCATCCTGATTCTTTGGCGCACGATGAAAAGTGAGAAAAGGCCGAGCATCACCTCGGATCTACCTATTGGAAGAACACTTAGGGATACTTTTTACTTCGAAAAAACCGGTTAAATTAACTATGACCGAACCGAAAGAAAACTTATGGCAACAGAAAGGCCCACTACGTCATTTGTTTGTGCTTTTCTTCTTCATATCCTCTTGTTTTTTTTGGCTTCATCAAAGAAAAATGACAACCGCACCAGAGAAGAGAAGTACCACTTCGAACAAAAAAAATTACGAAAGTTCTCACAAAAGCGAATCGGATTTGTTGCTGGTTTTCCTTGCTTTGATTTGAGAGTGCACCCGTATGACGTTTCAACTAGTATAACTTTTGAGACTGGCTCGTATAAATCGTTGCAGGCGGTAAGGTCGAGCTTCGCTAAAGCGTACAGTAAATAACAGAAAATGTATTATTGCGTTTCGTATCAAAGATTTTACTTTTCTGACTAATATTATGCTTATTGTTGTATGTAATCATTGAACGCTCGTTTTCTAAAACGACATCTGTTATTTTTGCGGGGCGTCCGGAGAATCATCCAGTTTCAACGGAATGTTCTCTGATTACCTGGTCCGCTTTTATTAATTTTGCATATTGAAGAGTAACTCGTAAGGAACCTTTGCTAAGCCGCACATGATTGCAGAGCCCTCTTTCTAACTAGTGGAACGTGATCTTCCGCATGGGTGGTGGATTTTTCCATTTGTCATGAATATTACTTGTGATAATTAAGCTGAAGAAGTAAACTTTTTTTTCAATCCAATGCAGTGACAGCTAATGTGAGTACTTAAGGTCACAAGAGCACTTAGCACATATTAGGAAATCCAATGGAAGATTTTGTCGTGATAATTCAATTTTGCAAAAAAAAATATTTGTAATTTTTCGAACAAAAAAAATAAAAAAAAAGTTTCGATAAAACGTCAGCTGCATCGGAAAAAATCGAAAACAGCATATGGCTTAATGACCCAATGAACGTATACAATCTCACCATCGTCGGTCTTAACAGCAGTTTTGAAGTAGAATACTTCTAACGTTTCAATATGGGGTCCCGTTTCAAAAGTTGTTTCCTCTAACAGTTTAACTATTTTTAAATTTATTTTAGAAAAAATCTTTAACTTGGCTGCTGAGTAACTGATTAATAATAGTTTCTTGGTACGCAGATCTGAAAAGTGTGTAGCAGCAATGCCACAAGTACATATTTATCTAGAAAGGTACAGATTTTTCGAGTATTTTTGGTACAAATTCTGGACGATACGGATAACATATTTTTGTAACTAAAAGTACAGTTTGGTACAGATTTTTTTAACACGACAGGTAAAATAATTTAACGCTGCGATGCATACCAGTAAACAGGTTATAAATGTTGAGTTACACCGCTGATAGAGTGATGGCGAGAAACTGAGCTGGAGCTAGCACTGACATTAGGATGCGGGATTTGAGAAACTTGCTTGCAGCAAATCAAAGGATTGATGTCAAAATAGGTTTGTTACAGTACCAGGGGGAACTGGAAGTACTTCTTCTCCTTTTCTACTTCGAGTAGCAAACCGAATTAAAAATTAGCAAGTTTTTTTGTTCCTGTTTGCTACGGAGCAACTAGGAGCAAGAACCGTGTATTGAAACAAACCTAATGAAAGCCGCGCGGATATGCGCGGATTGCTTGCGTTTACTGTGATAGGCCGCTTACAGAGTGGCGGCGAGAAACTGTGTATGTGCTGCCCAAGTAACCATAAGCATTAAGCCATTGCACAATATTGGCTATACATTTGCACTAATGTTGCATTGAAACTCCATTACAGCATTAACAATGCAATAAAGCTCTATATTAGCATCAATAATGCATAATAGCGCAACCGACATATAGCATTATCACTGGCTCTATATGCGTATATAAAGCTGATATAACGCGTACATGCTTCAAGGATCTTTAAAGCATGTAAGCTTTACAAGTGCATTTAGTGCCATTATAGAGCAAATAAAATCCGATATAATGGTATTGTAATGCTATGGGTTTCTTTGTTATGCAACTCTTCTTGAAGATTATATTGGGCATATTTCATTTCAATCGAACAGATGCAATATAGTCTAGGAAGCAAACGCAGCGCACTTACCGTGAAGGACGAGGCAAGGTACCTCAGTTCGAGACATACTAAAGGTAATTTTCGTGAAACATTCATATCGTGTGAGAACGAAAACACATTAAGGATATTCACTACAATACATTAGAAGAGAGTCAATTACGGTTTTAAACAGAACATTTTGTTTTAAAATTTTTTCCCTTTTGCTCATCATACCGAAAGGAAACATAAGAAATGATTTTAAAACCATGGCGGACAATGACAGCCAACTGAAGCTAATGCTAATAGCATTAGTACTGTAGAAATGAGCTGGCAATCTATGCACAGTATTAGCACTATATTTCTCCTTTTCTGGCATAATACCAGCATAATATCAGGCTTCACGGCTCTTCAAGACAGCATTATATGTGGATCTAAAGCAGATATTAGGCTACGTTACATTGCTTATGGGTTACTTGTGTGGTACTGACAGTAGGATGCGAGATGCCAGAAACCTGCTTGCAGCATATCAAATGGAACCTGCCAGTGTTTCACTCTGACATCATTCCTTTGGTTTGCAGCAAGCAGGTTTTTCGCATTCTAATGTCAGCTTGGCTTCTCGCCGTCACTCTGTTAGCACCCATAGGCTTCATTTGATTTGCTGAATACAAGTTTGTCACATCTCGCATCCAAATGTCAATACAAACTCCAGCCAGGGTTGCACATTCACAAATTTTTCTTTAATGTCACAGATTTATTTAACAATTAGGTAATCCATGAGACGTGTTGGATCATCTGATTATTTCTTGATTTTTTCTTCTGACGTTACTCCGCTTTGCTGGGCACAACGTCCGACAAAACCGTTGATTCGATCCAACATCAAACGAATCGGAACTAATGAAAGATGTTTGTGTTTGCAGGAGTAAAGCAAAACAAACTTGTTACAAAACCCTCCACTGATTTGTCAAACAAACGTCTCATAGATTGCCTGATTTTTGGTCACAGTTTCTTTTTTTCAGAAGACAAATTTTTAACATTTTCATGAAAACTTCACCGATTTCCACAGATTTTTGGAAATATTTCAATTTTTTATAGACTTTTCGGAAATTTTAGTAGAACACTCCGTAGTTTTGGCTAGTTTCTGGCGAAATTTTATCGCAAATGAAACAACTGTCGGAAGTCGGATTTTTTTTGGTTTTTCGCAGCCAAATATCAGCATCAGCACCTACTCAGTATATCACTATCTCGAATGAAAAATAATTATATAAAATGATTCTGTTTGTCATTGTGTTGGTACAGAATACGAAGAATTTTCAACTCCCAGTACAGGTTTAATTGTGGCAGCACTGCTGAGTAGTCAGAACGATTGTCATGGTTTACTTACTTACCTTGGTGACATTTCGTAAAAATTGAAATGCGACATTAAATCCTTGAAAAGGAATGAGAATTTACACAAAGCAGCCTCCAATATTAAAGATTGAAAATAGTTATAAACTAATTTTTATAAGGACCAAAAAACTTATATCGAATCCTGGAAAAGGAAAATGGCTAACTAACAAAATTCTGTTTATGTTTAAATTTAATGTCCTTGCTTGGTGGTTCTCAAAAAAAGGACACACAATAACCATTGGGAAGATATCCATTGAAAATCTTTCTTGGGCAGTGCGCTAAGAACTAACTGTGCAGTCAAAAGTTTCGATATTTAAACGTAAATGTATGCTTACGTACTTCAACATTAAAACTTTCGTTTTTCGATGGAAAAAGATAGGTTAATTTTTAAAGTAAAATATCCGTTTGCAACCCAAAAACGCAGCCAATGTTTGGAAGATGGATTAATTATTGCATGACAATTTTTATTTGGTAGAACATATTCTGACCACTTGTCGGATTATCGGGGATGAATTTGCTTGATATTTTATACCAGTAACGTCGTATAATTTTGAACTAATGTGTTGATTAACAGTGTATTTTGCAGGGCTTCGACACCACGTGCCGCTAGTGATTTTAAAAAGAATTGTGAGAAGTTTTGATTTTGAGTGGCCCTTCTCTTCTCTGACCGCACTCACACACAGAAAAAAAATGTGCACACCTGTATCCGTCTTGACAACAAACAGCCATCACTGCGGCTGCCCGGCCGAGTTTTCATTCAATCGCTGTGAATGCCGGCTGCGAGAGTTACGGTGCGCTGAACGGAAGATTTTAATTGAGTCAAAAAAGTTGCGAAAAGTTTTCGAAAATTAGTGAAATATTTTCGACTTGCTATTTGTTGGTATTGAAGGTTGTGATACAGTGCGCATCAAAAGTTGGACGCTTCAGTGCGTGTCAAAAAAGTGGGAACGGTGAAAAAAGAGAAAAAATAGAAAGTGCTTTTTTCTTCTTCCCTTGCGCTTTGGAGTCGTTAAAGGTAACGCAGAGGCTGCAGAACAAGCTGTTTTAATACTGCTCACGTACAGTGTGTCCCAAAATTGACCTTGAGGGGACAAATAAGGTAGAATCTTTCTTTTTTTGCCTTTTTATCCATTTGGGGGTGGTATCGGGAGACCGTGCCAAAGAGTTTCCAACGTCTGGTGGTGTAATCCAGTATGGCGGCCGCTAGTAGCGGTGACCCGGGAGGGTCAAGTAGGAGAAGATTGCCAGACTATATGGACCCGACGAACAAATTCGACGAGTTAACGTTTCTGCAGTTGACAGGCAAAGACGGTGTACCATAGCCTACACACTTAATTTTAATTACTGGGTAAATTTTTGCTGGGGTTTTGAACAGCAAACCGTTCGGTAATCAATTCAGTAAAATAATTTGGTTCCGAACTCTCCGCAATCCGTTCTATCCAAACGTCAAAAAACACTGGTCAGTCAGCAGTTTCCTCTGAAAATGGCGACTTGACAGACGATTTGCTGTACCCGTTTTGTAAGTTTTTGACGAGGTTCGGTAAAGTTATTATAAGCTAGGGAGTGATTCGTGTACAGCGAATTACAAGAAAGGAAGCTAAGAAGAGTCACTCGCCAGCGCTAATCTTGACCTTCTGTAAAACCACATACCCGGAATACATAAAGATCGGTTTGCTTCACGTTCCTACTCGCCCATACTACCCGAACCCGATGCTTTGTTACGGATGCTTCAACTACGGCCATACACGCGTTCGATGTCCTGGTCCTCAGCAATGCTTTAATTGCTCGAAAGAACAACACGGCAAAGAAAAATGTAAAGAAACTGCGTACTGTCGGAATTGTGAAGGCGATCACCAACCAACAAGCCGCGAATGTCCTGTTTATAAATAAGAACTGGTGGGCATAAAAATAAAAATCCGAGACAATCTAACATTCCCGGAGGCGCGCAAACGAGCGGAACGTCTAAGTAAAGGCAGCTATGCTCAGGCCACAGCACAACCGAATGAGATGCTTAGCAAGCTGAAAGAGTTGGAACTGGCAATGAAGAACAGATCGCAAAACTTCTGGCGGAGACCAAACGAAAAGACGAAAAATCGAACATGGCGTACATCCATCAGATGAAACAACGGTCCGCCAGCCAAGAAAAACCGCAGCACAGCAAAGAACAGAAGCAAACGAACCAGGCAATCGGGCCCGTAACGAGATCCAGGATCAACTCACCAGCGATAAATACGGATTCGAAACGAGTAAGACCGCAGAAGCAACACACCCCGTCCAGCAAACCAACGACAACCTCACCGGATAACTTTAGCCCACCACCAAAAAAAAAAAAACCGCTACCACTAGCACCATGAAACTATGGGTTATTCAGACGATGATATTGAGATTACCGAGACGCCTCCTAGCCAGCCTCTTCGATAATTCTCATTTTCATCAACGTTTGACAACCCACGCACGCATACTGACTACGAGATAAATCGGGTTGGAAGAGAGGAAAGTGTAGTACTCCTTCCAACGCAAGCACAGCAGGATGAAGGAACTATCCGGGCCGTCATACCCCAACCCGTTGATAGTAAATTCACCTATGTGGCCGATAGAAACACGGATTTCACCACTACAACATGCGAACCAGCCAACAAAAAAATCCCAATCGACAAAATGACAAAAGGAGATCAACGAAACTACACAAAGTCTATCCCCAGTGCCGACCGCAGTCGGTGTTCGTGAGCATAGTAGTGTAGTTAGTATGACTGCGGTTGGCACTGCGGGGCCGGACCTCTCTCAGGTCAGTTTTATGTTTACCAACCCACTCACAGGTACTGCTGCGCTAAACGTTTTTTCAGATATAATTGACAATACTCTTCACATGGATTCCTGGCACCACTCGCCGCCCTCACCCGGCGAAGGCCCATCAACAAGATCATGGCCAAAGAAGCAACCAACGAAAACTACACAAAGTCTTTCTCCAGTGCCGGTCGCTGTTGGTAGTTCTGGAAATAATAGTGTTTTTACGACAGCGGCTGGCACTGTGGGGCTAGACGTCCCACAGGTCAGTCCCATTCCAGCTCACTTACGAACGGATTCTGTTGCGGTTTCTCCCGTTACAGTTGTGACCAGCACGCATGGAACAAGTAACCGGTTTGGGGAAGAAGAGAAGAAAGTAGCTTCCCCACTTCATCATGAAGGAATCGACCGGGGGAAAGAGGGCTGTCCCTACCACCCGGATATACAGCCTTCGCATTTCTCCTCCTGGCTTTCCACCGGTGAATGCACATCGCGACCAATACCACCACGCCGGATATCATCTTATTTCACATCCACACGAACGACTACGGACGGTTGTGATAATAGATGTTTCGCACTGCAATGGAACATTCGCGGACTTCCGACGAATGCAAATGAGCTCAAACAACTTCTTGCACATTACGAGCCCTGTATAATCGCCCTACAAGAAACAAAAGTGAATGAACGCATCGCTACGGAAAACTTCATTGACAAAAACTATACTCTGTTTCTGAAATCCAACGACCGACACTACTGGCAACACGGCGTAGGCCTCGCAATCCGTGACGATATACCATATGAGCATTGAGCTCAATACGAATCTACAGCTTGTTGCTGTACGAATCCACAAACCGTTCCAAGCAACAGTAGTATCGATCTACATACCACCCAGCGATCAACAATGCCAGAAAGCGCTAAAAGACGTCCTAGAAGGCATAGAAGGTCCAGTTATGCTTCTGGGAGACTTCAATGTCCATCATCCTGCATGAGGATCACAAACAACGAATGCACTTGGTCGCTGCATCGCAGAGAAAACGCTAACAAAAAAAAACTCGTGATCCTGAACAGCGGTTCATCCACTCGAATCGACCCAGCAACAGGTAACATGTCAGCCATAGACCTCACATTCTGTTCCGTATCACTTGCACCGAAGTTCATCTGGCGGCACTGCTCCCGACACGCACAACAGTGCTCATTTCCCTATCGTGATATCCACTCCCGGGTGGTCACAACCTGAGACAAAAACACGAAAATGGAAATACGACCACGCCGACTGGGAGGCTTATGAGCGTGAGACAGCCAATGCAATATGCCCGGACGAAGAGTGGGATGTAGATAGGTTTACCAAGAAAATTATTGCTGCTGCGACTAAGTGTATACCACAAAATGGCGGCAAAGTTGCCCCAAAGTCGGTACCCTGGTGGTTGTCAGAAGTTAAAATAGCTATAAAGCTGCGACGTAAGCAACTAAGCGCACTACGACGCACATCCAACGACGACTCCAGCCGAGCTGAAGCACTGGAAAGATTTCAGGAAGCGAAAGCGGTAGCCCGAAAAGCGATTAAACTAGCAAAGCAGAAGTCATGGGAAGAATTCGTGGAAAAGATTTCACCGAGCAGCACAACGACTGAACTATGGTGTACGGTGAATACACTGCGTGGTAACCGACAGCAGCGAACTGTTGTACTCACGCGAACGGACGGTTTTACGGATAACCCTGTTGAAGTAGCAGAAGAGCTGGCAAAGAAATACAGCGAAAAATCGGCAACAAGTAACTACCAGCAACCCTTCCAAAGGAGAAAGGAACGAGCCGAACGGCAGCGCATAGATATCTCACCAAATACCGCCGATGTGTACAATAATGACATTAGCCTAGGCGAACTATTTACTGTGGGTGCTTGATCGAGGACGAAGTGCATCGACAGGACCTGATAAAATTGGGTACCCACTGCTACACAGCGACTTCCGCTCGCTGTAAAAATAACGCTACTAGAGATATATAACGATATTTGGCACAGCGGTATCTTTCCAGCCAGTTGGCGCACCGCTATTATCGTGCCAAATCCGGAAACCAAACTGTAATGGCAGTTTGGTTTGGTCGTTAACTAGCTGCATGACTAAGGTGTTCCAACGCATCATGAATCGCCGAATAATTACCGAACTAGAGTCGAATGGGCGACAGCATGCTTTTCGTTCTGGACGGGGAATAGATTCGTACTTCGCAGAACTCGAGAGATCACTTCCGATGGACAATGAACACTGTCTGATCGCTTCGCTGGACCTCTCAAAAGCGTAAGATACTACCTGGCGGTATGGCATACTACGCACCCTTAAAACCCTTATATGTCCTTCCGAAGCTACACGTGATACTGCGCACCTTCAAGTATGCCTCCCATTGCAGTCAGCCGCTGGACGCAACAGTTATGACGTAGTCATTCCCTCCGTATCGCAGCTTGTTCCCATTCCTGACAACAGTACATCCTGCTCTCCCCGCGCTATTTGCGGTGATAGTGATCATCGAGCCCACAGTCCTGAAACTTGGAATGCAGCACGACGCCTCTCACATGACACTGATGGTTTGCGGATTTACTATCAGAACACGAGAGGGCTTAAGACGAAAATTGATGACGTGTATTTAGCTGCTGTGGACGGTGACTACGATGTTTGCGTCTTCACCGAAACATGGCTCGATGCGCGTATAACATCAGTGCAGCTTTTCGGCGATGCTTACACCGTATACCGTGCGGACCGAAATAGTGGCAACAGTATTCGCGGACGTGGAGGAGGAGTTTTGATTGCTGTTTCCACCGCATTTGCCTCATGTGAGATTGATGTAGGTAGTTTAACCAGTGTTGAGGCTGTTTGGGTTAGAATTACAACTCCATCGAGGATCTTTTATATTGGTGCTGTCTATATTCCTCCTGAAAAGCGACTCGACTGCAATATCATGCAACTTCACATGGATGCTGTGAATAACGCTTCTTCACAAGCTGGCGCGGATGGCGTGATGATTGTCCTTGGTGATTTCAATCAGCCAGGACTCATTTGGGTGCCTTCACTACACGGATACGCTTACCCGGACCCGATTGCTTCGACAACCAACATCGCCAGTCGTTTGCTACTGGACGGATTTGCTTTCAACGGGCTAAGTCAAGTAAGCATGATTCCTAACCACCAGTCACGCTTTCTGGATCTCGTCTTTGTTAGTGAAACTATTATACCTGTATGTTCCGTCAATGAAGCATCCAGCGTGATTGTTCCACTTGACAACTTTCATCCCGCGCTTGAAATCTCAATTGGCACTATTCGATCAGTTCAGTATGTAGAAACTCTTTCTGTCGACCGTCTCAACTTTCGCAAAACTGATTTTGTAAAGCTGCGCAGTTCTCTGTCGCAAATTGATTGGAGTGTACTGCATGCCCAAGTGAGTGTTAATGCTGCAGTTGCCATCTACAAGCGACTACTACTGAACTGTGTTGAGACCTCAGTGCCTAAATGTCAGCCTCCTAGCAAGCCACCCTGGTCAAACAGCACTCTTCGAAAGCTAAAACGTACTCGAGCAAAAACCCTACGTGCGTACACAAATCGACGGTGTCCTCTTTCTAAGCGCATGTTCACTTTAGCCAGTAATGAGTATCGTTGTTACAACAAGCTTCTGTACAAACGCTATGTAAACCGCATCCAGAATAATCTACGCCGAAACCCGAAGGGCTTTTGGTCATTTGTCAACACGAAGCGTAAAGAAACTGGACTTCCATCAAGGATGCTTTACGACGGCGAAGAAGCTACGACAACTGTGGCGAAATGTACGCTGTTTGCCAGATTCTTCTCGAGTGTTTTTTCAACTGACTCGCCAACCGCAAACGAACTCGAAAATGCCTCTCGCGACGTTCCTGCTTGTGCTGTTGATTTGGATGTGTTTACTGTCTCTGAACAAATGGTTATATCTGCAATCCTGAAAACCAAGTCATCTTATGCACCCGGCCTCAGTGCTATACCTTCAACTGTATTGAAAAAATGTTCGGACTTACTTGTAACACCACTTGCATATATTTTTAACCTATCGCTTCAGCAGCAAACGTTTCCTGAGGATTGGAAATGCTCAGTTATGTTCCCGGTATTCAAGAAAGGTGACAAACGCAACATAGCGAACTATCGCGGAATCTCTTCGCTAGGAGTCGAATCTAAAGTTTTTGAATCAATTATCAACGAGGCGTTATTTTCTGCTTGTCGACACTACATTAGTACATCTCAGCACGGATTTTTCCCAGGACGTTCAGTCGAGACGAATCTCGTCTGCTTTACGTCATTTTGCACGGAACAAATGTCTAAGAAATTGCAGGTGGATACAATATACACTGATCTAAAGGCAGCTTTTGATAGAGTTAATCATGAGATACTGATAACAAAGCTTGATAAGCTAGGGTGTTCTACTAGATTCTGCCATTGGCTTCGATCCTACCTTGTGCACCGTGAAATCGTTGTTCAAATTGGCGATATTGTTTCAGAATCCTTTTTCAACACTTCCGGAGTTCCTCAAGGTAGTACGCTAGGTCCACTACTTTTTTCACTATTCGTGAACGATGCGGTTTTCGTTCTAAGCCGTGGAGGAAAGCTGTTTTTTGCCGACGACTTAAAATTTTTTCTTGTTATACGGAATGAAGCCGATTGCCGTGAGCTACAGCATCTTATTGACACCTTTTATAGCTTGTGTGTAAGAAACATGATGGTCCTTAGCGTTGCAAAATGTTGTGTCATCAGCTATTACCGAACGAGAAATATGGTTACCTTCAACTATAACATCGCAGGAACTCTACTACAACGCGTTGACCACGTGAAGGATCTAGGAGTCATTCGTTTGCTGGGATTTATTTTCAAAATATCCAACGAATTTCGGGATCCTCTATGCTTCAAGGCTCTTTATTGCTCATTGGTGCGCCCGCAGTTGGAATTTGCAAACGTAGTTTGGTGCCCGTATCAAGCTACGTGGAGCCTTAGGATCGAAGCAGTCCAGCGTAAATTCATACGATATGCGTTACGTGAATTGCCGTGGAACGATCCATTAAACCTGCCACCGTACGAGGACCGTTGTCGTCTTTTAGGACTTAATACTTTAACACGCCGGAGACATGCAGCGCAAGCTACCTTCGTGTCAAAGATTCTGCTGGCTGAATATGATGATCCGGAGCTACTAGCGCAAATCAACCTCTACGCGCCTACCCGTTCTCTTCGCCCTCGAGCCCTGCTGCATTCTGAAATGCGCAGCACTAACTACGCTACCAATAGTCCAATTTTAGCAATGAGTCGTCGCTTCAACGAGTTTGCTGAAATTTTCGACTTCGTCATGAACTCTTCGCAGTTTCGTCGTCGTGTATTGTCACTATTTTAATTATGTTTAGTTTACCTTAGTTTAGTATAGTTCATTAAGACAAATTGTCAGTTGGACTTTTTTTATACAAATACAAATACAAAACGTGGAAAATCCGAGGTCGTATGTTCAATATGTTGCCGAGCTTTCTCTCTGAAATGACGTTTCAGGTACGCGTAGGGGGACACCTGTCGCGCCAGCACTGTTTACAAAACGGAGTTCCACAAGGCTCCGTATTATCGGTCACCCTATTTCTGGTCGCTATACAGCATATATTCCGGGTAGTACCGATTGGAATAGATGTGCTCCTATACGCCGACGACATACTGCTAGTGATTCGACGACGCAAAACGCAATCTCGACTCCACATTGTAAAGACAATCGGAGCAAAACTCTCGCGTGGTAACCGAAAAAGGCTACTAGAAATCGGATCGGCTATCGTTACATCGAAACTGCTGTATGGAGCTGGTTTGGTAAGCCGAGGAGGACAGGCATCCCTTCAGATCCTTGCACCAGTGTATAATCGCACAATCCGTTATGCGTTCGGCGCCTTTGTTACAAGCCCGATCTTATCGACAATGGCAGAGGCAGGGACTCTTCCATTTGATCTGCTAGCAACACAATGCATTTCACGAATCGCAATCCGTATGCTGGAAAAGAATAGTAGCAACAATGATCTCCCACTCGTACGCCGAACGTCGGACCACATCCAACAGCTTACGGGAACAGTACTCCCGAGTGTAAAACACCTTACAAGACGAAGCGATCGAACATGGAACATACCCAGGCCGATGATATTGTGGGACATAAAGAAAATTGTGCGAGCTGGTGACCCGCCAGAGAAAGTTAGACCAATCGTCCAATAGCTACTAGGCAGTCGTTTTAGGAATTCAACAATCATCTACACCGATGGCTCGAAATCCGGCAATACGGTTGGCGCAGGGCTCTATGCAAACGGTATCGCGATGAATTCAAGCTTTCCACAATTCTACAGCGTCTTTTCGGCGGAGGCATTCGCCTTAAAAATGGCTGTCAGTATCCCCAATATAAACGGCGAAATAGCGATTCCAACGGATTCAGCAAGCTGCTTATTGGCTCTTGAAGCCGGTAAATCAAAGCATCCCCTGATCCAGGAAGTGGAATCAATAGTACAGAACAGGAAAATCCGTTCCTGGTCACGCTGGAGTAAGAGGAAATATCGAAGCAGACCGTCTCGCAAACAATGCACGTGAGGACATACCAACTAACCATCCAGTGCTAGCAGACGATTTGATGAGAAGTATCAAATTACAGCACTGGGAAAAATTATGGTATGACTCCAGAGATGTGAAACTTCTTGAAATCAAATTCAGCACGATACGATGGGATGATCGAGTCAACGCCGCAGACCAACGAGTCCTCACACGACTGCGAATTGGGCATACCCGAATGACACACGCATTCCTCCTTACGATCCGCCGCCAAGGTGCGAATCATGTGGGTTTACAGTCGATGTCCGACATCAGGAATCAGAATATATTGGCTCAAATGGCACGCTCCCCGTACATAGTCGGGGATTTGTGCCTTGCCGTGTGTTTTCATCATTTCCTGAGTGGAAGGAAAGGACAAGGAGGAGTGGGGAAGTAGAATTGGAAGGGTGGGAAAAATAACAGCACAAAACAAAAATAAACAACAGGTAAGTTAAACTCACAAGTAGTTCAACTTGCCTGCGAATAATCCTAAAGCTCTTTACCACATTGGATAAGAAACTTTAGTATGTCTCTGAGTTTCAGTCGACCGAACATGGTTTCGTCTATATAAGGACGGCTGAAGACTCGAAATCGCAATTGCGCTAGCGCTGGACAGTTGCATATCAGATGATATGAGGTTCCGTAGTCGGATTCACAAAGATCACATGAAAAAGACTCAGCGCGCTGAATAGTTGCCATGTGATAATTGAGTTTGCAGTGGCCGGTTAAAGCCCTGGTCAGCATGCCGCAGTGGAGCTTCGAAAAATGTAAGAGATTTTTCGAAACCACTGGGCATGGTTGTTCTAGAAACGCCTTTGTTTGGCGACACGTTTGTAGATTTCTCCAATAATTGCGGTGCTCGGACAAAGCCCAGGACCGTATTTTTTCCCTTATCCAACTTGTCGAAATTGGCAGGGCGGGCTCAGGACCAACGAAGTCAATCGCTGAACCTGCCCTGGCCAATTCGTCAGCCCATTCATTTCCAGTAATACCGCAATGTCCGGGCACCCAGACAAGGTAGATAGTGTTGACAATGCTTAGTTCTTCGATTGGGGTTCGGCACGCGATCACTAGCTTGGACCGGGATTTGTCTGAGCTAAGGGCCTTGATTGCAGCCTGACTATCGGAGCAGAAGTTTATAACTCTGCCGGACAAACTCAGTTGAAGGGCCGATTGCACCCCGCACATAATCGCAAAGATTTCTGCTTGGAATACAGTACAATATCTACCTAGTGAGTGAGATTGTTCCAATCTCATTTCACGACAGTAGACACCAGCACCAGCACGTCCCTCCATCAGAGAACCGTCAGTGTAACAGACTACTTGCGTTTGTTGTTGTCTTTCCATAAAGCCAGACAACCACTCCTCTCGAGAGGGAATCTTCACATGGAATGTCCTGTAAGGAAAACTACAAGTGAGTGTAATATCGCTGGGAGCAAGAATATCTTCACCCCATGTAACCATTTGTGACCACAATCGTATATGACTGGTAGCAAGATCAACATGATTACTGTTCCAAAGCCCAGTAACCTGCAGTCTGTATGCACATGATAGTGCTTCTTGTTTTAAGTGTATGTGTAATGGTTTGATATTTAGAAGTGCCTCAAGAGCAGCAGTCGGAGTCGTGGTGAAAGCACCAGTCAACGCCATGAGCGCCATTCTTTGCAGATGGTTTAGCTTTGACTGGACTGTCACCACCTCTCTGCCACCACACAAGGCATCCGTATGACAGTATTGGACGTACAATTGTCGTGTAAATCCAATAGATGTATTTAGGTTTGAGAACCCAGGTCTTTCCAAAAGTTCGTCTGCACTGCCCGAAGGCCATGCACGCTTTCTTGACTCTGAACTCAATGTGAGCAGACCAATTCAGTTTGGAATCCAATATGACTCCAACGTATTTGACTTGATCTGCACACAGTAGCTCAGAATCAAAGAACTGCAAGGGACGAACCCCGGTTGTTATTCGCTTCTTCGTGAAAAGAACCATTGAAGTTTTGCTTGGGTTAACTGATAGTTTAACTTGTCGACACCACTGTTCGACAGCTCTTAATGCCTGTTGCATCAAGTCAAAGATTGTTCCGATGCAAAATCCAGTAATTAGTATTTGGTAATCGTCAGCAAACCCGTAGGTTGGAAATCCAAGCTCATTGAGTTTCTTCAACAAGACGTCAGCTACTAAGTTCCATAACAAAGGTGACAGAACGCCGCCCTGAGGACAACCGCAAATACTCAACTTCCGTATCTCAGCCTGTCGCAGTGACGAGCAAAGCATGCGGTTACTAAGCATTGCGTTTATCCAACCTGAGATACATGCAGGTATCCCATGACCGCGCGTCGCTTCCAGAATAGACTGGAAGGACACATTGTCAAAAGCACCCTCAATATCTAGGAATACACCCAAGCTAGATTGCTTGAGCGAGAAGGCTTTCTCAATGTTGTAAACAACATCGTGAAGCAGAGTGATCGTGGATTTCCCACACTGATATGCATGTTGCATTTTGTGCAGTGGATATTCAACTAAACAAACGTTCCTGATGTGATGATCGATTATCCGTTCCAAAGCTTTCAGAAGAAAAGAACTTAAGCTGATAGGCCTAAAACTCTTGGCTTCTTCATAGCTTGAGCGCCCCCCTTTGGGAATAAATCTAACAGTTATTTCTCGCCATGCTTTCGGGATATACCCGGTAGCAAGACTGGAAAGCAAAATCTTTTTCAAGACATGTTTAAGAATATCAAATCCCTTTTGCAGTAGCACGGGAAGTATCCCATCTTTTCCGGGTGATTTGTATGGAGCAAAGCTGTCAACTGCCCACTTGACCGATTCAGTGGAAACCAATGTGCGTGCTAACGCCCACGAGTCCGAATCACCAGAATGAGATCTGTGAACGTTGATCAACTCCGGATCGATACAGCCTGGAAAGTGTGTGTCGAAGAGACAATTAAGAACATCTTTTTCGCCCGTCACATAAACACCATCTCTGGTTTTCAAGGAGTTCATCTGAAAATCATTCGATTTGGAGAGAATTTTATTTAATCTGCTAGCCTCGTTCAGACTAGAGACATTAGTGCATAGGCTTTGCCAGCCAGCCCGTTCTGCAGATCTAAGACATTTCTTATATGCACTACGAGCTGACCTGAAAGCCCTGGAGTCATCACGCTGACGCCGGTTCCAAGCTCTTCTCATAACTTTCTTCATTCTATCAAGCTCAGCCCTCCACCAAGGGGTTCCCCTAGTCGATTTAACAGTACGAAGTGGACAAGCTTCTTCGTAGGATGCTAATATGAATGAGTTTGTCGTATCCACGACGTCATCTAAGTCGTCTAGTTGACTAATTGTTGGAAAATATCCATGAAATTTAGTCGCCAAGTTTTCCAAAAAGAGGTCCCAGTTTGTAGATTTAGGATTACGATATGTCACCACATTGAAGGTGACATCAAAATGCTCGAAAAATATATATTTATGATCGGATAGAGACGGTTCAGTTTCATTTGGAACCTGCCAATTTCCCAGTTCATGCAAAATTCTATCAGAGCAAAGTGTTATGTCTAACACCTCCTCCCTCCCAGACCTCGCAAAAGTTGGTCGGTTTCCCACATTCAGAATATGGAAATTTGTACTACTTATGTACTCCATCAGTTCAGAGCCTCTCAGATTGATGTCTGAGCTGCCCCAAATGATGTGATGAGCATTCGCATCACTGCCGATAATGAGCGGAAGCCCATTTCTGCTACAATATGATACAACGCTTTTGAAATCATCAGAAGGAGATGATTCGTTATGCGGTAGGTATGCTGAACAATATATATATATATATATTTTGTCTACGTTTTCGACAGTCAATGTAACTGTGACAACACAGATATCGCGAGTTGTGAGCTCCGATATGAGACTCGCGTCAATAGCCTTATTTGCAAGAATGCAAGCACGAGGCATTTCACGTGGGTTAGTCATGCCTGTCTTGTTGTAAGCAATGAAGGCAGTGTTAAGTAACTTTCCAAAATAGAAGTTTCCTTTATGGAAATACGGTTCTTGAACCAATGCTATGGAAGCTTTACCTTCCTGCATGAGTCGAGATAAATTCATAGTTGCTGTACGTTTATGTTGGAGATTGACTTGTGCTATTCTAACCATTTTTGATTAGAGAACTGTACATTTCATCTCCAACACAAATTACACAACAACTAGAGGACACCAAGCGAGTTGGGATGTTAACGCATTTAGCGAGCCATATCAGGTTTAAATGGGACATGATCATTTGATTCCCACGATTTGCGAAGAAAATAATGGTCCACTGTGTCAGAGATTCGCATAACACAGCAAGGGCAAAACCCAAAATGCTCCGTGCGCGACTGGCATATTTTAGACCCTCCAATCATTAAGTCCTCGGCACGGAACTACACCTTGACTTAGGGTCTCCTACTTTCAGTCGCCTCCTACGACATGGCAGCAGGACTCCAGTGGCTCAATTCTAGGCCGGATACCACACGGCCTCTGGGCAGGTTCATCTGTACACATCGAAATTTGATAATCGAGACTCAACAAAACTTCACCGAACTACCATCAGCCGAGAGTCTCTGCAAACCCCCAGCCAACAAAAATTCGGCAAAATTAAGTGGATCATCGGTGAAAAAAATCGGAGTGTAGAGTGAACGTTCCGCTGCGTAATGCAGCGTACTGGGGAGTTCGCCCGACTCTTCCCAGGCTCCGTTCGCCATTGAGAATGTTTTAAACCCCCTCAACAATTTTACCCATAGCACGGGTCGCATGACACTATGGAATTGGGGTTCCCTGTATGGTAGATTTTTACCACTGAAACAGGTAGTCCGTAGTGTTATTCTTAGCCGGTTGAAACAACCACTACCGACACTACACGGCTTATCTAGGCTGTTCGGTGAAAGAAGCTGACATTGAAGAACAGCTTCCATATTTAGATGGGCGAACAGCCGCAGAAGGAAGGAAGGAAGGAAGGATAACGGGAGGAGAGGGATTTGGGCTAAGCGCTTATTTAAAGGCGGCGCTGACTCGGGCATGTGGGTTTACAGTCGATGTCCGACATGTACTGATGCATTGCAGAAAGTATGAAAATGAGAGGCAACAACAGGAAATCGACACAACTAGTCTTCACGCAGCATTAGGAGAAGGAGAACGGAAAGAGCAAAATGTCTTAGAATTCCTGCGTAATACTGGGTTATACAAAATGATATAATCAAATGAAATGTAAATATGAAATGAAATGTAAATCTTACACTTTAATCCCCTCTCCTAGGTTGACGGGTTTGACGGTATTGCAAACATCTTCAAGCATATTTGAGCCGACACCTGCTTTCGGATGGTTATTGCATTGCGCCTCGATAGTGGTGCATCGAGGAGACCGAGTGGGCTTATGGACCTTTTTTATGTTTTGTGTTTTTTCATACTCTGCACCAGTCCAAACTAACAGTCAACTAAGAGCCTGTGCACACTGGCGTGGCCGATTGGCGGGTCGCCGTGGATTGACTTTTTCTGTGGGCTGTGTTTGCAGACATTGTTCAATAGTAATAGCAGTCTTTGTGAGCACGGCTCGCAGTGGAAGTCATTGTGTGTCGATTTATCGGTCGACCTCGGCAACGTGCACAGGCGCATTAAAAAAAAAATAACAGTAGAACCCTATTAGTTGTGTTGTGTTGTAATAATTGTGGTTTTGGTACTAGTGTACAGTTGTGTGCTAGCCGTGTGTCTATCTGTGTATGTGGGCGTCTGAGTATTTGTGACATGTTGACCAGGGAATGGATGCAGAACTGACTTATATGATGGAATAGTGGGTGATCCTTCTTGGGATTCGTTGGTCATTTTTTACTGGTGTTCAATTCGTGCATTCGATTCGATTCATTCGGATTGGATAAATGAAGGTACGATTGATTTACCGATGCACGTCAATGATCCATTCCCGTCCAGCATAGCATGAGAAACTTCTGACGGAGTTAATTGTCGTTAATGGTAAATATATATATATATATATATATATATATATATATATATATATATATATATATATATATATATATATATATATATATATATATATATATATATATATATATATATATATATATATATATATATATATATATATATATATATATATATATATATATATATATATATATATATATATATATATATATATATATATATATATATATATATATATATATATATATATATATATATATATATATATATATATATATATATATATATATATATATATATATATATATATATATATATATATATATATATATATATATATATATATATATATATATATATATATATATATATATATATATATATATATATATATATATATATATATATATATATATATATATATATACCATTTTCTGGCATTTGGACGATTCCAAGTAGTTTTATTGCATGGAACATGTGTTGTTCAATTAATATTCAATAACAGTACTAACTCTACTCTTTATTTTATTTTATTTATTTTCGATCTCATGCGTCATATTCCTCTGATGACTTCTCCGAGATAATTTAACATAAAAGGGCAACATTGCTGTCAACAATGACTATTCGCTGCCATCAGACGTCGCCAGGTTTTAGAAAAATTGAGATGTACTTTCATACTCATTTGAATCAGATAAGTAGAAACGAACAACAAACTGTAAGTAGCATATTACACATGTCTTATTTTAACATCATGCATATGTCTTAACATATTATTTACAGGTAACACACATATCTCAACACACGCGTAAACATTCACACACGCAAATATACAAATGCTCGACAGGTGACTGGGCCAAGTGCATTCACTCGTAGGATCTATCATTTCGATGATCGCCTCGATTCTACGAAACCAGTGCACAATTAAGCTGACATAAGCTAGTCTCGTCTGGTGAATGCATGTAACCTGGAAGCCCCAGACACGACAGGACGAGACGGACAGATGACGGACTGGACTCGACGGGGCCTAGTTCAGAGTTTTAGGCATTCTTCAATGCACGGCTAGCGACCTCAAAAAAAAAAAAAGAAAAAAAAAAAAATGTAAATCTTACACTTTAATCGACACGAATGCACTGTTCTGAGCGGTGTAAAGTGTCTCTAATAAACAACAACAACAACTCCCTTGAAAGAGCAAAACGGTTTGAAACCATTTGTGCTGAAGGGCCCAATACCCGCTTTAATAAGCTGAGTTCAAGATTTCTCTTCAGTATATGGCAGGCGACTTGACACCATATAGATGCTCAGTCCAATAAAGGAAACACAACTTGTGTTCACGTTAAGTAACTGGCTTTCTAACAAGAAACTGCATAATATTGCTGTTGCCTATGAACGACATAATTTAAGGTTTCAATCGCTGAAATGATTGCCGGTAAAAAAGCATCTAGAAAAAAAATCATTCGGGAACTGGCACATGCTTAAAAATATACAACTAAAAACGAATACTCACAATATATACACCAAGATGACACCGAACATCACCTCCAGCTGGTACAGATCTTTGTACCGGTCCAGCACCCGGCCCAACTGTTTAGCATCTTCGATGTCGAACGGTACCTTGATGTACTGCTTTTCCGACCTGTGTAACATAAACCATCAATCAGTTTCATCTAATGGAGATAAAATCAAAAATATTATATTTCACTCACTCATCCAACTCGGGGAACATCGCGTACACGTAGATCATCGCAAACAAGCTGGTGAAAAAGATCGCCGCCAGAATGATCAGTGACTGTCGGGCCGATCGATCCTCATCTTCCTCCTCGCTGTCCACCGTATTATTGCTGTTGCTATCGACGCCGCCGCCGATTGACCCATTTCCGTTGCACTCTACATAACGCAGCTGGCCGTTCGTAGTGGTGGTGGGAACAGAAGATGGCGTTGACGTCATTGTTTTACTCAAAAGTGGCTTCCTTAGATTGTCGTCAGTTGATGCTGAAACAAACACAATCAGTGGTACGTCAAAAACCAAACAAGATTGTTTCCGCAAACAAAACAAAAGATTGTAGATAACAAATTCAGTGTAGAAGCTGGCACGGTGTGCAGTGCTGATAAGTGATAAGCAATGGGGTCAATTGGGTCAGTCGAAGGTAACAGTCTCCTAGCAGGTATTACTATTGTTATCATTTTCTCCGGGAATTAAGCGCGTGGTACGGCATTTTAACCAGTCACCGATACTTCAAAGGTTAAGAAATTCGAGATTAACGGTGAGTCATCCTCAGATATTCGAACAAACCATTACCTACTCATATCCGTATGGTAACTCAAGGTTGCTTCGATGCAAAATCACCACCATGTGTCAACCATAAAAGCACGCGCAGAACTATTGAATACTTTACGGTGACGTCACAAATGAACTGAGTGTTCATTTTTGACAGTTCGCTTGTGCTGTTTACAAGGAATTCTTTACGATTTTCTTCGAGCGAATCTAGTCGTCCACAAATTTTTCTAAGTCCATGTAAACAGTACAAGCAAACTGTCAAGAAAAGTGAGGTTAATTGTGCCAGTAAAGAACCTAATTCCACGTCACAAACAGCTAGCAAGAGAAAACAAAACAGTAAACGGCGACGATGCATTTGCGAATCACGTGACCTTGAAGAAAACCGATTCAATCGGTAAGCATTACCGATGGGATGTTATTTGGTGAAGCAGGAAATTGCGGCCGATTTAGTTTTCACTGACGCTGGTACCGAAATCGAAAACTGCCATCATTATATTGGTATTATTTATGTGTATACAATCTTTCAAACCGCGCGCGCGGTCACTGACTTGCTCCGGTGCGCTATACGACTATGGTCAATGGTTCAGCTTAGCAGCACTCAGCTGTTGGTAGCAAATCGTTAAAAGACAAATTGAACGAAAGAAAAGTCGCAATCACGGTATGATTTAAAGGGGAGGTGGCTCTGTTTTTGGTACAAGCTTTCGAACAGGTTCCAAGAACCAATATGACAAGTAATTGAGCATCCAACAGATAAGCAATTGAAAAACACTATCTTTAGAAAGCTTCGACTCGTAACCCAAAATAGGAACCTTCCTACCTTGTCTATTCTATTTGCGGTGAAGCGAAACGTGCCCCGCGGGAAGTCGCTTTTGGTATGAAAGGAAAAACGCGTTCCGACCCTCAGAGCCGCATCACAGGTCGATGACGAGGGAAACCAGTGTACAGCAGTTGAAAGTGAAATTAACCCCTGGTAAGGTAAACATAGCACTTACCCGGAATCATTAAAATGTACCTACACGCGGTCAGACATTCTCCCTTCTAGCGAGACGCACAACTGATTTGTTTCTACTAATTACCTTTCAACATATACAAAATCCCGTTACCCTCAAAAAATCTCACCTTGTCCGAAAGCCACAAAATGATTCGCCGTCTCGACTGCCGTGTCCATTGTTGTCCCGTCAACAATTATCCTATATAGGGCTTCCCCCGTTTAGCTCTCTCGCCACGTTCTTTCGTGTGTCGTGAACTGGCTGATTCAAGCAGAACTAGTTCTCGCTACACCGAACAGCGCTAGAGAAGGCTGCAAATCGCACACACGCTGCAGAACAGGCAGTTTCCGGATCACCGAGAGGAAGAACGATGGGTGACGATGAGCACACGAGAACGACGGGGGGTGGAAAACAGCAGTCGCGCAAAATCTGCGTCTTGCTTCCCTTTCCTGCGCGAGTACTATTTGCCTATTCGGTCTCGCTCTGTTCGCGTATCGTACGATATATTATTTTTGTTTTCCTAGCCGCGCACCGCTTCGTCACTCCCGTTGTCTTCTTCCGATGGTGCGCGCTCCTGCAAAATCGATATCGATTCTGTCGTTGAGCTGAGCTGTTCTTTGTTCTATGTACTGTACTGATTTGCAGTTTCGGTTATCCAACAATCGTCACGCGTGTGGATTATGTATTATAGCGACCTTCACATTAAAACACCACGATGATGGTAAAACGTCGTACCAATCCAATGCACACCTATTACAGCCTGCCAGCGAGCGAACAGGGCAATCGAATAACTTCTGATGTGGAAAATGACACAGCGTTGTAGTATAATGTATGCCCGAAGTGTTGCAGCTTGTTTACTATCTAGTTTTGTAACATGCTCGCGAAAGGACTAGCAACTATTAGCAATCGTCACGTGTGCCTAATTCTTGGCTACTAATCCAGCTGAATAAAGCTGCTGGTAAAAATATGCTGAGGATTAGAATTACTGAAAAACGGCACACAAATCGCGAACAAATCGACGACCGACACGAATGAATGAGAAAAGCGAACTGAAACTGACAAAGTGCGGTGTGCACGCTCGTAAAAAGTTACTCAAAAATGAGTTTAATCCCACCCATTTCCAGATAAAGTGGAACAACCCTTAAATTGAGTAATTCCGGAGTTACTCAAATTTGAGTAAGCCAGCCTGAACCAAAAACTGAGTAATTATTACTCGGTTTTTGAGTACAATATTATCTTCACTAAACCCAAAAGTGCTTCACTAGTACTCAGATTTTGAGTTCAACATTGCTCAAATTTTGAGTTCAGTACAAATTTAACAAAACCAAAAATTAAGTAATTATTACGCAGACTTTGAGTTGAACATTACTCAAATTTTGGGTTCAGTAGAACTTCAACAAAACCAAAAATTGATCGATTTTTACTCATATTATGAGCAGAAGCTTACCCAATTTTTGAGTAGACAACAAAGCCAGTTGTAATTCCTCAGTTTTTGGGTAGAATATTACCCAATTTATGAGTGCAATATTCCTCTAAGAACGGTTGGTTTCAAAATCGTCCAATGAAGGACGTTCGTTGGACCAATTTGGGCATCGTCCAAATAACCGTTCAACGAACGTCCATCGTTGGACCCGTGTTGAACGATTTTGAAACAATTTTTTGGACGTCTCAGTGGGATTTCATTAAAACCCAGTAAAGTTCAGCCGGAAATGAGCCGGAAATGAGCCGGAATTGCAGCTGTTTCCAGTCAGTATTCCGGCTCCAGTGACACAATCGATTCTAGTTAGAATAGGTTGTGTCACTGGAGCCGGAATACTGACTGGAGCCATCCGGATTATGACTTGCAATTCTGAATGGTTTCTGTAAGAAGAAATGCAACAACCGATTCCTATTTAAATTGGTTCATGATCGATTGTTGCATTTGAACTGGAACTAAACCGGTTTACATCCAGTGAAGAAATTGGCCGTCAAAATTTTGTTTTGGATACAACACAATGCAGTCTTTCTTTTCTTATGGAATATTTTTACAATAATAATTAAAGAAACTTCTGTTTATTAAATTTTATGGTTTTTAGTAAGTATTGTATAAAAAAGTTGTCCTTTTATTTGTTGTCAATACGTGCGCGGGAAACTTCAATAAAAGTTTGGACGAGTCTATTCACAGTTGTCCTCTGACTGTGCGGAATTATATTATATATGGCACATGCCAGAAAGTCCCAAAACATTCTAAAATTAGGTGGCACCTCCACTCCGAGAACTGCGTGGCATTTGAATAAAATTTCCACTGCATGAATAGAATTGTTAGTCTCGAATATAACTTTTTTCTCACAAATGACGGCATAATTTCCTCTTTTCATCGGGCTTGCTACGCACACCATGTGTAGTTTGGAATCAGTTGCGGGGGATGCCATGTATGTATCTAAGCACTCCTAATGATGATATAAAATCATTACATCTAACCTTATGTATATTATATTGCATTTACCCCAATCCAACGAATTAAAATTGAAGCCGAATGTTCTTCGCCTACAGTTGGACAACCTACCAGCGTTCTTTTTTGTACGCGAATTGGCATATGAGAAATTATTCTCAAGCATCCTCGAATGTGATCTGTGAATAGTTTTACAAATTTAAAATTTTATGACAGACCTTTGGGCTAAATTAAAAAAAATTATATCTCACCATCTTCTACTCTAGAGAATCTGGACGGTGAATAAGATAGACACTGAGAGAAGACATCCTCGATTTTGAGACCTTCTGTTCTGTTAGGATACAATCTCTCAAACATTTGACGAATCTAGAAAAAGTGATATGATATAAATATTCATATGTTCCGTGAATACCATAAAGTGAAATAGTAAATAATAAAAAATAAACATGTTACCACCAATCCTTCATATGAACACAGGTGTGGAAACATATCCAAGATATCATTAACGGGTTTCTTTTCTTTTAATAACAGTTTGAGGACTGGAAAGCATCGGTCCATTTCATCACAAATATGTTCTGCTACTGATGCCGATGCAAGCATTACTCGGAGCAATTGAGCCCGCTCTACAAGTTCAGTTGAAACGGACTCTTCTACAGGCATAGTTCCTCGATTATATTTATGTTTTTCTGCAGGTAGCTGTTTGATGACATTCCGGATGCGATGAAATATCATGCCAGTATGAGCACCCTTTTCCTTGCCTCCGTTGCGCCAAAAGAAAAATGACTAGCATGAAAATAATTATAATTATATTAGAGAAATTAAATAAGCATAGAATAACAAACCTCATCAGGAGCAGTTGGTGTGACTCGCGTATTACTAAGTTGTGGAAATAATTTTACGATTTGAACAGCTGCCGCATGCTGTTGATCAACAGAAGGATACCTGCGCATTTAGAGATCATTGGTTCGTTACTCCGAAAAAGACCAAAAAGATTCCGTGAAAGATTAAGTTCTAAATTTCTTAAAAAAAATCTAAATGGTAAAAGTATGAACGGTATTTGATTCGTAATTCTTTGCATGCTGGGACACATCTATTTTCTGAAGAAAATCGGTCAGTTTATTACTGTTTTAAAAGTCTGTAAATGTCTGGACCAGGCATACGCAGAACTTTTTTTTAATCACCGATATCATACTTTTTGATCTGCCTCTCGTTTCTTCTGCTGCAAATTTTGTGCATTGGACGTATTCGGTCTATCCACTAATTGAATATTTACTAGAAGTATATGCTAGAAAATGCATGAAAATTCTCGACAAACATATGATTACGGCCTAAAAGCCAACTGTCAAA
Organism: Topomyia yanbarensis; assembly: GCF_030247195.1. Classification (NCBI taxonomy): domain Eukaryota; kingdom Metazoa; phylum Arthropoda; class Insecta; order Diptera; family Culicidae; genus Topomyia; species Topomyia yanbarensis. The sequence continues at coordinate 206,001,539 of NC_080670.1, read as the reverse complement.
ATCCACTTTGAATGGAAATTCCGGACAAACCGTTACACGCCAATCACAGATGTTGGTAGTAAACGAAAGAGAAAAGTTTTCTCTTTCATAAACTGTTGTGAGCTGTGTTCGACTAGTAACGGTTTGTCTGGAATTTCCATTCAAAGTAGATTTTGACGGTTGGCTTTTAGGCCGTAATCATATGTTCGTCGAGAATTACAGCAAAAGAGACGGGAATGAAAGTATGCTAATTCTGCATATTTTTGTTTCTCAGTGCAGCAAATCTGTCCACAGTCTGTAAATCTGGCATCGCTGTTGCTCGATTCAACGACATTGCGGCTTAGTTAGACCCTTTGGTCGATTTACGATTGAACTGTATATGTAAACAAATAAACACGCTCGCTATAAACAGAAATTGTATACCTTTAAATTCTGTTGGTTTAAATGTTTAAGTTATTATAATTCGTCGTCGTCGGTCGTCTTTATAATTTTGTGCCGGAACATGACGAATTACTTTTTCTAAGTACCACCGTCAAAGACGCATGTACGTTCTTATGCCGAAGTTTATAAATCGAACCAGATTGAAGATGTGAAAAGAATGGTCAATATTGAAATCAGGATGCGAAGAACTGATAACTATGTGGTTTCCTCTAGCAGTTTGTACTGTGTTTCATACATTTCTTTACATTTATAATCAGAAGTGAAGTTGTTTGGCCGTGCTTCATTACTATGCATACTTCATAGTTTCATAGGCTCAATGAAGTAATAATGCATGATACTGATTGACTACGATGTTTTTTGAAATAGAAGCTTCACAACGAAAGGCATTGCTTTTCTCTGCTCATAGACAGTGTTAGATCACCTGCATATTTGCTCGAAGGACTACTAAGGGCCGATTTCTTCATTCTCGCTTAACGTCTTAACCAGGTTTAAACGTACTGGTGAACCCGGTTTAAAATTTAAGCGAGGATAAAGAAATTGGCCGTAAGCCCTATAAATATGTATAGGCATTGCGCATTTCGCCGCAAGGTTGCTCTAGCGGAGAGACTCGTGCGGTTCAATGTAAACAATTCATTCTATCACACTTTAAGGAGTGTTCATAGTTTGATGCACTAGTAGAGTAACAAATAAAACTTTCTACTTGCCTTTGACCGTCCATTATTTGAGTCTCCATTTGCTTGCATGCGACTCGTGTAAGATGATTTAAACCGTCCTTATCTGGTACGATCCCTTGATCCAAAATTGGATACAAAATTTTCATTCGGAGTTTTGCGTCATCTTCGAATGTCGAACGGTTAATCTGAAAACGTTAAATATGTATAGTACGACAAGCGCTTACAGTAATTATAGTAGAAAGTTTACCAAATTTTGAACATTAGTGGAAGTCTCATCAATTTTATCTTTGGTCGGATTAGCTTCAGAACTATAGTTTTTTATTATGTTAAGAATTGTTAGACGGGATCCTTTTTCGATTATCCCCATTTCAACTAGGTCGGCATCGTTGAGCAGAACTAGGTTCTGATCGTTTATTTTTTGGGCTGAAAAGAGCGAATAAGTATATATAAAGTTTAAAGTGACATCTCAAGTTGTTTGCACTACCTTCTTGATTGTTGTTTATTTTATTATAAATTTATTTCCAAGTTTATTTCCCTACTAACTATCTACATATTTCAAACTTATATAGTAGTTTTCTTCTGAATCTCCGTATATACTCCATAAGTTGTATGTTTTTTTCGTTTGCAAGTTCTTGTGTGATATGCGAATAACTTGACTGTCAGTTTTGAGTTTGTAACTGTTGTATTGTAAACAATATTCGCATTCGAGATGCTGTATTAGGCAAACAATTTGATTATCCGATTGCAATATATCTATTATCAAACCATAGGACATTTCGTTGCATACTTGGTATTTCGCTATCAGTCCCGGCCGAAAGCTTGTGTTATTTATTTTCATATGGTTTATATATTTGATTGAATCTGGTAGATCCCGGATCAGGAGTAAATTATTTAGAGATTTTTGACATTAAAAATGTCTTACTCCACTATCTGGGGCTAGGTGTCATTCTAAAATCTAAACTATCTCCCATGTAACGAAACTATGTAAGGTTTGCACGCTTATAACTCCGATATTACTAGATGGATTTTAATCATTCATACACCAACCGATTCAGAAACACCTAACTTAAATATTGGTAATAATTTAATATCTCCCCAATAAAAGTAGACTTTTGGAAATTGGTAAAATTAAAAAGTTCACGAAAAACGGGAAAATTACCATTCGTGAGGCAGATTTCTCAGACACAGCCGTCAAAAGAGGGCAGCTTAGTGACTCAATGAAAGACGAAAAGTCATAAATAGAAGCGACGCATGTCCGTTTAAATCAGTTGTTGCTCTTGTCTCATACGAACAACATCGTCTCCGGGCGATGCAATAAGCGCTATCGATTTTCGGCAACGTTGGCATTTGCACACACTCGCACCTATGTGACTAAACCATATACGGTTAGTTTATAAATAGAGGTGACGCGTACCCGTTTGAATCAGTTTTTGTTCTTATGTCGAACGGGTAAGATCATGGCTGCAGCGTGTGGGCACTACAATAAGCGGTAGACGCTATGCATTTTCGGCAGCGGTGGCCGTGTGCGGATTTTTCGGGTACCAGCACGGTGTCACAGAATGATTTGCAAAGTGGGTGGGTGGGGTGGTTTGGATTTAATTCAATACGGTGTGTGCTGCTTAAGAGTGTTGCGTTTGAATAAAATATATTTATTTTTATGCATGCGTGTGCGTTGTAACTTGTTAATCCATGTTTACGGCGCATTGTAGCTGCCTAGGGTTTTCATATGTTTCATATTTTGGTTATATGTTTTTTATCAGTAAGGCATCTGACAACGTGCTTCTGTAGTTATTGCACTGTTCAGCAGCGTAGTATTTTATATAGGGGAGTACACTCAGGTTTTATTACGCGGTATTTTTTACGCGAATTTTGAAATTTCCGCGGTTTTCATTTACGCGTTTTTTTTTAAATTTAGGCGGTTTTCATTTGCACGGCCTGTATCCCCTGCGTAAAAAAAACCTGAGTGTAATTGCATCGGAAACAATCACATTCCCAGCAGAACTTTTTGTTTTCTAATTTCAAACACTTTTGTTTCGTACTGTACACAACGGAAAATTTTAAAACAGAACTTACCGTCCCAGCAGCAGTTTAGGCGGGTGTTCTTTTTCGATTCAAATTCAAGCCATGTCTTAATCGTTACTGGACTTAAAATTGTTTTCCCAGTTTATCCAGTCAGAGTATCTGTCCTGCCCTATGTAGTTAAAACACAGTTCTAATTGCGTTTTAAAGTATACAACAAATTGAACGGTTAGGTATACTAATTTAAATTTTAAAATATATCTGATTGAAATTATGAAACAAACCGCTGTACTGAAGATATAATTATGTCAGTCCTATTACCACATAAAACACCTATATAACATAAAACGCTGCAGAATTGGTTTAATAATACAATGTTTACACTACAGAGTTATAACACGTTTTAATAATTAGCAACAAGAGAAAATGTCACCAAGATAGCATAAAACCCGTTTTAACTGGTAGTGCGAACATTGCATAACAATGTAATTTATCAAATAATTTCATTTTTTTCACCACTAATCGATCAAAAAATACTTAACCTTAAGATTGTTTACTTAAGTTCATTAATACATTATTGAAAATTTAAATGGAAAATGAAATTTCATATTTCATGAAGAATCTGTATATTTCCGTTGCTGGGCGTGGGCTTCCTCGTCACGGTTCTAAATATGGAACTTTTCTTTTGAATATATTTTCTGGACAGACCAGCCTATTTTTACTAGATGGATTAGCCAAATAATGCCAATCACCTAGTGAGATACTTGATTAATTAATAGATTACCGTTAAAAGACCTTCAATAAATTATGTTTTAATGGGGAGGGTATATAGCAAATTGTAACATAAAAAACAGGCGAGTGAGCAAGAACTTGAGTCGATATGTGTGATAGATAAAATACATTTGCACGCTCTTGAAAAAAGCTACATTTTTAATGTCACCGTGGTCGTGTCCTGTACACAACCCTTTAATTTTTTTGTGTATGTGCTTTGACGAAACGATATCTACCGTACCAATTTCGTATGAATGGTCAAGAATAGTGGTTATCTGTGCTAGATTCAGGCGCTTAGCAAAGCTGTTTGTTAAATTGATGAAATTGTTGCATGTCTTCGCTTGGGATTTCGACTCCTTGAATTTCGCTTCGAAGCGTAAGCAACTATGATTAACAACTGGCCCATCCTGACGAATTATGTAGGGATAATGAGAGATGTGATGGAATTTATTGGTAGGGTTGATGGCAGGGAAGCAGGATTTGAACAACTTGTAAAAACATTCGATTTCGTTTTCCAGATCGTTAATCTGATTCAATGTTAGCTTATTGGAGAAACTATAATAAGTTATTTTCATGAGAGCTCTAAGCAATGATGATAAATTTGAATTAAATCCGAGAATCTGGTTGAACATAAAAGGGAATGCTCGAAGGAGAAGCCAACATTGCGAAGCTGACTGAGGAATAGCATGTCCACGTGCTTTTAACTTCTCGCAAGTAAAATTAGCGGTAGGTTTATCAGCCTATTCAGTTATACCGTATTCGTAATTCTGTATAATTTGGTTGACTTGACTAATCGTTATCACTTTATGGATATTTACAGCTTCGTTCAAAACACATTTGATTACGACCATGACGACGCCTTCCAAAAGATCATGCATTGGATCAAACGTGTTATTTTCCGCTATGTTGAAATATTTAACTTCATTCAGTGCTGATTTTCGAATGATTCCGCATTGTGAAGGTGTTTTAGTTCCGCTTTGAAGAGCATTTAAATCACCTTGTATGCTTTCTTCAGTGCGATGAGGGAAGGTATCACCAATGTTTCCACAATGAAGTGCAGTACGCGTCGCATAGCACATTCTACAGAATAGACTTGATTGGGGCCCCATTAACTCGAAAATTTCATGAATTGCCAGCGTGTCCCCCAAAACATGCACTAGAACTGCCCTCATCGTAAACTTTTCACTCCCATATTGTACTACAACACCATCATCTGATTCAAGCTCACGCAAATCTTGAATCAGCGGTTTCATAACGTTATTGTAGCCATATTTTTTTACATCTCTTGAGCGAACTGTAAGCGTTAGATATATCCTGTTGGAGGATGAATTAATTGCGGGGTGGAGATTCTCAATTTTAACACTGAAATTGGTAAGTTTTTTTTTGATTTGCGTGATCCCAAAGGGTTCAGATATTCGACATCGTCCAGATGAAGCGAGAGTCGTAATGCATCGGGAAACCGTGTCAGGAACGGGTGTGTTTTGAAACGTTGACCATCTTTGAAACCGCACAAGATATCGTCATTCACTGCTTCTTCTGCTATCATCTTGCGAGCTCCGGGATTCTTCATAACCAGTGCTAAAATGCTGGTTAGTGGAATATAGTGAGCAACGTCTTTCACTATTTGTACACTTTTTCTTTTGCCTAGTTTGGTAATCGCAGGGACAGTTTTAGTGATTCTAGTTCTTCCCAAGACTTCTTCCCTAGGGTTTGGCACAGCACAACCCGCAACTCCAGACAAATATGCTAGGTTGTCTTTTGGAGAAGCTACGTCTGCAAAAATTCCATCCAAAGATGCGTCGTTTATAAATTTCAAAGCGTCGGTATCGTTTAATGGGATCGACTTCGATTTCAAAAATTCTCTGAATAGATTCAACATGTAACACTCGTAATCTTCTATAAGATTCGAGGTAATCTGTAAGAACTTTTTGATTTTTGTCTCGGGAAGAGATACATCTTTTCGCAAATCTGTGGCGAATTTACTAATTTTCTTAGTAATTTCATCCAACGACGGCGCCGTTTTAAAGAATATGGTATTCGTTATTCTCAACAGATAATCATCATCTACGAGCATATTTTCCGGATGATTATTTTGAATTTGTTCAACAGCGTCATGGTCGTATGAAATATTTGTAGAATTTTCTGTAATTAGTGGATGAACACTCTCTATGTGCCGTTTCAAGCTCTTAAACCTCTGGTACAGTGAACCACATTCTGAACAAAGGAAAGGTTGAGCGGCTGCTTTGCTGGTGTTCAAATTGTGTACCAACCGGAAGTGTTCCTTCAATTCATCCACGTGTCCAGGAATCATCTTCCCACAATTTGGCACATGGCATGAGAAACCTGAAACCTTACACTTTTTTCCAGTATATATATATATATATATATATATATATATATATATATATATATATATATATATATATATATATATATATATATGTATATATATATATATATATATATATATATATATATATATATATATATATATATATATATATATATATATATATATATATATATATATATATATATATATATATATATATATATATATATATATATATATATATATATATATATATATAATATAACGTGAATATTACCTCGCAACTTCATTGCAGTTTCAGCATCCACCTCTTCCGAAATCTTCTGCATGCTGGTTGTTCAAATCCACTCTTTCAATTAAAATGTATTTTACACACTACAACTCTAGCTTCAACTATTATAAATATTTGAACAAATTTTTATTTGTGAAAAAGTTATGAGCGATAACTAAACGAGCGTGTACCTACTAATGGAAAATGGCGGATGACGCTTGGAATTTTTAACTTGGCGAGAAACGGCTTTTCCGTTTGGTAACTCCAAAACGGTTTCTTGTGTAATACCCAAAAATAGAGTCAGAGTTACTCAGAGATATTATACATGACAACTCAATTTTTGACGTTTACGAACATCATTCAAAACTGAGTTAAAAGTACTCAGAATCTGAGTAACTTTTTACGAGCGTGTGACTTTTCTGCACTGCACGAACTGTCAGAGAAAAGCTGGAGGGGTAGGACTGTGTTGGAAAGTTAAAAGCTGTTCCATCAGGGCAGGGTTGTACTTATGCGGGGTAATATATTAGGTAGTCAAAAAAGTTTTAATGGTTTTTATCATAAAAATGAACACAGATTTTTCAACGCCCCGAAAAAAAAAATCAATCAGGCATTCCCCGTTTTGCACTACTACCTTTCCTTGTCCTTTGAGTGAAAAAATAAATAAATAAATCTTTTAATTCGCTTATTGGACCGATTGACAGACGTCAAAAAGTCTCAAAAGAAGACACTAGTAGTGTAAATGCATCTGTTCACATCTCTAATTATTGTGAGATTGTCAAAGTAATTTTGAAATGAGATTCTTTGAAGGCCTACGCCTAGGTTCACGTTCATTTTCACTGAGGTAAGAAATAGCTATTTCTTACCTCAATGAAAATGAACGTGAACTTGATGCGCACCAAATTGTTTTTTTTTTCAATATCTCACTTATAGTGCATAGAAATTAGGGTTCGCAGTACCGACTCTTCTTGGCGAGAACCGGTACTACGGTACTAAAGCCCTCAGTACCGGTAGTACCGGTAAAGTACCGGTGCTTGAACATTTTTTTAAAAAATTCGAAAAAAGCTTCAAAGTGAAATTTAATACTCAAATTGATGACCTTATTCTCACGTGATTAATTTGTGCTGATCAAAAACATGTTTATAGTTTTTAGTTGTTTCGGAATGACATACTCATTTCAGCGGAAGATATTTGTCGTATGCGGTACGTTCTTTTATTTCGAAATCTAGGCCACTTTGATATCAATAACTGCTAAGCGGTGCGACTTCCATTGACTTCAACAGATGGTTAATGTAAGAAACCCTATTAACATTAGTAAATCAAAGCGAGAATGGCAGTAAATCCAAGCTGGTTGCTCGCATTTTCTCTCTTGCTTTTCTGTAAATTGGTTTCGACCTTTATGTCATTTGCCTATTATTCTCCAATGCATCCCAAGGCTCCTTGCTTTCCTTTAAACTATGGAGTCTTGCAGAATTTTCCGATCGCCAATAATTACATCGCCATTTGAAGCAGTTCACCAATTTTGAAATTGTTAGCTACTAAATCGCTGTTCGTTCTTTTATAGATAAAGGTTTAAGAGCAAACCAAATCCAGACATGACTTTGACCATATTTTTATCGAAATTAAATTTTAATGATCTTGTACTGCATTTCAAAATATTCCCATGTAGCGTAAGAGATGTAAAAATTTGCTATGATTTATTTTTATTAGCGACATTCTGATTGGTTTCCATTATTCACTAGGCGGCGCGTAATAAAACTATGGTCAAAGTCATGACTGTATTTGATTTGCTCTTAAACCTTTATCTATAAAGCTTCTAGAATTATTATGATGATGGCTCCACCTCATTCCCCCACAAAGGTTTGCTCAACGATCTATCTAGAAGGTAATTAATATAAATAAAAGCCATCTTGCAGACCGATATTTTGAAACAGGTTCCCCTAGAGAGTCCACATAATTTTCATAAAAAAATGCATGGTACCGAAAATACCGGTACTAGCTTTTGTTCAGTACCGGTATTACGGTACCAAAAATGGGTCGGTATTCCCGGGATTATTGGTACCGGTATTACCGGTACCATAACCCTAATAGAAATTGGTGAAAATGAAACTAAACCCCGATTCTTTTAAATATTCCACGGTGAAATATGTTCGCAGTAGATATTTCACTTGTTCACCGGGAGTGTAATCGCGACGATGGACGGAATTGCATATAAATGTCATCGCTGTTCACGGTGAAAGTTCGTTCGTTCAAATACCAGTTTGCATTCTGACAAACTGTAAACTGCCTCCACCGTGAACAATGGCAGGTGTTCAACACTTGTTCACGTTCATTTTCACAGGGAGTATAGATAGTGCTTTCGTTAGGCAATGGTCCAATCAGCGGAGGCCCAACTAAACAGCGGTCCAGCTAAAAAGTGAACCACGACTATATTGGCTCATTTGATATGTTCCCCATGTTGTTCGGAGATTTGTGCCTTGACATGTCATCTCTTCACCTTCCTGATGAGAATGGAAAGGGAGGTGAAAGAAAAAAAGCATGGAAATGGAAAATTACAACACAATACAATCACAACATAAAATAATAAACAGAATTTTGCCCTCCCGAACGTACGATGAATCCTACTAATAAAGCCTATACCTTGGCCTATACAGTCGTGATTCACTGGTTGGACACTTAACTGGACCGCTTGTTAGTTGGACCTCCGCTCGTTGGGCCATTGTCCAACTAAAAAGCATCTGAACGTCAAAATCTCGTTTAAAATTTACCTTGACAATCAATCTAACAATATTTTGAGATGTGAACAGATGCATTTACACTGCCAACATCTCCGTTGGAGTTTGGTGACATTTGTCAGTCGGTCCAACTAGCGAATCAAATTCGTTAGTTGAATAAGGCTGTGGCCCAACCAGCGAATCACGACTGTATTTGGTCGTTTGTTGATCTGCCGTTGATGAAACCGGCCTGATAATTCCCGACAAATGCATTTACCAGCGGTGGTAGGCGCCGAAACAGAATCTGGAATAGCACTTTGTAAGCGGCATTTGTCACTGTGATTTTATGAGTATGTTTCACACATTTGTGAGTATACCATTTATTTATACGTCAAAAAGTGATTATATTTTAGTTATGAACGAAGAGCATGTTTCACGCATTTTCAAGAATGTGAACGATAAAGAAAAATGCGTAAGAAGTATATCTCACAGAGAAAAGAAAATTTACACTTCGACGTGAGGCCATTTTCATATACAGTCGTGATTCGTTGGTTGGGCCACACCTCTGTTCAACTAACGAATCAAATTCGTTAGTTGGACCGACTGACAAACTGACTCTAGCCGAATAGAAATGTACAGTAACAAAACCATGATTTTCACTGTGACAGTACAGTAATTTTACAATCATTTACAGTAAGTTTTAGTGTCATGCTACAATACAAAAACAATAAACTTTAACGTTTTTACTGTAAATTTCAATGTAAAATAGACTTTTACAGTGAACAAGGGGGGTGGTTATGTATCTTAACATTAAAAAAATCAATTTTTCTCCATACATTTTTTTTCTCGAAAACAGTAAAATTTAATGTGAATGCACTGTATCAGTTTTTTTGCTGAACAGTGAAATTTATTGTTACATGAAATTTTATTGTAAATCTACTGTGAGAACTTGGCATCGAACAATGTTGAAACAGTAATAACTATAATATTTATTGTTTTATGATTGTTTGTAGGGTAAATTCTATTGTAAAATTCTATCCGGGTAGTTAGAGTGTGGCCAAGAGGTCATGACGTATCCGTTTACGTCAAATTCCATGTTCGTTTGGATACGTCATGGCCTCTTGGCCACACTCTAACTAGAGTGTTCTAGGAGGGTTACCGTCAAGCTACGTAATTACCAGGGGGTATTTAGAGGTTTGTGACGAAATGCTGCGATGGAGGAGGGGGTGTTAAAAATCACTCAAAAAATGCTACGTCATTTGTGGATGTAGCCTGGCAGCTTTACATATGGCAGTTGGAGGAAAACAAACAACCAAATAGTGTGAGTGAAATCATTTGCATAGAACTCTAATCGTCGTGTAAACGATTTGTTTGCCTTCCAATTGAAACATCAGTACGGCACAATACCAACACAGCAGGATAAGTCTATGGGCGGATGGCGTAAATGTATATTGTATTGTCAAAAAAGGGCCTTGCGATACATGAACGACGTTGGTTACCATTATGGCAGGTCAAACGTATCACCTGTACCACAGAGAACAGACATCCATCTTCAGCATTCAACTTGTGTAAAATCTCTAACGGTTTCGAAGGTAGTTGGGATATCCAAACCAGGTGCGCTACTGTCGTCATGTTTTTTTGTGGCTGAGTTCGACAGAATTGACAGCGGTTATTCCTCTACCCAGTCAAACTAGTCCGGAACCGGTTGTTTTCTTTGAGCAAGATTCCATACTGAATCCATTCAGGATTTCGAACCGGTTCCGGAATGGATTTGATGGATAGTTGGGATAGGTTGGTGCGGCGGCGATAGTGTTTATCGTATATTAATTCAAATGTTTACACACGTTTTTTAAATATTTTTGTTCGATCATGGATGTCTGTTCTCTGTGCATGCACTATGCAAGCAGAACTAGGGGCAGATAACTCTACACACAGAAAAAAATATTGGTAAAAGTAAGAGTGTTCCGCTCTTACCAAAAAACAGCCAACGCCAACTATTAGGTTGAAAGTAAAACTTTTAAATTAATCAAGAATAATACAGTCGTGATTCGCTGGTTGGACATTTTTTAACTGGACCATTTTTTAGTTGGACCTCCGCTAGTTGGACCATTGTCCAACTAAAAAGCATCTGAATGTCAAAATCTTATGTCAAATTTACTTTGACAATCAATCTGACAATTATTAGAGATGTGAATAGATGCAATTACACTACTAACGTCTCCTTTGGAGAGTTTTTGACATCTGTAATTCGGTCCAACTAACGAATCAAATTCGTTATTTGGACAGAGGTGTGGCCCAACTAGCGAATCACGACTGTACTATGTTTGCAGCAACTTCCTTAATAAAAAAAAATATACACGAACTTTAACCCATATAATCCAACGATTCCACATATTGTTTGAATTATACCCTGAACAGGTCGTTAGGCTCTTGGATCATAAGATGTTTATTAGAGTTTGCACGAGTTTGCACTCCCTCGCAACAACTTTGCGCTTTGTTTACCCTACGTCCTACGCTGATCCACTTTGTTCGACGTTTTTTTGAATATAGGGCTAGTTTTTTGTAGGGTTTAGACGTCTTACACGCAACATGAAATACATTATGAATTTCTATTTTGATGGAAAGAAATGCATTTAATTTCGCTGATTTTTCAAAATGCATCACATCAGAATAACTTTCTCGCGTTGGGACAAATGCGAGTTTCGCTCTCTTCAAAAATTGCGGCAGATTTTTATTTTTTACTCGGGTTTCAATGTCATCCACAATGTGGATGACGTTTCAACCAGCGCGCGCGAATGTTTGATTAGCTCAGGAATCTGTTTACAAACATCCATTAGCCAAGCGGACCGTTATGTCGTGATTCTCGGTTAAACATGAATGAAACAGTGCAAATTATTAGTGCCCAATACCCTTGCCGGGAATCGTTAATCCGCAAATTGTATCAGTACTACGGAACGGGTGACCCTTTCCCACCGGCAGTTTATTTGTACGGGCATACATCTACCGGCAAGAGTACGATATTGCGAGCCTTTCTACCGTTGCTAGAGTACACGAAATACGCCATCCTGAATGCGATCGAGTGCTACACCAACAAGATCCTATTCGAAACGATTATTAACCGACTGGAAGGCCACACGCTCAGTGTCGAAAATGGATACGCATCGCTGGTAAGTGCTGACAGCATGAAAGATTTCGTTGCTCAGTTGCAACGGCTTAGCAGCGAGTTCAGTTACGTGATTGTGATGGAGAATGCCGAACGAATACGGGATATGGACCATAATGTACTGCCGATGTTGCTTCAACTCCCGGAAGCCACCGGGTTAAACATTTCCGTTCTGCTGGTATCGGATTTGCCCTTCGAGAAGTACCACATAAGAACGGGGCTTCCGCCCGTTATCAAACTATTTGCCGCTGAGTATAGCAAAAATGAGATTTTGGTGATTTTGAAGAACGATTTTCGGAAAGTTCAAGATAAGCTTGAGGCGAGCATAGTGACAGGGTCGGTTTTAGCTCTGGCTTTTTGAAAATGAGTTTCCTATTAAAGTTTTTATTTACAGAAAAGGGACACCGCTTTCGGAGGAAGAAATTCAGAAAAGACTGAAAATTCTGTCGAATCTAACGCTGGACTTTTACGAAAACTATCTCAACATCTTTCTGAGTGTATTCTACAAAGTTTGTCGTGATCTGAAAGAGCTTCAGCTGGTTTCACTCGAGTGCTACCAAAAGTACTGCGAACCGGTGTTGGACGGCTCGATCGAACAGACTGATGTTCAAAAACTGTGGCGACATATTTCCAAAGCCATGAAAATAGCACTCGGAACCATCTATATGCGAATGGGTAACGTCAACCAGGACACAATCCGGCAAACGATAGATCATCAACCATCGGAAGCGTCAGAACAGCAGCAAACGATGAAACGACTAGCTCAAACATTGGAACTTCCATTCTACGCCAAGTACCTACTGATCGCGGCATACCTGGCGAGTCATAATGCTGCCAAGGAAGACAAACGGCTTTTTATGAAGAATCACGGGAAGCAGAAGAAACGAATGCAGTCGGTTATTGCCAAAGCGAAGGTTTCGGAAAAGATGGCCACCCAACTGGGACCGAAATCGTTTACCGTCGATCGGCTGCTGGCGATCTTTTACGCCATTCTGGATGACAAGGTAGGGCTGACCTGTAACCTTCTGGCACAGATTTCCACCCTAATTCACTTGAAATTTCTGATCTTCGCCTCGGGCGAAGGCTCGGTAATGGAAGGAAGCGCCCGATTGCAGTGCACCGTCGGGATGGATTTCATCGTGCACATTGGTAAGATGTGTGGTTTCAACGTCCGGCAGTATTTGTGCGATTTCTTCTAATCTAATTAGTTTCGTTTAAAGTCAACTGTAATTTATTTCACTAATTGGTTATAATTCGTAATAAATAGTGCGGCAAATCGGAAATGTGAATGGTTTCGCTGATGGTTGTATCCCGGGATCGTAGCTGGAGTAGTCCCGCCTGCAGGCTTTGGTCGCGGAGTACTAGACTAAAGGGGACACCAATTGAGTCCAGGTGGTTTAGCTGCTTGGTGAGAGTGCGTTCGCTGGATCCGTTTGTTGGAGAGGTGCAATCCAGGGCGGTGACATTCGCTCGTCGCAATACGTTGGCTAGATGACTGGCAAGATCTCGCAGCTCTTCCAGTCGGGAAGCACCTTTGTAGCGATGAATGGATAAGAAAGACAATATTTTTTAGCAAATAAGACTCGATTTTAATTACCTTCCACCACGCAAACGATCCCACACTTGTACGGAGCCAGTTTTCGATGTATTCGAACACTACTGAGACCGCCACTTTCAATTGCATCCATTATCACTTCCAACGTGGCGAGTTCTACACACTGCTCAATCCGGATTACGTCTGGGGTAATCTTTCGACTGTTAGTACGACCAATTTTAGCTTGAAACCCTGCTAGTTCTTCCTGCATTGTTGCACTGGGAATCAGCTCCAGCTGTTCCAATGTCAATTCCTCTCCTCCCAGTTGTGCCCGAATGGAGGTGGTTTGTATTCGACTTTCAGCATCCTGACGCGTATCGGAAATTGAATACCTGCCCGGATCACATGCGAATCGCATCCACCAAATTTTGCGTTGTCGCTGTACTTTATACATATATTCCCGACTCACCGAGGGATTAACGAAATACGAACGTGTAAGGAATGATCCCGTCGGGAGTGCAAGCTGAAATGATTCGCTTAGCGAAATTTTCTCATTACGAAAAGGTTTTTCCAGAGCAATACCAAACGGCAGGTTGGTAGAAAATGACTCCTTCACGAACTGTAAATTTTCCCGCAGTGAAACGCCGCAGCTTCCTTCATACACCACCGTTTCGGTATCACTCCGTTTAAACTCCTCCCGTAGATTATTTCGAAGCATTCTTCCAATCGGAGTCAGTTGAAAGTTACCAATTACACCGTTGTTCAAGTCTAAAGCTACAAATTTACTATTTCTACAAGCTTCCAGCAGCTGCTGGAAGCCTATCCCCTTTCCGGTAATTAGTTTCGCCATCCTCCTAATGTTTAGTGTTTGGAATATCCCCGCTTGGATCCTGCTGATCGAGTGGGATATTACCCGGTGGTGCTACAAAGTATTCTTCCTCGGTTATTCGAGCGTTTGCCAGCACATCCGATTGAATGTTTCCGTCCGAAACCACGTCTTCCCGCAGACTTAGTTTCTGATTCTCCAGTACGGTGTAGAAAGGTTCTACTCCTTCCGTGTCGATGGCAAGAATACGGGAAGCGAATTCAATTGAATCCTCTAGTGTTTTGTGAGCTTCTCTGTAAGATTAATCCTGATTATCAGCTAATTTGTTCGTTTAAGCGTCATACTAACTTGCTATCGAGATCGACTAGGGATAGCCGTTCCAGCAGCTGAACCGTTTGTTCGTCTACCTCGATCCGGATGGGGGCGGTTCCGTTTGTTAGACCAGAAACATGTGGTGCCTGCGGAACTTTGGTTGGATACTTTAATTTTCTTTGGTTGTTCGATGTTGCCGTGTGTTGTGACGATGGTAGATTAACAGCTTTGGAATACCGTTTCGGCAGTGAGCCAGTAATTCCAAGGGATAGGCGAAGCAGAACCCTAAACATGACACACGATCACTTGCACTGTTACAGCTGTAAATGTATGAAATAATCGCGATCGAAGTGTCGTAACTTTATTGATAATTTCAATTTCACATGCTTTTGTTATTGTTAGTGTATCCTCGACCGAACAAAAACAACTGAGTTCTCATATAATATATCCACCATCGAGGTGAGTTCGCAGATGTCACTCTTGCACGGAAAATATTATATTCCATTTTTTAATTTTTTTTTTTATAAAAAAGATCAACATAAAACCAAATAAAATTAAACAAAAAAATATTGCTCCTCGATCAACTATTTTAGTATTTCACTCATATTGTACTAAACATGCCGGAAATCGGGGTAGATTGGTACGTTGATAATTGGTTAATTAGGGCAAGTCATCCTCACAAGGACAGATTTGCGAAGACACCATATTGAGCCAGCGAAAACGTCAAATTATTTGGCCAACCAAATTGCTCGTTTTGTCATAAACGAATGAAAGGTTTCTAGTTTGTCTTTTTTCTTCGCAGGTATAGCAAATCAAGCCTATTTATGACACTTTCCGATTTAACTGGATCTAAGCCCGGATAGAATTTTACAATAGCATTTACCCTACAAACAATCATAAAACAATAAATATTATAGTTATTACTGTTTCAACATTGTTCGATGCCAAGTTCTCACAGTAGATTTACAATAAAATTTCATGTAACAATAAATTTCACTGTTCAGCAAAAAGCTGATACAGTGCATTCACCAATGTGCCACGGTGTGCCACGATGTGCCATGGTGTTCAGTAAAACAAAAGCAATGGTTGCTATGATTATTCAACTACACTTTGTTGATAGTTTTCGAGTTGTCAGAAGTGTGCTTCAGTGTGCCACACATTGTGGTAACGAGTGAAATGATCGTGTATTACTGTGAATCGTAATCTTATATCGTGTTTTCATAGGTGATACAGTGTGCATAGCACATTGTTCTAAGCGACTCACCCCTTGGCATTCACATTAAATTTTACTGTTTTCGAGAAAAAAATGTATGGAGAAAAATTGATTTTTTTAATGTTAAGATACATAACCACCCCCCTTTTTCACTGTAAAAGTCTATTTTACATTGAAATTTACTGTAAAAACGTTAAAGTTTATTGTTTTTGTATTGTAGCATAACACTAAAACTTACTGTAAATTATTGTAAAATTACTGTACTGTCACAGTGAAAATCATGGTTTTGTTACTGTACATTTCTATTCGGGAGGCCTCAATAGGCGGTCATCAATGAAAACGAAATCAAGTTTTTAACGCTACCGTTTACGCAATTTGCATGAAAATCGGAGCATTGTAAGTGATTGTCATGAAGATTTTCCAAACGGGGATAAAAAAATCGCTTTTCTCTTTTTCAAAGATGGCTTTCTCACAATGTCAAAATCGCCTATAATCTGTAGTGCGTAATGTACAGTCGTGATTCGCTGGTTGGACACTTTTTAACTGGACCGCTTTTTAGTTGGACCTCCGCTAGTTGGACCATTGTCCAACTAAAAAGCATCTGAATGTCAAAATTTTATGTCAAATTTACTTTGACAATCAATGTGACAATTATTAGATATGTGAATAGATGCATTTACACTGCCAACATCTCCTTTGGAGTTTTTGACATTTGTCAGTCGGTCCAACTAGCGAATCAAATTCGTTAGTTGAACAAGGCTGTGGCCCAACCAGTGAATCACGACTATACACAAGGCATTTCAATAGGTACTCTGTCAGCCGACGTTTATAGTCGCTGTATTGCTTCTTTAGACGAACCTTTGTGCAATATTTTTTCATGAATCGTTTGAACAAGGCGAATTTCCGGTGATACCAGTCGTTTATGTCCTACGTTTGCAGCTTGATTCTTGTGTTTCTTATCAATTTACGAACAAATCTAGAGTCCTTCTAGACAGTAACGTGGAACCCTCGATGTCCGATCTATCTACGGCTGCAGCCGTCTTCAACAGCTAATTATGAGCATTAAAATATGCCAAGCTATAACTTTCCACCGCATGTTCAGTCCGATACATTACGACTACCAAATCGACGGGCAAAGGTTTACTAGAGTTGATTGCGTCAGCGACCTAGGCGTTTTGAGGGATGCGAAGCTAACATTCAATCAGCATCGCTCAGTCTTAATTTCGAAAGCAAACCGACATTGGCTTCATTGTATGAAAGCGCAGTACTGTTTGCTGGTTCATCCACTCCATGAAAATGCTTCTTTGATTTGGAGTCCCCATCAGCTTACATGAAGCTTGCGAATTGATCGGGAGCAGACGAGATTTATTCGAATCGCACTACGAGACCTTCCTTGGCAGATTCCATTCGTGCTTCCGCCGTATCCTGCTCGATGTCGCTTGATCTATCTCGACACACTAGAATACCACAGAAAGCTTCAGCAAGTAGCATTTGTAGCAAAGCTACTCAACACGGCAATTGACTCTGAAGATCCAGTCTCTTCTTGATTTTCGTGCCATGAAACGTTCTATACGCTCATCTGGCTTACTACAACCGTACGACGTTTGGATTCGACGAGCTAACAACAGCAGATATGCGAACTTTTTCCATAGTCGAGAATCTGTTCGAGTTTGGTGAACCGCCGCACAAATTCGCGCAGAAAGTTTCACGGTCTGCAATTTTATAACTATGCTTCTGCTGTTCATGGAAGCCAATCACGACTGTAGAACATATGGGCGACACACTTGAAAATTATTTATTTTGTATTTGAATATCATCGGTGATTGTGTAAGTGTTACATGCTGCATATGATTCTAATGTGCATAATCATTTTTAAAATTTAGGTCATTTTTCACATGAAACCTATGTGATTTTTTGGCTCAGTGTAGTTTCTTGCAGAGTTTTAACGTCTTACACGCAACCCAAAATACATTCTAAATTTTTATTTCGATGGAAAGAAAATGCGTTTAATTTATTTGACTTTTAAAATGTATCACTAGTTATCTATTCCTAGATTGGAAACGATTAAACCGCTACCCCTAATCAACATCTTATCATTCAAGAGCCTAACGACCTGTTCAGGGTATCATCCAAACAATATGTGGAATCGTTGGACTATATGGGTTAATGTTCGTGTATAATATTTGTTTTTATTAGGGACACAAGTACTAAAAAATAAAAAGGACTACAGGTCGTGATTCGCTGGCTGGACACTTTTTAACTGGACTGCTTTTTAGTTGGACCTCCGCTAGTTGGACCATTGTCCAACTAAAAAGCATCAGAATGTCAAAATCTTATGTCAAATTTACTTTGACAATCAATCTGACAATATTTTGAGATTTGAACAGATGCATTTACACTGCCAACATCTCCTTTGGAGAATTTTTGACATTTGTCAGTCGGTCCAACTAGCGAATCAAATTCGTTAGTGGTACAAGACTGTGGCCCAACCAGCGAATCACGACTGTAGGGTAACCAACCAATTTTGGACCCCTAGAGGAAGTGAAATTACGTGAACGTCAAAAAATATTTGCTTGCCTATGTTTTTTAATGACATACATGCACGAGTCTGCTCCAAAATTACTGTTCTTGAAAGAAAACTGTCAATGGATGTTTTATACATTGACATAAACTCGAAAATGGCATTTCTTCACAGCATGAATTTTTCACATTTCGGACCCTTCCACACTAATTTGGACAGTGTTCCAAGCATATTTTGGACACACTGAATGTGACTGAATATATTTTGGAAACAGTGAAGTTTTTTCTACTTAACTGACCTACTGACTCGTTCTCTTTGCAGTATATTTAATGCATGAAAGAAGAACATAAGCAAATCAGTGACTGCCAATCAAAAATGGTACATGAATCTTTATATGGAAGGCTGACTGCATGAAGTATTTTTTTAGTTCTATCATTATGAGAAATAGAAAAAACTTTCGGTACAATTAGATTACTGCAGATTTAACAAAGTAGCATTAAATGTTATGCAATAGAGTTAACAATAATATATTTCGTGTAACAATTTATCTGTAGCAGTATTATGGAGTAACATCCTGAAGTGTTCAAAGTTCATCAGGTATCTTCTTGTACTAAATATTAATTTTTAATTCTTTTATTTACGAGGTGGTTTCTTGTTATTCTTTCTAAGCTCAGTTTTACTTTGTTTCTCTTCCTTTACTTTCCGTTTTTCTTCAGTTTTTGCCTTGTGGTATTCAACTGTTCGGCGTAATGTTAAAACAGCAGGACTACGTCGCTTGAATCGTGATGTTCCTGTTCGTGTGAATATTTCAGGCAATTCTAGGAATTCAGCAAGCACACTCTTATTATCATTATTTACACTGCTGGTCAATAAAATAGGTGTGAGATAAAAATACATGAAATTTTGAGTTTTCTCTAAAAATATTTTTATATTCAAATATTTTATAGTTAGGCACAGTCATGATAATGAAAAAGAACACTTTTATTTGTAAATTAAATGTTATGCTTTATCGTAACTCTTTCTTTTCCATGAAATCCAAAAAAGTACCTGGTCAATGAAATAGGTGTATTGTAATCCATTGCAATAAAAATTTTCAAATCCAATGATTTTTAGGCTTCAACATTTTTAACAACTAGTAACCTGTGTAAACTCCCTTATTCAACCAAATTTTATCCATTTGTCTTGGCATTGAGTCATTCAAACGCTGATAAGTTTCCGTTGATATAGGGTAGCATTCCTTTTAAGCTACTTCCTACAAACGATCCCTATTTGTGAAATTTCGATCGAATAACTTCTTTTTAAGTACATTCCGTAAATTTTCTACGGGATTGATGACAGGAGATTGGCATGGTCCGAAATTATAGTCACTTTACTATCCCGAAATCATTCCTTTACATACTTCGATGTGTGTTTTTGGTCAATATCTTGCTGAAACTGTCATGTAAAGGCACGTTATCTTTGGCATAGGACTGCATGACATCCTTCAGGATGTCCATCCTTTAGCCTTGCATTCGAATCTTGCCATTATAGTGGCGTTGCGAAGAATAGGACCTGCGCAATTCCACGAGAAGCAAGCTCCAAACCTCATTGTTCTCGCCTCCGTGCTTTACCATATTTTGCGTGTGTCGCAGATCAAACTGTTTGCACTTTGGACGTTTAACGTTTCGTTGTGCATCGGAGGAAAACAGGTTTACCTTTGATTCGTCCCTCCGAAGGATATGTCGCCATTTTATGATTCCTTCTGAACCAGGCCCATTAACGCTGTTGAAAAGCAAATTGCATTTTTCTTCAAAGGCTTTGGCTTCGAAATAGTGGAACCTTCCTAGTAATTCTTTCTGGAAGATTGAAATTTTACGGCCTACAGCGAACTGTTCTCGGACCTGCCACTTTTCCAATTTGTGCTGAATTGGTTTTGGATGACGCGAATGGGTCAGATTTCGCTAAAATTGCAATACGATGGTCAGCTGCTGTAGATGTTTTCTTGGGTTTTTTGCGTGTTTCCTTTTTTCGAAGGTTTTAAGGCCTTTGTAACGAAGTTTTCGGAACGCCGCAGTGTATTCGCGATTTATTTATACGTCTTATCTTCTTGAACAAAATTTCTTAGCAAAACTCGTTCCACTTGAGTACAGTGAGATGCTCGACCCATTCTATAACAAATCTTTGACTTATTCAACATTTGAATACATTTATTAACACGCAGAATTCAAACTTCACCAAATAAAACGTATAATGGAATTATGCAAAGTAATAACACGTTAATATATTTTACACACCTATTATATTGACCACACGAAAAAGCCTGCGGTAGTCTTGTTTTGCATCTTGACAAAGATTGCAAATATAATCTGTGCCAACAACCCACTAGTAACTTGACAGATCCCAAGGCTTCTGTGTGCGGTAGGTGTGATTGAGACTGATGCAACTTGGTATGCGTAATTGAGAGAAAAACAAAATAATCTACCACACACCTATTTTATTGGCCAGCAGTGTAGCTGTGATATGTCTCTTAGACTTGTCAACATATAGCTTGTCGAATTCAACAAATTCCAACTACAAATGTTATTCCACATGGATTTCAGAAATCTCCTCTTTGGTCATATTATGGTCTTCAATGAAATGTTCCTCAATCGTTTGATTTTCGACATCCATTGGTTTGAACATTTTTAAATAATTTGACCAAAAAGAGCAGGCGACCTACCGTTACGAAATTTTTCACTTTTTGATTATTCTAAGTCGATGAACAAATAGCTGTCAAGAAATAAAATCCAGGGGTGTCCAAAATAAGTTGATATCAATTTTTTAAGACATATTGTGGACACCATTTATTTAAGATTTTTTAGATAAAACATTACGAAGAAACCTTTTCAAACACGTAACATGCATAATACCAAATCAGGCAAACTAATTAAATCGATAAAAAATATTATAATTGTACATTTAAATCCTATTTGAAAATGTATCATTTCCACCGGTTCCTCTTGGCTATCGTTGAAACATGAAACGTTTTCGGTAATATTTCTGAAAACTGTGGATTCTGTTAAATTTTAAACAATTCTCGAGTACTTTTTCAAATGGACGTAAGTAACATTGAGAGCCTCTCTTTGTTTACTTTCTCTTTCGTTTATTACGACGTCATTACAACACTTTGTACTAATTTTCCAGTACATATCGAAAGCCGACGGTTTTTTACTACAATATTATGCAAAGAGTAGAGTAGTAAATGTTGAAATGGCCGAGTAATGAACAGAAGAGAAAGACCTCAAAGAGAATCTCTCATTGTTACTTACGTCCATTTGAAAAAGTACTCGAGAATTAGAGATGAATTAATGATATTGAAACTTAATAGACAACCCAAGGAATGTAAGTGCTGCATCAAACCAAACAAATGCAGAGAAACTTGGCAGTGTAGGAGGCAAATACATTAAAAGGGTCCAAAATATGTAGGGGTCCAAATTAGGTTGGTTACCCTAATTGTGCAAATTTTGATACCGATTAATAATGAATTCCACTTGTTTTGAAGTGATGCTGCTTCTTTAGTTAATAACTTTTCTCAGCGAATTTTCACTAACTTACAGTGTGCCACGAAAGTGTTCAGTAAAACAATATCTTTAGAAATATATAGTTTTCTCATTAATTAGTTGATGTGATTTTTTAAGAATTTATTCTCAATGTTTACCGATTTTCCATGCTAATTGGGTCATTAAATGAGAAAAAAAAGTCGTTTTTTATTACTTACATCGATAAAGCTGATTTTCGTGATGGCAACAATATTTTTTTCCAACTCAGGAAACGTGAAAATAATATTAAAATTTAAAATAAAGGAATATGTTGACAGTCTGGATTTGACACTATAGGAAGGGTTTGACATATCGAATTTCACGACAAATGATGCCCTGTCAGAAAAAAATAAGGCATGTTTTCTCGGTTTTTCCACAGGGTTATTTTTATTTGACATAAACACCATACATTGCATACAGTTTTTTTATTTTGGGTGTTGTCCTGATAGGCCAGATGTAAACAACCGCTGTTTTCCTATGTATGGTTGCCAAGTTTACATTAGATTTATTTTAAAAAACAAAAAAATCGTTTTTACGTATTACAACGAAATTTTTTTTGAAATCATGTTATATTATGTATATTGGACCTAAAATTTATCGAATGGAACGGAAAACTATATATAGCTTAATGACCCAATTTCCATATAAACTTTCAAATTTTTGGAGGATCCGTAGACACAATTGATCGGTACCAAAATTTGCACAATTACTAAGGGCCATAAAAGCAATCAGTAGATCCTGGTGGAGCTAATAGTCAAAAATTGAACCAGTCTAATGTCCATACATAGTTTATAATTTGCGAACCATAATATTTCTAGTTTTCAACTATTTTTCAACCACATTCATTTCATCATAGTCAAGCGAAACAGTGTTTCATCAATATAGAAAAAAATATGATAAAATGTAGTAAATTTTAGGAAACGATTTCCGGGAAAAGTAAAGTTTAGAAAATTTCCATCATCAAAAATGGTGCACAATAGAATTATTTCATAGGAATCCGATTCGTCTCCATGCGTTACCCCTAGATTTGACCCTGATTGTTCAGGGCACTCAACTCAAGAAATCAAAAACAGCAACACAAATGAGTACCAGTGAACTGTCAAAAACATAATCACCACACCGCACACACAGCCAGAGCGAGATCCAGAGAAGAGTACCCGCATCGCAAGTTTCTTGTCGTCGCGAATGTGTGATATGTTAAATTTTGTGCTCGCGAATTCCGTCGTAATTTGGCGTACTTTCGATACGTTGTACCGCACCATTTCACTTCCGCCTCGAGTCCGATAGTGTCCTACATGTATTGCCAGCTTTTTCCACCCGGAACAGGTAAGTTTTACCGGTGAAAATCGGAAAAATATTTTACGCATTAGACTTCTTTTTCTTGCCTGCCAAATCTTTTGCCTATTGGTAGGTATTTGATATGGTTGGTACCGTATTGCGTTCCCGAGAGACTATAGTGTATTGGTTCTCCGTGGCGATCCTCATCGGTCGGTATACTATAATAGTTTTGTCCTCACCCATCAAACAGCTGCCTCAATAGTAGTCGGTAGTTGTGCGATGGATGCTTCTTGTGGGATTCTTTCGACGATCGGGCTATCATTACCGGTCATCGCCTACCAAGTTGATACGTATTTTTCTTCTTTTACTCTTGTTCTGTCCGTACCACGAACGATGGTTTCCAACTGGGTTTCGTTGTTCACACTCTATTACGGGGAAAGAGTACATGGTGAATGAAAATATTGAACCTAGGAGTTACAATTGAATGAATTCTTAATAATATTAAAATACATATCAAATCGATTGTATGTATTAGTAGGGGGATATGTTTACTATTTTTCAACCAAAACCGGAATACTATCAGCTGTTAGCAATGTGGTCGGCAAATATGCGTAATTTAGGTGGTGTGTCAACATCCAGATAACAACTGCCTCAAAGACTGTGCAGTGCGCGTTACAGAGAAACTGCCTCCAAGTTTGGTTGACCTTGAAATTCGAAACTGCTTTTGCTCATCGCGTCGCCTGCTTTGGGATTCCTAAATCCTAACGTGCCGTTTTAGGAATAGAGTATCACTAGAAGGTTTTACCTATCACAGAGATGTGAAGAGTGATGTTGACTGGGAATACTGAGGAGACGTAAGTTCTAACTTTGGTCATTTAAATGTGCTTCCTTGATTTCCAGCTGTTTCTAGAAGAATAATGAACAAACGTGTGCCCCAATTCGCCATAGTCCATTATCAACTTTCCGACGATAGTCCCTGTACCTTCGACGAAGCATGTTATCAAGTTACAAATATTTTAAAAACAGTAGCAATTCGATCAAGTAAATAGTTCAACGAGTGATGAAATAGACGAGAGAGAAGTGGAAGGCATAGGAACGACGAAATGCTTCAAATTATGCTGAATTATTTATAAACGGTTCTCCCATCACGAAAAACACATGCAAACCAACATCATCATCATCGTCCGTTCGACAAACTTGCTTCGCAAGTTGAGACGCATTCCCGCAGTGCTGTAGTGTGGCAAAGAAGCACCAGCGACCAGCGCAACTGGAGCCAGTACTGACAGTGCGTCTGTGTGTGTGCGTAAAAATGTTTTTGTTTTTCCTTTATCATCCAAGCAAAGCAGTGTTCGAAAGCCAGCCACTGTGCAGAGAGGAGCAACGGCAATGTAGGATTGTTATTATTTGATGTTATCAATTCATTTTATGTGCAGAGACAGACTAAACAGCTTCGATTGGCTTTTACTTTTCTGGGCTGTTCATGCTTTTATTGACTGTGTGTTGTGCAGCTCTGTTTTGCCTAACTTTCGGGGGAGGCTATTTGTTTAAGTATAGTGTTGTGAGGCTTACTTCTCTGATCTGATCAATAAACTTTTTAAGGTCTGGTGGTCTCCGAGCCTAACAGTTTGGGTAGTGTCAATTTATAACGAAAATACTTCAGATTTCATGAGAAAACTAATCGAGTCGAGAAAATATTTTGATAGATTCAATTTAGTACCTGGAAATGTTCGCATCCCACGCATAGGACTAATGCGATCATATTCAATAATGTTGGTTTTAAAATAGAAACTGAGTAAAAAGTAAGGAACCCAAACCACACTAGAAGTAGGCTCTAGCCACGTAATTTTTTTTTTAAACTGCGAAATGCTAAAATCAACAGTTTTCGTGATTTCATCCCAAATTTGCAATGTGATCCATTGATAATAACACTAACTAGTTCAATCTTGGGCCGAGGAGTGTACTGTACACATTATTGAACAGGACAGAATTGTTGATCAGATTCTCTTTACCAAAAATGTACTATGAGGAAGTATCTTTTGAATGGAAACATGCATTCTCCTGCCAAATCGGATTAGCTAGCTAGCTCGCTAGCCGCTTACAGTAACGAAGACGTTTGGCAGGTTATTGTTTTGATGGAAGCTGTAATCCGATTTCGTGGTTAGGCGTAGGAATTTCCGGACTTGAAGAGAAAACCCGGTTGTTGCGTCGTCCGCCTTCCACCCCCGGAATTTTGTATAGAACATAATGCAGTGATGTTTCGCTCCAATCAAATCTCGGTTAGTTTTCTTACAGTCAAGGTCCATCGCTCAACCACACATACACACGTGCCGTTGCTTATCTTCTGTTTGTCTTCAGCCTCCTTCGTGTGGTGCAGTACGGATCTGGTCCCGTACAATCCCAAAAACTGGATTTGTCCGCCGTCCGGGTATTTGTTATTTTCTTCGAAGCCAGATGTTTTGATGTTCTTATATTTGTCCAAGCTTTTAGAGTGTGCCCAGCCTTCGGTGTCAAAAAAAATGCTGTACAAACAAATTACGTCAACCGTGCCAGGATGGGGAAGCTAAATCTTTTACCGATATTTGAGTGTCTGAGTATCATAGGTGTGGATTTGATCCAATTCGTAAACAGCTTAATTCAAAGTCGTTCCCTGTTTGCTGCACGTGTCTGAAAATAACTGTTCAGTGACACCAAATTGAAATAGTGTTTCGAATTTCCTTCCTGGTTCTTCAGCAGTTGAGGTAAAAGAAAATTTGCTCTCAACGAACAAGCATGATACCGTAGATTAAATCATGTTAGTACACCCCAAACTGCATCTCCCATGCAAAAAATGCGTTTCGCTTGAAACGTACGTTACGTATAAACGTGCAAAACAACTATTAAAGACCGCAGCTGTGAAGCTTCTATACCACTTTTCTGTCGTGTACCGTGACGACTCAAGTCCAGGTATTACGGGAAGTAATTTTTTTTCTAATGACCGGCGAAGTCATCGAATCATTCAAAAGCAAATATGCCGCTTTTAGTATTTAGAATTAGAATCACCCTACTAACTGTTACAGGAAAATAATGGGTTTGACGATATTGTAAACATCATCAAGCTACAATAGATCCAATAATTAACAACAAATGTATCAAATTCTGCGTTTAATGCGTTAATAAATGCGATATAAATAAAATAATTGTTGAAATAACTCTGAATAATGTCATGGATCAAACGTGGGAAACTGTCGAATCAAAAAACACGGTTATAGAAACACCTAAAATTAAAAATGCCCTCGCGATGAAAAAGCGCGATAAGACATACAATCGCTCAAGCTTTTTGCGATAATACAAAACCCGGTCGCAAACGCATCCCCGCACTAGGGTCGGACAAAATGATCGTTTATTCAGCACAAAGTTTTTTGGTTCCTTCGGGGGTCTCAAATAACTGAACAGAAATAAAAATACAAAAAAGTAGGTTTTCCATGCGAATTCCCTTACAAATTGTAAACGCAGTGCGTTGTGCCAGGTAATAAACAATCGGCATCAAATTTTGCACAGTTGTTTGTGATCCCAAATGGAATTAAAAGGATTTGTGGTCAAGTTTAGCTTTTTCCATGCAACTATGCCCCACCCTAAGATACCGTTCAGAAATTACGTAACGCATTTAAGGGGGGGGGGGGGGAGTTGCACAACAAATTGTGACATGTTGTGGCATATGAGGAGGGGGAGTTAGCCAGATCGTTGCGTAACCTGTTTTTACTGAAGAAAAAAACTTTCAAGGAATTTGTTTCATAATAGGGGAGGGGAAATAGAGAAATTTGTGACCATTGGCTAGATGAGGTAGGGGAAGAGTCAATTTTGGGCAATGCTTGTGTTACGTATTTTATGAATGGTTCCTAACATACACTCACGATCTCACAATTATTATTATCGAGGTCTGAAGCACCAACATACAAACACTCGCTGTCGCGCTATAATGAGTCGTCTTCATCCAGGAACTGCCACTCCAAAATACGGAATTTATATACACAACAAATACATGTCTCGCGGCGTCATAATTGGAGACTCCAACGAGATGGGTGAGGTCACATTCTTCCTTCATCTTAACGGTGCACTCAAAATTAAACTTCAGAATGACCACACGCGCGAACATTCCAAAGCCCAAGCGATTAAAAAACGTAAACGAAATTACACCCTTTTATAAATGAGTTCAAAGACGCTAGCATGCACCTCCGAAGAAAAAAACCTGCCGTATCCGTATACTCATCCTACGTTAACACGGAAACACTTGTGCCCTTCGCGATAATACAAATATGGTCACGCATTCGAACATACCAATACGATAATCCGTGCACACCTGCGCCTCTGATCTCGCATATATAAAAACGCTACGGCGATCAAATCAATTTGATAGCGTTTACGAATATGGATTATTTCGCGTGATCAAGGCAGTGTAATTAACCTTCACGGATTTGAACTAATTTTGGAGAAATAGTTCATCTGGAGCCATATTTCAATTTTGAAAATTTCCATTCTATTATGTTCCCCCAGATATTTTTACATAAAACACTTAACACCCAAATTCAATTTGAACCTATCTTTCTCATATGGTCGGCGTTAAGTCAGACCGGACTAAGTGACAAAATATTGATTTCGAGAAAAATGAGTTTAAAGTTTGTTTACATTATGATTGGAAATTAATTTTTGCCATAATTCTTGTTTATTGTTGCATATTTCAAATCTGGCAAGAGTCGAATGTAGCTGACGAAATTCTTCATCCAATGCTATAGTTATCTCATTTTTTGATGTTTTGCGACTTAGTCCGGTCTGACTTAACACCGACCATATAAAATTACAAGCGGACGACATAAAACCACTGAGAACTGACATACAAGTAAAGTTTTCAACTTGTGTAAGAAATAAAACTGTCGCTTTGAAACGACAACAGCGAGTAGCAACTTGCCACTGGTCGGCGCTTCGATCGGCTAGCAATCGCTGTACGGAACTTGCGTGCAAACTTGGATACAATGGTGATTCACGTATGCGAACCAGTATGCGATGGTGATTTTCAACGTGTTTTCATTTAAATGTTTACGCAGGTTTTTCGGGAAAGTTTTTTTAGCTTATATGTCTGTGTTCTGTGATAAAACAGAAAAAAAACAGAAACGCATATTTGGCAACACTGCAGTTAAAAACTAATATTTTTTTCTAGACTCCTAGCTTGATTCTACAGCATTAAATAGAACCGGCGATATAATTAAAAGAAAAACAAGGGTTTTAACAATTTGTCATAAAAGGGGTGTCCTCCCATTGGCCGAGGGGTGGTTCGATTTGACACAAAAATTTTGATTTTTATTTGTTGGTAATAGATAAAAAACTCCTCCAAAATTTGTTCAAATCCGTGAAGGTCGATTTCAAGTTTGCATCTATTTTTAATCATTTTGCGCGGAATGACATACATAAACGTTGTTTTAAGTGCAATTATACTAACGCCCTGTCCCACACGATACCGAATCGGTCGCCTCCAGAGGCATCTGCCTTAATGCTGCCCTCCAGACTTCGTTTCAAAAAATTAAAACAATCTCTCATATAGTAGAAGTCTCAGAGCGCCATGGCCGCACGAATATACGAGCAGTTACACGATTAGACAAACACGCGAAGTTACATATACGCGTCACACACTCCCACACACAGCGCGTTTACATACAAACGCTCGTGCCCTGCGTGATACTATAACCCAGCTCACAAACGGGAAAATGCAATTGCGATCATCCACGCAAATGCACGTCCGCGATCTCGCAAATATAAAAACGCCCCTGTGATTAAATGAATGTTTTAGCAATTATAAATATATAAACGCGGTCTTGATCACGAACATATAAACGCTCGGTTCCACGCGATTGTGAAATCTCCATGTCCACATTTAAACCTCAATACACAATCAGACTCACAGCCCGCTGGAATGGGCCTCAAGCAGTGTTTCATTATGTAACATTTTTTTCTCTTGTTTGCAATTGTAGTGGGAGAACCAAGCTCTACCGTTCCGGTTGAATTACTCAAAAAAAGTGAACCCGTCGAAGTTTGATCAATCAGTATATAACATCTTTCAGCAATCAACAGCGAAATTAATTACAAAAAAATGTTTAGGACCACTTTCACTAGATTGAATCTCTGGTCGAATAGTTAGAGAGAGATAGAGACATTTGGGAGTTTAATGTGCCTGGAAGCACTGGGAACTCGTTGTTTTGTCTCAATTTTTCAAGACCAGGAATTATTCGTTTCTGTTTTGCGGCAGCGCTTCCTGGATCTGTTATATTTGGTGGTCCTTCTAGGGAAACTTTTTAGCCTTTATAGGGAGTCTCTGGTGGTGAAACTTTTTTCCTTTTGCTATAGATTCTAGGTACCTCATAGAGATCATCATAGTTACTCTTCCTCACCCTTATCCAAAAGATCATATGAGTTTATCATGGTCGGTGCCGTAGCTCTCTAGCAGTTCTGTGTAATAGTGCTTAAAACATCCCTTAAAAGAACGTTTCAGTTTCTCCAAACGCCGTTTGTACGCGGGACATGCCTAAAGCTTATGTAAATTCTCTCCACAGTAGGTAAACTTTTCAGCACTTCCTCTATAAGGGGCCATTCATATACCACGTGGACCAAAAAAAACTTCGTTTTTGACCCCCTCCTCCCCCTACGTGGACAAGCGTGGACAATTCATGTACCCCTCCCCTCCTCCCCACAATATCGACGTGGACTTTCCCGATGTTTTTGTCACGTAGTATCAATTTCCGATTTCAGGTATTCGTATTGTGTTGGAATGTTTTTATTCTGGCTGTTCCCTGAAGAATCGAATTAAAACATATTGCGAACATTGATATTTGTGAAAATTACAAACATTATGAATTGAATGCCACTTTTTTGTATTCATCGTAACACAAAATTTAGTGAAAAAAATAAACCATGAACTTTAATTGTGTCATGTAAAATCAACAGTTTGATATAAAATTCTAAAATAGTTGTTGACAACGATATAGAAAATTTAATCAAATGTTTCTGGGAGCAACAGGTGGGAGGTGTTGATTTCCACTGGTTTCGTAGCATGAACTGTTAGAAGCTCTTCTAGTGTTTTGTAGTTTTGGGATGATTTGAAGGAAAACATCAAAAGCTTATGCCAATGATGCAAATTTGTTTTACGACCTCATTGAGAAAAAAATATAAGTATGGTCCACGTGGACTATTTCTATACATCCCCCCCGCCCTTTTTCGTACCTCCTACCCTCCCCCAAAATGTTCACGTTGTAAATGGATGGCCCCTAAGAATAATTCCATGATTTACTGCGCATTTCTACAATGGATGACTGTGTGGCCCAATTGCTTGTATTTAGCGCAATTCATGGCCAGTGTTAAGAAAAGCCAGACGGAAAAACGAACCTCGTCGAAGAGGATGTAATTTGGTAAAATAGATCCGGCGGAAGTCACCCGATACGAGTTTGACTCCACGTAAGTTTTCATTCCGTCCGGAATCGGAGACCACACCGTCTATCTCTAGTTGGTGTGCGGGCAGCTAGACATGATACTTTTGCCGGAAGGGTCCTCTCTCCAACAAGGTCATTTGCCTGCTTTGGAGTTGAAGCCACAATCCTGAGCTTATCTGGGTGGACTTTTGAAATTTCGGTTAAGGCCGAATATCGTTCTGTTAGGTTAGGTTAGCTTTCTAAATCTCGAGTAAACTTTGCGCTTTAACGTTGGGCCGGATAAAAATCACAAACGGTCCGACCGAGTTCAATGGGTAAGCAAAGTCTTTAATTACTTTGACATCTAGTTCACAACGAGGTGGGTCTTTATGCTCGGGCATGGAGCCCGGTGATAAGTAGGGATGTAGAGAGTATTAAAAGGAAAACAGGAATTACTGAACTTATAGGAAATGGAAAGATGATTCAGGGACAGGGAAAACACAGCCCTTTACTAGATCTACGACTCGTAAAAATAAATTCATTCGATTCTACCGGCCACAATACTCTGAACCGCTACAGATGCGAACACTTCCAGCGGCATGTTTACAAACGGGTAGTGCTCTTCGCCCCCGGAACAACCCAGCATATTGTACGGATTGTTGTGCCCTTCGCCGGTAACGGTATAATCAAACTTCTACAGATACTGGCAAGCCGTGGAAAAAATGATTTTTTTTTAATATTTATTTACAGTAAATAATAGATATTGCGTTCCTCGAATGTGTTAAAATATGGAGTAATTATACCACTCAGACAAAACATGCGTATGACCCTGAAATATTCTTCGTCCCAATCGTGGTTGGTTAAATAAACACTTATCAAACATAGATATATTTACGGCTTTCTCAGTCAAAATTAAACTCAGTCAGTAAACGAAAGTACTGACTGAGAATTCAATAAATCACCATTGAATTTTTTTCCGCTTCAAATTTTAATTTCAGTCTAGTGGAAAACGAGGTTACAGTCAGTTGTAATAATTTTATTTTCGCACTTTAAATATTTATTTGAAAATCAGGCAACTAGTGATCTGGGGGGAAGGGGAGGAGTTGCTTCTCTAATCTTCCGGTCATCGCATCACATGCTTTGGTATTCTTAGTATTTATAACAAACATGAAGATGTGACACAAGGCGCCAAGAGCGCACTAAAATCTTGTCAATCCTATTTTTCATTGGATTATCTGCTCTAAATATATCACCAGGGGACCATTCATAAATGATATCGGATATTGACAATAGGGGTAACAACGTCACGTAACGAGATGACAACTAAAATGAATTTAGACGTATCAGCGGATCAGGAATAAAAAAAACGAACAACATTGTTTATGAATGGCCCCCAAACAAAGAATATTCCATAACGAATATCACGTAACATCGGCGACAGAGCATTGGGATCAAGGCAAAGTTCCCCCTGAGTCGTGCAAAACTGAGAAGCAACATCAATTTAGGCACAGATAGCAGACGTCCATTTATTTTCATTTTTTTTGTTTTGTCTTTTCATTTGTTTCTCTTGCTACAATATATACAATTCGGTGCAAGAGAACGTGACGGCCAAGGAAACGGAAAGCCAATAGCCCAAACAGATCAGGAGCAGGAAGGAGGACTACGAACAAGGAAACAAACAACCAATGAGAAATCGTTTACTTATTTATTATAACTACAATACTTATCACAATTATTTTGCTTTTCTTGTACTGTTTCAGCAAACCAAAATCTATACGAACTAGCACATACGAACAGTTAGGCTTTGTAGGTTCTCATCTTGACAGAGTCTAGATGAGCGGATGAACGTCTGCCAAGGTGTGGGCTGAGAAATGACAATGACACTGTACGAGATGGCGCTGGGCCTGTGGCCTTCGACTGGCATGGTCCATTCTCATTGATTCGGAAGTCTTCTTGGCTGATTGGTAGATATGTGCTCCTACTTGCAAGTTGATCAATTCGCTTGGGTGGGGGACCTGTGGATTCTGCTAGTTGTCGACTCTTTTGATCGTGAGTATGAGGCTAGTTTAGGAAAGGAGTGCAGGACTGACACCTAAGAGATAGTTAATTATTCAGGACTTGTTCTTATGATTATTAAACTCGACCAAGCACACCGGCTCTCAGAATTGATAAGCAACCCTTTCGGGTCAGTGCGGTCCATTCGAGTCGAACCAGGCGGACTTTCGGTTCGAGCAAACTTTATGGGGAATAGTGGATAAATATTTCTTACGCCTTTATTGGCAGAGACTCTTTTTGCGAAATCCGAAAATATCTTCACTAGTATAGCTACTCAGGATAATAATAATAGAAAAATTAAGGGTTGGCCTGGTCCATAATGTATTGAATATGTATATTGACTAGAACAGGGATAATCGAGTTATGTTATAAGATAGAGAAGAAACAGCACAGTTGTAGGAAAAGTATTCGCGAGTAAGGACTAATACTGCTAGTATGTTGACCGTTTCAATTAATAGTCGATTGATCCGCTTCAGACCTAGGAGGCCAAAAGGAGATTAGGAAGAGACAGAAGCGGATTCAATGCGAAATTTGCCAATATGACGTTGACCTCAAGGCGATGGTAGGATGATTTTCCATAGGATGACAGACTAGATGACACGACGTTACACGCTCTAAACTTGCGCCAAATAGTTTGTATGTATGTATGAATGTAAGCCCGTATGTATGCCTGTATGCATGTAGGTGTGTAGGACCAATGTATCCCTGAGCAACATGGAAGGACAGCCTCTGAGCCGCCAAAACGCTAATGGGAAGCCGGGTGCGCGGTCGTAGGTGTGACCATAAAGCACTGCACACGGAGAGACGGTAGGTGTACAGTTAATGCACATAGGTTGCAGAAATAGGTTGTTGAGACAGCCCGATTGCACACTGATAAATAGCAAATAACAATAACAAAAACAGGCAACTGAACTGACCACCACCGCCTACACCAAATTTCTGACTACGCCACAATTCTTATCGCATGTTCTGTATAGTTGAACTTTTTAGGGCATCGATCCTTGCACGTGTGTAACTAAAAAATCAATTCAACCAGTCAAAATATAGTACTTTAGATTTTCGGCTTGAATGAGACCTTTTCAGTTCAATTTGGAATTTTCCAATTTATTCACACATTCCAGAATTTGTTAATCTTTTCCAGTTTAACCCAGATTTTGAAAGTGCGGAACCGAATGATTGCTTGCTTGTGGTAAAAAATATACTCAACAGTGCTTGGAATCGAAGTGAAATTTGTGTAGTTTTTTTTTTCAACTGGAGGTGATAAAGATGAGAAGCGAACTTGCCGACTGGGATGCTTCTCTTGATAATAAGTCAAACGCCATTGAACTAATTTGCTACTTGGATATTTCCTTTAAATCTCACAGGACATTTATATAATGAATTGTACGGGATAAATATTCCAAAGCAAATGCTTCGAGATTCGAATATGTCTGTTTGAACTTACGAGGACGGGCAAATTTTTATTAGTTAATTTACACCTTAAGTCTTGTAGGCTATTACTTTGCTCAGACCACGCTACCTACGTATGAAAATCGGATGCCCACATGCCAAATAAAATAATGAAATTCATTCGTGGAAAACACTTCTATTATTTGTTGTACAAACTTCAAAATTGATCCTGATTGATTAGAACCATTATGTATCTCCAACTAATTCTTTCGCATTTCTTTTCTATTTTAGCACAATACAACTTACACGAGCAAAAGAGATTCTTCAGAACTGTAACCGAAAACAAAATCGTAACCCACCAGAGAAGAACCGAACGTATATCTAAATTTCACCCCTTTCGTCATCTATAAGCTGCCACCCAAATTGTGAACTTCACGTGTGGTGCGTGTTTTGCTACAGCCTCCCGTTCGTTCGTTCGTTCGTATGCTGCACCAACCTCCAACGCACAGCAGCACCGAACGAGCAAGCTGAAAGCCCGTAACTAAAAAAGCTTTATCGATATTTTCACCGACTGCGTGAATAGCCTTGGTTGGCATCGTAAATTTGGGTGTGTATTTTCGCCCTGTTTCACTGTTACGAACCTTCGATGTGTTCGTTCGTTTGTGTTGGTGGTGGTAGTGTTAGTATGTATGTAAGTCACAGCACAGATAAATCGCTAATTGGCAACTAAAGGCCAAACCAGACCAGACCAGGCAGGGCAGGCAGGCAAACAACAATAGCAAACCCAGATAACAGTGATAGCACATGCTCCTTGATAAGGATCGATTCGACAACCGGACGGAGTGAGTGAGTAAGTGTGTAGAAGCGAATAGTGAACACGGTTGAGCTTGAGCTTGAAGTTATAGTGTAAACGCAACAGAAGCAAACAAACAACGAAAATAGTGTAGAGTGTTGAATTAACAACGCTGTCGAAAAGTAAGTGTGAAACGGAAAAGCATGCTGTTGAAATGTGCAACATCGCCGCTTAGACGTGTTCCTTCGAGTCAAACCGGATCCGGTGGTGCTTCCGGAGGAACGAGCCCGGTTGGCTCGGGCAAGGGCAAAGGGAAGAATGTTCGCAATGGAACCGCTGCTGGTGGCGGCGGCACGGTGACTGGATCAGGTGAGCTACTGCTTTTTTTTCTCCGGATAATTCGTATGCAACAGGTTGCTGGGTTTTCTCGTTGCATCAAAGAGTGCTGTGTTTCGGCAGCGATTTGCTGCTGTGTGAAACCACGCCCAGGGTGGTACAATGGGAGATGCTGCTTTTTCCAGGGGGTGGTACTCTGCTCTCAGCAGGAGCTGAGGAGACAGTTCGAATGGCCCAGCCAGCCTCGTGTAAAGTATAATTATCTATTATTTGGTAATAAATCAGAAGGACAGTGACGGGTGACTTTCTTAGGTTTCTATATGGAATCAGCTTCCACGATTGTTTGAAATTAATCGAAGCTGAAAGCCGTTTGAATATGTATCAAAAATGGAATGATTCATTAGGAACCTGTTTTGGAACTTGTTTCGTGAGAGTTAATTTTCTAAATGCGATCATTACTACGGGCGCTGGGTATTGGACGTCGTGTGATATATTAGAAGAGCATTTAGAATTGCTTCAACCTCATTTAAATATAAACAAAGATCAAGCGATTGGAGTTTTTTGGAATATTATTTCACCACTTCCTATAGAGAAGGACAGGAAACATGTGCACCCTTTTATACTATGTTCACATAACAGAGTTAAAACACGTTATAATAATTTGCAACAAGAAAAATATTATCAAGAAAGCGTTAAAAAACTTTTAACTTGTAGTGTGAACATAGTACTAGCATACGGGTTAAATTATATTCTCACTATGTATGGGGGCGATTGGTTGCTCCTTGGTTTTTTGTATCGTGTTTAATTTTTGTATAGACTTTAGTATGGGAAATATCTTTTTGCATCTCACTATTCCACTCAAATTAAAAAATGCGCTTTATTTTTTGCGTTTTACTCAATCCCCAACATATTTCACTTCTAACAACTCAACTCAAACAAACCCTTAAGATAGGTTCATAATTCTTCAATATTGAAAAAAATGCAACCTCATTATAAAGCCACAATTTTCGTTGCAATTGCAGTAGATGCTCCTCTATCAGCGTACGGTGATAGGAACCAAAAACCTGCAGTAACACTCAGTGCCAAAGCTCTCTTATCGCGGCGGCACACTCGGGAAACGAACTGCGTGATTCATTTGACACACTTGTTTACACGGTAGGGTACCTACCAAACAGAAACAAAAATCGGCTGATGATGGGATGTGGCAAATGGCCTGCTCCTGCTACTTACCTAGTACCGGGCCAAAATTTGTTTTTATTCTTTTGCACCGGCTGAAACTGCTTCGAAAACACGCTTGTTATCTTGCTCACATTGCTATTTCTATCTATCTTTACCATTTTTTACAAATTTACCTTTTATCTCTCCTCATGTATCATGATTATTTTTTCCTCCGGAGGATTGGCTAGTATTGTTTATAACAGTTAGCTTATTGTCAACTGAATCGGATCAAATATTTTCAGTACATGACAAAAGTCATTGATGCTTCTTTCGACGTCCCCGTTGAAATTTTAATGATGAGCAGAGGAAAAAACAAAAACGTTTTTTTTATTATCAGACGCACCGAGAGCGAAAGGCCAGTGTGTAATGACGAAATTGAATGAATTTTGTGCGTCAACCCAATTAAAAAAATCGACCAGATACAAACCGTATACGGTTGTGTAAAATTAAACGACTTAATTTGTAGTTTTGTAGATGATAGATCCAAGATAGTCTTTGATAATATACATTTGGAGTAACATCAGATATTGCTTCAAGCTGTATTCAACTTATCTTGGCAGTTTTCATGACATCACCCGCGTTACGGTATGATGAGGTCAAAATGGTATCGAAGGGGTGTCAATTGTCGAACGTATTCTTGATGGTCTCATTACTAGCATTTCGGTTAAAAATCGGAAGGTTCGATTGATTATTAGAATGGAATGTTCGTCTGTGATATGGCATATCCCTTCCGTAGGTTGATGGGTTTGACGGTATTGCAAACATCATCAGGCCTATTTCAGTCTTAAAAAAACCTGATAGGAAGTTGCTTTAAGATGCTTACTGCATTACGCCTCGATAGTGGTGCATCGAGGAGACCGAGAGGGCTCATGGTCTTTTTTGCGTTTTTCATATGGAAAGGTTAAAAGGTTATGCAATCGGTTGAAATTTCGACTTTTCAACTGAGGCCCGCAGGGCCGAATCTCTTGTATCATTCGACTCAGTTCGTCGAAATATGAAAAAGTCTATATGTATGTGTGCCAAACAATGTCATCCATGTTTCTCAGAGATGGCTGGACTGATTAGTCTCAGATGCAATGTACAACCTTCCCATCAGTCGCTATTGATTTTTTAAATGATCGGCGAAGTTACGGGTTGAAGAGTACTGGTGCCACCATGATATCATAATGATGCAAAAATTGCTGAAATGGGTGCAAAGTTACTTTGATGTCAGTCTAGATCAATAATGACCAACCAAAGTCACAAACGATAACCTGAATAGTGGTCGCAGTGGCAAAGTTTCCCCTAACAAAAAAAAAACAAAGTCGTTTCGCCCACATTGGCCACCTACGGCGGTTATTGATCCCATGTAAGCAGGAACTGAAAATGCTGAAGGGGGGGGGGATCGATAAAGGAAATCGAATTTGTATTTTTGATGCCAAATGTCTTTAAAATGCATAGAACGTTGAGATTCTAGATTGAGATTTTTTCAACGAAAATTTATTTTTTTGGCTCATTTTTGCCTTTCTCAGGTTTTGAAATCACTCTGAACATCGACCCGGCTAGGGGTAGACGGTGTGGGGTTGCCCCTCCCCCTTACACACCACCCTTTCCTGAGCGTCCTCCCCTCCTCAAGTCCACAAGCCCCCTATAAACGCGCCTACAGATACCCCTCAAACGACCACCTCATCCTTCCTCTTCAGACCCACTCCTCTTTCATCTCAATCACCTTCACCCAGTGGGCACATTACGTAATGCGCAAAAATTTAATAAAAACCAGTGAAAAATTTGGTTTGATATGACTTTTATTTAGAAACTATTTTAAACTAGTTTAAAATTTCTTAACAAGATGAAACCTTTCGGTGAGGTCCGGACCTCCTCATGAATCTGCCACTGGTTTCAAGTGTTTCACCGGCTGTGTTCATCTCGAATTCGTAGCTGTCGATCCATTGCAAGTATGTGCAAATCGTACTAAATATGTAATATACATTTCCACCATTATATTCAACATAACCAGCCATGGAATCGTAGCTTAGACAAATGAGAAAGGCACAATTGCACCACTAGGTGGATTGAAACAGGTTTTTAATGTTTCTCTTTTTATACTTTGCACCAACATAAACTAACGATCAACTACTAGCCTTTGCGTGCTGGTGTGACCGACTGGCGGGTCGACGTCGATTAGGGTTTGCTGCGGGCCGTGTTTGCAAACATTGTTCCACAGCTTTAAGGCAGTGTTGGTGGATACGGCTCGCAGTGGAGGTCATTGTGTGTCGGTCGACTTCGTCCTCGTGCACAGGCTAATTAATTGAAGAAATATAAAAATATTAGCTTTTTAAACTTATTAAACGTGTTTTGAACCGAGAATCTAAAAATGCTTATATTCGCGCGAAAATGCATCGGTCCCATCCAGATATCTCTACCTTTGATCTTAACAGACTAAGTTCATGCCTTCAGTTGGACCAAAAAAGGATGCTGATATCCACTTTACAACACGTTCCGTGGCGACATGACCGGGATCTTTAGTAATATGAAAGAACTCACTCTCTTCTAGCATCTGAGCTGTACACAGAAAATAGGTATCAGATTCACGATCCGCGCGCGGTCATCCAAAAACACACGCGAATATGCGAATGGACACACGGTTATAAAATTTAATTTTTACACGCGTTATATACACGCTGGCACACAAACAATATAAACACCCACACGATCGAACACTTTAACGTTCAAACGCTCTATTCCTTCGCGATGATACACGCGAACGAGAAGTCCCTAGGTTCGCATATATCTGAACTGTACATTAATATCACATTCAGAATCACGGCCCGTTGCAATTGGACTTAAGCATTGTTAGTGGGTGATATTTCTCGTCTGCATCTGTAGTGAGTGATTCTAAATAAAAAAATATTCTATTTTTCAATAGGCGTCTGTACTTTTTTAATAAACGTTAAAATTTCTTTGAAAATGTATTGCACAAATAAGGTGTAGAAACAGTTAATACTTTTTATTATTATTTGAAACTATTTATAATTTAAAAAGGATTTGAAAATACACTAACAAAACTTCAAAGTAATTTTTCTCTGTTTGAGCAAAAAGTCCATAGATCGTTTTTTAAACTCCGAGAAAAGGAAGCATTCCTTTCTTATCATCACCAAGAGTTGCAAACATCTGAGAGTCCAAGTTTTATAATATGTTTTGTATAGCACTATCTCCAAAACATGTGCGTACGATACCAGTATTTTCTAAACTAGAGCCTCTGTAACTTTGAAAGGTCCATATAATCAGCTGTAAATGAAATGAGTCCAACAAGGTGTAGAATTTTGGAAAAACTGGAACATTAAACTTAACCTGAAAAAAATCTGGGATTTTCGAGGTATTTGTATGTAACTAAACGATCAATGTCAGATCAATATTTAGGCGCGTAGACGATGTGTTCGTTTTGAAAATTCATGGTTTTTGTTGTCTATTGTTTATCAACTACACATATCTAGGCCCGTGATCTCGATCTTGAAGTTAAGTTAACGTGTTAGGAATAACAAAATTTGTAAACACAATCTGAAGCACAAACATACAAACCACCGTTCCCAAGCAGTCATGAGTCGTGCAGGCCCAGAAACTCCATCATAGGTCCGTGCTTTCTCACGACAAAGACAAACTCTCCCTTCTAGCATCTGAACTGTAAACTCAAACACGCGAATATGCCAGCGATCTGTACATGCCTATACAAACAAATTTATTTATTTATGGACACGAGGTTACATACATGCTAGCACACTCGAAAAACAATGCGATAAAACACGTTAACATACAAACGCTTAAGCTCATCGCAATAATTCAAACCTGGCCATAAAGGCAAACCGTGCAATCGCAGTTGCATACGTAATCAAAGAAACACTCGCACATAAACATACATAAAGCCACTGCGCGCAAGCACGCAGACCCGCACAAATATCTTACTCACATTAGGCACCATAACCTGGACACTTAAAGGAAATAAGAAATAACGATAAATTTTATTTCAAATTGAAGTCAAAAGCACAGGCGAATTTACAAATGCGCTAGCATACACTATACACAAACTCGCCAGCTATGAAAAGAACGCCCATAATGATATACAAACGCTCGAAGCTCTCACAATAATACAAACCCGTTCGCAAACGCAATCACTCATGTATTCCTACGCCCACGATCTCCTAATCATATAAACGTCCAGGAGAACAACAGGGTAACACTTAAAAATTTATAAACGCGGTCCCTTGTGCCAACATACAATCGTACATTTAAAATTAGACATCAAAATGATGAATCGTGCGAACATTCAACTGTCCACACGATTATACAAACGCGATCCCAATTCAGCAGACTAGGTCCATGCCTTCAATTGGATTGGATTAATTAAAAAAAAAGCTCTCATATCCAGTGGATACCACATTACATGGCAACATGACCGGGGACTCTAGTGATATGGGGTAACTTACTCCCTGTCAGAATGTGAATTGTGCACCTATACATTAACTATCAGAATGAAGGTCCGCGTGACCATCCAAAAACGCACGCGTATATAAGAATGGCCACACGGGTAAAAATTCAGTTTTGTACACGCGAAGTCACGTGAACGCGAGCACATGTGACAAACACGTTAACATGCGAACGCTTGAGCCCTTCGCGATTAACAACGCACACCTACGTTCGCCATCGCGCAAACTTAATAACGCCCCGGTAGTGAAGAGAACGTTTTAGCACTTACCAAGTTTCAAACGCTATCCCAAACGCGAACCTACAAACGTCCGTTTTCTCGCGCTCATGAATCGGTCACGTCCGGAAACCATCACTCTCTGTCCTAACAACTTAGGTCCATACATTCAGTAGGACTAATCGAAAAATAAAGCTCATATCCACTAGACAACACGTTCCATGGCAACATCACCGGGAACTCTAGTGATATGGAAGATCTCACTCTTTTGTAGCATTTTGGCCGTACACCAGAAATAAAGTATTAGATCCACGGTCCGTGCGAATATCCAAGAACACACGCAAATATGCGAAAGGCACACGGTTATAAAGTAGAATTCATACACGCGAAGCTACATACACGCTAGCACACGCGACATACAAACGCACAAGCGATCGAACACGTTAACGTACAAATGCTCGAGCTCTTCGCGATGATACACGCGATCGCGAGTCCCTACGCCCGCACATACCTGAACCGTACAATGAATATCACATTCAGAATCACGGCCCGCTACAATTGGCCTAAAGCAGTGTTTTAGTGGGCGACATTGCCTGTCTCGTCTGCATATTGTAGTATGTGATTCTGACGGGTAGCCCTTCCGAAAACCTAGCTCTACAGGTCCAGTAGGACAACTCTCGAAAAAAAATTGTAAATAATAAACATCACCATTATTATAATGGAATTAAGAACAGTTTTACAATTCTTTCTTCAATTATCTCTTTTTGTTTCGACGAAAAATCGTTTTTTTCACATCGTTTCATATGCAAAAACAACGATTTCGAACCCACTACATTTGTAGTGAGGTGATGCTGTGTTAACTATTAAATTGCAGCGAAATGAAAAACGATAGGCATCAAGCTTCAAATAACAAGTTATAGAGAATGTTAAGGTCCACCAAACGAATAGTAGTTGCGATAAATTTGGTTAATTGATAATAAGAATGATTACAATACTCTCCGAATACGCTAACTTTGAGTTATTTTACTAGTAAAAGGTAATTTAGTACACTTAACTAAGAGATATTTGTACATACATCGAAAGGAAATTTGCTCAGCTTTCCAATGAAACCTTGGAAATAACGATATGAAGCATATTTTTTAAAATTAGAGACTTTTACGCACTTGCTAGTCGATTACAGGAAAGGTTTGTTAAAGAAATTACAAACAAACGAGAAGAGATAAAAATATGATGTTGAAGAACAAATTAAAATCGTCCTAAAACCCATATTTTGGATAATAGATATTGTTATAATCAATCCATTATTTTGTAAAAAAAATAACAAAAACCTCATCAAAAACACTTGCTTTTAACTACGTTACAACTAAAAGGTCACTAAATCTAATTAACTGAAAGATATGAGAACAACATTAAATAGGAAATTTTCTCAACTTTCCAACGGAACTAAAAGATTTAAAATACAAAGTAAACTTTTTGAGCTGAAGGTATTTCAATTTAAATAAGTTTTTTGCATAAAAAGTTCAATAATTCTGTAACGGGTGAGATTTGATGATATGTGTAGAACAATTTTTTTCTCCAGTCAATCACCCCTCGAGAGGTTCTTAATCATGAACCAAACAACCTGTATATCCAAAGTAACACCAAATTGGCGCCAGTTAGACACTAAATCCAAACAGGTCACACACATATGCGAACGCCTAAAGCAATTGGCTGGTTCCGAGTGATGTCTCGGTAAGCCAAACACAGAAGCTCTGGGTCGCTGAGGAGTATAGGGAAACGATCTATGTCGTTTGGCATGAGAGCAAAACGCCTGTAGGTATGCGACATATATGTTTCCCAAAGAAAAAAAAATGGATGAACCAATTTGCGTATGAGGGCATAACACATTGCTTCGAAAAGTTGGATTTGACCCGCTGTTTTTCCTTGGAACAGCTCCTTAGACACCCTACATTTATTAGCTTGCTAACAAAATCGGACCCACACTGTGATATACAATTTTGTTATCGTGGATACGATCAATGAGATCATTGCCGAATATCCAAAAACTAAATGACCTAGTATTTTAAACATAACGCAAAATTTTGCCAGTAGTTTGTCCGATTTAATGTGGGCTTTAGAGTGTCTGCAAGGACATAGCCTACTAAGATAAACATCAAAAGGCAAAGTCTAAAACTTTTCGCATAGTCCGATGCTCCAATTAATACTGATGATTCTACCTGTTCGGGTCCTCGAACATACGACGGCTGACTCATGACCATGATCCTTACCCTTTGTCCTGCCAGACCAATGCGCACTAACTCAACCACCCAACTTCAAAATAATCAGCATCTGTGCCACGATAGGAGCCCCCTTTCGAAAGTCGTCGAAAACAGGAAGCCACACACCTATCACACTATCTGAAATATTTTACTGCTCCTCGAAATTTAATCCAAACTGGAATTATCAAGCGACGAGGAGGAGGAACAAGAACATG
Source organism: Topomyia yanbarensis (assembly GCF_030247195.1). Taxonomy (NCBI): domain Eukaryota; kingdom Metazoa; phylum Arthropoda; class Insecta; order Diptera; family Culicidae; genus Topomyia; species Topomyia yanbarensis. Next base: position 205,957,568 of record NC_080670.1, on the reverse strand, counting down.
GGAAACCGGACTGATTTCACACAATAATTCTGTTCAATAATCGCTGCTATCATCGCTGGTATCCGACCGCAACCGGATAAAACCGGTTCTATTTTGGCAATATTCTTCTGTTGTCTCCGCCGTTGCGCTCCGTCGTTATCGCCTTCCATTTGGAAGCGAACGCTCGTGTCCGATGTTTGTTTTGCTGGATTTTGGTCGGTATGTAAGTGGTGTTGGTATTTTGGCTCTATAGGGGCCACGTAGTCATCGGCTGTACTGTGCTGTGCGCCCGGCTGTTTCTTGGTGTGCGGTCCGTTTCGTATAGATCACACACGCCCACAGCGCGGTTCCAATCTGCACGTCGCGGACGTCCTCTTTGTTGTCGCGCACTAGCAGCAACTCGCGAAGCAACCGACTAAAGCGGATTCATCGCGAAGCGCGTGTTTGTGATTTTTTTTATTTGCTTTCGTAAATACTTCGTTTGGGTTTCTGCGTACGGAAATAGAATCGAGAGGATAGAGGATCTTGGACCGAATCAGGCGCCTCGACCATCTATCAGTCACTGGTCAGACGTCGTACCGTAGTGGTGGAACTCCCTCTTCGCGAAAGGTCGCCGGCTAACGTTAGTTTTTTTTTTTCGTTTTACTCAACCACAACTGACAGTAACACAATAAAACGCAATCAATCAGTAGTTCGTCGTGGTTCATACTCTTCGCCGGTCGTCGTCGTGCGCGTGTGTGTGTATGTGCAATCATGTTTTGATCGAGTGTTTCGGCTTCTTGCCTTCCGTTTGCAACCACCTCGCAGCTCAGCTCTGCTGCGGTTGGTTGGCCTTCTCAATTGACTTGTTTTTCTGGTTGTTGTTTATCATGCGTGACGTCCACCAGCGCTGCTGTTTGTCGTCCCATCATACCAGCAGAGCAGAGAGGCCGTAGAAATTTACGGCAAATAGCAATAAACAAGAGTGATTTTTCGTACATCACTTTCTTCACCGTCGTCGTCGCCGCCGTCTTGGATCCGAGATTACTATGATTTGGTTTGATTATGATCCTCACTGTTTTTCAGTGCCACGTAGACTTGGACAATGATGATGGTAAGGTTGACCTGTGTCCCCCCGGAAGTGGACACGTAATTTTAATCAACGAGAAGTGTTATTTGGCTAAGATGATGTACCTCTAAATCTATACAGGACGTGTACAACGTGTGTGTGTTCGTTGCTTCCTACCTCCGGGAAGCTCTACTCCTGTCTGACAATCCCGTTGATCGTCGACCACTTAGGAGAGAGCGAAAAACGTGCGCGTTCGAGCGCGAGAGCGAGATAAAGTGAGTAAGAGAGACCAAACAGAATAGTGCGACTCAATCGTACAATGAGACCTAGCATATCGCTAATCATAAGAAGATTCAAGCGCAATCGTATCAGAACCATTCAGTGCCAAACAGTCGCAACCGCGAACAGCAGATATCTGCCGATGAAAGTGCCATAAGTTTAAGCAAAAGAAGCAAAATAATCTGAGATTTAGTGAAGTAGTAGATTAACATTGTGTAAATATTATAGTTTAGCAGAGCAATGAGATACATAAGTGATCGGAAGCAGCACTCAAGTGCCGAAGAAGGAAGTGACGGTGAACGGGCACATTCGCCCGGTCGACAGCATCCGCCACCGTACGTCGGGAAGAATCGGTTGCTGCAAAGTTCCCAGTGGAGTAAGAGTTACGACTCGGTGATAAATTATTGGAATACCAGTGACCTTGGAGGACGCTGCCGGCCCGGGCCCGGAGGTGGTTCGCAGCATCAGCAACAACAGCAGTGTAGCTCGGGGCAGACGACCAGGGGATACGGAAAGCCAACAGGATATAACGCACCGGGTAATGAGTGTGTGTTTGGGGTTCAACGCCGATGTTTTTTTTTGTGTTGACTAAAGACTCAGCGAAATGATTTTTCGGGGACGAGTGTGTTGACTGATCTTGATAGATTTTTTTAAACAGTCTAGAGCCGTCCCTTGAGTTAAAATCAATTTGGGGAAATATCTTTTCAGTATCCGATTGGGGCCGAAAAGTTTGCAAAGTGCCAAACATTTATTCATGATTTCGGAAGCTTAATCACAATTTTCGTAACCGGTTCCTCTTACGAAATCGTGATTTTTGCCACATGAATTTTTGAACAGATTTTTTCGTGTGCCTTGTTTGGTCTGATTGGATTCTAAACTTCGTATAACTTATCTTCTCTATGCAATTGCTGCCCCTAGGTTAATGGGTCCGTCAAAGTATTTCAAACATCATCAAGCATATTTGACCTCTGACAGACAATTACTTTAGAATAGTTATTGCATTACGCCTTGATAGTGGCGCATCGAGGATACCGACCGACCGAGTTTTGTGTTTTTTGCATAATTTGCACGTTCCCAAAGCATTAATCATTCACTAGCCGGTGCACGCTGGCATGGCCGATTGACGGGTCGACGTAGTTTGGCTTTTGCTGTGGGCCGTGTTTGCAGACATTGTTCCACAGCTTAATGGCTGTGTTGGTAGACATGGCTCGCAGTGGAGGTCATTGCATGTCGATTTATTGGTCGACTTTGTCATCGTGCACAGGCTATTTAATTAAAGGAATGCCAAAGTAGGGCATTATTAGTGTCAGTTTAGTGATGCAGTGAAGACCCGTTTTTATCAGCCCCTTGGTGAATTTTAAGCTGATAAAACAGAGACATTGATAAAATATTTTTCTGCCTTTTCAATAAACAGAAGATCTTAAAATATTCTTCTTTGGTCCTTAGATATAGCCCCGCAACCTTTTCTGATTATTTACTTTAAGTTCCCCTTAAGGGGGTCTGACAGTGCAAAAGTTAAAATAATATTTTAATTTTCGCATTTTTCGGATTTCTAAGATAAGAAATATATGCCCAAGAAAGGATTTACTCAAATTCAACTTGGTTCGTCTTCTAGAGCCCATTAAACTACCAACTATCAATTTTCATATGAAGCTGATAAAATCGGGTCAAAAAGCTGACAAGTTTGATTGCATGCGACATGTGCTCTTTTCTTCTATTTCAATAGCCGGGTTTTGTTGTACTTCTATTAGTTTGCTTTACAACTACTCATGTATACCAAATATACCATCGGTCAATTTATACGCTTCTACTTAAACTATATTCAGCATACTTTTTGGTCGCATTTTAGTTATTTTTTGCTCATGTTAACACTCACTAACACAATCAATTGCATATACTGTCATAAGCAGTCACAATCTTTCTTATTCTAAACGTACAAACGCTCGTGTCCTTCGCGTTTACACAAACCTGGTCACAGACGCGAACATGAAATTGCAATCATACTTACGCCCGCGATTTTGCCAACCTGAAAACACCCCGGTAATAAAGTGAACGATTTAGCCTTTATAAATTTACAAACTCGGTCTCAAGCTTGAACCTACGGTTCGCGCGATCATGAACCAGTCACGCCCGCTAGTCATTACTCTCGGTCCTAGTAGCCAAGACTCATGCCTTCAGTTGGACCAATAAAAATGACGCTCATATTCACTCTACAACACGTTCCATGGCGACATGACCGGGATATCTGATGGGGTGGGGAAACTTACTCTTTTAAAGCATCTGAAGCATACACTAAAAATTAAGTATGCGATACACGGTCCGGCGCGAACGGCCGCACCGTTATAAAATCCAATTAATGTGCGCTATGTCACATACACGCTAGCATACGCTACAAACACGTTAACATACAAACGCTCGAGCCCTTCGCAATCATCCACACACGCCTACGATGGTGATCTCGCAAACAGAATAAAACCCTGTTGATTAAGTGAACGTTACAATAGCAGTCTCAAGAGCGAACCTACAAACGCCCGTATTCGCGCTGTCATGGCGCCAGACCGGACGCTAGTGATATGGAAGAACTCGCTCTGTTCTAGCTCTTCTGAACCGTCCACCAAAAATTACGTATCACATGCACGGCAAGATCATCTAAGAACACACAATGTACGCACGGTTATAAAATCAAATTTATAAACGCAAAGTTACTGTATAAACGCTCGAACCCTTCGCGATGAAACACGCGATCGTACAAATCTGAACTGTACAATAAATATCACATTCAGAATCGCGGCCCGCTGCCGTTGACCTTAAGCAGTGTTTTAGTGGGTGGTTTAGTTTCTCGTTTCGTTTGCAATTGTAGTGCTTCTACCATGCCGACACCATAGATCTACAGTCTCCAAAAGGTTTAGGAACATTGTTTGCGGGCTATATAACGTGAGCCGATTCCGGATTCATTGCACCTTTATCCTGATTTTCGCGGTTGTGAATCAGTGCACTATGAAATAGGTTTTCATTTTCATGATGTTGTTCATATATTATGCAATTTTGTGCATGGTTCTAATATTTTACATTAACAAATTGACTCAACTCATGGACTCATATCTGATTCGTGAGATTGTTCTTGATTGACAGTATATTATTCACCATATTACTTACGTGCTTGTCAATAAGTTGCAAATACAAAAGAGATTCCTAGTCACTGTCTTTTGAATCCATTGGGGAAGCATGTTTCATTAACTGAATACACGCAATGCTTAGCAAACGATTTATGTGATCACAGCTCGTTAAGACAAGTAGAGAATAGGAAACTGGGTGTCTGTGGATGTGACGCGCTGTCACCACGTTTATGGGACTTTGTCGCCGATAACTTGTTGACAGTTAAACTACCCTAAACGCACGTAGTTCGGTAGATTTGATTAGTAATCGCATGTCGAACGCAAATCGAGGAACTCAGCATTTCAAATGATATCTGTCTGTTAGGAGTGCCTGCTTACGGTATTACTAGAATTACATTGGTGGACGACTTGGCTAGAACGTGGGGCCGCAATTGGATTCGTTGATCCAGTACCAGTTTTATCACTGGTGAGAAGTTGGATGAAGCAATAGATTCGTTTTCGGTCTGTACCCGAACAAAAACTTTTCTGTCGTATGTTAAAAAATACCAAAGAATTTTTCCAAGTACTACTGCAGTTAGTCAGGGCACTAACTGACTACATTGCAAACTCAATTATTTCAGGGTTACTATTCAGCATGCTGAGCATTATCCGTGTGATCTTTGTGAATCCGCAGTGAGTGATCGCTGCTCTGAAAATCTAGCTAAATCATCTTAGGGCACCAGCGGCTACTCCTTCAATGAGCCATTTGGGTGACTTCCGCAGGGATATAGAATTGTACTGCAGTAATGATAATGTGACACCTAGCAGTATGACTGTCATAGCTACAACACGTTATCTGAGAATACGGTGCACTATGACCGAGTGTTTTAAACTATGGGATAGAGACCAAAAAGGTTTCAAACAACAAAATGAACGTTTCTATAAGCAACGTGGACCCATTGATACGTGAGCTTAAAGGAGCCGTTGATCTCTTACATTACAAAAAATAAAAAATCATTTTGAATGTGCTACTATCGAATACTTCGCACGTAGCTTGCTTAGGCGAGCGTAGATTCTTTTTCTTTGCGGTGAAGCATTTTTGACGTCGCTTGACAATGCCTGATCCTCATTCCGATTGCTTCCATCATCGTCGCTTTCCTTCATACAATCATCGATACTGAATATCTCGAACGTCACAGTCGATTACTTTGATAAGGTTCATCGATTTGCTGACTATGATACTGAAGTTCGTTGTCTACATCCTGTTTTGGGGAGCGGTTTGTTCTTCGAGAAGCACTGGATGTAGTCAAATGATCAGTTTACCATATTTTGACGCCAAACTGGGTACTGCGCTGTTACGCCAGAGGCAGATCGTGCTGTCGTACCCCGATAGCACCATACTCCATTTATACGGAAATCTTGACCTTAACGTTACCGTGTTCAGCAAAATGTTTCATATTGTTCTCGTAGATTAACACATCTGCTTGGCATCGATTGTCAAGGTGAATGGATGTATAAACTGAATGAGTAGAACTTTTGTGCTTGGTTTTGGAGACAACTCGATCCACAAAATGATCACTATAAAGGTACTTAGCGTAGGATTTGTAATGCTACGTGTACACGAACTAAGCTCGACAGGCGACAGTGTGTTGTTAACTCAAAATCTGAAAGCTGGTATGTGAACCAAATGCATAAATGCGGGGGTTGACCCCAATTTCTGGGCAAGTTTTTTCATGGCGTAGTGGTTAATCACAGAGTTGAAATATACTGATCTTCCTTTGAAGTGTAAGCAATGTTTTCTGAGTATATCTTACACCATAAATTGATTTGCATTGGATGGTCAGGTAGGTTTTTGTTGGACGCATTTTCACCGTTTCACAAACAAACGTTATGAAAACATGGAAAGGCGTTTCTCCAATCACTCTTAAAGGTTTCGGCTTCTCTATATTTTGACATGCGTTGTTTGATGACGCTTACATTAGTACGTGGGATCAGCTCATGTAGCCTTACTTCAATATTATATATGCTGTATAAAACGCCATTACATTCGACGACGTCTTTCATGTTGTTCTGTGAAGTGAATGGTTCTGCTTGGGTAATGCTTTTGAACATATACGGCGCCGCATGACGTAGGTGGTGAAGTTGCATTGCAGTAACTTTTGCTATGATAGGTGTCATATTTATTTTCAACAATTGTTCCACTGTATGAATAGATGGTCTTACGGGACATCCCGAAAATGTCATCAGATTGCCCCCTATCGGAGAATATTGCAGCTTTGATTTATCACACATTTTTGCTCCGTTTGTCGTAAGCTCAAGAATAAAGTTATTTTTTTTTCAAATTTGGTTTGTGATTTATGATTTCAAATTAAAAACACCTGGAATCATACTTGTGATTAAAACACCTGGAATACTGCTCATAAAGGGTAAAAAGATACTATGCAGAGTATTCGTGCTGTTTATTAACATTAACAAAACATGAAAAAACACTGTTTCAAAAATCAAGCGCATTTTTTTTCATTTCGAGTAACGATTTTTTTTTTTCATGTACCGTTTGAACCGCACACTGAAAATTAAACATCAGAATCACAGCCCACAGCAGTTGTCTTCAAGCAGTGTTTTACCGTCTCGTCTGCAACTGGTCCTGGAACGGAGCCCTTTCAAGATTCTAGGTCTAAGCCTGTAGTTGGAACATTTGAAGAAAAAAATCATTACTATGTCTCCTATTTTTAGGAAGTGCTTAAATGAATTGTATAGAGAGCTGACGTCCCTTGTACACGCCAATTCTGTATATGGAATTCAGCACAAAAATTTTGCGCGCATATTCCTTGAAAATAGATGCATCTATCACAAAAATAAAATATAACGCTTCTATCGTTCTAGATGTGTTTGGTCTTCCTAGAATAAATCTCGTGTACCAAGTATGTCCGATCTTTACAAGTATTTACTTTCAGAGCGTGTTCCAAGAATAAATCGGTTCTATAAAAGCATCGGAACTGGCAAGCAATTTGTAGAAGTGAACCAGTTCGCTTTCCCTCAACTTGTACATTAAGCGCGAAAATCGACAAGTTAGCATGTCTTGTAGCGGCTTATTGAATTTGTGAATCTTTATAAGAACTCAACACTCTGGAACGTGTGGACGAACCGCAACTCTTGAGCTTTGCAGTCGTGAAAATGGCACTCAAAAATCCGAATATATCAAATTGGAATCGCTGATGTTCTGATGTTTGCTAAGGAGTAAATCTGGTACGACATTCAATAGAATATGAATACTTCCCAAAGAAACCAACATACTTATTTGTGTTATCATTTGTGTGTCCTAAAATTATTCTATATCTGCGAAAACTGAACCATGGTAAATGACATGTCATATTAAACTGAATACATATAAAGACTTTCACACGTTGTATTTTGTTTGGTTTTCAACATTCTTTATTTTCCTTTCAATTTGCCGAATCGACCGACGTAAATCAGCTCGTCCGAATTCTTCGGGTTCTGGCAGAATAAGAAGCGTGCAATGCTTATCAGCCTGTGTAACACAGAAAACAAAAGGAAATCATTCAACGCTTTGATTGTACCATCAGACGAAAAAAAATACAAACTGCGCACTGACGTAGTTCTTTCTGCTCTTGCGTTTGCTGAATCGCCTAAATGCGCTAAATACTGTTGCGTAGATCGTCGTCACTGACGTTATTGCGCCATATCCGTTGTTGATTTTTTTTTGGAATAGAAGTATTCGAATAGATAGTATTGTTTTTTTGCAGTCGTAATCTTTGGATGCTATGTTTTCAATGCTTTGATTCATTGGTTCAGGATCAATTGTTCTTTAAAGATACTGGATATAACCGGTTACTGCTTTGTTGAAGAATAGCGCCTAAATCTACTACGTACTAAGAGAGCTTGGCAGTCGATATGATTTTTGGTTTTTGACATTTGTTTCGTGTATTGGGGATCCATAATTGAGGAAGTCTGACTCTTTTTAACAAAGAAAACTGATACAAAATCGGTTGATTCTAAGCTGAGAAAAAATCGCGTAAAAATGGTTGCTCAAAAAAAAAAATTACGGGATCCTGTGTAATTAAATAAATAAAACAAAAGTTGTTTTCTTTAATTTATTTTGATTGCTTTTTACAAGAATAAAATCAATTAGTTGATGAAAAATCGTAGGTATAAATCGTATAATCTTACACCGCAAGAATAGATTACTGTTATGTATGTACAACAAGAAAAAACAAGTCATCAGTGGCTTCCTTGTGGTGCAGTTAAAGGTTAGACAGCAAGGCGTCACATTTTGTTCGTTGGCCTTTAGCATTGATTATTGCTCCGTTTACGTGAAGAATTAAGAAACATTTCCTACTGGATTGGTACATCTTTCTGTTACCTGCTGCGCCAATATTTCGTATCATTATAACTGCTTTGAACTAGTTCGCAAAAATACGTTCTCCGCAAGGAAAAAACGCAACGCTATCCACGGCTCACTGAATCGAGTTTTTTTTTTGCTAAACGTTCCCCTAAATGTAAATTTTGTGTACCATTCGATCACCAACAAAAGCGTGCGAAAAACGGTTGATTAATGCGGGAAGACGAGATCTCTTTTGCTTAATATAAGATGCGAGTTTTTTTTCGATCGTAAGAACAAAGTGAGAAATTGGGTAACCTCGAGGAAACCGGTTTCTATTAAGGTTTTTTTTTGTCGATGTCCGGTGTGTTGTATATACCAAACATTAGACGTTAAGAAACGCACATTCACAACAATTATTCCTTAGTCATTTCACGCTCTATATTCATCCCCCTATTAGAGCACATTGATTTGATTATACTACTTTGTTCAACGCATTGGCTAAAATAGTAGTCCTCGATCGAATATATTTTTTTTTGTTCTACCCCCTGGTACTGGAACAAACCTATTAGGTTCTTTACTGGCACAGTTAACCTCACTTTTCTTGACTGTTTGCTTGTACTGTTTACATGAAATTTGTGGACGACTAGATTCGCTCGAAGAAAATCGTAAAGAATTCCTTGTAAACAGCACAAGCGAACTGTCAAAAATGAACACTCAGTTCATTTGTGACGTCACCGTAAAGTATTCAATTGAACTAGTGTGACGCCTCTTCCAATTAAATACTTTACGCTGACGTCACAAATGAACTGAGTATTCATTTTTGACAGTTCGCTTGTACTGTTTACATGGACTTAGAAAAATTCTTCACGATTTGCTTCGAGCGAATCTAGTCGTCCACAATTTTTTCTAAGTCAATGTAAACAGTACTAGTGAACTGTCAAGAAAAGTGAGGTTAATTGTGTCAGTAAAAAACCTAATATGATTCATTAGACGCAATTATCGTAGTAAGCAGGCTTGCGAGCATTTTGACAAGCTCAAGCCATTCATCGTTTGTGCCTTTCTAGTATAACAAATAACCATTTTTAACGCTTTTCTCTTCCTCTTCTCTTTCATTCCAGTAAAACTCAACATCAGTCCTAGTGCGACCCTTGCCTCAAAACTCCACAGAAAAGTATTACGGGTGCCCTCGAAACGCATTCCCGGCAAAGTGCACCCCGGCAAGCTTGCCTCAGTAGCTAGCAAACTGACAGCCGCTAAGCAGCGACTACACCAGCAGCAGCAACAACAACAGAACCAGCTGCAACAGCATCAGTTCAATCTTCAGCAGCTTCCGCTGCAGCGTCCTCCGGCAGCTCCCAGCGTCAACAACTGTGATAACTCCAACGACTCCGGTCTTGGATTCGACCGTAGTCTCGATAGTGCCCTCGGTGCTCAATTCCAAAGTCATCCGAATCATACCAGCTCCGCGTCGACGGCGACGGTTGGCGGTAGCGGTACCATCGGTCGGTCGATTCATCACAGCAGGTGAGTGTTGGGGGTTGAAAAACAAAAACAAAAAAAAAACATTTCCACGGCATATTAAAATATGTAGTCATCCCGAAGTCGGAAGTCGGATAACGTCCAGTCATCCCTGGGCTGGGTAAAACCACTAGGCGCCGCCTGTGAGTTTAACCTGCTCCCTTATCCGGTCGAGACAAAATTCGCACAAATACGAGTCCTATGCGAACTAACGAGATTCTCCAGAATCGATTACTACTCATTGTAGCTGGCCGCTCCGTTTAACCCCTATCTCCCGGAGAGTGCCGATTGATTTATCTGCGAGCGTGAATGTACCGCCGCCGTACCACTGTACACATATATCATCGCGGTCCGACTTGTTACTCTGCTGGGATGGGATTGCCTTTCAATAACGTCTAATTAAATCATTAAAAACAATTTATGCGCGACACGGTTCAGATGGTTTCGTGCATTGTTTTTGCAAATCAACCTACCAACGAAAGGAACCGAGCAACGAACCACTGCGCGCTGACTGACCGGCTGGCAGTATTATTTATGCCGTCGTGGGGCTGTGTGCGAACGTTCGCCTGTCTGCCTGCCTGCCGGTCGAGGTTATCATTTCACTTTTTAGTAAAAGTAAGCACACTCTGAGGGGAGGGATTGTCCATAGTGGATGATGGAAATGGAATTGGGGATGGCAGATTGAAATTATCTGTGTAGTTGTTGGGTGATTTTGTTTGCGATGTTTTTTGTTGTGACATGGAGAATTTTGTGTCATGACACTTGTATGGAGGGATCGTTCAAAGAAAGACGAATCCACGATGATTTGGACCAGTTGGGGGTAACCATTATCAGAATTTCTTCAAGTTGTATTTTTGAGTGATCGTGCCCATTAGCCTTTTATTTTTTAGGAGCACAGACTCGATTCCTAATTCATGTAAACTAGGAGATAAAATGATAACTTTTTGCGGATTCATGCTGGTTGGAGGCTACTATATTGTGTTCTTGATCCCTTCGCCATTTCGAAACCTATTATAATAGAATATTTTGTGGCTATATGGTATGATTAAATACTTAGAAACATATTTTACTAACATTTTGATTATAATCTAGAGCGTAAATTTCGGAATGCTGGTTCCTGAGATATAGTTCATTATACCAGAGGTCTAAAAAGGAACGTTTCTTCGGTTGGAATAGGTTCATATTGTAATCATTTTCCTAATCAAGCTTATTTATAGGTTTTCGGAATGTCCGAATTGAATCAAACTCTGTCTTTTAAGAGCAATCCATGTACAATCTGAAGGAAGTTCGTCTAACACATTTTTGAAGAACATCGTCGGGTTAATTAGATGGAATCTTTACATCCACATCTTAATTGAATTATTCTATGATACTACCAAGTGCCATCAGACTTTAGAGAATTAAAATGCTATAACGTCTTCAAAAATGTTGTAGAGATTACTTTTGCACAGCTTGGCCAAAAACTTCAACTTTTTATCTTGCATATTTCTGGAATAATAGTTTTTGGTTTGTGGATAACTATTTAAAAGCCTACCCACTCCATTCCCGTCAACATCGTTGTTTGGTTCAGAAACTACCGGCCGACTCGGAATGTACCAAGCTTGCCAGCTCGAAATAACTTCTGCTATTTCTCGAACCGCCAGTCATATTGGCTCTCTTCCGAATTTTATTACGATGTTTTACCGGTTCCGTTTTACAGATTAGGCTTAACGAAAAAAACTACCAATTTGTTCTTCGAGTCAATAAGTAGGGTGGGTAATGTCAGAGACTAAGATAATCGGAGTGAAGTAGAATACATTTCACGCTGTTCACTCGAATGCAGTAATTTTTGTTCAAGTTTTTCGTAATACAAAACAGTAGCCTTGAAAATGGCACTTGATGTCAGCAAAAAAAATCATTCGGCACCAGAAGAGAGTGCTGTATTCGTCTGTCACTCCAAGTATTATCTGCTATCTAGTTTCTTACGTGCCATAATGACAGTCCTCTTCGTACATTTCAATAGCCAATTTCGATACCTCTCTAATATGAGAAATTGTTTCTACGTGAGACTGTTATAACGTCGATGCTAGTTTGATTATTGATTGGTATCTTGGGCACAATAACATACAAACGCTCCAGGCTTCCACGATAATACGAAAACGGTTGCAAACGCGATCTTTCGCGACAAACCTATGCCCACGATCTCGCAATCATAAAAAAAACGTCCCGGCGTTTAAGTTAACGTATTCGCACTTACGAATATATAAACGCGGTCTCAAGCGTCAACATACGAGCGCCTAGAGTGTATTCTACTTCACTTCGGTTATGTCTCTGACATTATCCACCTTTCTGCTTTTTCGAGTTTTTGATCCAACAACTTCCGAATAAGTGTTTCTTTTGGACGCATCAGCTCTAATTTTTTTTCGAGCTCTCCTGTATATTGCCATCTGCTTTACTAGTCTTTTTGAAGACCCTCTTCACAAGGGTCATTCGGTAGATTAATGTCTTTCTCAATGCTATCTACGCCCTTTTTCCACGATTCAATTGAAAGTTGTTTTGGCGTAGTGCACCAACACTAAATCCGATAAAAAAGCGTAGGGGTACTATGCTTCTCACATTAAGGCGGCGTATGCCTCAGCAGACACTCAGAGTAAAAAATGGTAGACAGCAAACCGCGGAAACATATTGCTTGCCATACTAGAACGTTTTGGCTAAATTTCTCCGCTTGTATCCACCTGTCTGCATACTTACTTCCTTCTCTTCAACGGCAGTATAATTTTGTGGAAGGGTTTTTAAGTCCTCTTTCACATATCAGGAAGCAGTAGCAACTGGCTCAAATGGCACGTACCCCATGTTGATTGGAGATTTCACTTCCAAGGGAATAAAGACACTTCTCGATGAGCGTATATATATCAACGCCCCCGTGGGGATATTGAGACAACAGAATGACAACACGTCCGAAGAGATACTGTCATTCGAATTCGGCTTGAAGCGATTTAGGTTTATGAACTTTCGCTGTGACTGAACCATAGTTCGGTTTATAACCCTTTTTCGCTAGAAATTCCATAAAACGGTCGTCAATACGGTAAAAATAATGCTGTATTTTCTCTGTAAGCAACTTGGTTCTCAGCCAACTGCCCACGAACCAGGATTATGGAAATCTAGCTTCATCAGAACATTAGTACCCTTGAAACATTTCTTGAGATTCCACGGAATGTAAATGAATGCTATATGGTTCGGCAATAAAACGGAAGTCCCCTGCTTACCTTCTCCAATTTCTGCTTCAGCCAGGTACAGCTTTGTCCGTTATCAGGAGAGAACCAAACAATAACGTACCTTCAACCAAACCCACTGAAGCTGGGCATGAATGTGTTAAGAGTTATTGAAAAGAGACACCCGTGAAGATCTTCTAGCAGATCATCCGTCAGCGGAATCAACAAGTGACCTTTCTCCAACCTTGCTTGTGACTCGAAGACTCTATACAATGAGCCAACGCATTGTTGAAGAGAGCACACCTCTGCGATTGTGCTTCTTTTCTTTGATTTTGATAAAACATTTTCCCGTATAATAATACTACCAGTATTCACATCTGATGTTGTGGGAAGTGTCTCAATTTTCGATTCCCCGAAGATCCGAAAAAGATTTACACGCATCAACGATTTAATAAAAGAGTGGAAATTTACAATGTTTTTCTACCACTTATTCAAAATTCAACTATCACACGGTAGAACCGCAGAAGGTTGCTGCATAGAGTGACCGGAAAAAAAATGACCCCTATTGGCCCACCCCTGATTCGATTCCTAGTCCCACCAGGAGTACTTGCACCAAATTTGAAGCAAATCGGACAAGTCTAGCTACCGGACCAACGTGCCTGAAGTTTGTATGGGATTTTTCGACAATTTACATGGAGAAAACCTACTAACTCGCATTTTTGCCGCTAGGTGGCACTGTATGTATCGCATTATCACTGTAAGTGAAAATAAGTAAGATAATTTAATTGTCTACAACTTTGCCGAAGACTGCTAGTGAATTCGGCTTTGTTAAAAGAAGTTATTAAGGTTTTAGTGAAGTAATGTCTGAGTCAGTTTTGCATGGGGCCTAGCAGTGCATGGTTCTATATCAGTACTCGATTTGCGCGAACTAAACATTTTTGTGGAATAACCGTAAGATTTAGCTCTATGATATATTCAGAAGAATTGTAGTAAATAATACGAGCCATGTTTTGGATACAACGTTTTAGTTCCACATTTCACCACATAGAGGGCGCCAACACTAACTTTTCGACGGAAAGAGATAGAAATTAGGTGCCTTCCACAAAGTTGTAGAACAGATATTTTCCAATAATTCTTTCGAACATTTTGATGGTCTATCTCTCTTCCATGAAAAGTTAGTGTTGGCGCCCTCTATGCGGTCATAGTTGGAACTAAAATTTTTCAACCAAAACATAACTCTTATTATGTCTTATAATTCTTCTGAACATACTATTGGGCTAAACCTATCGATTATTTCCCAAAAATGCTTAGTTTGTGGGACTCGATTACAGATACACAACCATGCACTGCTAGGCCCCATGCAAAACTGACTCAGACATCACTTCGTTAAAAGTTTAATAACTTCTTTTAACAAAGCCGGATTCACTAGCAGTCTTTGGCAAAGTTGTAGGCAATTAAATTATCTTTCTTATTTTCACTTACAGTGATAATACGATACATGCACTGTCATCTAGCGGCAAAAATGCGAGTTAGTGGGTTTTCTCCATGTAAATTATCGAAAAATCCCATACAAACTTCAGGCACGTTGGTCCGATAGCTAGACTTGTCCGATTTGCTTCAAATTTGGTGCAAGTTCTCCTGGTGGGACTAGGAATCGAATCAGGGGTGGGCCGATTGCGTTTTAAAAAAATTCATTATTTTCCTGGGCAGTCTATTGCTGCATCTAGACGTTTAAATAATTAAAGACGATGACGTTTAAATAATTAAAGATAACGACGGTTCGAGCTCGTTCGGTACGAGCCAGTTTACCAACTCATGCGTAATACCGTCAGAGCAGAGAGTTATATGTAACACCTCTTCTCTGCCAGATCGTGCAAATGTTGGGCAATTTCCTACATTAAGTATATGTAAATTTATGCCGCTTAAATAGTCCATCAATTGGGTGCCGCTCAAATTGATAGCTGAGCTGTCTAAAGTTACTTGGTGGGTATTTGCATCACTGCCGATTATGTGTGGAAAATCATTTCTGCCCTAGTATGATACAACCCTTTTAAAATCATCAGAAGGTGATGATTCATGATGCGGTAAATATGCCGAACAATAGACGTATTTCCTTTTCATGTTATTAACAGTCTTATTGACTGTGACAGCACAAATATCACGAGCAAAAGGCATTTTACGTCGATTTGTCATGCCATTTTGTTGTAAGCTACGAAGACGGAGTTAAGTAACTTTTGAACGTAGAGGTTTCCTTCATTCCGTCAGCAAATTAAGAGCTGTTTTAGCGTACGTAGATTCGGCCGCAATAGTGGAGAGGTGCTATGTTTCTCGTATAAAGGCAGCAAGCTTCTCTGCAGGGGCTCAGATCGATAGATTTTCACCTTTATGGCATCGCTAGCGTTAAAAAAATGTGGACTTCAAACCGCAGGGACATATAGCTTGCCATACCAGCATTTTTCGACCAAATTTCATCACTTGAATCGATCCGTCCGCGTTCTGCCTTACAGCTGGCATATAATACACTAAGGTTTTTTTTAACACGGTTTTTTTGCACGGTTTTTTTTACACGGCTTTTTTTACACGGTTTTCGCAATTAACACGGTTTTTCGCAAAAATATTCTAAGTCCTTTTAAAGGCAAAAGACTTAGACGATTTCTCAACAATTTTTTTTGCACGGGTTTCGCAAAAACGTTCTAAGTCCTTTTGGAGGCAAAAAACTTAGACGATTTTTGATCAATTTTTTTTGCGCGGATTTCGCAATTAACACGGTTTTAGCAAAAATCCTTATGAAGACAAAAGACTTAGACGGTTTTTGACCAAGTTTTTTTGCACGGATTTTGAAATTTACACGGTTTCTGCTTTTCCATTTTGAATGCAAAGAATTTCGAAGATTTTTGGAAAAGTGGAAGTGATTGCTTTTGGAACAGCATTAACGAGTAGATGCCAAATGTTCATGTCTGAGGCCATTTTGGAAACCAAGATGGCGACTTCCGGTTCAGTGGAAGTTTCTGAAACCCCATTAATATGGGTATTTTTGGAACGGGATTGATGAGTGGCCGTCAGATATCGATGTTTAAGGCCATTTTAAAAACCAAGAAGGCGACTTCCGGTTCAGTGGAATTCTCTATAACCCAATCAGCATGCATATTTTCAGAGCGGGCCTAATAGAGCGCATGATAGAGATCAGTGTCAGAGGCCATTTGGAAAACCAAGATGGCGACTTCAGGTTCATTGGAATTCTCTAAAATCGAATCAATATGGGTATTTTTGGAATGGAATTGACGAATAGACGCTAGATATCGATGTCTGGTGCCATATTGAAATTCAAGATGGCGACTTCCGGTTCTGTGGAATTCTCCAAAGCCCAATCAATATGAGTATTTTTGGAACGGGATTGACGAGTAGGTGCCAAATATCAATGTCTGAGACCATTTCGAAAATCAAGATGGCTACTTCGGTTTAGTAAAATTTTCAATTACCACAACAATGTGAGAATTTTTGTAATAGCGTTAATGAATAGATACCGGATGTCAATTCCGGAAGTCATGTTTTCATCTAAGATGGTGACTTCTATTTTAGTGCCAAGACGATGTTTTAAATATAAAGACACGCGGCGAGAAAAACAGTAAATTTGGCTGCATAACTCAAAAACTAATCAAAGAATTGACTTGATTTTTTTATGAAAATGCACAATATGTGTAGCCTGTCGGTGAACCACAAAAAATAGAATGAAAAAATTGTTCTCTCTATTATTTTGAAGAAAAGTGCACGAATTTTACAAAAAAATATGAGATTTTTCGGTTTACATGAAGCCATTTTCCTAAACTCGAACTTTTTTTTGGGTTCATCGAGTAACTACAAGTCTAAGCTTTACAAATTTTACTTAATTTCCTGTGTCAAACAATTTTATCAAGAGTCATCGTGTTAGCCGCGGCGCTCCTCGACGTGGAAATGGTTGAACGTCTACTCTTGGAACGCTCGTATGTGTGGCTCTGCGTGGCTGCCGACCCTATTCTGCGCGGCGTGTGACGTGAGACGACTAATCTCACCTCACTCTACGTGACTTCACCCAATTCTGAAGAGTCACTTCGGGTGACGTGAGACTCCCATTTAACCGCAATGAGGAATCTCACCTCACCCGAGTCGACTCTCAGAATAGGGTGAGAAAAGTCACGTAAAGTGAGGTGAGTTTCGTCGTCTCACGTCACACGCCGCGCAGAATAAGGCCGTGTAAATATTTTTTTTCGTACAGAATAAACGTACAAATTTAAAGCTTAACATTACATAAAAGATGCATTGTTTCCTTGCCTTCAAAATCGCAAAACAAAATAACTTTCGGTTTGAGCACTTTACACCAGACGCCCCCCTTAATAATACAGCGAAGACCTGATTTTATTATTTCCCCCTGATTATGTCAGCTTTTTGATTCGACTTTGAGTCTCGCATGAAGATTCGCTCGATGAGCTCTAGCAGACGAACCAACTCAAATTCGAGTAAATCCATTCATGAGCACATTTTTCTTATCTTATAAATGCAAAATATACAAAAATAAATGTATCTTTTTGTTTTACGCTGGATATTTATACTAAATAATCAGAACCATCTTGGGTGTTACAATGACGTCAGACCTCTGGCAACTGCATATTGGTCAATCCAGTTCCAAAACACTCCATGTTGTGAGTTATACAGAATATCGCTAAGCCGATAGTCTCAATGTTGCCTCAGACATTGATCTCTATCATGCGCTCATTAGGCCCGCTCGGGAAATATGCATACTGATTGGGTTATTGAAAATTCTGTTAGACCGGAAGTCGTCATCTTGGTATTCCAAATGGCCTCAGGCATCGATATTTGGTGACTACTCGTTAACACTGTACCGAAAACAACCATATTGTTAAAGTGCGGGACAAAAGGAAACCTCAAGATCCGACGTTTCCACTTTTCCAAAAACCTAAGGAATTGGAAAAAGCAAAAATCAGTGCAAAAAAAAACCTGTTCAAAAATCGTCTAAGTCTTTTGCCTTCAAAAGGACTTAGAACATTTTGATAAAACTCCGAAATCATCCCTTTTCCTAAAATCGTCTAAGTCTTTTGCATTGAATGTAACGCGGTTTTTTTTTGCACGATTTTCGGAATTAACGCGGTTTTTTTTGCACGGTTTTCTGAATTAACACGGTTTTTTTTACACGGATTTCGCAATTAACGCGGTTTTTTTTTGCACGGTTTTTTTTACACGGTACGTATCCCCCGTGTAAAAAAAACCTTAGTGTATTACCTGAAAGTGTTTTTGAGTTTTTGCATGCATCCTTAGCTGCGAAACTCGCGAATATCATTTCCGGGCCCTTGCTGCAGCACGCCGCTTTTGTTTGGCGATTTTCTGCTTTTATATAGGTCTTCAGGTTGTTTCGTTTCGTGATACGTTTGATCAATCTGATGCTCGTTCTCGGTTCATTGGTGGTCAAAACACGTATCGACATTGATTTATTCTTCCTAATTAGAGATACCATATTTTAGTTTAGTTTCGGGTTGGAAGATCTTGCTTTTCTGCCTCTTTGTGGCAGATCATCAACAGAATATTGTGTTCCCAATTGTGTGCACTTCGCAAATTTTCGCATTGTTACACTCTTTTCACTTAGCCATGTGTACAAAACTTCATTTTCAATTCGCAACATTTTAGAAACAAACAAATTAAACCACACAAAAAAGTAAACAAATGCAAAATGACAGTCAAACGCAGCATGCTGTGATGAGCGCTTTGAAGTAATCAAAATACGTGCGAAGAACGCAGATATATATGGATTGCTCATTTTCGGGCCTTGGAAGTAAAATTGCGAACATTCATATTCATAATAAATCAAAATTAAAATTTCGGTTCAATTTGTTCGTTTGAAAGATCTGGAAAAGTTATCGAAAGGGTAAAAAAGTTCTGTAAATCGATTGCCTTGTACGCAGTGCACCTGGGTTTGAGTTCCGACCCCGTACATAGGCTTAGGCGATTGACCTTAAGGTTAAAACCTCTATAATCGAAATAAAAAAAGTTCTGTAAAATCAGAGAAATCTTATACAGAAATGAAGCCACAGCCTAATTAGGAAATAAATCCAATTACAGTTCATATCACTTTCTAGATTTCGAACAGCCTATGACTTGTTCGTGAGATAAATTCAGTCGTGTTGATCTTCTGATACTGTGTGTAGTTTGTTTCAATTTGCACCTCCGGAAAAGCCTTCCTTCTGAGGCATTAATGTTCCCACTATTAACAATTTAATTCAATCAGTCAGTCGAAAAAAAAACAGATCGCAACCGTGGAAAATCTTGCCAAGTCATCCCGTATCGCAAATGAGTGCGTTATCTGTATTGTGATCTTACTGCATCCACTTACTGCATTAATATGCAATGTTCTATCGAGTTGCGGCAGGTCATCCGCCACAGCGAATCACTCACGGCAGAGTGTTATTCCAGCTTAGCGCTGAGTTGATGTTTGTTTCGTCGTCGTCGTGATTGGAACCTATAAACAAGTGTGTTAGCGGGGATGGTTCCCCATTTCTCGCTGGTGTAAAACAACAGGGAAGCTTAGAGCAGACACTTCTAGAACCACCCCGATGCTCGTTGAGTCAATCCCGATCGTGTAATGGGACGCATATTTAATTGATATACTCCGCCCCCTCTCTTACCAGTTCTCATGAATGCGGTTGATTTCCCTTCATTTTTACGAGAGACGCCACTGCTGCCGCGACGACGTCGTCGTCAGTGTAAGACAAATCCTGACCTACTACATACTGAATGAAGTGACGCTGTTTAGTTCGTGCTGGGAAAACCAGCTCACAGCAACCTGTTTTATTGATTCACCTTGCTGGGCTGTGTTACGACATACGGCCCCGGCAGGCGCTTTCACATAAGAACTTCCTTCTGTTGGATTGTCTATAACATCCGGTCAGATCGGATCAGTGGGAAATCAGTTTTTGACCATCCTTTTTAGGATATCGGAAATGTTAAAGATGGTCCTGAAAGGGTTATTCTACCCAACTGGTCACCATGAACCGATTGGATCTCGTGCAAAACACGTTTCTCGTGATTGAAGTAGAGTAAAAAAGTTCCATCTGACAGCTCTCACATCATCAGTCAGATATCGTCAGTTGATGCACATACAGTACATACTAACTACCACATAAAATTACCATAATAAACGCCCGTTCAGGTCGATCGTTGTCGCGGCGACTCTCTATTACATAGAGATAGAATATAGGGTACAATCCACAGTTATTTAACACTCAATTTCCCACCTCCCCTGTCGGCGATACCGTTTCGCTAACTTGTTTCCCTGCTGGGGGGCGAACATTAGCGAACCTACCCCATGTGATTGCACAATATTCAGTACATTCACCAGTCGCCAGCCCCGAGTGCGACCGGCGGCATCCGATGTAAATGCAATGCAATATCCATTTCTTCATTCATATGCACGACACAAACCTACACACTCTCACACCACTAGTAAAACGTTGAGACCGGCTTCTCCACAGATCGCGTTTCTTGCCGGTTTCAGTTTATAATAGAGCGCGCACCCGAGTAGTAGTACAACCCACCCTCCCCTGCCGAGAGCGAGATTGTGTACAACTTGATTCCCGACTAGTAGTGCTACTCGCTGTTTACTATTAATATTCATACAAAGTGTTTATACACGGCAAAACAATCGAAACCCGCGCGCGGTCCGATCCGATCTAATCCGAGCAGAAAGTTTGTTTACGCATCAGTCGAGTGACGGGTTAAACGAAAAAAAAACACAGGGGATTCTAGTACTACATTGTCTATATATAGTATGTTTATGTGTTCGATGCTTATATTTACCCATCATTACCAACCATTCACCACGTTACTAACAAATTGTACATTTTTCCATATTTTTCATGTGATCGTACACCACCGTCCCTCCATGTGTCATCATTCCATTGTTTTGTTTTCTGTGTGCCGTGCGTGCTTGATGTGCCTGTTTCATTTGAACCCACCGTCACCCTTCTAACACCCACCAGTACAACACCGGCGGAAGATGAGGGCGTTGAAAGTGAATCCGGACTCAGAAACCGATCGGCGACGATCAGCGTCGGTAGAGGAGCACGGGGTGGAAAGCCGGCTACTACACTGTACAGCAACCGTCGCACCGTAACCCGATCGGTTGGTAGTAGCCGCAGTAGCAGTACTGCCAGTACTAAATCGCTAAAGCGAAGTCACCTGGAGCTGGATGATGCGACTGCCTGTTCCGGGGATCTGTTCGTACTAACAACCACCAGTGGTGGCAGCATCGGAGCCAGCAACAGTACCATCGTCAAACTATCTAATCCACCAGCCAAAATGAGTGTGGGCAAGGTTAAACCGGCGGTACTTCGAACAGTGGCGGCAACGAAGAAAATCATCTTTCCCGTGACGGGAAAATCGCCCAGTGTTGGTGGTGGAAAACGTACGGTTACCATTGCGCCATTATCATCTAACAAAACATCGCTATCATCATTGTCATCATCATCATCTGGCTCACCGTCATCATTATCCATCACGGCGGCTGATTCGACGACGTCAATGGCGCCGGCGGTGACGGCGGCGGCGGCGTCGGCAACACCGGTGGTGGCGAAGTAAGGAACGATTTTATTAAAAATATTGTTTTTCACTGCTCTCACCTGGCTCTGGCTTGCTTGAGTAATTAGGTACGATTTACACGGTAGAGGTCAGTTTTCGTCGGAGGAACCTCACTGATCCGTAAGGATGGTTCTATAAGGATCGGATGTTATGTAGTACCGGTGACGGAAGATAAGCGAATCGTGTTAATCGTACTTTGCTAAATAATCGGAGCATTTTAATCGGTTATCATTAGCGGTAGTAGTTAGAGAACGGTGTAGACTAGATAATAATCGCTTGTAGCTTGATGTGCGCAGCTGTTTAAGATTAGAGTAGTTTTGTATCTGTTGTATTGTAGTACATAGTGTTAGATACTCCGAGGGAAGTGTACACGGTAAGTTTGCCGGTTTGACGACGAATGAATCGTAATAATTGATGTATTAGAAAGGTACAAGATGATTTCCCAGTAATTGACCGTTATTCGGTATTGGGTACAAAGAGGGGAATACAGTGTTGCCAATTATTGACATCTATGGTATGTCGTCACTGATCTATGAATTATATGAAGTAAACAAGATGATTTTAGTAACAAACAAATACTTAATTTAAAATAATGAAATTAATCTACATGTCGCGTTTGACGATTTCGTTAGGCAATAAGTGATCCTCGATATTCGAACTGTCGGTTGATGCGACGAATAGGGTGGTAACCGTTTAGTAGAGCTGGTACAGCTGATAGTGTAAATGTACAGAAGCATGGTTGGGACCCACTATTTGAGGTTGTTTGCTGTGTAGGGTGGAGTACCATGCGTTGAAACGAAAATCGTTAACAATGACTTATTATCGGTTTGAAAAACAAAGCGTTCGACGGATCGGTAGATACATCGACCTTAAGGCAAAGATTATAATACGTTTGCATAATCAGTGACGGGAGAATTTTCTTAACAAGACCACAAGAAGGCCTAAAAGCTTCCGACCACTAGAAACTGGAACTCCAGCGGTTGGTAACGAGTATGAATTTCCCGAATGTACGCAGTTGAATATCAAACAAAATGCTCCTTTACTGACAGAGCGTCAAAGTTCGGACAGGGGATTTTTCCAAACCGTGAATTGCTTTCTCTGTAGCGAGCAAATTTTTCTATTTGGCCTCATGTTGCTTCAGCGACGGAGCACGGAGCTATTTGACCCAATCTCCAAAAATACGGGCGGCATTTGCTCTTTAGGAGCATATGTCAGTTGAGTTTCTGATAAAATAAGAGCAGTTCGTTTGCTTTTTTATGAAATCATAATTGAATATCAGCTAACTGCTCAATTTTCGGATAGGGAAAGTATTGCAATCGGTCGATACGAATTGTGATCAGAGGCAGGTTTCCTGGTTTATGGAAAGTAATCACTCACGTGTTAATTACTTGAAACAATGTTCTTCAAAAGAAACAAAATCAACAAACGTGTATTTGTACGACCAGGCCGATTCTTCAATACGTTGAATTCTATTTTCCTGGTCCAGGAGCAATATTTTTGCATGACAGGAGTGCAACTGAGACTATCATTGAAAAAGGCGGGAGTCAATTGTGTAGTTTTCTGTCCACACATCACGGCCAATTTTCGGAATGGGAGCAAAGTCCTGACATCCCTTCCTTGAAAAGTCCAAAGGCTATCGCGTCGAATATTCCTCATTATGTTTCAATTACGCCTTCTATTAGCAGTGTTTGATAGAGAGCTCGTCGATGTATTTTAAAAACCATCGACAAACCGGTGCCAATGCCCGTTTTATCGCGCGAACTGCTAACTAAAGCCGTGTACCGCTCAAATTGCTTCAGAGTTCCATTACGACGCTTCCGGATTTTTTTGAATGCTTTTTCCGAATGCAGGTTCAATCTAATCGCAATGAAGTCGGATACTTACACGCCCTGGTGGTTTAGGACCCGTATCATATCACCCTTGTTCATAATTGTCGTATTGAAGTAATCGCAAGGATTATAAATTATGCTTCACAAAGATATGCAAATATAAAACTTTAGAAATGATACTTCTGCATTTCAATTATAGGGCGATGATCATATTTCTGTCCTCGATCGACCAATTGGCTTTCGAAGGATACGATCGCCACTTCGAAAATAATCTTACTGTTAGGGGAATTGCTGGTAGAAGTTATTTAAGAGGATAAGCAAAATCGCTGGCTTTGAAGATCCAATCTACGTCAGAAAACTTAAGCAGTCAACCTTCTGGCTGGGTCTCCGATTTTGATTTGGGAGAGTTTTTGGGGGTTTTGCTTTCTTCGATAGTACTGGGAACTCTTGTATGGATTTCAAATTGCCAAATCCAAGAGGCTCTTGCTTCGGTTTCGTACCAGCACTATTCGAGTTAGTTTCAATTTACTAGGAAGTTGTCAAAAATTCTTTCTTTTCAAAGAACTGTCTAGTTCAGTATACTAAGGTTATTCGTAGGGGTTTTCCAGATCTTTCTCACTAGAAGATAAATGATCGATGAATTTTTTAAGGACAAGAAGATATTTTCAGCATTTATGCATGCACGAAGAATGTTCTTTTATAGATCGCTTTGTACGCGGGACATGTCGATAGATCATGTGGCGTCTGGTCACTTTCCAACATCTCATCTACGAACGATACCGGGCGTAATTGCTCGCATTCAAGTATCTTAGCTGGCCAACTCCATACTTCAGCAAGTCTTCAATAATCGGACTCGATTGGGTCGCCACACCGTCAATCTCCACGTCTCGCGAAGGTACATATACGCGGTACTCTAACGTGAAGAGCTGATCGCAAGCAACTGCGTTACTTGCTTTAGGTTAGACAAAACAATGTAAACCTTGTTTGGTCTTACATTTGCAATTTATATCACTTTAAGTGATGTAACTTTGGGACGGAACAGGACCACCCGGAGGGCCAATCGATCATTCCTGCTAAGCCTTGACATGGCTCTGGTTTGGGGGGTATGGATAGGAAAAGAGTTGGTTTGTGTTTACGCGCTTTCACAGAATCTGCATTTTGTGACACAGAAAGAGAAGTAGACTTGACTAACATATAGAAAACTTAATCAAATAATTCACCTTATTTAAAACTTTTCGGTGGTTATCCAACATGGAAACCTGTCGGCCTTATTCTGCGCGGCGTGTGACTAAACTCACCTCACTTTATGTGACTTTTCACTCGATTCTGAGAGTCGACCTGAGTGAGGTGAGATTCCCCATAGCGGTTAAATGGGCGTCTCACGTCACCCGAAGTGACTCTTCAGAATTGGGTGAGAAAAGTCACTTAGAGTGAGGTGAGATTAGTCGTCTCACGTCACACGCCGTGCAGAATAGGGTCGTGTAAGTGAAGCTCAAGTAGACTTGAGTGACATATAGAAAACTTAATCAAATAATTCATTTATTGGGTTTCTGACACCTTATTTAAAACTTTTCGGTGGTTATACAACATGGAAAACTCTAAGTGAATCGAAAGTAATTATTTAAAAAAAAATGTATGTGATCTTGCTTTGGAGGCAGGGACGATCACTATCGCTAATGTAATGACCATATGGTCTATCCGGGACGTCATCATATCCCAGAGATAGCATAAGGGTTTGTGCATTGGGCCGGAGTCTCAAAGGTTGCAGGTTCGAATCTTGCTCTTGGGGGGGAATTTTTTTTCACATAATTGCTTTCGCTTTACTCACCATTTCGATTTGTTTTTCCTGTTGGATACCATAAAAAAGCCATAAAGCTTAATGTTAAAAACTTGAAGCTAAACATTAAATACAGTGCAGACCCGTTTTTATGAGCCCCTTGGTGAATTTTAAGCTGATAAAACGGGGACACTGACAAAATCGGGACATAAATTTTTCTATCTTTTTAATACACCGAAGCTCTTAAAATATTCTTATAACTTTTTATAACTTTTTCTGATTATTTACTGTTAGTTTCCCTTAAGAGGGTCTGACAGCGCAAAATTTAAAAAAAAAATAATAATAACGGTACCGAGCGTGCAGAACAAACTGGGTGTTTTATCGTACAACAGAAAACTGATAGCGAAAAAAGCGACCTACTGCAGACTAGAGCTGACCTGCTATGACAATATTTTAATATTGTGCAACAATTCTCACTAAAGGAACACTATCATGAATGTGAAAAATATTAGGGATGCTCTTGACACAATTGTTTGTTCCTTCGCAAACCGTGGAATTCAAGCGGTGGTCATGTTTCTAATACCCATCTCGGGGTTCGCTATAGACGATTATAAGCCAACTTGATTTGTATCTTCTAGTTGCTGTACAGAAAGTGCTGGTGATAAATTGTTTAGTGCTCCGATCGACCATGAGTACCACAAATTAATGTTCAGCATAAACGTACAGCAACTGTGAATCTATCCCGATATGTGTATGTTTAGAAATCGTATTTCCAACTTCTATGTTCTAAGCTATTTAAATCCATCCCTGTAACTATCGAAGATAAGAACTATAAGAAAAATGGCATGAAAAATCCACGTGAAATGCCTCGTGCATGTATACTTGCGAAAAGTACTACTGACGCATGTCATAAGCTACCTGATAACTCACGATATCGGTGCTATCAGTAAATATGACAGAAACACGAAATATCCCCATTTTTCGGAGTATTTGCCTCATAATGAATCATCACCAACTGATGATTTCAAAAGGGTTGTATAATACTGGACCAGAAATGGGTTTCCACTTATAATCAAAAGTGAAGCAAATGCCCACCACATAATTTGGGGCAGCTCAGTAGGGTAAAAATCAGTATTTAGAAAAATATGGAAAAACAAGTGGTAGTTATAACACAGTCATATTCAACTGGGTTTCACACAAATGCATACTTCATTACCAAAATAACCGCTGAAAAACATCTGACCACCGAAAACTGATACCCTCCTTTGGCATCTCATCCAGCGGTTGGCTAAGTCAAATTTGAAAAGTCTGCCTAAACGTTGATAGAGCAAAAGCATATCAAGAAGAATTTCGTCTTGTGCATAAAGATAGAATGTTCCTCAAACTTGACGGTGAATTCATACTCTTTAAGGTTCGGTACAGATTCTACTGGTGCTTCTAGCTGGTGTGACCACCGCGCCATGGCGCCGAGGTACGAAGATATACATCTACTCAACACCAATAAAGCCCCTTGTGGGTATTAATCATGATAGGTTCTCTGCTATGATGTGGTTAAATGTCTTTCAATTTTCCATTTATTTCAAAACGTGTTCCGGAAGTGGCGAAACCGAATATACCACATTATCGTTGGTATTGTTCCGGTTGCGCATACGTGTGCTCACCGATGTTTCTCCCAATCACTCGTCGATGAACCGACGCCAATAACCGCGTATTCTTCGAATTCTCTTTTGTCGTTTTAACGCATACTTCATGAAAATTGTCAGGTATTCAGACCTCCACGAACTCTTTATATGCGAAAGCCTCCGCGTATATCTCTAGGAATGCTTTGTTCCACCGCGGGTTAAGATACCATCCGTTGAGTACGCGATTAGTTTGAGCTTCAATCACGGTGTCGAGAATCAAGACAGCCAAAAACACGCACACTGTTTTCGATGGTAGCTTTTGTGTGGACTCGTTTTTGTCGGATATAGTGGACCATATTTGGTGTGAAGTAATGTCAAACATTTATTGTATCCGACGGTTTCGGACCGCTAGCTATTGTAATTACGTCGGTAGATGGTCGCTACCGTGGGAATAGAGATATATGCTTCCATACGCAACCGAGGAGCAATAAACGGGTAACTCTAACGGACAAGTGGAGTTCTAATGTATAGTCAACTCCCCGTAAAGACCACTGAATGTCCCGTCAGATTGCTAAATCACGTTCTGTTATTGACAGGACTCCACTCGAGAGGACTGCAAAGGTTGTAGAAGCAGTTGGTGGGAGAACGGAAGGTCAACAGCAGATGAAGAATCAGGCGAACTCTTACAAATACTGCGGGAAGCAAGGTTATCAGGAAACTTTTCAGAGAATCAGAAAAATTGAAAGCTGGCGAAAAATAAGTTCACGATGTCAGAGAATTTTATTGGTCCAGCACATTGTTGTTTATTAGGCTGAAACATAGTTTTTAATGCCCAAGAAGTATTAGGAACTCCTAATCTGAATTGAAGATTTTCAAGACCAGAAGATATTTGCTTCGGTTTCGCACCAGTACTTCCTCGAGCTGTTAGTTCTGGAGAAAACTTATGAGAAAAAGAGTTCCTCCTCTTTCTATTGTTTCTAGGCATAGCAGAAGATGTTCGTTCTTGTGAATCATCGGATCCGCTTTCGTTGGTTAGTTGTCAAGAGAGAAAAGATCGTCGTGTGCAGGAGGCATAGCTAACTTCGTCATTTCTGGAACGATTCAGTTTCTCCTCAAGTTTGTACGCGTGGCATGTTGAGAGACCACTTTTCAACATCCCTGCCAGAGGTATCATCCCCATTATACACAATTAGTAGCTGAATCCCAATTGTTTGCAATTAATGTAGTTCCGAACATGCGGCAGAACAGGCAAACAAGAAGAGATAACTAGATAGAGCAGACCCGATATGAGTCTAAGACGACTTGGGTCCAATTCCCATCAGCCGCGACTGAAACTGAATAAAAACGTTTGCTGTCCAGTATCTTCACTGACTGAAGCATGGAATCCTTAAAAAAGCCACTCCCACACTTCAGCAGATCCGCGCGAATAAAACTTGAATCGGAAACCACGCCGTCGATCTCGACTTGGTTTACAGGTACGTAGACGTGATACTCCTTTCGAAATTCCCATCGCTAGCAGTATTATTTGCCTGCTTTAGACCGGTTTCCGTCATCCTAAGCTTAGTACGGCGATGTTTTGATCACAGCCAAATGTCGTTGCGTCAAGAATCTTAAATCTTGAAGCTTTTCTGTCTTAGGTTCAGAAGATAATGGCAAAGAAGGAGAAGTCGATTTTATGACGACATCGCTTTCACTTTGAGGGGAACTTTTGTCAGGAAAAGACATTTTTGCTTGGTTGGAGACACAGATGAAAATTATTCCTATTTTTGGCTTAGAGCAGCGGTTCTCAACCTTTTCGTACCACGGATCCCATTGAAATCACCCTGGGTTGCTGCGGACCCCCACAGATGAACATCGATTTTGTTTGCTATTAATATGTTATTTTCAGTTTGTTAGGAAACAAGGCCTTAAATTTAAATATGCGCTCGTACAATATATTTTTCTTCGCGGACCCCCAGCAACGACTACACGGCCCTCTAGGGGTCCGCGGACCGCAGGTTGAGTATCCAGGCTACTCACAAAAAAGAAGCAGTCTTTTCTTCTGCTCTTACAAAGGCTAGTCAAACAAAAAAGCCAAAATCTTTAAGCCGATAAAAAGGATGGCAATACTGTATAATGTTACACTGCCCGAGCTCGTATGAGCTCTGAGCTATCCGAGAGTCACCGTAGGAATAAAAAATGAAATAATGATTGAAACCATAAGACGCTGCTGGAAATTCATCTGTTGGCGAAGAACTGAACAATTTATATTTGCTTGGACAAAACCGGAAGAACAGGGTCCTAGCGGCTTTTCGACGACAGCTGAGAGAATCGAAACTGATCAGTTTACGTCTGTCCTCATGGCTAGCCAGATTCAACACATCATTCCATGGAAGATTGCGCAGAGTAAAGCGCACTTACTAGTGTTGAAAGTCTTCGAGGCGACTGGATACTGTTTTGGTAGTATGGCGCCCGGACAACCGTTGAGTATTCGAATATAGAACGTACTAGAGAGCAGTTTTAAAACATTGAGCTGTTTGGGGATGCTCAGCGCCAATAACGCATTCGATGATGGAATCATATTTAAAGTCGTCGGCTTAAGACATATTTTATAAACAATAGAAAAATAATAGGTCCCGTGTGGCTTCCCTGTGGAATAGCGGATGTTACGCAACAATCGGAAGAAACAAAGTCTTCAGTTTTGAAGCTTAATTCACGGGCGGTTTTTAACCAGTACTTTCTTTAATTTTTCTTTTGGAAGTCCTTGCTGGAAACTTATAAGAGGACTGCTTTCTAGATATAGTATAAAATGTCCCCTCTTGGGAATCATCAAAGTCACATGTATTAGTAGACAAGAGAGTAAAAATATTCGTAGTGGCACACTATCTGTACGTGGGGCATTTGGACTTTTCCCACAGTAAAGACACTTTCCAGTATCCCTTCCCCGGGTATCATAACTATAATACAGGCCAATAAACGTAGTTAATGACGTTCGGCACACAAAACGAGCAGGTAGACGAGCTTTGCCAAAAAGGAGATTGCTAAATAAAGCAGTCCCGGCGAAAATCGTCTGAGTTGCGTTTGAGTAGACATAGGTCCTATCCCAATAGCTGTGGCTGATGTTGAATGCAATTGTTTGCAGTCCAGTATCGCTACTGGCTAAAGCATGGAATCCTTAAAACAGCTAACCCTGTGCCTGAGCAGATCCGCATCATTCGAACTTGAATCGGAAACCACGCCATCGATTTCGACTTGGTTTACAGGTGCATAGGACGCGGTGCAGGTTTTTATCCAGCAATACCCATTTGCCTCCAATGAGACTGGTTTCCGCCATCCTAAGCTTAGCAGGGCGAATTTTTGAACACGACCGAATATCGTTGCGTTAGGGACGTTGGACTTCCTAACAGATTTGAAGCTTTTTTGTCTGTGGTCCGGAAGCTGATCACAATGGACCCGATTAAGGAACATTTCAGACGAGAATCATTTTATTCCAACATCACTTTCATCTGGAGCGAATATTTGTCAGGAAAAAATATATTTTTATCTTTGTCATGGGGTCATATTGAAATTCATCTGTTGAAGAAGAGCGGGACAAAATCGGAAAAACAGCATCCTAGCGACATTCTGATAACAGCTGAGAAAATCTAAACCGACCGGTTGCATTTGTCCTCACAGCGGATTAAAAGTATCATTCCAAAGAAGAACACTCAGAGTAAAGCGCACGAACTGGTGTTGAAAAGTGCCAGGCGTCAAATCCTCAGAAATGCCCCTCTCTTCTGACTGACTTAATCATTTGAGTAATAGTTGGATGCCAGTCAGTTATGTGTTCAGATTCAGAATCAGATAATAGTCACACGGGATCCTATACAGAGCATGAAGGTATCTGTAAGAATTTCGTAACATAATTCGGTCGGAGCATAAGGTTTGTTTTTGAGCTCAAGTCAACACACACAGCATCCAATGGGCGCACAGCTTTCGCATGGTCAAATGGTGATACGAAATGTTGAATATTAGTTCTGATGATCTGTTTGCGGTTATCCTCTTGTAGGTTAATGACATGAAGTCTCTATCATACCAAACCAGGTTTGATGTATTTGTATCATGTACCTTAATCCTAATTTGAATAGTAAAAATTTGTTAAACTACCCGTTCCGTACAGTAATTAGTTGCATCGTTCCTATTTGAATCCTTAGCTTTTACGTATAGTTTTTTTTATTTTCGCACCATTACAGTAATATAGTTCCAATCGTGTAGCTAAACACGTAGCAAAAATCTGTAGCGCAAACCTATAGTTCCAAGATTACAAATCAACAAACATACTACGCGATACCCGTGATAATACTGTTTCTAACCTCACTCTTTTTCGAATTCCATTCCACAGAGTGATGACCTCATCGTTAGCCCGCCCGATCAACCGATTACCGGGCAAACGGCCACCCCTGCTGTCATCATCGTCTTCATCCCTCGGAGGCGGAGGCACTGCCAGCGGCGCAGCATTCGGCGTAGTCACCCTACAGACCCCGCTCGTGTCTTCCTCCCAGGATGGTAATATTCACCTACAGATTCTAACCCAACCGGAGCAGCAGCACCGGGCACGCTACCAGACCGAGGGTTCCCGAGGTGCGGTGAAGGATCGCAGTGGCAACGGGTTCCCGGTGGTGCGGTTGGTAGGCCACACCAAACCCACCGTACTGCAGGTATTCATCGGGACCGATGTGGGTCGGGTAGCGCCGCACATGTTCTACCAGGCATGTAAGGTTTCCGGGAAGAATTCCACCCCCTGCATGGAACGGAAGCTCGAGGGTACCATGGTGATTGAGGTTGATGTGAAGCCGGAAAACGAAATGACCGTAACGTGCGATTGTGTGGGAATTCTGAAGGAACGCAACGTGGACGTGGAACACCGATTTCCAGACCAGAGTGGTCCTCGGGCAAAGAAGAAATCCACACGCTGCCGAATGGTGTTCCGAACGACGATCAAGCATGACGACGGGAGTGTGGAGACGTTGCAAGTTTGCTCCCAGCCGATTGTTTGCAGTGAGTATATTTTGTTTTTATCAATTTATGACGGACGAAATGAAATCAAACAAGGCGCGTGAAAGCTGACGACCCCGTTTTCCTGATTAACGAGTATAAGTGGACTCCACCGGGGCACAGTATATTCCGTAAACTGTGCGTCCCGGGACGAAGTACGAAAAGATTTGGAGGCTTGTTCTGTTGTTGACCACAAAAAATTGAATCGCCAATTGACGTCAGCCACAGAGCAGCGTGTTTTCGAATAACAGGCTCGCAATTTTTTTTTTTTTCGTTGCCTTTTATTAGAGGTGTAAAGTGAAGCGCTCTGAGCATGATACACGAAGCGTAAATAGAAATCCGCCGAAAACTGGTAATCACGCGTAACAGGTTTCGCTGGGTTGTTGTTTTTCATCGGTCAAAATTCGACGGAGGAAAAAAATAACACCGGCCGCGGCTTTCGGTTCTGTTTTCGCTTGCTTTTTTTGCGAATGTGAAATAGTGATTAGATACTTCTCTTTATATATTTATTCATTTTGGTTTTGCTGTTTCGGTGAAGTTGGTCCGTTTTTCTGAGCGTGTTTATTGGTCGGTAAAAATATGCCGTTTGTTTGGAATTGATTAGCGATATTCGGCGGAATTTGCATTTAATACATATACTCTAATACTAGGCATTTACATGCCTTAACACATCTCTTGGGACGACACATGCCGGGAAGATGCATATTTCGTCAACAAATCACTTTTCGTTGCTGTTGAATTTCACAAGCAAGAATTCTGCATTCTAAATAATATTCTATTCGATGGTTTCAGAATAGACGAAAAACTGACCTACAAATTGCTTGCCTAATCATTTTTTTTTATTTCATCCATGTTTCCATCAAATTATCTTAGAACCTTCGTGAACATTTTTTTTTTGCATCGCATTACGATCTCATATGACAGGAGTTAAAAACATTCTCGTTATCAGTCAGAGTAAAATTATGTATTGAAGACTGTGTTTCGCAACGCCCCCTTCTAACTACTAACTACTAATTGTTCCCCGTTACAGCACAACCACCGGGCGTGCCGGAAATCTGCAAGAAATCTCTAGTCTCCTGTCCTGCCGAGGGAGGTCTCGAAATGTTCATTATCGGCAAAAACTTTCTGAAAGACACCAAAGTGGTGTTCCAACGACGCAAAGCCCCCCTGGGGGCCAACTCAGCCTCGATCAGTGTTATCCCGTGGGAGCAAACGGTCATCCCGGATAAGGAGTATCTGCAGCAGGTTCGCGCTATTGAAAAAAAACTTTCCAACAGACATGGGTGTACGTGCTAACATTATATTAACATCTTCCCCAGACTCATCTCATCTGTACCGTCCCACCGTACGTCCGGCAGGACATACTGGAACCTGTGGTAGTACAAATCTACATCGTTTCCGCCGGCAAGAAGAGCGAGACGCACAACTTTACCTTCACCCCGAAGAATGCTCACACGGCCCTTACGGCGGCCACGACGACTGCCGTACCCGCCGGGGGTACCTTCTTTGGAACGCTTGGCAGCGGTGAGACGATTGGTGGTGGTGGTGGTGGTGGCGTAAGCGGAGGCAGCGGCGTCGGCGGTGGCGATTCCAATGGTCGAACGAATGGTAGTCCCGCTGGAGGTGGTAATACTACCGGAGCCACCGGTTTCGCTTCTCTAAACTCTAGCTTTGGTAGCAACCCAAGCGAAGGTAAGAGAACACAGTCGAGAGCCAATCGGCTCGCTCAGCGAGATCTGTCGGTTCCCCCGCGAATCCAGGGCCTATGTTTGTGACAGGTAGGGGAAAATTTTCGGCGAACAATGAGTAGAAGAAAAAAAATCACCCACGCGCAATTTTCTGGTGGTATTTGCTTTACCTAGATTCGAATTCGAGCCTCGGCCAAAATTATCACGATGGAAGTATATCTGTCACAAGCATATTCCTTTTAGCAATTAGCAAGATAGAAGCAATATCG
Organism: Topomyia yanbarensis; assembly: GCF_030247195.1. Lineage (NCBI taxonomy): Eukaryota > Metazoa > Arthropoda > Insecta > Diptera > Culicidae > Topomyia > Topomyia yanbarensis. The sequence continues at coordinate 205,923,296 of NC_080670.1, read as the reverse complement.
AGTCCAGCCAGTCAGTGAACGCCGTCGCGGAAAATTTAACATTACACACTGAAGCTTATGCCGGGGATTTTTGCTACGATCAAAGCGCTTTATGCGATGAACGCAGTTTGCGAGCGAGCAATGTGTGATGTTGAAATCTTTCTTAGAAAAAATTGGCCATTTTATAGCATCGAATTCTCATATGATTGTGAACTATATTTTAGTAATATTTCCGGTTGGGTGTATGGATAGTAACTTTTAAATTTAGGCTGCAAGCTAAACCTGATTATCTTAATTTCGAATGTTTTGTAAAACTATTCTAAACATGAGTGGGTGCGATTGTGTAATAGAGAAGCTCGAGAGATAACAGCTTAAGGCGCTTTGATCCCATGCAGGGGTAACTTGATTTCAAACATTGACACAGTGTAATGTTACTGAGATAAGAAAACATCGCATCGAATAACGAATTTCAGAGTCCAGCGAAGCAACGCAACAGCGATTTTCTAGTAATTCTTGGGAGACAACCATTTTTTTCACTCTTCTTTGTGTACCCTTCTTTCCGCCCTCTATCATTTATAACAACAACTATTGGTTCTGTACGATATTTAATTTTAAATCAGAGATAGATGTAGAGTAGAGAGGGAGAGAGACATCTCATCGGATTCTACAAAAGCGAGCGATGACAGCAGCAGCAGTCGCGAGTCGCGCAGCAATCAGCGGGGGAGCTGAAAACTATAGATGGTCCGGGCAAGAGACGCGTATGGTGGTGTTTTCGGATCGACTAGCAGCGAATATGAATGGTCTGTCTGCCATCGCGCAATGCAGGTAAGGTGGTGCTTTATGATTTGCCTTCCTCTCTCGACATGTATCGAACTGTTTCATCCTCATCTTTCTCACCCGATATCATCCCGTAGTTGTTGTTGTGTTTGTTTTTCAACGTTCGCGGGGCGGATTAGGTTCTATCGGCTATGTTTGTGTCCCGATGATGCCCAGAGGCTGTCGTCACAGTGCTCACGAGCAAATGTTTTTCCTTGTTTACGCGAGTAAACCCGTTGTATTTCACATTTGTTCCCTGGTGGATAGCGCTGGTTTTAGATTTGGGGGTACTGAGTGCAGATTTGACTACGTGTTGAAGTTGACTGCCATAGCTATGTTTTTTCTTGGCAATTTATGCGCAAGATTTTTTTGTAACATGACGTCAATAGAAATACTTGGAAAATGGTTTTTCGTGTATTTTCTGTCTCATTTATGGTTACATCGCAAGTACGGGGTGTCGTACCTCGATTTTGCCTACACCCATATACATGGGCATATTGTTCCTAATGCAGTTTCACTCAACCAACATGTTTTAGGGTGATATACCGCATGATATGAATATCCTAAAACACCCCGGACTCTCATGAATCGGTTAACAAGGGTCCGGATGTCATAATAGATTGCCTCCCTTATAGATCATCGAGCTAATGTTTTTAATGTCTTCGATCCTGGGGACTGAGTACCGAACCTCCCGGAACTCACCAATTAATGTCACGGTCATGTGATGTGTTAAAATTACCTATCGACAATTTTAGTACAATTTAAGAAGTGAAACTCTTACATTCCTGAAAACTATTCTGAGTTTCTAAGCGACTAGATGTACCGATCCGCGTAGCAATTGAAAGTTTGTGCCAATTGCAGCTAAGGAGTGCAAAAACATAATGAATCGGGTCGCAGCGGTGTCCTCTACGGACTCGCAGGGATTCCTTTCAAAATGGGCGAAACGTTCAGGCCGCACCTGGTTAGGAAATCCAAACAATTTTTTTTTCATCCGATCTTTCCGGTTCGATGTTTGATAATATTTGCTATTTTTGATTTGAAAAAATCAATGTGGCTGAATCGATTTGCTATTTTAGCATTCCCATTTCTATACTTAGTATCCGATTGTTGGCTTACCAGCTTTGGATTTCAAGAAGATCACGTAGTGGTGCTCTGATGCGGATCGGTAGCACACCGACTTGTGTGGAGATTTTTGTGGAACGTTGACAGTATTCAGTGAACCCATCATGAAAACTATTCTGAACCGCAACGCATTGTAATGCTTATCGCATGATTCAGGTGTTTAATGAGAATCTGAAAATATCAAATGTGTATTTTTCCTTCTTTAAGTCATGAGCTGTTCCTTTGAATTTAAAAAAAAACAGTAATTGCTTTATTTGTTCAGCTTCTGCTCAGCAAGAGCCCAAAGAAACGGTAGCCATATCAGAAAGGTGTTCAACCGAAGGTCACTAGAACACTAGACCGGATGAACATAATGCTTAACGCAGAGAAGCTCACGTTTATCCTGCGGAACTTCCAAGACTTCTCGGCTTGAGATAAATTTGCGATGCAATAAAAGGTTTTATTGTCTGGAGAATACTTCAGTTTGGTTTTTTCGAATATTTTCTGCATACTGAATTTTTATAACATATTTTTGCAAATTGACAGTCAAAGGACAGCTGCGCCAATTACGAAACGCTTGCTGTGGCCTGCGATCCGCTCGTTTGCCCAGATTGCTCAAGTATAGGGGCTACGAATTAGTTTAAATCCGACTGAGCGGAATGGTTTCATTTTGATTGTACTTTTTTCTGTAATTGAAATTGCAGCGATTTTTCTGGAGATTTTTACTAAGATTCTTTCTTTCTCATTTTCGCCATGTCACCTTTGAAGCAATTTGAATACGATCCGCCATCGTAGCTTGATCCTAACAGTAAAACTTCAAATCCCAGACCTTCCAGTTCAATCAGGAGTCCGTGTACTACCACGGACCACAGAAGGGGTGACAGCATTCCTTCTTGAGAGCAGCCTTTAGTGGGCCTCATAATTATAGTCTCGTCTCCCAACGATGCTGCCACAGTCCGGCAACACAACATTGCAGTGATTCATTTGGCAGTGAACCACTAATTTGATTGCTAATGCTATCTCAATATTGATGAACAGAGGTTCTGCGCAGTTCTTTATTTTGCAGCGCACTTTTAACCTTTTTGGCATCATTACGCAATGTCGCAGTTGATTTCCTGTCCATGATAGGCGTACTGTTTATTATTCATTGGTTACCTGTTGAGAGAATATAAGTTTCCTGGTAACTTCGTCTGGATCATTGGAGTCTTTGACATTGACCTTAAAACCCTCCAAAGACGCTCTTGGAGACCACATATACGACTGTAACAGTCCGTCATGAGCTTCATGAGTTGTTCTCTCGGTCCTTAGGTCAAAGCAGATATGTCTGTAATCCAATAAGAATGACTCTTCAGACATATGCTACTTACTGACAAAGCTTTTTGGTGAAAACAGCTTAAATATTCCACGCTCTCGTTAGTACCGTTTCGTTTCCGCATGCGTCGAGTCGTACCCCAAAAAGCGCGCTCATCGATGTTACTCTCGTAAACCCGTCGACGAGCCGGCGCCAGTAACCACATGTTTTTGATTTCATCAAACTCTGCATTCGCGTTTCTAATGTCGCATTCTACCGCTAGCTAGCGGGTGTCCAGTCATCTCGGAAGGCCTTATTTGTAGTGGCCTTCTCCGTGTATATTTTTAAGCACTCTACCATTTTTTAGGAGGCGACATCCTCAGCAAACATCTGGAGCCTTGGACAAGTTTAGCGAAGCTATAAAATAATGGCTATCACGGACGAGTAATGACCTTTCCAACTTCGCAAAGTATGGTTAGTACCCCGATCAGACCTAAAAGCATGTTGTCATTAGTCGAGACGCCCGTTCGGCAGTCAACCGTGCAGCATATTAAGGTGATTTGTACTTCTATCGAGTGCCCATAGCAGCTCATTCAGAGTGAAGTCGAAGTTATCAATATCGTCAGTGTCGAGTTGAGGGTTGGCGGATCTTTCGCTCTCTACCTGTTCACTGCCTACCACATCTCCGACGTAGTTGAACTTGTAGATATTTTCGCGACGAAGTCTACCCATGATCGTTGCTCGACTTCATTTTTAATGACTGCTTTCAGCTCTGGATACCTCCATAGATCAGCTTATCGGCGGAGCCAAAGCATGCCCCTCGCAAGAGGTGTAAGAGGCGTTAAAATAAGTTGACAAGGGAGCGTGCGGGTTCTTGATGGTAAGTGGAATAGCTCTACTTTTCTGCGGAAAAGTATCGTTTCAGTTGATCCATGCGTAGGTCGTACGTTGGACATGTCGAAAGCGCATGTGGGTTTTCCCAACAGTACCATAAATACCCTTCTGAGCGGCCTTTCTGCATATATGCGCACATTTGCCGTGTTGCAGCTTATAGCAAAATAGGTGGCTGTACGACCTAGCTTCTTGCTAATCATGACCCGAGGTACAAATTGACGAACGGGTAAACGAGCCCCTTCCATTCCAACGTAGCTCGGGTGAGCAAATCTGTCGAAAGTTACACAGAACGGGCCCGGTGAAGGTCAGAATTCTGATGATGGGTCTGATCAGAGCATAGAAAGATAAATTCCAAACGTTGACCACGCCGTCGATCTCTACATCGCGAGGCGGAATGTAAACGTGATACTCTATCGCAAAGATTGGCTGGATCTTCTCAATTTGCACTGTCTTTCGTGCAACATGCTGCACAATAGATTCTTCTGTGGACCGAAAGCACCAGCAAATCCACTTCGTTCGATGAGTTAGCTGTTCACAATATCAGTGAATTTGATAATTCCAATACTAGATAATTCTCTGACTGAAACAAAGAAAAGTTTGGAAATATTATGTCCCCCGAGAAGGCCTGTCAACTTCTCGTCTGACCTTAATTCATCGAGACCAGGAACTTTTCGCATTGGTTTTGCTACAGCGCTTTCAAAATATGTTCATTTCGGAGTTCCGGACCTACCAATGGACCCATCGACCCCTAATGTCTCCTACAAGAAATAAAAACGACTCACGTCAAAACAAGATCCATCATCGCCGGATTTGCCGTTACCATCTGCCGATAGGCTTTAACGGCAGCCTTCAATATGCTTCTCCATGCCTCTATTCAGCACCAAAGTCTGGCGGTGTTTGAGCCAGATAATGGGACGCAAATAGTGATAATAATATCTCAAGCCTAAACGCGATCCACTGTGGCTATAAATAGATAACGAGAGAGAGAGAGAGAGATGTGCCTGAGAAGGGGTCCAATGGTAGGTATTGAGCCTGTGGCGGTAATCACGATACTGTTGGGAATAAAAAGGTGACGCCACCGTTCCGGTTACCCGAGCAACTTATCATGGGCTCAAACACCATAAAATGGTCTAAGAAACCCATAAATACATCCGAATATGGGTTTTAAATGGCATCTTACGGACCATGGTGATGGTATTTTCATGGGTTGAATTCATGCCAAACACTATCAAATCACCATGCAATGGGGGTGAATTTGGACCATGATCATGGGGGCATTATGGGCTTTTCGTTTGCTCGGGCATTCTTTCCCTGTCTTTTCCATTGGACACGTTCCTAATTTTATAACTGATTTTGTCTTCTTTTAACTATGAGAAGTTTTTCTGAGCTTCATTTTTGAAATTCTTGTGTTTGTTCATTTTCGCAATTATGAATTTTTTGTCCATGACTTTGTAGCATAGTGCAGATTTTTTAGTTTTTTGTTAATGCAGCGCACTAGAACTGCGATCCACTAGACGTATGTTTTGTTATTAGTATCGCCATACATACAGCGTTTCAATAATTAAAATTATCACCATTATCCTTCTTTATATCATGAGCTGTTCATTCGAATTATAAACCCTTCGATCCAGACGATAGTTTAACTCTATCATTTCTGGATATCGCCAAGTTCTTCAAACGATAATCTATTGAATGTATTTTCAAATTTACATCATCGGTTGTTACACTGCTCTAGTACTTGAGGCGAAGCCAGTGGTTTTGCTGCATAACCGGGACACAAAAATCCGAAACGGTGCAAAACCGCTGAGTATTCGTCGGGCGCAGGAGGCCGCTGACCCGCCGTCGGAAGTGACGGCCCCTCGCAAGCAAACCTTTGATTCACTCGTTTGCCTGGATTACTCGAACATAGGGGCTAGGAATTAAATTAAGTCAGACGGAGCGATTTGATGCGATGCGGGGTACCTACATTAGACGTAAATGTCATTCATTATTTGTGGAGAAGATTGAACCAATTAATTTTGGACCTTAAGCAAGCACATAATTATGCGGAATGACCTTACTTTTTGCGCAGTCTAAAATTATGCATATTTTTTCTGTAGATATAAAATAGAAAATGACGTCCAGTTTGATCACTTCTCAAAATTATGCCAACTGACCACTATGCCAAATAACCGTTATGCCAAATGTACGTTATGCTAAATGACCTTAAGTCAAGTGACTTTATACCAAATGACCCAAACCCGTTCAACAGGATACACATGAAATGTTCTTTTCCATAGCAGGAAATTGATACTTAGTAGCATATTGGAACATCGCCAGGTAGCATCTGGGAGGATACAACTGATAATTCAAGAAGCCCCTTAACAGCTCGATATTGTACCAGGCTATCCATAATACCCAAATACTATTGCAATTTCTACCTGATTTGGACATTTTTCGATGTTTTGAATTCAGTACTCTTTTCGGGGATAACACCATCAATTACAACTTCCCGAACGGGTACGTTGATACGATAGTCTTACTCGAAACGCTTGCAGCAAGCAGTATCGCCTGCCTGCTTTGAACTTGCTATCACGACCCTTGCATTTATTTGAGCGAACCTTAGCTATTTTGGACGCAGCCGAGATGTGCTCCGTTAGTCCTCCGCATTTTCTCTTCTTCGACCGAACCTTTGTAGTTTCGGTCACGGTCGAATGATGTCAATAGCCCCTCGATTCGAAATAAAAACATTCGATAGACCAGATCGTGCTTCTGTTTTCAATCACCACATCCTCTTTAGTTATTTCTACTAACCACCATTAATTAGACCCGAGAGCTTTTCGTTTCATCTCATCCACTAACCTATCTATTAACAGAACCAATTTATGTCGCAATCATTTCAATTCCACCATTTTTCTCCTCTCCTTAGTTCTAGGTTGTGATCCACCATTCCGAAAAACTCGTTCTTCGCGGTTCGTAAAACTCGTCTCTAAATGGGAGTGATTGGTGTGCACCGGTTCTAAACCGGAATAATATTTAGATTCCATTAAAGTAAAACAACAAAAATCACGTGCTTAAATAGTTTACAATTTTCACCTATCATTCGCTGCTTCATTCGCCCACCGAATCCCTCCCAGAAGTACGAGAGAACAGAACCCGAAAAAACGAACATCAGCATCATCCGAGGACGGCCCGCCCTGCCAGACACACCCATCCGAAACCTACTTCGCTCTTGCCTATCACGACCATCTGCTGGCCGTTCCAGTCGCTCTTCAAGGGTACTGATAAACAATGTCATTGATTTCTTAAATCAGCATTTTTTCCACACAGTTTCTTTTGTTGTTATTGAAAAAAAATCTGGTTCTCGTTCTGTGTAGCTTGTAAAGTGAGCTCTCACTCCTCGGTAGCGAATCCCTCTCACCATTACCCTTAATTTCATCTCGTGCAACGAAACCTATCCACAATCCGGATCCAGTCGAACTTCTTCTTGTCGCTAGTTAGGTTCCATAGAGTATCCTGCAGAGCTGAGCTTACACGCACAGATGCCGTCATCACGCTCCTTATCTGTTTCTATTTTGTTACGTGCTCACCATCTGCGACCATCGCCTCCACAGTATCTCCCTCTTTCTCTCAGCATCAACGAATAACAACAACAATCATCGAGCAGCTGACAGCAGAAATCAACAACAGGCAACGCCTACTTCTGGACGACATCAGTAATCATTCGTTTCCAAACTTTTCAGATTTCTAGGGTATCATCGAATGTTACCACCGCCAGCCAGCAGAGACTGACAGACGGACCTGTAAACCTGTTTTGTACCTGCGTAGAGAAGTGAAAAATTTCCTGATCCAAAAATCACCCAGCCGGAGTCGTGTGAAAATTCAATTCCATGACAAAGATGCACTCGGCACATGACGAACGACTGGCGGCTGATGTCATTGTGTGTCCATGTTTGTCGGTGTGTGAATTTGTGGCCGTTTTTCACCTCGGATGTTTGTCCATTTGACCAATGTTTAAAATTGATTGTAATAGTTCTTTACTTGTCGGTTTTCAACCTAATCGGATTCAATAATAAAATATTTGTTTTAGTATATTGTTGGTATGTTCGAGGATTGAGAATGTGATGAAGAATGTACGCGAATTACACCAGCTTAAAATTGTTTCTTGTCAATTCTAGAATGCGTGAAAATGGATCAGGAAATTTATCACAACAAAAAAAATCAGAACCACCGACAAGACACAACCGCAACGTTCCAGCTCGATTTCTCCTGATTAGTCTTTAAGCTCTTCCGGTTATTCTAGCGATTACAGCCTGCTAGTTTTTAAGTTCCGCGCCGTTTTAGTTTATGATTCTGTAGAGTTAAGAAAACACCCGCTGGTGCATCACTTGTCAACCCGGAGTAACCGTGCTTTTCCCCGTTCTCGTTCTCTCTTTCCACGACTTTTCGATTTCTTTTTTTTTCTGTCCCCTCAGATACCTTGACGCAGAACGATGGCGGTGCCGGTGGCCAGAAGCAGCAGCCCTCGCTGTTCCAGTGGGGATCCCAGCTAAGTGCGGCGCAGGATGAATTGGACACAGGAATGATGCCTCCGCCGGTGAATGTGTTGCTCATGGGAGGTAACGGTCGAAGGCCATCGCTGCTGGGTGATCAGTTGAGCATGTCGTCGCCACCGAATTTCAAGGCGGAACTGATTGATGAAAATAGTCGTAGTCCGCATAATGAGGATTCACTTGAACGTTTCCCGGATTCAACCGATAATTCCATCGATAATAGTCATATTCTGTACCGAAGGAGAAGCGTTCGGCAGCCCAGTATGGATCTGATGGAGGATAGCTCTAGTATGTCGATGTTGATCAATGAGAACAGTGCAATGGATGTAGGGGCGATGTCAGGATCGATGGTTGGTTTCCGGACGGGACTGTCTACGCTGATGGAAACGAATGAGATCAGTAATTCGGCTACATCGCCGTTGGCTTCCGAGCTGAAGGTGATGGATTTGTGCATAAAGCAAGAACAGCAGCAACTGTCTGCGACGGCTAGAAATCAGATCGAACACATGATCGCCACCAGTAGTGGTTTGGGTGGTTTAAACGAGGTAAATCAGATTAAGGCCCAACTCAATGTGGAAGGCATGTTGAATGCTGCCGTGCAGCAAGGTTCCCTGGAGAAGCAAGCTCTCGAATCCACGATTGCGTCTATGGTTGGCGGGCAACAGCAGTCCGGTATGTTGGAAATGAATTCTTTGACTGGAAACGGTGGTAGCGCCCTCTCACCAGCAATGCTTCATGGCGATATTTCAAATGCAACCAGTGGCCATTCACCCCTATCCCAGGACGTTATGCTGAACTCGCAGAGTACGTTAACCGTTCCTTCGCCGGGAAATATGGTACTGTCGCCAGCATCTACGACCTCAAGTGATGTGAGTTCTCATCCGCATTCTTCTATCTCCCCGGAAATAATCTTGAATCCAACGGTGTCACCCTCGTCGATGATATGTTCACCTTCGAACGCAACGGTTGCCGCTACGGCAGCAGCAGCCGTCGCTGCGGCGGCTGCCGTTTCCGAAGGAGCCGGTCTACTAACGAATCAAGTGTTTAACAATATGGCAGCCGTAGCCGCTAATATGATCGAACAGCAGCCGAAAGAAACCACTCAAGCAGTGCAGGAAATCATTCTGAACGCTGCCGCCGAAATTCTCACATCCCAGGAACCCTCCGTCACAACCCAATCCACGATCAACGCTCTGATCTCGATGAACGCCCAGGAAATGATGACTACCTCATGCCAGCCACAGTCCCAAGCCATTATGTCCCAACAAAACCTTCTACCTCAGTGCCAACCCTCCACGATGGCTTCGAACGTTCTGACGAGTGCGTTACAACAGCAGCAACAAATGGTTCAAACTTTGATCAACGAAAGCATCCAGCATCAGCATCACCAGCAACAACAGCAGCAGGCAGCCGAATCTCTCATGCTAAACCTAGCAGCAGCGTCCCATCAGCAGAATCTACATACATCACCCGTGCCGGAGCAGATGGAGATTGGAAACCCGATCATGCAATCGTCCGGTTCCTCCAGTCAACCACCACAGCAACCGATGGACACGACGGCACCACTGTCCACTGTCTCGACGACAACATTGTCCCAACAACAACAGCAGCAGCAGCTTCAGCAGCACCAACAGCAAACCTCGCCCCAGCAGCAGCAGCACCTCTCAGCACCAGTTTCGACTGATCCAGTCCAGATGACGGTCGGTGAACAGCATCATCGACAGCAGCAGCAGCAAGCGCAACAACAGCAACAACAACAGCAGCAACATGCCGCAGCAGTAGCAGCAGCCAATATACCTCAGGAGTTGACCATCATGTCGGACAACGATCTCATCAGCTATATCAACCCGAGTGCATTTGATGCAGGTATGTATAGCTTTTACTCTTCCAGTTGACCCGAAGAGGGAGGATAGTTTTTCACGCTCTTCCTGAGGGGAAGCTACTATAGCGTCAAAATTGTGGGTGGGTCACAAGCGCACTTTGGGTTTAGTCTAGTCACACGTTCCGATTTAGCGTTGTTCGATTTTCACGGCATGATTTTAGGATATGTTTAGGAGCTTCGTTTTTGTTTTTGACGTTTCTTCCATTCCAATCAAAGCAGTCTCTGGATGGTTCTGCAGATCTGAAAAAAGATTTAAAAATTTTATTTTTTCATAAATAAGTTTAGAAAGTTCTAGTAGTGCGTCGAATTATTTGTGATTTGTGTTGAATTATTTTATTGCGTGACTGACCAGACGACACACTGACAGACGTAGGGGCAGTGTTGCCACATTTACACGTGTAATTTTTTCGTCTATACTTTTCCCAGCTGAAAATGTACATGTGGCAACACTGCACAGAAGGGAGACTGACTTCTACAGACTCGCGTTAACCGTTTAGCTAGGAATCATGCAAGCGGAAATCAAACCTATCTCTAACTTATGCTGTAACTTCTTTGTTATTCTCTTTCCACCCCTTTTTTCACAACAGTTTAATACGCGGTAATTTTAGACGTAATACAGTTCAGCCCCCGCCTTCTAGACAAACAAAAGTATGCAAAACCGTGCGGCCCTTAATCCGAAACAAAGCCAGTTGGACAACGCCCGCCTAGTTGTTACAATCGCTCCTCGTGTGCGCCTTTCCGCCTTTTTTCGACGAAACTATAAAGCATGGAGTGATCTCGAAAGATATAAAACACTATCCAATTTCCAAAATTTACCGGAAAAACCAAACGCACGCACGCACACAAAGACAAATGCACGGAAAAAAATCATTTTAAGCTAATGTTTCGTTATTGTACGATTGTACTGTACTGTTATTGTAGTATCGTTTAGGATTTTTTTTACATTCAAAGAATGTGAGCAGTTTCGCTCGTGTGTATCTATTTATCGAATCGAGAGATTGTCAGTGCTTTGTCCTTCTCCCTTCAACGCAGAATGCCAGTTGTGTCCCGCTCTAAACTAAGCATAAATATTCATTCGAAGATCATTTTTTAGCTTACTCTCAGTGTGTCTTTTCGCATTTCGCATTCATACTACAAACAATCGAAAAATCAAAAATAAAATCGCACTACTCTCAAGGGGAGCGTGTGCAGCAAAGAATTCAGGCTAACAGCCAGTCGCATAACCTAAGCCTGTTGCGCGGCGCGGAGTTCCGGTGTCCGTTCAGGGCACAGTAGCAAAGTGCTGGATTTATACAGTTTATACGAAGTCGATTCAAAGTTACAAAATTTTAGCCTTATGACAGTGTCTAAACGAAAGAAAAAAAAAAACCAGAAGAAATTTTAAACTTATGAATGTTTACAAAAGAAAAATTTTACTAGGTGATTTTTCCCTTTATTATATCAGACAAGACGAGTCACACACACAGCAGAGCGTTCGATGCTGAGCCGAACAAAAAGAAGGGACAAACAATTATTAGTACACTATTAATAACCCACACCACAGACTGCCATACAGAGTTTTAGGGAAAATAAAAACATATACAAATAAGCAACGAATATGAATGTTCTTAAAGCTACAATTACAACGTAAATACAGCAAGGTTAAAGTTCAGATCAACTCGCGTGTCTGCATGTTTTGCTAGCTGGGTTGGCTTCCGAGCCAACATCGAAACGGATCTTTTCTTTTTACGTGCAAATTAATAAGAATGATATTACAGAACAATATTTTTTTTAAAGATTTCCTTTTTTCATTGATAAATTTGATTTAGTGAAAAGAAAAACATAAATATGCACACCCAGTTCACGTTTAAGTTTAGTGACGAACCGATTGCGAACAAGGAGTTAAGGCACAGGAAAAGCAGAAGCTAGGGACGAGTTAGAGGAAATTAATGGACGATGGTGGCTCCTATCTTTTCAACTGTTTTCAACACGTTAAAGAAGCCACAGTTCAATGAAACACACACCGATTGGGAAATTTAAATCTTTATAGTAATCGTTTTTTGCTATTGGAATATTTCTATATTGATGTACCTCAAGAGATTGGAGAACTAATAAATTCTATCTGTTTTGTGTTAATAGTGGTTGCTGTTTTATAAAGTCGCCAACGGTGCGATGATTCGCCATATTGTATTGTGAAATATCCTTTGCACCGGAAAAAAACTGACCCTCCGAGCCGTTTCATAGACTTGATGTCTTTTGGCGCTATGTTGATGGAGCAAATTCAAAGGTAGGCAAAAAAAGAATAGGAATAAACAGCAATGGGAAAATTTTCATTAGCTGTTAAAGTTGTTACAGGATAGGACATAATACCAATAAACAGATTTTTAAAACGTGTTTCTTTATAGGATTTTGTGAATCTTCCGAACTCCGAAGAATATTGGGCCTTCTCCCGAGTCCCGACTCGAAAGCAGACATCTAGTATATATTAACATAGACTTATGTCGAAGCAGGATATTTACCGCAGGTACAGTTTCAAGACGTTTTTTTCATATTTATTTTCCGTAGACCTCTGTCCGCACGGAGTATCTATCATCGACGCCAGAGGGTTGACTACTATGTAGACCCTAGATATACGTTCATTAAAATGCAGACCGGAACCAGCGGATTTTCATCACAAGGAAGACGTGAGTACAGATTTTTTCACCTCAGAAAATCTCAACGACCTCGGCTGGGATGTAACCCAGACCCACTGGGATGAGAAGCGATCAGCCGCCAGCGCCCCCAAAAATAATAGAAATAGAATTAAAAAAGAACAACGTTTTGATAGCTTTTTCGTCGATATACCTAATGTGAAAAGCGAGACAATGTGACGGTAATGGGAGTGTACGATCATTGCCAACCTTCAAACGTCGATTCTGCCAATTGTTGCAGAAAGTCGGTGTCCCCGAAAGGTAGTACTAGTCGTCAAATAAGTCTTAGAATTCAGTATCCTGCTAGAAGAAAGAAGATAAAAGTTGAAATGATAATTATGGCGACACTTTCAAATTTTCGTAACTTTTGTCATACTTTACCAAAATTACCCCAACTTCTCTTTAGTGTGTTTTGTTAACTTTCGCTAAGTTGTACAGTTGTCAATGAGATTCAGGCTGAGATCAAATAAAATCAACGAACCGTTGTGGAAAGAGCACTAAAGTGGAAATCCAGTTCTAGTAATGAATGACAGTTTCTAAAATGAAAGAAGCTAGATACAAACCGGGAACAACGCGAAAAAACTCGATATAGCACTGATAGCTCATGTCAAGCAAAATTCGAACATTTGGTCGCGGGATTTGGCCAAAAAACTTACTGTTTCGCTAATTTTCGTCCATGGCGGCAAAAAACGATCCGGATTGAAAACGTACAAGGTGCTGAATCTCCCAAATCGGGACGCACACTAGCAGACTGTTGCCAAAACGCGCATCCTTAAACTATATGACACTGCTAACGAAATACGGGTTCGGCGTCATTGATGGTGCGATTGTCAAAGCCATCCGATGGGCACTACTGCGGCACACACCATCTAGCGAACTCCAGGCCAATTCACTTCAACGACACCATCGTACCCTTTCGGAAAGAACCAGTCATTCTCAGAGTCACAACCGACAGGAAACTCACGCTGATACCACACTTCCGACGAATCAAGAAAGACTGCGAAAGCAGAAACTGGCTAGTCCGCATTATCTGCTTCCCCAAAAACAACAGTAGACGGCTCAACGGCTCTCAACATCGGACGATCCATAATAAATAGCAAAATTTTCCACGGGATCGATCTCACGTGCCGAAACTTAGATGGGCTCTCCACCATCCTCGGGCCACTATACCACTAGCGTTGCGATTAGTCTCCGGACTACTACCAAGCACCCCTGCCGAAGCAGTCTGTGTCGAGGCTGGAGTACTACCTCCTCACCCTCGCAGCCACCTGAAATTCAACAAAACCCTCCCAACCATCGCCCGACTACATCGCATAAGACCACGACCCTGAACCTAACATTGACGATAGCCTCATCCGTACAATAATGGCCGGAGACCCCCCGAGCAGTATCATACCAATATGTAGTCAACTCACTAAACGGGTATACTAACAACACATTGACGGTTCCAATGCGGACGACGGTTTCGGAGCGGCTATCAGCGGACTGGAGAACGGGCTCTCCTTTCGCCTACCACCCTCTTGCTCAATCTTCACAATAGAAGCTGTAGGTAATGGCTAAAAGAGACGCAAATGAACCAACCATAATTTTAAACGACTCCTTGTCAATCCTACGGCACATCGCATCAAGAACTTCAACCCACCCATTCGAGTCCCACCGAGACCCACTGATCACACGATGCTGGATCCCTGACCACAGCGGCGTCAGAGGGAATATAGATGCCAACCGACTAGCCCTACACAGTAGACATACCCGAGCCCGACTGCCAGAAGAAATACCATCAATCAACATACAAAGAACTCAACATGAACCTGCGGAACGGATTCACTAACCACTGGCGGAGATACCGAAATCACACACAGAGGGTTTAAGGATCTGTCAACTGCTGGGACACACTGGGTGGGACACACGAGACATACTCACTTCCACATCATCACTAGGGAACCAACAACGGAAAGTACCACACGCAATACCCGACTCTGTTGAACACCTATGCAACTGCCGGGAACTTGAGGACCTTCGGCGACAGTATGATCTAACCAATTCAATCCGAGACGTGCTGTCCAACGACCCGGTCCGGGAGGAAATATTTCTATATTTAAAGGACGACCGCATCTGAATCAACCATACCAAACGTGAGCCCTCGGTACACCTTCACCGGTCGATGTAGAGATTTCCACGGCCCTCACCCGTCTACTACAATCAATGTCACCTCTAGCGGAACTCAACCGAACGAAATGCCCTATGACACACCCCCACCGGGTGCTAGAGAGGTCTCCCACGGCCCAGACCAGCCAAGACCGAATCATCGAAGACATCTCAATAGCAACGAGCCAACCTGGAACAACCACAGTCACACCAGCGAAGAACCCTCTGCCACATCACGTAACGGCAACGAAAAGGACGCCCACGACCTTGCGAGAGACCACCAAAAACCGAAAGTCTCTTCCAGCAAATCCTTACCAACACGGCCCTAGATCAAACCCTCGAAAGCATCTCAACAGAGACACACCACAACCACACTTTCAATGGACCCCTACGGTGATGGAGAGGTCACCCATGACCCTTTGAATCGCCTGCAGCCGGCCTCCCTACCTACTGAAGCGACGAGCCAATTTGGAACAACCACAATCACCACCGAAGTGAAAACCAACCAACCGTGGATCCTCTGCCACACCCGGCCGGGTGCTGGAGAGCTCTACCGCGACCCCGTTCAACCGTATAGACATCCAACCCTGTTAAAGAGAAATGACGAAGTGAAAAAACGCAGGAAAAGCTTCGAGATATCGTAACCACGACCCAACACAACGAGGATCATTATTTATATAATCTGAATTACGAAACAAGTCCGATCTTGCAGGTGACGCGTTTCAGAATACTGATTAACCAGGGAATATGATCCACATTTTCACAAAGGATCAACAAATCATCCGCATACTGAATGAGGTTAGGAAGTATTGTGGTTGATATCTGTAAAACGTGAGAGGGTGTGGCACACTGACCATACCCATGAATAGACCTCATCTCGACTTAACATGGTTGTAGGTTGCGATTCCAATTGATCTTGCAAATGAATAGCATAAGCCTGATGATTGTCCTTCCCATCTGATTGTACATTTCTGGATAGGACAGGATCGCAAGCAGCTTTTGTATTGTAGAGTAATAGTCTAGATGCTGTACATCTACGATGAGTGTTTGATGAGGAAGGACAACGCACCGAACATTCGTGCAGCAAACTGGACCCCATTGCATATTCTATTCAACTGCGTTTCGGCACCGTGATTCTCGGTATGAAGAACAAAAGAGATCAAACAACGCTCTTATTGGTTTTGGAACCCCTTCTGGAACTGGAGATTATTTCTAAGCAGATTCAAGTCGAGATGTAATCAATTGGCATATCAAGTGGAAACATAACAGGCAAAGACGTTTGAACGATATATCAGCGTTTCAATGTACATCTGATCACCTTTTGATCACTGATAAAAGCTGTATGCAAATTCCCGGTGATCCACGGAAATGTGAATTCAGCTATCTTACTCATTGAAACATGATTGGTCTGTGCTTGGACCATGCATCACTCACCGTTTATATAGTTTCACAACTGCAAGCCATGAATAAATACACATTTTTAAAGCCACCGAACGTAATATAAATTATCGATGTATGCGATGCCATGAACAACTAAAACATTAAATTTATTTAGAAATTTAGTACCACATGAAAAGAGCTTCCATATTTTGGTAGTTGAATACTCGATATCCTTCAGAATCGGAGAAATAAAATTGGCTTTTTATGATTAACGTTCAGTATTAAAATATCACTAACAGCAGCGAGTGTGTTCGTAGATACTTCGTTCACGTTTCTTCCATAATTATTAAAAATAAAATCAGTAGCAGCGTTGAACAGTTTTCATTACATTTAAAGATTCGGAAAGTATGTGATCAATCGTATGTATTATAAGATCTTAAGTTATTCATATAATATCAATATTTCTTTTTCAGTTCTATGGATCACGATCAACTTTTCAAACATCTGTACGCAGCGTACGAGAAGAAAAATCCTTGCAAGCAACAACATCAAATTCAGGGCGATGATAATGAGATCCAGAAAGAACAAACCCATACCCTGAGAAAATCGTCGTTAAAGCAATTGCAACTGTTAACAAAAAGATTAAGGGGAACAAGGCAAACTAAATGCAGTTTTGGGGAACTGCTGTATAAAAAGGGAAAGCTCAGAGCACTGCAGAAGTATCATGAGTAGGAAACGAAAATGAAAACACGATTTTGGTAAAAAGTAAATGTCAGATGATAATTTTACAGATCTTATCAAAACGGCCTCCACCAACGCAGAAAAAGTTATGTAAACGATTACGATTGGCTGATGTTGATCAAGAAATATTACAGCTAGTAGGCATAAACGATCGTGGACTTTTGACTAACAGGGATCAAAAACAATTGAGTCGCGTAAAAGTTAAAAAGAAATAAATTGGAAAAAGAAATAAAGAATGTTGGTCCTACAAAGCGTCGTAATGATGTGAAAAACTCGTCAACGAGCTAATAATCGATATCGCTATTTAAGTTTCCCGCATGTGAAAATACTTGATAAGTTGGTTAACGCTTTAAATCGCCAAGGTCTTCAGATCAGTAGAACAGCAACATATCAACGACCACTAGCTCATACGGTCAATT
Organism: Topomyia yanbarensis; assembly: GCF_030247195.1. Classification (NCBI taxonomy): domain Eukaryota; kingdom Metazoa; phylum Arthropoda; class Insecta; order Diptera; family Culicidae; genus Topomyia; species Topomyia yanbarensis. Next base: position 205,905,444 of record NC_080670.1, on the reverse strand, counting down.
CGATTGAAGGTTTGGGACTGTGAAACTTTCGAAAGCTCTAAATGATAAACAGCACAGCGATTATTAATATGCTGGAGCAAATGCCTTCGTTACACAGTTCGCGAAGTTTTCTTTGTAAACCAAAATGACAAGGTACACATTGCAATCGGTTTAACAGCTGCAAACAAACAGGCTCCTATGATCATGCACATGGAATACAAAATATCGCTGTCCGAGGTCGAATGACCCATCGAGGTTAAAGCCCCAATAAACAATACACTGTTCGAACCCAATAGGCGAATAATCATCAAATTAGATGGCATGGGCGCTAAAGAAACTGTAGGAACGATTGTCCAATGTGTGAAGCTCGGGACAAAACAGTAGCTCGGCAGGATTCCTAGATACCAAAACGTATTCAAAGTAGCAATTCATAATTTCGTTGAACATAACCTAGAAGGCAACTAACGCCCTCGGTCGGAGTGCGTGCAATCTGGTCGAACGTCGTATGTACTGGCAAGATTAATATTGAAGACATGATCACTACGGCTCTCACCTCGACCGTCAGCTTAGAACGACAGACGAGTAGCTTGAGAAAAAAAAACATTAGTTTTGCTGGCAGCACTCTTGTTTCTATAAAAGGAATTTGATAAATTTGACGGTTGTCCCGTTTATTCTGCATACATTGATCCCGATGATGCAGATCGCAAGGAGGACGAACTAGACGAATTGAACATTCTCACCATGTCAGGAGCAGCTTGTTTATTTTCCTGCGAAACAGATTTCTGTCACCACCGGTTCTGCTAAAACAAATGGAGCTTGAGCCTACGGTACCAAAGCAGTACGGATGGTAAAACTTGCATCGTTGTTCGTGTTCAATTCAATGAAAATGTTTGAAATTTTGCCGAAATCAATTACATGTAGAAAGCAGAACGGGCTTTTGGTACTTGCAGTTCATCGGCTCATAAATCGTCCTATAGAATGAACGCGTAAGGCTTGCAAAATATATTTTGTGTCAAACGTCATGCTGAAACAGTATTCCAAAAATCGATAGGTCTACTGCGATCGATGTTACAGTTCGATCTAAACACATTGCTGCCAGAAGAGGAAAGAAGTTCTTGTTGTTTTGATGAAACCATGTGGATGGATATGGATGCAGTCAGCGAAGGAACTGTTCGGTAGTCTATTTGATAAATTAGAAAACATGGCAGAGCGGTTATTACCGAGTTGTTTGGGTAGAGAAAAATGTACTGAAATAAAACGCAAACATATTGCACTTAAAATCGCACACCTCTAGTCATTGTGCAACAGGAACAACAAGACGAGAGACTGACGAAATAACCCGCGAACGAACAAGTCTCAAATATGAAATAGATCCGGACTATTAGAAAAAGGCAAGCCCAAAAAAGATTAATTTGTAACAATTTTGGGTTCACCCAATTTTCCTCCTTAGGGTGAAATATAGCATAGTATTAATTTGTAATTTTGAAGTGACAAGGCTGTTTCTTATCTTAAAAGAGAAAGGAAATAAATGACGCTTTGGTACAACAATGCCTATATTTGGCATCAACCCAATAAACCAGATTACCAGAGGCAGTATGGAAACAGATGACTTCATTCGGTACAACGATAACGCAATCGAACCGTTAATGTATCACAAAACTGTGCTAAAATCTTGCTTGTATTGTTGTGCTCTAAAGGAAGTCTTCACGTATGTAAGGCCTGTAAGACACGAAACTAATTAAGATTTTTCCAATCAGATCTGATACGTCACAAGACATTCCAAAAATATGTTGGCTAATTTCAATGCTCGTCTAGGTAAAATCATCTATTTCAGAGACTGGGAACTGACATTCCAAGAACAAGCGTAAGGAATAGAACTTAATTTACTATGACAAGCAGAAAGAAGAACACACGGTTACGACCGAACAAAACGTTGGGTAATTATTGGTCGCTGGGTTTGGATGGAATCGTAGCAGAGCTTATAAAAGATGGATCGAATACAAATATTTAGAAATTAATGTCTAGGATGTCTCATCAGCTTGGACGCAAAAATTTCGGATACCGATCTTAAATTAACACGAATGTTGATCAAGAAACGCAAATGCGGATTCATCCATAATCAAAAACTGTTGGATTTTCTCTTTAAATGCAACCTATAGTTAAAAATACCATCACCATTTATTAAAAAAAAACTATTCCGCAACACGTCTAATATCTTCGATCACAAATGGTCCCTCACTTTTCCCTCTCAGGTAGAACAGAACCCTTAAACTACCATCAAGCTTACAGCTTACTAACAACTCCCGCAGCCTTGCTCAGCACCTCGAACATATCATCCAACGCCTGGCGCAAATAATCCCGGAACACCTTCGAATCCGTCGCCGGATTGCTCCGGAATGACGAAATACCGAACCACATATCACCTTCCTTCGGATTGTAGCAACAACCGTACCCATCGGCTGTCAACGGTCCGTAGCACATAAACGCATCGTAACGAGACGCTACCTGACTGGTCGATAGTCGCATATGTTGACTGGCCAATAAACCATCGTCCTTGAACAGTTCCGGCAATGGTATATTATTCTCCCGGGCGATCAGTTTCAGCCCCAGCAAATGCCGATCAACACCGAATCCCTGGACGGCTTTCGCCGCGTACATCTTGTGCGAATCAACGGCCGCTCTCAGTTTGGCTAGTTTTTCCGCAGGACTGGCTGCACCTTCCAACATGGCACGTGCGAAGGCGATCGATTCGTTCGAACAGGACCGTATAGTTTCGGTACGACCGGCTTCGTACATTCTGGTTTGAGCTGACTCATAGTGCGCTCCCGGTACCCGGTGCAGTTTGAAAAACGCATACTGGATGGCCATCTGAATGTAGCTGTCCGGACTCATTTTCTGGCCCTTGATGAAACCTTTGCCATAACCGGTGTAGTGAAGATAGTTCATGTCCAGATCGCTGATTAGTTTGTCATGACTAGCGGCCGCTTTCTGGAGAAGATCTTGAGCTTTCGACGAAAGATTGAAGACTAATTTCTCTGGCGTTTTAATTTCTCTGACAGCCCCAGATTGATCGCCTTTTGCGATATGGTTAATGATAAAATCAGTCAGTACGGCGATCGGTTGTCCTTCGGCCGGGGAATGTTCGTACGTGAGTCCATTCACCCCATTAGGACCCACCACAAGCTGTAAGGTTTTGTCATACCATCGATTGCCGGAATTGGCAGTTGATCCACCGCCATGAATGAGCAAATGGCAGGCGTCGATTATGTCGTCCCCCGACGGGTTTCCGATCTCGTAATCCAACGAGAGAACGAAGAGGGAACTTTGAATCGCTTTTATCGTTTTTTGATTGGTTGGATCAGTGTGCAGTGCTTCGTACGCTTCATACCAACTGTCCCGAGGTAAGGCCGAAAGCATTCCAACGGGCTCCGTTTTCTGTTGCGACATTTCATGGCATTGTCTCAGTAGCTGGTATAGCTTATCTTCACCTATGATGCTGTCAGAGTCACCCACTTCCACTTTAAAGTACTGATTGTTGGATGCGACTACAATGTGCGTTGAGTCGGGATGAAACAGTAACGAATCAGCCGGTTTTCCTGGTACTCGACAGGTTCCGAAAATCTTATTATACTGGGACATATCTAGTGGAGCTTTTCCCATACTTTCCAACTTGATTTGATTTCGATCGATCATTCGTTTGTACAGTAAGGCCCCGAAGACGATCTTCGCAGCGTACTTCAACTGATCATCTACACTTGCGTAGTTCAATTTGGGGAAGACAAGCCCCGGACTAGAGTAGATAATTACCGGATCACGATACTCCAAGTAAGCAGACTGTAACCACCAATCGGAAAGCCAGTTCTTCTTGGTATTCGCTCTCTCTTCCAGTAGCTTTTGCAGCTTCGCTCCTACCCCACCGGGTGCGGCAAATTTCGCTATGGCAGACTTGGTTCGCTTGTAGCCATCCTCGTTTACGTGCGGTTCGACCGTTGTCAGCAGTTTGTTCATTGTTTCATCCAGTTTTGGCAGGGGAAGCGCTGGCAGTGCACTACTGCTGAAATGTCCTGCCGTCAACATTCGCAGCAGAGGACCTCCGCCGTTGACTCCTAAAACAGGGATAGCCCTGCTTTGTGCCATCCTGATCATCGCCATCGCTGTTTGGTTGTGGTACTACGTTTGTCGCTCAGAATCACTAAAACGAGAATGAATTACAATTGGATTCGTTCACGAAACGGCAACCCTTGAACTTTACCCGCGAATCGTGTTGAGGCACAGCGAAAGGTTGAATTGATAAAAATAAACTATTCTGCACTGCACTCGATAACGACGAATGTGTACACGTCAACAAGATGATAACAGATGACTGAAAGTATGAAAGTGAAAGGAATGGTATACCAAAGCTGGATCGCATTGGTTGGTGAGACAGACCGATCGCAGGCAGATTGGAGCGGCTTTTTACTTGTATTAGTTTGCAAATGTTAAACCTAAATGGTTACCTACCGGGAAGCGTTACTGAATGTCGCGGAATGCAGCCGAAAATTCCGGTTTGGAACAAGTTTTGAGTTTTGCCATACACAATATCGAGATCGAATGAAAACCAAATGAAGCACTATCAAGCGAAGATAAGAGTTCTGTTGTTCTACGATTGATGATTTGATTGCCTCAATGAGAATGCGTTTTAAGGGGGGTGCCTAATTTAACGAATAGTTATTATATTCTAATAACAAATGAAATCTGTAACAGTCTCGTGTAGTTAGTCATATTGGATTATCCTATCATTGATTAGGTGATTAGGATTTAGACTTCTTTCAGAGCATGGTGATTTATTCATAACATCGCTTAGCATTTCCTTTCAGTTTAGTTAGTGTCTACCCTATGTATACAAAACACCGAATCGTTTATGTGATGCGTACGTGACATTTGCATAACGAAACAAAAAACAAACAAAACCTTCTAAAGGGCCTATCTTTTCTGAAGGTTCTGCATTTGTAATCTATTCCAAACGGCTCTAAGCTAGTTGATAATATTAGGCTTTGACCTTTTTTTGTAATAATTGACGTAGCTACACGGAATTAACTAACAGATTTTTTTGTATTTTCAGGTGACAAGCTGTTTTTGTGTGAGTTATGTAGGTATTTTTTTGAATATGTGCCTTCGCTCGATTTCTCATTTTTAATAATCATTTTCATTGTTTTAGATTTCCAAGGCTATTGCTATTCCAGAAGTGGACACATACAACAAGAAAAACAGGTGAAGTAGTACCAGGAGAAGCACACCAGTGAGACTTTCAGCAAGTAACGGTATTACAAATATTTAGGAAATAGGCATTATTGAGAAAAATGAATGAAAAGACACACTTACTTTGGCAAGCAGGCTGGAATGTATGTGATGTGTATGATTCAGTGCGGAGAAACTGTAGCAGATAATGTTTGAACGTGGTTTTGCGACAACCCTCGGAAAGGGAGGCTCCGAGAATCGGACTAATTATTAACTCTGACCAGAAGAGTACATGGTAACTGTTAGAAAACGAGAACATTCGAACGGCGCTGTTTCCGAGGTGAAAATCGATGGGGTACGGTGCAAGGTTGTGGATGAATTCATGTATCGTGGATAATGATGCTAGCCGCGATGTAAAAAAAGCATCCTGCAGCTGTAACAATTCCCATATCCTACATGCGAGCATGGAACTTGCTTCATACAAGTCGCTGATACTCCCTGTTACTCTGCAGGGCGGTGGAGCATGGGCGCTGAAAGAAGCAGACTATCGAGTTTATGGTGCGTTTAAGAGAATTTTGCGTTCTGAACGCAACGGCACAGTAGAAAACGGAGAATGACTTGAATCACGAGCTGCGCCAAGCGTACAAACATGCTGACATTGGAAGGCTGATCAAACACGGTAGTGGGCTGGACATGTAGTGCGAAAGCCACATGTCGACAGAGAACCTGCAAGGGGTTGTCAAGTTCGTGGTTGACCCCGAACACACGGGCTTTGTGCGGTAGAGTGGGACACGGTTATATTAAAAAAAATAAATTTTGCTCCGAGCAACTTTTTGGGTTACATTTAGGTCCTAAAACAATCGTGCAAATACTTAGCTCGATCGGTGTAACTAAATTTTTGCGCCCATGGTTTGAAGTTTGCATGAGATTTCGTATGGGGAATTTGACTTTCACAAAATAATTCCTCTAGGAGTCTCCCAATCCCTCCTAAAAATGAACCGATATGTGGTTTTAGTGGGACCCAAAACAATCGTGAAAATTTTTAGCTCGATCGGTGAAACTATATTGTTGCGCCCATGGTTTAAACTTTACATGAGAATTTGTATGGGAAAATTGATTTTCACAAAATGATTCCTCCAGAAGTCTCACATTACCTTCTAAAAATAAATCGATGTGGTTTTATTGGGAATTTAAACAGTGAAACAATGTCTCGAAGACTGCGAAACGATCAGACGCTTGTGCAAAAAGTTATTAAGCAGAAACCGATTGATGCTTTGACGATTGATAAAACGTTCTAATTTCATAGCATCACTGCTGCTGACGGTCGAATTATATAGAAAATTCTAAACTTTCTCTTATTGAGGACAAAAGAAGTCTCATTTATTCCCAAAAACTATTGTGAAGTGACCAAACAACTCATAATATTGATTTGGACTCAATAACAGAATGTCAAAGAACATTGCATATGATTGGAAAGCCTACAGCTGTGGTACTAGAAAAAATAAATATTTTATCAATTGTCAAAGCATCAATCGGTTTCTGCTTAATAATTTTTTCCACAAGCCTCAGTTCGTTTCGCAGTCTTCGAGTCATTTTTTCACTGTTTAAATTCCCAATAAAACCACATCGATTTATTTTTAGAAGGTAATGTGAGACTTCTGGAGCAATCATTTTGTGAAAATCAATTTTCCCATACAAATTCTCATGGAAACCATGGGCGCAACAATATAGTTTCACCGATCGAGCTAAGAATTTGCACGATTGTTTTAGGACCCAAATGTAACCCAAAAATTTGCTCGCAGCAGGAATCTAATTTTGGTCCCATATCAGCGATCAGTTAGTTGAAAGTGGCAGAGATTCAGTGAATAACATCACGATAACCATACGAAGCGTTCCTGAGTTTTCAGAGCTTAGGTTAGGTGCTTAGGTGCTTGGATATAAAGTTCCCTCAATTTTTAACAAGAATTTTAGAAACCAAGCAGCTTGGGTTGCTGATGTCTTTTCGAGCGTAAACAGATCTTATAATTTACAGCGCTCTTCGTATTGCGAAAGACTGACAGTGTTTTTTTTTTAAACTGAAGACGACACAGTGCATAACGAACGAATTTTCTTTGAATTGTTACAATTCTGGTTATCCATGTTGGTGGATACAGACACCAGATTATGGAGATAGCTGTCGTTCCGTCTTACTAGCAGAGGCCATTATTTTTATTTCCGATTGTTGGAAAGTGGCATACACAACGGAAACCTCGATTTGAAATAATCCGACCGAAGCTCGTTCGTGATTGGTTCCCGCTAATTTCATGCATCAAGCCGTAAATCTTGAACTGAAATTGTTGTGAAATCAGATGTATTCAAGCTTATCAGGTGCTCTCTTTACGGGAGGCTGTATCAAGATCGGACAGAAACACGATTAAAAGGATGCGGCCGACTCCATGAATTGCCTTCATTAGTTGCTAGCCGTGGCTTTAATTGGAAAAGAATATGTTCCACCCGGAAAATATTGTCTTTAGTAAACACCCTAATCAGCGCTATCAAACCATTCAGAAGAATTGAAATTTGAAAATGTATACCATGATTTGTGTAGAATCGCATTCATTAACCACAGGTGAGCTCGAACAGAAGACAGCAGAATCCAACGATCTTCGAATCCAGTATATTAGAACCACCGCCAACATTAAATCTTCTTTTCAAAACCACCACGACTAGCTAAAAGAATAATTTGAAAATTGCCCTCTTCAACGTGATTTCATTAAATATCATTAGATTTGAATTAACAGCCCGATTATGTCAGACATTTCCCAACCATCGTTTTAGAACACAGGAAACAAAATTGACATTTTACAGCTTGAGACATAACGGCACTGCCTGAAAGAACTGCTCATCAGAATTGCCAACGCAAAAATTAACGCTTCAGCACATTTTTTGAGAACACATGAAAATATGCCGCCAAAATCAGAAGCAACTGAATGTTTTCGTTTTCTAATTGCTGATTGATTAGTTGGACAAGGCTGTGGCCCAACAAGCGAATCACGACTGTATAATCTTGTGAGCTGTTGACCGTGAAGCTTCTCAAAGGATGGATATTTAAAGGTGTGGTACAAGGTTCTACAAGCGTACGATATTGGATCGACATATAAACTAGCAGTTTGTTCATTCAGCATCATATCATCCTCCTTTCGCGTAGTGTTCACATATTTTCTAAATAGTCGAGGATTATTGCGTAGGTTTGTTTGTGTTCGAATGGAGTAGCATTTGTTTTTTCTATGATAGATAATTATTGCGGCAACGTGTATATACATACGAAATGCCTTAGATATTTAAGAGGCGAATCTAATAAAAAATGCCTTAGATATTACTCATAAGTGTGCATTGCCTTAAAATAGCTCGCAAACTAGTCTTCGCAGAGAAACATATTCGGCCATGTGGAGATTAATTACGACAGTAAAATATTCAACGGCACAGTGAATACCTTCCGAACGCAGAACTATATGGCAAGCTGAAGTAATGCCGATGCAAGTTTTAACCATGAAATGCTACAATTTCCTAAGATGATCACGAGAAAAGGGATGAAAGGGATTTAAAACCCTATTCACTCACTGCGATGGAATTGTTGGGGGAAGCAAAATTTGAAACCCCAACAAGTGGTTTTTGGGGAATGAGAAAATGAGATTACAGGAAAATTAGAAGAGTGGACCGGATGCTGAATAGGGGAACATGACTGAAAAGGGAGGATCGAAGGCTAGTTGGATCCAAAAGAACTACACGGAGCTCTCTGATATCTAGACCGAGGAAGCTAAGGCATCGTTTTACCAATAAAGTCAAAGTTTGGCACTAAGTGCCTACTATGGATGGCTAGAAAGGTTGATTGCTCTGGTCACTTCACTGATAAACGTGCAGTTTAGTCAAGATCGAATAATGAGACCTCACGCCTTAATCGTACCTTGTGTCGGAATGGCTAACACGTAAAGGAGACCGTCATTGCAGATCCTGGTTGTAAAAGCCACCACAACTTCCATCTTCTAATCGCCAAGGATAAGGCGGTCTGCGGACCGCGGTAGACTGTCCAGGAAATCCTCAAGGTGCCAGGTATTAGCACAGACTAACAGACATAACACTATGAGTAAATTCGTTCAAAAAATATCGAATCGCCAATTTCACTATAACACTAGCTCCACCTTCTATACACGGTCCCAACCACTCATTTGCAAAAGGGTTATCCCTCAGGCTCGGGAGCAATTTTTCACTAGTGGTCTATCCTCCGTATACTTGCGCATATATCAGTGGTGCCATAATCTCAACTGCGGCCACAGTCCCAACTAAAAGTATATTTAAAATGACCGTCAAAGCGAGCGAAGAATTGTTCTCGAGTGTTATGTCTGTTAGTCTGTGGTATTAGTACCTCTGGAGAAATCGGCACGCCTCGTGGTCGTGATTTTCAAGACCGTGAGGGAACCATCCACTACCCAAAGTAGGCTCACGCATTGCCCGATCGCGTACTACGGTGACGGTAAACCGTCTGCTGCAGCAATTTGCCAGCTCTACAGAAACCAAAGTCACTCAACCGTCTGTGACCGAATACCATTCCGTCGCCGTCGACCCGTTTCACCATCGTCACAGCCACCGCCGTGCTCCACCATCAACCATTAAAGTCATTGTCATCTTGTGTTTGAGAATGAGTAATAGAACGTTCAAAACTAACCTCCTAATCTCGTTATTAATCCTCCGGAATTCGCGCATATGGCCCACTGAACGATCAGCCAATGATGCTTGAAGACGATTTCGCTAGCATTTTGGAGCAGCGTGCACTCAGTGCACTAGCGCGAGTACCGGAAGGTTAACAAAGTCCGAACACCTCTACAATGACCCTGGGACATGAGGACCCAAAAAAGACTTTTCGCGCACGCCCTGCCGCCTGCCCTTGGTCAGACCAGCAGCTCGGGATTTAGACCGATTTCCCTTCCGGGTCTCGGAAAGAAATCCTCAAGGGATAAGAGATTCGTACCAGGTAATCGGAAAAAAGTCCCAAGGAAGCAGCTCAATGAAACTCGAGACAGAGATCCTCTGGGATATCCTCTAAACTTATCAGTCCAGGATATGGTGGTTGTCGAGGACGCAAGAAACGGAAAATATCAGAAAAAATACGTAGCTCTCGCATGTTTTGGTAATAGTTCATTATTTCGGTTTGCATCGCAAGACGATTCCTCAAATTCCGCCACGTCGTTCATCTATTGATCCGTACGTCTGGAAGTTGTCATTATTTGAAAAGCGAGCAGTACTAGGGGCAGATAACTGTATTTTGTGTTGCGTGGAAGATGCCAAGGCCTGGCAAGAAACTAGCTCTACATCCCACAAAGCATCGAACACAGTAGATCAGCGTAAGACGTTTGTTGATGCAAAAATGGGAATGAAATGATTTTTTTTAAATTGAATGCAAATTTCGTATACATTCCATTTCGTAGATCTGCCCCTAGGAGTAGTACCAGTTAAAGCTTCTGCGGAATATATACTGCTTCTTAGGTTACTCGACGAAATAACGTTTCTGGCCCTGGAGACCATTCTCATGCCTAATTTACTTTAACAATCGTCAGACCAGTTCGAGATTGACATGTCGTTGATCAATCTTTTGTCCAAAAAGATTAGGATAAGTGAAATGGAAGAATATATTTTCTCTTAAATTTTGCAGATCCGCTTGGTAAAAATTATTTTCCCGGATATAACGGAACATCGGAATTGATAGCGGAAACATTCCATTTAAAACAGTTATTATTGTTAACAGCCATTTCTACAATATCATACAAGCATACTCTTAGTTTGAAAATAAAACTTATTTTGATTGTTACTCTTGATTAATTTAAGTTTTACTTTCAACCTAATAGTAGGCATTGGTTGTTTTTTGCTTAGAGTGGAACACATACCAATATTTTTTTGTGTGTGTATGTACAATATTAGTTTGTTGGAATAAAAATGAACATGTTGGGAAATGCGGAACACATACCGGGACGCTTGGTCATGCAAAACAAGACTTTTGAATCTGGGTATGTCCCGCCTAATTCAGGACGTTTGGTCACTTTAATCACAGAGAACAGACATATAAGCTAGAACAAACTTTGCCGAAAAACCTGTGTAAACATTTAAATCAAAATACGTTGAAAATCCCCATCGCATACAGGTACATGCATGCGTGAGTCACCATTGTATCCAAATTTGCATACAAGTCCCGTATAGCGATTGCTGACCGATCGAAGCGCCGACCAACGGCAAATTGCTACTTGCTGTTGTCATTTCAAAGCGACAGTTTAATTTCTTACACAAGTTGAAAACTTTACTTATATGTCAGTTCTCAGTGATTGTAAATCGTTTTAATTAGTAACCGAATGCATGGAAAAAATCGATTTTTTCATGGTTACATCCCTTAATGACCTTTTTTCGATGTAAATCTCGATTTTACAATGAAATTAAATGTAGAAATAACAAATTTGATTGTATTTTCTTTGTACATTATTCAACAGGTCTCATTCTTTTTCAACGTTTTTCTATGTGATGTAACAATGAAAATCGATGTAATTTCGTTATGAATTTTTATTCGGGTTCGTATCACTTGCCCTCAATTCGCCGGTCTATCGTAAATGTGTCTATTCTCATTACTCGGTTAGCCCCTTTGGGGAAAAAACACTACCCCAAACGTCAAACAAATGTTTATCTCCAAAGAATTCGCATTGATAAAACGAAAAAAGTGAAAAATTGCAAACGCCCGCACAAACAATTCCCTGCAGATGCTAAAAATAATCGTGAAATCAGTCTCATCGACGCCATCACCGCCAAACATCCGCTGCAAATTGCGTTCCGTGCTTGCAGGCAAGTAAAACATCATCCGCTGCTGCCTTGCAGACGCTCGCAAACGACAGAGGAAGAGGGTGTAGTACCTTCTTTTCTTTCACGGCGCAGTGGAATGGACGGGCTGGACACGGCCAGCTTCGGCGAGCTGCAGGACAAGAACGAGATTATCCGGAAGTACATCGAACAGCTGGATCAGCTGAAACGGCTGGCTGCGTTGCGGGGCCGCATCAGTGAATCCGAATTCAACAACTATCTGGTTCGGCACTATTTCCACAACAATAACATTATCAATTACATATTCGACAAGAATACCAGTCGGATTCTGCTCAAGACGGTTATCGACCGGAAGAAGAAGATTATAAACTTCATATTCGTGCTGCTGACGCTGTTCATCATATTTTCCTACAAACATGAAGTGTCGACGGTAGTCTTGCGCAACATACAGAGTTTTATCTATCCGGGAATGCGGGTTTGGAGGAAGGTTACGGTGCCAATAATCGCTAGTTATCCGTCGCTGACGGAGTACTACGACGAGAGCTGTCTGCTGACAAATCCCTATTTCCAAGTGGAAAACCTAAACTGTGATCCCTGTGCGGACGTTGCCAACGTACTGGATTTTACCAACGTCGACCATGTCGCCGTCAATTATCCGTATATTTTTAAGGTGAGTTGTGATTAGTTACTATTTCCTGTTACTATTCTTTTGCTTGTTCCAGCAGACTCAGAAAGAACTAGTCGACATCCATCGGCTGCAAACGCTGTACGAGCAGCATCGTGCCATTTTCACCAAGGATGCGTACAAAATCCATTCGACACACGAGCACATCAGCAACTTGGATGATCTGTTCAAGCAATTTATGAACGCCAGCCATCAGGTGGAGAGTCACAGCGTGTGGCGCTGTAACCGGATGGCTCCGGCAAGGCTTTTGAGGGCACTTTTTCCCCGACCTGCACGACTTCCACCGACCGGGGTGAGTTTGGAGCGATACCTGATAGTGGATACACCACAGGCGGCACCCTATCGGATTCCGGACGCCGAGTGTGCGAACATGTTTGTGATTCAGGGTTACGGCAGTAGGACGTTTCTCTTGCGACCTACGCAAGAGTGCAGGCATGTCTGCCGAACGTTATCGGTACGATTACCGGCTAGCTATGGGCGTGAGTATAAGTCCAGTGTATGTGTTCCAGCAGTGAAACTTGTCTAAAACAACCAATTCTATTTTAGTCATCTACAACTGGTGGTACTGGAAGCCAATTTCCTTACCAGAACAGTACGCTAAGTCGCCCTCCATCAGCTATATCGGGTCATATTGTTGAGGCAATAACGTGAAATCAGCCAAAAAAAAACGAAAATATTTGCAATGGAAAAAGTTGAGCGACGAATCTTTCCAACCAACTCACCGAAATTTTTCTTTGGGAGATTTGTATCCAGATTGCGCAGGCCCCTAAAGCATGTTGGTTCCAATTGCGCAGCTCAAAACGATTTAGGCAAACTAGCAACTATTGTGTTTACACTTCACTAGTGTGATTTGTTTACCGCCTGTACATGTTACACAGGGCACTAATAGCGGTGAAAGAAATAATGTCAATCAGTATTGCAACTGTCAAAAGTGTGCCCAAAAACAGTAATACATGTCTCATAAGTAAGCGGAATCTTTCTAGTGAACGGTAGCATTTGCAGAAAAAGCTTTTCGAGAAACATTTATCAGTAAGCATACCAAAAAACACTTATAAGTTTATCGTTTTTTTTGTTTGTTTTTTAAACTAATTTAGTGCGTGTGTTTGATATTTCGTTAGCACTTTTGCATTTAGTTCGTAATTTACGTGTTATTATAGATACGCTATACATAGATAAGAATTTTTCCAGTCTTCTTTTTTAAAACATTTACAACGTACTTCCACTTCAAGGGTGTTTGCGTTCGGACGCCTTAGTAAGCTGCATCCTTACAAAACTGACGACCCACACTGAGATTCCTTATTCGAATTTTTATTCCTGTGACTGACGCAAATCTGAAAAAACTGCGATAATTTAGGTCCTGTTGTATTTATTTCGTAACCGAAGCCAAAACTAATAATTGACATACTTAAACGGGGGAAGCAGTGAGTGTTAGTCCCATAAAAAAGCAAGCTTCCCGAAACTAGAAAAACTTTGACCATAAGAACCTGCCATAACGATTGTTCGTGAAAATAATTTGGTTTAGAATTTTGCCCCCCGCTAAATTGATTGATAGATGTGCGATGCGATTGATGTAAACCAGATTGGAGTGATTTGGGGGAAATCGTGTTCCCCAGTGTCTCGAAACAGAGCAGGTCGTCATAAGCAACAGCGGACGATTGATTAGTCAGAACGGAAAGGTAGTTAGCTGACGTGTTTAGGTGGAAAAAATAGCTTTATGTAATGTATTGTAAAACAAAGCACATATATTTTTTGCTGTATTACACAGATAAATTCCAGCAACAAGTAACAGTATAATGAATACCGGTAACAGAGGAAATTAAAACAAATGTATATAACCGCTCAAAAAATCAGCAACTTTTTTCGATGACGCCAAATTAATTGGGTAAGGTACACCCATGAAAATTCAGCTAAGTTTCAGTAACTCAAATGATTGATTGAAAAAACAATAATTAAGTTAGCACTAATTTTGAAGTACCATTTCGTCGTAACTGCGACATTCTATGAAACAATGTTATTTCTACGGAACTCTAGATTCCTCGATCTAATTTCGTCAGCACCTCCAATAGAGGTTCCATCCCGATCTCCTCGTGGTACGAAGTAACCTTAGTGAAGATCGTGTAACCAACCCGCATGGTGACAGCAAAACGCCGACGAGAGTCTGCTATCCATGTTAGAAGCAGCTCTACACAGCGGCTGTCCCGGAGCAGACGACTGAAGGAGAAATACGGTGCCTCGTTAGCCATATCCAAGATGGCGGTCCCACCACGAGGTTGGGTGTCACAGCCATGGTAAGCAGAGCCCTGCTGGAACGTGTGAAAACCGGCCTACTTGCTCGGAAGCTGCAGTGTCCGGTCATTACACGGAGGCCGGAGAATGATCGCATATGTGTGTTTGGAATAAAGATCGATCGGTTGATCGGATTCATTGAAACGGGTTTAAAATACCCCGCCGCTTGTGAAAATTAAAAAAAATTAAAGAATGGCACATGTTACTGTTCGAGGGGCATTGCTGATAACCTTCAGAAGCAAGACTTGGCAACTCTGCCCAGCTCGTCGATACATTAAAAGAATTGAGCATCTTTGAGGAATGACAGAAGGATTTCTTCGTTTATCGGATCCCTGATACAGAGTGTGAGTTGGTAGTGTGTCCGTAACTTCTAGAGTTCCATGCAATTGACCAGCAAGTGTTCCACCGTAAGCCTGACGTTGCAAGTTTGGCAGGTAGTAGGGTCGGTGCGAGAGATCGTGTTGCAGTTTGTAATCTTTGTGTGCCCTGTGCGAGTGCGGGGAGTATTTCCTGCTCAGCTCTGTCGTTACGGTCGGCCCATTTTGTGAGTTCCTCCTTATTTTTTGCATGGGGACAGGTCTCCTCCCGTGGCGCATAAAGTAAACAGAAACTTTTTCTTTATAGTAGTTCATTATATCGGTGGAGAAAGTTTTGTTGCTTCGGCACCGCAAAGGCCGATAACCCAACTTACTGTTTGTACTGAGTTGCATTAAAGCTTGATTCCTTGCACGAAAGGGTTTCGGAATTCACCAGTTTCGAGGGCTACGATCACGAATAGTGAATCAGGCAAGTGCGATAACCGCCGCTACTGCTGAGACGAGCGACTATATAGGAGGAAGACGGAGTAAACGGCGAACACGAAATTATTGCGACACATTCAACAGGGCATAACTTTTTTACCATTGGGTAAAAATCAACCAAATTTTGCACACTTTCTCATTGATGTGTATCGTTTCCATGCTGTCAAACTCTAAGTCGTGATTTTCGATTCAACGAAAATGGAGGTGAACCAACGCGAGTCGAGAGAACAAATTCTTTCCAAACACCTGGAATTTCCTGACCTGTCGCACCGGCAGTTGAGAAAAATCGGGATCGGGACCGGAGAACAAAAAAACGGAGGGAAAGGTGAAGCGGATGATTAAAGTAAATCCCAACGTCTCAAGCCGTGATTTGGTTAAAAAGATCGGCATGTCGCAGAGCTACGTTCAGAATGCAAAGAAGAGAGCTGGACTACATACATACAAGGTACAGAACTTCCCAAACCGCGATGAGCGGCAACAATCGACGGCTAAAACTCGGGCACGGAAGCTCTACGAGAAGATGCTGACAAAATATGGCTGCTGTGTGATGAACGACGAAACGTATATAAAAGCCGATTTTAAGCAAATTTCAGGGTTGGAGTTTTTCACCGGCAAGAGCAAGTTCTATGTGGACGACAAATTTAAGAAGAAGAAAATGTCGAAGTTCGCCTCCAAATATCTCATTTGGCAGGCTATCTGCTCTTGCGGACTGAGGAGTGAGCCTTCCGTGACAAAGGGCACAGTAAATGGCGAGATCTACAAATCTGAGTGCCTCGAGAAGCGCCTTTTGCCGTTCTTGCAGCAGCACGACGAAGCTCCGCTATTTTGGCCAGATTTGGCATCATGCCACTATGCTAAAAGTGTCCTGGAGTGGTATGAGGCCAATTCTGTCCATTTTGTTCCACAGGACATGAATCCGCCAAACTGTCCGGAGCTGCGCCCGGTGGATCAGTACTGGGCAATGATGAAGCGGGAACTTCGGAAGAGCAAGAAGACAGTCAAAGACGAGAACATGTTAAGAAAATGGAAAAAAAACTGAGAAACTGGTACCGGATGACACTGTAAAGACTTTGATGGAGGGCATCAAGCGAAAATGCGTTCAATTTTACACTCAAGGCTCCATCGATTAACTTTTCTTTTGATTTGTAGATGCGGAAGTGATTCGTGTAGTTGTCGTTAACTGACTGTTAATAATTGGCTCGGGCTCCGTTAAAAGCGCGCCTGCTCCTGTTGACTTCGCGAGACTGGTTCGATATCCAATCTGTTGTCAAACCGGTAGGGTCCGTATGCCACAGATTCCTGGTGGAGCTGGCGCTCCTGAGATCCATACCACATGCTTTATCGCGGTCTACTCGACTAGTCCCTGGCAGTTATTCTAGCCTACTCTGGCGGATAGTTTCCCGTCGGTGATTGTTCTCCCGAAACCATTACTCGCTGTTCATCACTCCATTTCCAGTCATGATCTGCTCCATCACTCTGCTGACCGCAGTCCACGTGTTCACGTCGCTTGTCATTTTGCAGACGACGTTATCCGGCCCTCCCATTTCTAGCATCTCTGTGTGTCGCTTCGAACCTCGGACATTCAAAGACCACATGCTCCAGTGTC
Organism: Topomyia yanbarensis; assembly: GCF_030247195.1. Classification (NCBI taxonomy): domain Eukaryota; kingdom Metazoa; phylum Arthropoda; class Insecta; order Diptera; family Culicidae; genus Topomyia; species Topomyia yanbarensis. Next base: position 205,888,037 of record NC_080670.1, on the reverse strand, counting down.
TCCTTAATGCTCTCACACTCCGGGCACAACGGTGACATTGCCTGCCCGAACCGATCAAAATACTTCTTGAAGCAGCCTTGGCTTTCTATTGACCCACGCCTACAGGTTTGGAATGAGCCGGTAGGTCCACCTAGCTTTTTCTGTACTTCGCCATCGAATCGATTTTCACCATCTTCCTCACGTTTCTGGTGTTCCTCCGATTGTACCACTCGATATCCTCCGCCAGGGTGGTGCAGATGGGGATCATCCCGGCGATAACGCATACTGCCTCCGACGATATTGTTCTGTTCAGCTTTTTGCGGTTCCGCTTGGTTTTCACCGCAGCACCCCAGACAGAAACTCCAGTATCGATGACAAAACAGTAGATAACAGACGTCTCGTGCTGCTTTTCGGTCCCCCTACATTAGTTCTCGCTATTTCGTGGGTTGCCTTGGATACGTCGTACGCGAAACCCACGATTTTCAGTTTGAGTTGAACCGATAATGGAGCCGCCCGCTGTGACTCGCATTGATTTCTGTCCTTCCCTCGTTTCGTTCAGCAGCTCTTCAGGATCTGGCATAGATATTCGAGAACCCCCATTCTGTGGCGCGGGCCGCTTGCGGACTCTGTGTAGTCGGGCCAAAGGTGGGAGTTCCACCATTACCGACTCGAGCAGGGCACAATCATCCGCGGATGTGTTTACTCGAGGTAGCTGATAGTCCACCCAACGGCTCGGCTTCAAGACATGCTGTTAGAGCAAGGGTGCTGTGTTTGCAGACTTGATCCGTATCGTATGTCTCTGGCAAATGCTGAGGCCTGTGTTCCTATTCTATTTCGGGTGTCTCGATAGCTGATGGTGCGGATGTGGCGTAGCCCAATTTTACTGTCTCTTTTGCCCTGCCGGGAGTGTGTGACAATGTCATTATGTTGTCGATCGTTACTCCTAGAATCTGGAACTTTCATCGCAGGGAATGGGAGAACCTACGAGTTGGATTGGACGGCTAGTGGCCAGCTGGTGTGTATTGCAACGGTGTGAGATGACACGCATTGAGGTATTTATGTTAATGCCGACCTAGCTTACCCATCTTCAGACTACGTTCATATTAGTTTGGAGTTTTCTTATGGGCCGAAACCTGCTTTCCGATGAACACGATGACGACGTAGAGATGCTCACTAAGAAAGGGATGACGGCAAGAACTGACCCCGTTGGTTTCGTGGAACGTATCTGACTGGAGACCTCCGATGCAAATTTTGAAACTACGGTTGCAAAGGTGCTTTGAAGAAACTGTCCCGAGATTTCCAGCAGTTTAGTAGTTGGCGGAGCATTCCTTGCCGCCAAAGCATACTGTAGGCCTGGGTAATATCTAACACCACGATGTTTGCATGCTGGTTCTCGGAAAGGGCCCGAGTGACTATGTTATCGAGGGATCCGAGGTGAATACCGGTTCCGACACCTTGTCGGAATGCGAATTGCTGGTTATCCAACAGACTGTTCTCCTCTAGGAAAGACATTAGCCTTCTATTAACCATTCGCTCCATGCCCACTCCAATACATGGTGTCAGGCTGGTAACACTGAAGTCTTTTGGCGTCCGTGTGTCTTCGCATTTTTTTTTAAGAATTGGTACACTCAAGGCGGTTCTCCAGCTCTCCGGCAATAGGCCGAGGTTCCATGCTCGGTTGAAGGGTCTGAGTAATATCTTCTTGTCGAGTGGCGACAGATGTGGGTAACTGATACCACCTAGCCCGACTACTTCTGCGTGAGTTAATGTAAAAGCGTGGCTTAGCTCGGAACCATAGAAGGGTTTATTGAAACCCTGCTCTGAGTCCGGATGAAAAGTAGTTTGGTGAGATTCCAGATTTCTCTTGCGATTGACAGCGGTACCAGCGGATAACAAGGAGATGCAACTTCCCAATTCGTTAGCGATCTCCAGTGGTTCCATGGTCGTATTACCGTTGATTTCCAGAACAAAACCTGTGCATCTTCTCTCGTTGTTGAGAGCGTTGATTCTTCTCCAGAGTTTCCCCGTCGGTACGTCGGTCGAACTTTCAGCCAAGATGAGTTATTCCTACACTCAAAAAAAAGTAAACGTTATGCCTATTGATTTTACACATAGATTTTTGCAATTAACGGAGGCATATAGACACTATTTGCTGGCACATAAACCTAATGTGTGTATTTACAAGAAATATTAATCTTACATTCACATTTCATAACTATTAGGCACATAAAACCCCATTCTATACCAATATGCACATATAACTTATGTGTATGCATACATAGTTTATACAGTTGACACATAGAAGGAATGTGTGCGCGTGATAACAATAGCATTTCTTCTTCATATGAATTTTAAGCGGTTTGAAGCAAATAGAATTAACGTTTGGATTTTTTTCAGTGTAGCTTTTTCTTAGCTTCCACTTTTCTGACCTGATTTCGGGCGCCCCTCTGTTTTGGGGAATGCAAACCTTGGCTGTCTGTGACACATCGAGCCCGAATTCATCTGGCGTATAGAAGTGATCAAGCGTTATGACGTCTTCATTGGCTCGCTCGTAGGTTGGCTAATCAACTAGGGTCTCGTAGTGTAGCTGTAGCCTGTCTTTCGGTCGATATTCGACTTGGGAAGTGATTGCTGTTTCTTGAGTCACCGAATTCGGCCCAACTACAAGACCAGTCAAGAGAGCTGAAGGCAGTGGACAGATCCAGGGCGAAATGAAAGATACGCTACAGATACGTTGAGAATCAAAGTATTGCGAGGCTCGGTAGCTCCGATGGTTTCATTGCCTCTGTGGATATTTCTTTTTGACCTCCACGATGTATACCGAGCGTTAAATTTCCCGAGAACGAAAAAGCTCTTCAATTTACGTTACGTTACGTAAGCACGGTATATTTCGTAGATTGCAGACTGGTGACTCATTTTCAGCCAGAATACTTGAGGAACATTGTTTGGGAATAACAATTGATCCAGTCCAAGCGAGAATTTCGCCTGAGAACCACCATTGCGGGCCACGACCATCTTTACCGTAATTTGGGATATGAGAAAGGAAATGTTGATGTGGTACTTACTTAACGGAAAGCCTTGACTCAGTGACATTCCCATAAGTACCACGGATTGGGTAGTGGGTGGGTTTTTAGTCAGGATTCGCCAGAAGCAAGCGATGCGACTGAGAATATATTTGAGTTTAATGACTGTAGGATACGTAAATGCTCTAGATGTTATCGAGAACGAAAAAGCTCTACAATTGACCAAGAAGCCTGTCTAGTTTGCTCGCGACATTCCTCATTTCCTGGGGGATATATATGGACAAGATATTGCTTGAGAAAGCGAGCTTTCACAATAGTTATAGGATGTCATCCCTAATTCCGATGGATTGATGTGTTAGTTCCACTGGTTGCCCACGTGTATTTGTTGTCGTAGCAGGGAGAGAGGACAGTGATGTGAGAGTAAGACCATTCGCATTCCACCGAAGGGCAAGGGTGCAGTGGTCTGTGCTACACACTAATAAAGACTCGTAGAAGATTTGGAGTGTGGGCTGCGACGCTGACGGTTTGAATTGCTATTGTCCTGATGGCTGGGGTTCGGTTTGGCATTTTCAGTAGTTGGAGTCTTGGTATTGGCTGGGTTGTTGTTTTGTGCACGGATTGTTGGCGGCAAAGCACCATTTGACGAGTATTTACTCGAATTCCCCTAAACCATTCCAGTGAATACTCGTCAAAGGGCACTTTGCCGTCAAGCGGCTTGAGTTATATTTTATATTTCCTGATTATACATCATATTAACATGATTTAATCTGTTCCACAGTATTCCGCCACGTCACTCGGTCAGTTGCTTCTTGTCTCCAACCTATCAGGTGCCCGATTCTCGCCAGGTTCTGCTCCACTTGGTCCAGCCACCGGGAACGGTGCGCTCGTCTCCGTCTTGTACCTGCCGGGTTGGAGGTGGAAACCAACTTGGTGGGGTTGTTGTCCGGCATAATAACAAAATGCCATTCCCGCTTGAGCTACTTTCCGGATACTTGGCTCACCATAGAGTCGCGCAAGTTCGTGGTTCATCTTTCTCCTCCACACGCCATCTTCCTGCACCCCACCGAAGGTCGTTCTCAGCACCCTTCTTTCGAAGACTTCGAGTGCTTGCAGATCCTCCTCGAGCATTGTCCACGTTTGGTGCCCGTAGAGAACCACCGGTCTAATCAGTGTGTTGTACATGGCGCACTTCGTGCGGTGGTGAACCTTCCTGGATCTCAAAGTTTTGTGTAGCTCATAGTATGCACGACTTCCACAGATAAGACGCCTTCTGATCTCCCGGCTGGTGTTATTGTCCGCAGTCACCAATGAGCCTAGATAGATGAACTCGTCAACCACCTCGAACTCGTCGCCGTCGATCGTAATACTATTGCCCAAGCGTTCCCTATCACGATCGGTTCCGCCGGCCAGCACGTACTTCGTCTTAGACACATTTATCTTCAGTCCTACTCGTGCTGCTGCGCGCTTCAGTTTGTTTCTACCGATTATGCCCACGTCGTCAGCGAAGCACACGAACTGTCCGGACCTCGTGAAAATTGTGCCCCGCATGTTGAACCAGCGCTATATTGAACAGCAGGCAGGACAACCCATCGCCTTGTCTTAGTCCCCTGCGTGTTTCAAGCGGACCCGAGAGGCCGCCCGAAATTTTGACACTACACCATCCACCGTAGCCTTAATCCGTCTTGTCAGCTTCCCAGGGAAGCCGTTCTCGTCCATTGGCTTTTATTTCTGATGGGTTTTGTGATGAGACTTATCTGGAAAAAAACCCGGGCCCGCGCCGACAGACGCCGGCAGTGAACTCGGAAGGTCAGGGTCGATACGGGAGGCCTGTTTGTTTGGTTCACGCTAGTGAATGTTCTAGTTAACTCCGTCGATCTATTTCCGCTACGAGGTCAAATACCCACGCCAGAGATGTGACTCCACTATCTGGACTAGATATTGATCCATCAACTCATGGACCGGGAATCAGATTTTTCTCATCTCGGAAAAATCTCAACGACCTCGGCTGGGATACCATTGAATGTTGTTGCCTTTGTTTGTGGGCGCCAAGAACGACCCAGGCTTCGCCGGCAGCCGGGGTACATCGGGGGCCCTATTCTCACAGTCACGTCACCTAGTGACTAGAAGAAATTTTTGTTCTAGTCACCAGGCGACGTGACTGTGAGAATAGGGCCCCCGGGAGAAACCGGAACGTCCCCGGTCAGGGTCGGCGTTGATTGGGGTGGGATTGATTGGATGTGTTCTGTTCGTTGGTTGAAGGTTTTCGGATGAAATCACTAGCGAGAGATCCTATGCGAATGTGCCAGCTTTGCCCGGTCGTATATTTGTTTTCTATCTTCGCATGTTACTTATGTGTTACATCCGCATTGGATATGACAGGATGGACGAGCTGTCGGATGTTTGTAAATCTAAGAAAAAGGCTAGTTGACCCGACCATGAAAACCGAATCAAATCCAAGAGGAAAGGGAAATATTTGTGCAGACTTATCGCCCAATAGACGTGGTTTCTTCCACCTCTATTCCCGGTTGGCGGGAATCTCCCTCTTGCCCAGAACATACATCTGCCGCTTCCTCATTCCGGGACTTTTCCGTTTCGTGCTTTTTTTGTTCTACTGCACGCCCGCACAAATGAACAGTGCGTCAGCAGCACACTGGGAACAGATGATCCTTCTGGAAATCCTTCACGGGAAGCCCACAACAATGCACTCTGGGATCAGTTCCGAACTATTTTTCACCGCATTCCACCGACGGAAAAGTACTTGTGCGAGCGAGAATGCGCACCGTTCTTTGCATTGCGTACGCGAACTTTACTTGTCGGATCGGAACCGGACTGGAAATCCGATCTTTACACTGCGTACGTGAACTCTTTTTGGTGGCTCCCAAAAACGTTTGAAGCATGCGGTTTTTCTGTTCTTGGCCGCTCTCGCCACACGTCCGCACTCAATCGGCTATAACATTTTCTGACCCCTGCGGTTTTTTTTTTGTTTGACAGCTCTAGTGCTGCCGTCATCCCGCGACTGACAATGTTATCGCGGGTGGGGTGCGTTCAGGTCCTTCTGGTTTTTTTTGGCTACACATTCCCGTCTAACACCTCATTATTGCACTTATGTTTACCATTTATCCCCTTTAAACGTAACATTACTAACTTTTTCTTCTTTGGTTTGTACCCGCAGGGGTAGTCTCGGTTATGGTGGTATTGTCCCTGGCGCGGTCCGACGGCTTTCGGTGGAGTTAGAAATCGGTATGGCGTAGTTTTGTAATTTCGGTTAAGGCCGCTTATAATCGCTTTTGGTGTCAAACGATGTGTCCCTTCAGCAGCGTGATCCGATCTTCTTTGTGTCACATTTTTGGCTAAGGTGATCATGAATATGCTTGTCTTAAGAATTTTCTGTAGCATGTGTAAACAGTTTGTAATATTGAAAGAACGGCTAGTGACCCAAACACGAAAGGCGAAGCGAAATGCATGAGGAAAGGGAGAAATTTGTGCAGACTCACCGCTCAACCGACGTGACTTTCTCGCGTTCCTTTCCTGGGCACAGGGGCTCTGAATCGATGACCTTGGCCCGTCTTCCTGGTTTCGTTTCCGTATGGAATAAAAAAGTTCGGAAATGCGGAAGCAAATCGCTATTGCCACCGCACCGCTAGTGGCAGAGCAGTTTTTATTGGGGCTGCCGGCAAACACGTTCAATTCTCAACAAGTTACTTGCAACTACCATTTTTGGGATCCGCACTGTTCGGTAGGCGATAGTCTATTCTGCGTTGCTCACCGAATCTGAAACAGGATTACCCGGGCCGATGGTTTATTTTCTAAACGAATGGCGTTCAATTACCGCCCACGTTGAGCAAAAAATTATGACAAATTTTGTTTGACAGCTCCAGTGCTGCCGCCATCCCGCTACTGACGACCCATCGCGGGGGGAATGCGTTCAACCCTTCCTGTGTTTTTGACTGTGTGCTACACACTCCCGTCTAACACCTTATTATTGCACTTATGATTGTCCTTCACCCGCTTTAAACGTAACAAGTTTTTGGAAGAAAAAATTAGCCATTAGCTCCATCCCCGACCACGCCACCAGAATCGAATCCAATTTGTACCAACTTCCGGTGGGCACGTGTGGTAAATAGAAAGAAACTAAGATAACAGCCACCGAGTGTTGACTGTGCGCGATTATCTCGAGGGGACTGCGAAGGTATCGAAATAAATTATGTTTGCCCTACCTACCTGTTTGTATAAGATGATAGATACTGGCACTCGGTATCGCGCGTTAATGAGGGAATTAAAAACATCGCTCCGGAGGAGGCTGCATTTGCATTGAGAACCAATATTTGTCCCAAAATCTCACCCGCGAGAAATTTATTCTATTTTCAGCAGCTTATCTAACTACTAAGTGGTATCGGTTTTTTTTTTTCAATCCGATTGCAAAGAAGAGGGGATTCGAAGATATAAAAGACGGTTCCGAGACGTTGAACAGCTTCTTACCACGTTGGAGAATTAAGTTGTTCGGTTCGGATTCCGTTTAGTTTCAAAAGTTGAAGTGAAAGAAAAACTATTTCAATGCTCTATCACATATTTTCCGTTTATATTTCATATCTTGTTGTAATGCAAATATTGTTTGTTCTTTTTCACTTGATTTGAATAATAATTAACACGTTTATAAAGTTTGTAACGACAGTGTTGGGTTAGGCCTAAGAACGCTGATTTTTCATGTAAGTTGTGGTTGTCGGTGATGGTGGTGGTGTGCAATTTGAGTCCTTCGCAATTACATACTGTGACTAATGAGAGTACACATACTATATAATGATAACAGGGTTTGATTTGTTGCGGCTATTTAGAGAACCCTTTTGCCTGAAAACCATCGAGATTCAATTCGGTTTTTTGATTTTTTTGTGTCTGTCGGCGACGACGACTGGTAGCCGAAACTTTTTTTTTGGGATATGGCGTTTGCGTGTCACGTGTCCTAAACGGTCCGATTGGGTATTAGTGCCGCGTGCGTAACTGACTTTTTGCAAGATACATTATTGGTAAATGAAGTAAATTAAAAATTGCAAAACAGTTGAATTGATTCGTAAACTTGTTTGTGGTTGGTCTAATTGTCATTACTAGTGAAAATTAGGTCAAGGCATGCTGAGACCCACTGAATTTTCAAAATGACAAATGAGCAAATGAGTGCGTTCAATGCCTCTATGAGATGTCATTGAATCGTATGTGATAAGCAACGTAGTATTACTAGTAATCATCTGGAAATTATTCAGTCTAATTCTGCATTATGACAAATGGATTTTCCGAACGAATTCGTTCGACTTTGTTGTCGTTATTGTTAATACAAATCACATTCGTTCAAAAAAGGATCCGTTGTAATGCATCAGGCTGTGTCCGTCCAAATCGGCTACGATGACGCAACAAACTGATTCCTGTCCGTCTTAGATGATGGAAGTTTGAGTTCCTTTTTAAACCTCCGGTTAACTGTATAAAACTAAGAGTAACTGCCACTTATTGACAGAGAATTCTGTCTTTGATCTGATCTTTAAAATAACTGCAAAGCCGTACACACGCGGGACAACGAGCAGCCACACTGTGACATCGATTCTACCAAACATGGTCGTAGTTTTTGTTTGTTCTTCACTATGTTCTTTTTATTTTCGATTAAGTAAATGTATTATATTTTGTTGCTTGTCCTTCCTGTAGTCAGCTAACATATATGTAGCTTTTTTTCTCTCAACAGGCTAGTGCCAAACTCACTAAAAAACAACGATAGTAGTATAATGGAGAAAACTGTGATCAACACGAAGGGTAGCGTAATTTCAGATTTAGAATTAACATACGATCTGTTGTTTTTTTTTTCTTTTGCTTGCTTACTTGCGTTACTAGAGTTGAGTTGGTTTCGTATTTTGATTTCTTTTTTTTTCTCAAATTGGGGAACAACATATGTTACAATTGTGTTACCATATAAGTATATGCAATATTCATTCCTAATATAGAAATAGATATTCAATGATTAATAATATTAGCGTGTGTTGAAGTCTCTTCTAGTTTCACTCTTTTTTTTCTTCTGTTTAGTTGTATAAACTTCTCTGAATCAAAAGTAAGGTATTCGATATAATAAGCTAGCACTACTTTTTTGTTTTTATTAATTTGCGGCTGGCGGCGTGCCCTGCTCTAGTAAAAAGTAGTGGACGCGTTTCCAATCGATGGTCCCTTTTTCTTCTTTGTTTGTTACTTTTATAAGTCTACTAGTTTTGCTCAGAGTAAACAAAATTCCACCTATAGTTGAAACCGTTGCTAGTTCAAGTGTAGGGAGTATTATCACGAAAGTTGGTGCCAGTGCGCGAACATGAGTGTGAGGTATTAATTCAGGTACAGTGACAAACTTTTTTTTTAAACATAAATTGAACTAACCTTTCTGTGATTGTGCTCTACTATGACGCTGTTAAAAAACAAGCACGATGGCCGGGCAGGCAGTGTTCGATATCAGCTCGTCTCGCTGAAAACCGATCTCTGTCAGTCGCTATATTAGGTGGGAAGGATTCTATATCTTCATAACACAAATTTAACCATTTATCCCTACAGACACGAAAAAAGCCTTAACTTATACACTCGAATGATTGGTGAAAAACAAATGCCTACAATTCAATCAAATATTCAACTCGCTTAGTTTTTGTTTGGTCCATCGATTTTCTTCGCTAGATTTATATTTTATTTTTCGACTCTTTTCTGTTACTCGAACAAAATAACTCAACCTTGATACACACAGTTAGATATGAACAATCTCGAAATTTGAACACAAAAAATTCAGTTGATATTTAATAAATTAGATTGACACACGAACGGAGAAAAAAATACGCCATCGAAAAATAAATATTCGTTTTGTAGTTGTTGTGGTTGGGTAGTAATTTCACAACCCCCACACACAGTGACATGAACAATAAACTGACCCATCCGAGCGAGGTTTCGTTTTTTTACTGTTGGAGAACCCCTCGTATTCGGAACAAAAAAAACCCGCACGCCGCCAAGCGGTGCCTAGCGTAAGTAAGTATAGCTGAAAGTGTATCTGTGTATATGTGTGTGTCTGTGTTGCGTTGTTGTTGCTGTTGTCGGTCGTGGTGGATGAATGTTTGCTCTACTCTCCACCGACCGTTGTGATTCCACTTCCAATATGGATCAAATAGACGAAAATACGATTATTATTACTGTTGCCGTTACGGTTATCGGTATTACCACTGTTGTTGTTGCTGTTGCTGCTGCTGTTGCTATTACTACTGCTTCCAAATAGTTGATAATAGTATAGATAGTGGTGGTAGTGCTGTTGTTGTTGATGTTGTTGCTGATGCAGCTGCGGATGGTGGCTCAGGATGCCCAAAACTGGCGGTTGCTGCTGGTGACACAAATTTTCGCGCAGGTGGTGCGCTTGCTGCTGCTCTTCTTGCTCCTCCCCTTCTAGCGTCAGCGGCAGCCGACCCGGCGGATATACAGAACTGAGCAACTAGCTGTCATAATAGTCGTACAGTTCCGACAATTCCGAATCCTCACTGTCGGAGAAGAAGGACGACATGAAGTCGTCCAGTAGGCGGCCACGCTGGTGCAGCACCTCACGGAAGAAGTCCTGCAAAGGGAAGGGAGTGTGAATGGAACGAGAAAAAAAAAACGTTGCAGATTGCGGATATCGGGCCGATTTTGGATGGGAGCGGTCGTCTTGTAGATACGTTCAAGTTGACTTTAGTCATCTTGTTTTCTTCGCAAGACCAATTAATCCGGTGAATGAAATGTGTGTCGTTGTATCGTTAAAGCACGTGACATTTTCAATGTTTAAGCATCAAACAGAATGGTCCGTCGCTGAAAAGTTTACCAGAACACGAAGAATAGTTTATAACAAGCGTCGTTGTCATGACAACTTTGACACGGTTAGTTGCTTCAAACGTTTTTGATGGATCTGCACGGAAACGAAAAACTACCTAAAATTGAGTTCCTTGGATTCAATCTCGTGGTATCGTGGGGGAACTTAAAATTAGGTAAACCGTGTTGAAGGTAGTTTCCATTTAACCACGGCAAAAATTACAACTCATTGATAGGTTTTTTATACTCAAATTTAAGTTGAATTTACCTAATTTTGAGTTCACCCCAAACAACTCAAAAGTACCTTCCTCCACGGAAGACCTCGACTGAGTCGAATCTCTCTTTTTGTTTTTGACAACACTAATAAGTGCAAAAGCGACGCACAACTCAAAAGTAAGTTAAAAGAACTTATTCTGCAGGTTGTTTTATTTAACCGTGTGGGTTAACGATGCACGGAAAAATAAAAGAACCCAAAGAATAAGTTCTTTTAACATACTTTTGAATTGTGCGTCACTTTCGCACTTTTTCAGTTTCAAGCAAAAACGACATAAGTACGGCGCTAAGAACTGTAGTTGATCGTAGAGATCCACTTTCGTTATGTTCTGGTGTGTTGTTGTATTATCTACCGTTACGTGCCTGGACGAGTGGTTGGAATCAACGGAGTACTTATCGCCGCGATGTTAAAATGTGAATTTGTGTAGTAAGAAGTTTGCTTTTTTGTTCTTTTGATTATGTTGAAGGGGGTCCGTGAGACCTGTCTCTAGTGTGGAGACTTTCCCACACCCTACAACAGCATCATTATGATTATTTCCCATCCAACTGACGTAGCGGATGTAAGGGCAGCAGATTGTCCATTTATTCCACGTGACACATTTCCGACCAGAATCTTAATATTGTATGGTCAAGTGACACTATCATTGTTTAATGCAGTAACGACCAGTGGAATGGGAGTAAATGTTGTGTTACATGGATGCATATGGAGGCAATTTTTTGTGTCACTAGCCTCCGTCACTAGGCCCTATCGAGTCCAGTCCGTCTCATTCTGTCGTGTCTGAGGCTACACGGTTACCTACATTCACCAGACGATGCCAGCTTAAGTCAGCTTGGTTGTGCACTGGTTTCATAGAATCGAGGCGATCATCGAAATGATAGATTCTACGAGTGAACGCACTGGGCCCAGTCACCTGTCAAGCATTTGTTTTTTTATAGTAAGGTTTAAAAAGCTTCAAACACCTGGCTTGTAGTGTATTGGCACTGTGTGGAACTCACGACTCACGTTCGCGCTTAACCACTAAAAACACTCCTTACTCTTTTCGGCCTTCTTCCTCATGAAACTACATTAATGTATCACTTAGTGGGGCAGAGGGAGTCGATGTACATTTGTCGCACCTCTTCCTTCTGTTCTATCTCGGAGCCTTACTTGGATCATGAAATGGCTCAATCTTTAAGCTTTGATTCAACTCTCGACTTTTATCTTGCTTCTTGTCTCCATCTATTACCTCACCATTTAGCTCTCGTCGCCGTGAGTCGTTTAGATGCTGATTCTAGGAGCCGGTCTTATCATGATCTACTCGGACAGTCTCCAACGGTGAACTCACCCTACTCCGTCAAATAGTTTCCCTACGAAGGACTTTCTATCGACTCCGATACCCGCTTCTTTGAGCCATTTACCTCCTAGCCCCTAGTCCGACTGAGAGTTCTTTGATAGTGGAATTTCTCTCGGTACCGGTGTTTGTTTTGTTAAGCCAATTAGTTCCATTTTTGTCGCGATAGTCCACGGTGGCGAACCGTACCCTACCGTAAATTACTTGGCTGTAGATTTCTTCCGATACCTTTGTTCGTTTCCAGTGAGCCAATTAGCTCCCCGTTCCGTTCCGTTCCGATCTACTCGATCAAGTCCCTGGGGGTGGACCTAGCCTGCTCAACGGGCCAGCCAGTAAGTGCTGAGTCTGTCCGGCGATTCCGCGTGGAGCTTAGCTTCCGATTCACTGGCGCCTCAACGATCCACTGCTAGATATTTGACATAGCCTATTCACTCTAATCCCCGGCAGTGGATCTAGCCGGCGCATGAGCTATTTGGTAGGTTTTCCAGGTCGGGCAAAGGGGTGACGAAGCGTGTCCAAACCGATGCAGGTACTTTCAGAAGCATCCGTGCCCGGACAAAAATTGCGTCAAATGGAAGTTCACCTCTCCATGCTTTCTATGCACTCAAGCAGACACAAATAGGATGAGTCGGTGGATCCACCTTCCTCAGCCAGAGTGATGCAGCTGCGATCATCCCGGAAATTACGCAAACCGCCTCCGGCGATATCTTTCCTTAGACACACGCGACACCAATAGCTATTGGGCGAAACGTGCTTGTCAACTTCGTCAGATTCTGCTTTGAGTTCAGCGCAGCAGCCCATGCTATACCGTAGTATTGGGAATGAGACACGCGCGGAGACGTCTCGTGCTGCATCTTGCTTCTCCGTTATTAAGCATGATCCTTGCCAATGTGTCAGTTATCCTCGCAGCCTTCTCACATACCTAGTCGATGAGGCTGTTGTAATTGACCCGGTCGTCGATCATCACACCCAAATGTTTCAGCGCACGCATCGGTGATATGGATTGTCCCCCGACACTGATCACGACACGCTGAATTTTTTACGGTTGATTACCAGCACTATCTCCATCTTGTGGTGAACCAGCTGCATCTTGACGTCTGCCATCCAGGTTTCCACGATGTCTATTGTCTCTGCCGTCAACATCTCCACCTCCTCAAGGGATTCGCCAATTATCGTCAGGAAGTCATTTGCAAAGCCGACGATCTGAACTCCTCTGGGCAGTTCCAGTGCTAACACTCCATTGTACATTATATTCCAGAGCGTTGGGCAGAGCACGAAGCCCTGAGGTACTCCCAGTATTTCGTTTCGTAGACCAGTACTCGATTCTGGAAGTAACTTTTCAGATTCTTGGACAGATAGTCCGGAACCCGCATTCTGTGCAGCGCTACGGCAGTCGTCTGCACGTCTATCGTTACCACGACGCAGTAGCGATTACCCCTTCTCTTTCGCTTCGATGCTTTCTCCGCGCTCGCGATGACTGTGCGGATGGCGTCCACCGTCGAGCCCCTTTCCGAAAACCGAACTGCCTCTGCGATAGTTCGTTTCAGCGTAGGTCGACAGCCTGTTGAGGATGACCCTTTCCAGAAGTGTATCAAGAGTATCCAGCCGGCATGTAGGCTGGACCCGGCGGTTTCCCTGATGTTGGCAGCAACACCAGCTTCTGGATACCATCCGGACCGGGAGCTTTCTTCGCTTTCAACCTTTTCGCCACTATGAAGAGGTCGTCGTTGGATACTCGATTGTCACCCTCCACGGCAATCTTCATTTTGTCTACGCACACTTCGACTGGCATCGTTGAATCCTTAATCCTTGTCAACACGACACGGTAAGCGTTGCCACAAGCGTAAGCATCTACCTCTCTGCACGGATCCTTGTAGCAGGTTGACTTAATAAGCACTATCTTGCGTTTAAAAGCGTTCCTAGCCGCCCGGAATGAATCCGATCTTGCTCTCTGAATGCGTCTTCTGGCTTTTAGGCAGGTAGCACCGGAAGATGCTGAACCTTTCGTTCCACCAATACGCCGGACGCCAGCAGTTCCTCCGCTCCATTTTCCTCGGCATTGTCACGTCACACGCCATCGCTAATGCTTCCGACAAGCCATCGGCATTCGAAATCGGAGCGGGGCTGTCAGCACGAAGTGCTTCTACAAAAAGATCTTTATCGAAGTCCTTTATTTTCCACTTGCGCTCGCCAGTTCTCACTCTCTGCGTTACAATGCAATTCCGCCGACCATGGATCGATTGGTGGTCAATATGTGCGTAGTGCTCGCTAACACAGCGCTGCACTGAGGAATGTTAACTCGATGATGGATTCTCATCCATCTTTCTGAATGTACTAGCGGAACCTTAGTTGCACAGCCTTACATCCAGGTTCGCCAGGGCTTCCTACAGGCTGTAACCTCTTGCGTTGGTCAGCCTTTCACCCCACTACATGACCCAAACGATAAAATCTCCTTCGTCCGACTAGCGAGTAGGTCCGATCCTACTGCTCTGATGTCCACCGTGGGGGAAGCATAACAGCTACATAAGAGTACGCCGTTGATCCTGGCGATCACGAAGCCTTCGTGTGTGTTATCCACCACTTCTTGGACGGGGAAACCGCCCATAGCTTGAATTGTCGCCATACCTGCACCATCCACCGCCCAGTTACCGTTACCAGGAGGAACACGTATGCTCTGCAATAATTGCTACGCCGCACTTTGTTTCTGATGTTGACTACCGCAACAATAGCTTTTATTTCAAAATGATTGAGATTATTCTGGGTTATCTCCATCATCGTTGGCCTGCCTTCGCCTTTTTGTATTCCGGGCATAAGAATTTGTACTGAGCAAGTACTTCTTGTTGCTTTCTGTAGTCTCTAGCAATGTGCCCCTTTTCCCTACATTTTCTGCACAGATCAGATCTGTCCGGACCTCCACTGTTTCTTACCAGACGACCGAAACCCAGGCACCTGAAACACTTCTCCGTTTGTTTAGTGGCTCGAGGGATCAGTCGTAATGAGCACACGGACCATCCGACTTTGCTCTTACCGGTCGACTGCTGGCGATAAGCTACTGTCTGTGTGCCTTCCTCAACCTGATTGACATCTGAACTTTCTTCAGGTTACATTGCTCTATTAGTGCGTTCTTCACTTCGTCTTCCATTGTGATCTCCAGATTTGTGCATTCGACCGCCGCTTCTTGAACTAAAGCACTCACTTTCGCTTCTCCTTCCACCGCTTTTGCCAAGAGTTCCCAACAGGTCGAACTCTTGATGAATGGATCCTTCTTCAGCTGGAACAGCATCTCATCTTTCTGAGCGCGCCTGGTTCGTACTACGGTCTCCCCTAGCTCCTTCAGCTTGGGATCTTCTCTCATCCTTTTAAGGATCACAGCGTACGTCATACCGTAGTTTGACTAGAACGTCACCCGTATATCTCTCCTAGCTTCTTTCTTCTTTTCATCCTTTTCTTTCTGTTTTTTTCCCTGTTGTTTCTATGGTTCACTATCTACTCTCCATTTGTCAGTTGTTTCGCTGTCTTTCACCGACCTTTTTGGGAAACCCTCCTTCTCCTCACCTGGTGTTTCCTTTATACTTTTCAGTGAATGAGAATACCGATCACCCTTTGGCGTCTCATAGACTTCTGCTACTTCTGTAATCTTCAATGTCTTTTCTCCAGTAACGCAATCTGTTCGCTTCGCCTGCTATTACGGCGAATTTGATGCTAATCACTAGATCCCTGACCTGTCCGTGCACGTTACCCTTGCTTTTCATGAATTCGCAGAGCTCTTCGATTGTTTGCCTCAGCTTCGTCACTTTAGGCAACCCATTAGACAGCTCTTGGGTAATGCTTGATTTCGGCGCGCACGCCTGAAACCCCTGGTTTGTCACCGCTCATTCCCGGTATGGTCTCCCAGAGCTGCTCTCACTGCTGCTGCTGCTGTTGCGGCTTTATTTGAATTGATCGACTTGCTGGATCGGAGACCTCGCTAGCCCACTTTTGGTGAACGGGCTTACCACACTTGCTCAGTTAGATTTTTTTAAAATTTTTGTTGCTTTTGTCTTCTCCTATGCTTTTTGGGTACTAACTCCAAGCTGCTAGTAAGTATTCGCCTATATATGGTCCCCCTCCTAAGAGGGGTAAATATGTTCTATTAGTATCCCGCTTGACGAAGTCCCATCCAAAGGATTGTGATCGGGAATGTTAGGACGCCAAATATCCTTCTATCCTAAATTTCCTAGCGTTATTAGCAGACTGACCAGTAGTAACATTCTTAATCTAGGGTACAAAAACATCCTGTAGAACCTTCATGTATACCACGTTGAAGACTGTCCATAGAAACATTAGTTGGAAACTTGGTTAGCATGACGACAGGAACCTGACTACGGGCTGGTGGAAGCCATCTGTCAATCCTTCTTTGGTTCACCTTTCGATCGCGGTAAAAAAAATTATCAGAGAAAATGATTAAAATATTATTAAGTGGATGCTTCAACTGATTCAAGAGTTTTTAGCTTTCTCCGATCGCCGTGATTTGTCTCAAAATTAATGAGTTGACTTCTGCGTAGCTCATACAACACATATCTTAGGGTTTTAGCCATTCCTCGTCAAATTAAGAAGGTCGAACACCAAATTTCCTGTGCAATTTCTTTTTAATCGTATTCCTACTTTTTTATCCGGCTCCGTGCAGTCGAATCTCTTCCGAATTTCCCAAGCATTTTTCATACAACACATTGTTCTTCCCGGCCGAACTATCTTCTTTACCGATTGTTCTCTTGTTTCCACACCTGTACGAAGCTTCACACAGGGTTGTTATTGTCTCTCGTACCGCGCTGGTTCCTTTGGATTAACGATAGCGTGATTGTTCTTTCCTTTTGCATTCGCCTTTTCAGCGGGGAACATTCGACCCTTTCCAAAAGGAACCAATGCACCACACCATGTTCGCAAAACTTTTGTTATTCAGTAGAACTCTAGAGGTAGTAGATTCTACTCGGATCATTTGGCCGCCACACACTTTTTGTAGAGGTCCCCAGCTTTCTGATATTGACATCTGATTTTGTTTCGCTGTCTAACGGTCGCTTCCGTCATCGTGTAGATCAGCTTTTTAGTTCACCACGAAGTGGAACGTTCCGCACGCATTGATTCTATCTCGTTCGGAACCACCTTCAGTTCACCGAACGCCCGATTAATCTTTTCGACTGATCCTAGAATTTGATTCACATTAATAGGATGGTCTTCTCTACGAGCGAACTCTACCCAGCGGTAGTTCTTTGATGTCTGTTGCTCTCTTTATCGATAGACTTCGCAGCGGATCCATAGTGTGTCAAACGATTGCACGACCGACCACTAAGAAACCTTTCTGACTGGGACGAATAGCTTAGGAGGCCAGCGCCGTATCCTCTGAACCGCTGGACCAGACATTATTCCGCCATTAGTGTGAAACGAATTGTTACATAAATCAAAAACTACATATCAAAAAGACTGGCAACTCTGTCCAAGATCTGGAGACAGAAACAACAACGCATCTTGCGCGTAAAGGTGGTACTTTTCATAGTGATATACGCACCCATATGAACTTTTACATTGAACTTTCTACAATCGTACAACAGGAGTCTGGGTCATTTGGCATAAGGTTATTTAGCATGACGAACATTTGGCGTAACGGTTACCTGGCATAATTTTGAGAATTGATCAAACTGAAGGTCATTTGGCATAATTTATTTTAACTCCAGAATAAAGGTCATTTGGCATAATTTCTAATTTTGCGCAAGATGACGGTCATTTGTTGTAACGGACATTTCGCATGATTTTGAGAAGTGATCATACTGGAGGTTATGTGCCATATTTTTATATACAGGGAAACGGGCAGGAACTACTTAAGGTCAAAAATTAATTAGTTTATTTTTCCTTTACAAATTAATAAATAACATTTATGCCTAATGTGGCTACACCACATCGCTTCAAGGATCACAGGATTGCTTGCGAGGGGCCGCCGCTTCCGACTGCGGGTCGGCAGCCAGCTCGGATCCATGGTCTCAATTATGCGGCAAATCCGCATTACACTGGCATCGCCCCAAGCGCTAGAGTAGTTTAGCAACCGATGATTCAATATATGTAAATTCATTCAAAAAAATTTAGCGACATCCAGAAATAATAAACTTAACTATTTTTTGGATCGAACAATTTATAATTCGAAAAACAGCTCATGATATAAAGAAGGATAATTTTAATTATTGTAACGCTGCATGGAAAACTAAAGCTCACTGGTGCCCAGTTAAACTCATTTCGGAACCGGTTCGGATTTCTTAATGGAGTCATTATGGACTCCAAATCAAATGCAACAACCGATCTCGACTCAGAATCGGTTGTTGCATTTGATTTGAAATCCATACTGACTCCATTCAGGATGGTTTGACTGGGTGATCGTTTGTCCTTAAACAAACAATCCATAATTTCAAAAATGACCCAAAGGTTAAAACCTCTATAATTTAAAATAATATTAAAAAAACTTCTTAAATTTAAAATGTAAAATTATTCATAAAATGTATTCACTCGAGCTATAATCAATCATAGGTAACGG